>NC_081385.1:5805218-7005218 GCF_030684315.1 Stegostoma tigrinum | reverse complement strand
AGAGTCCTTCATGGTATCCTCAACCAACGTTAGTGTTGGCATCACTCTGCTTTGCAAACCAACCATCCAGTCAACTGGGCTGACAGCTGCAATACTCAAGAAGCTTGACACTGTCCAGGGGAAAGTCAAACTGGCAACACATTCAGCACTACAAATAGCCACTCCTACCATCACCAGTGCACCATTACTGCAGTGAGTACGCACTACAAGAAGCACTGCAGCAAGTCAACAAAGCCTCTTTGACATTCCAAACTCATGACCTCCACCACCAAGAAAGATAAAGGCGAAAGGTGCTTGGAAATTACCAACAATTGCCAGTTCTCCATCACGTCCCACATCATCATGACTTGTACAAATGTCAGCCTTTTTTTGTCATTATTGGATCCAAACATAATAGCACTGGGCCTTTACCATGTGGAGTGCAATGAATTAAGAAGGAAGTTCACCATCACCATCACTATCTCAGCGGTAATTTCTCATAGATTCATAAAGTCACACGGCATGGAAACAAAACCTTCAGTCCAACCAGTCCATGTCAACCATAATCCCTAACTAAACCAGTTCCACCTACCATACCCCTCCAAACCCATCTTATTCATATACTTACTCAAATGTACTTTAAATATCATAACTGTACCTGCACGCATTTCACACACCACCCACTGTCAAAAAAAATGTCCCTCATGTCTTTTTTAAATCTTTCTCTTCTCACTTTAAAAAAAATGCACCCCCTGGTCCTGAAATCCTCCACCCTAGAGAAAACAACACCGGCCATTCACCTCATTCATACCCCTCATGATTTTATAAACCTCTAAGGTCACCCCTCAAACTCCTATGCTCCCATGTAAATAAAGTCTCAGCCTATGCAGCCTCTCCCTAGAACTCAAACCCTCCATTCTCAACAACACCTGGCAAAGCAATAAACACCAGGTCTGGCAGCAATGCCTGCAGCCCAAGTATGAGTGTTACAAAGTTAGTTTTCAGCTTCTTCACCAATGTGCTTTCCTCCCCCTCTGCGCCCGATCTAATAACGTGTTAAAATTACACAGTAAACTTAGATTTTAAGATTGCAGACCGGGTACACCAAATCGCACTCTTGATGTTCAGTTTTCTTTAGACACGTTTGTGCAGCCTGAAGGGAGTTTCCTTGATGTTAAAATCTGTGGACGCCCTCGTCCCGACCAGATTACCTGATTTGCATCGCCGATGCTACATTAGCATTGGGTTGAGATCTTGTTGGCGGTGTGTTTACAACATCCAGTGTTGGGGACACAGATGATGGCTTGGTCTTGGTAAACTCCCAGACATATTGCAACATATCAGTCAAGGGATAACGTTCAGGGCCAGATCCATAATGCATGTACCTAAAAATAAAAAAAGGCAAGTAAGAAAAATATCAATTCCTTTACATAAAAGTTACAGATCATTCAATCCAATTCATTCAATGTGGCCATTTGTACTCCAAACGGAATATATTCCACATCACCTGACTTCATCTAACAAAGATGTTGTCGGGACTAGAGGGTTTGAGTTATAAGGACAGGCTAGATAGGCTGGGATAATTTTCAGTGGAGCACAGAAGATTGAGACGTGACATTACAGAGATTTATAAAATCATGGGGGCATAGATAAGGTAAAAGACTAAAATCTTTTCCCTAGGATCGGGGAATTTCAAGACTTGGGGGCATATTTTTAAGGTGAGAGGAGAGAGAATCAAAAAAGACATGAGGGGCAAATGTTTCACATGGACGGTGATTTGCATGTGGAATGAACTTCCTGAGAAAGCAGTGGATGCTGGTACAATTATAATGTTTAAAAGACACTTAGATAAGTACATGAATATGAATGGTTTGGAGGGATATGGGCCAGGAGGCAAATGGGACTAGTTCGGTTTGGGATTATGGTCAGCATGGGCTAGCTGGGCCAAAGGGTCTGATTCCGTGCTGTATAGCTCGATGACTCTATCCCTTTCTCCCACATCTACTTTTTTCCCCTTTCTTCTCATATCTAGTGGCACAGGGGCAAGCAAAGTTCTGTTAACATCTGATTCCAAAGTTAGATATTTTGTCGAAATGGGCCTTGTCACCAGAGGCTATGTTGCTTCCTCTTTTTAATGCACTTACAGAATGAGGGCACCGCTGGCTAGGCCAGCATTTATTGCCCATCCCTAATTGACCAGAGGACGATCGAGAGTCGACCACTAAGCTGTGGCTCTGGACGCGCATGTAAGTCAAACCGGGTGAGGCCAGATGTTTCTTTGCCTAAAGGGTAATAGTGAACCAGATGGGATTTCCTGACAACCAATAATTGTTTCATGATCATCATCATCACCTCGTGTGACTGCGGCCTTTCAGTTGTTTCAGTGACAGGAGTCTGGGAGGAAGCATGAGAGCAGCCTGGGAAGGTAAGCTTCCACCCAATAAATTTGGGAGTTAACTAATACCCGAGATATTACACACATAGTGTCTCCCACCCTTCCACCTCCTCTAACCTAATAATAACGACAAAGTGTGGTGACTAGGCAAGATATTTGCTTTTTTTCCCTCATCTCTCTGTTATCTTCTGGGGTGATCAGCGAGATGTCAAATCCTCTAGGAGCAGGTCAGAAGGCAAAGCCGGAGTCTGTTTGAGTTTACAATGGAGTAAACTTACTGGCGCAGCGAACACTGCAAAACTAAAAACAAAACTAATTAATTTTAAATAAATAATTAACTAAATAAAGGTGGTAGGCCAGGTGATGTGTTGTAGCTGTACGATGTGGGAGCTGGCTGATCCCAATGAGAACGGCAGTGACCACATCTGCAGCAAGTGTTGGCTGCTTGAGGAGCTCCGGCTCAAAACTGATGAGCAAGGACAGCAGTGTGTGACTGCGAGTGAGGCAGGTAGAGGGACCCTGCAGACAGGAACACAAGAGCCACAGCCCTTGACATTGTCCCACAGGTATGAGGCACTTGCTCCCTGCGTGGATGAGGAACAGGGCTTCAGGAAGGAGGAGTCAACTGACCATGGCACATTGGTCCAGAAGCCATTCAAAAGAGGGGAGCAAAAAGACAGTTTGTAGTTGTAGAGGAGTCCATCATCGGGGGGGATGGACAGTACCCTCTGCGAGCAGGATACAGAATCCCGCATGGTGTGTTGCCTGCCCAGAGCCAGGGTGCGAGACATCTCTGACCTGCTTGAGGGGATACTAGAGAGGGAGGGGGAGGATCCAGTTGCTGTGGTCCATGTAGGTACCAGCAACATCGGCAGGACTAGGAAAAAAGACCTGTTTCAGGATTATGAAAAGCTAGGAACAAAATTAAAAAACAGGTCTTCAAGGGTCATAATCTCTGGATTGCTACCTGAGCCACATGGAAATTGGAATAGGGAGGTGAGGATCAGGGAAGTAAACACATGGCTAAAAGAGTGGTGTGGGGAAGGGTTTCCTTTTCATGGGGCACTGGCATCAGTTCTGGGACAGGAGGGATCTATATCGCTGGGATGGACTCCGCCTGAACAGGGCCAGGTCCAGTGTTCTGGCGAAAAGGGTAAATAGGGTGTTTAATAGGACATTAAACTAGTAAGTTGGTGGGGGTGGGGAGAGAAGTGAGCACAGAGGGACAATAACAATTAATGTAAGGCAAAGCAGCAGATTAGCAGGTGACGAGGAAGCTTCAACTCCATTGAAAAATAGGAAAAAACTTAAAAGGGAGGGAGAACTCAACAGCTGTTAGTAATTGAAGTAATAGGACTCAAAAAAGGTAGTTGTAAAAACTGGCATGAGGGCACTTTATCTGAATGCCCGGAGCATTTGAAACAAGGTGGATGAGTTGGCATTGCAAATCATGGCAAACAGGTATGATTTAGTGGCCATTACAGAGACCTGGTTACAAGATGGTCATGACTGGGAGGTAAATATCGAGGGATATCAAACTGTTCGGAAGGACAGACAGGAAGGTAAGGGAGGTGGTGTTGCTCTGATTGTTAAGGAATGACATCAGGGCCGTAGTGAGAGATGATATAGGTTCTACTGAACAAAACGGTGAATCCATTTGGGTGGAAATTAGGAATAGCAGGGAGAATAAGTCACTGATAGGTGTGGTCAGTAGGTCACCAAATGATGACATTTTGGTGGGGCAGGCAATAAACATAGAAATAGCTAATGCATGTAAAAATGGTACAGCAATTATCATGGGGGATTTTAATCTATGTATCGATTGGTCAAACCAGGTCGGTCGTGGCAGCCTTGAGGAGGGGTTCATAGACTCATCCACGATCATTTCCTTGAACAATACGTAATGGAACCTACAAGGGAGCAAGCTATCCTAGATCTAGTCCTGTGTAATAAGACAGGAATAATTAATTATCTCACAATTAGGGATCCTCTCAGAAGGAGCGATCACAGTATGGTTGAATTTAAAATACAGATGGAGCATGAGAAGGTTAAATCCAGTATCTGTGTCCTGTGCTTAAATAAAGGAGACTATGAAGGAATGAGAGAGGAGTTAGCTAAGGTAGAATGGGAGCAAAAACTTTATGGTGTGTCAATTGAGGAACAGTGGAGGACTTTCAAAACGATTTTTCACAGTGCTCAGCAGAAGTATATTCCAGAGATAAGGAAGAACTGTAGAAAAAGAGAGAGCCAGCCATGGGTGTCTCAGGAAATAAAGGAAAGTATCAGACTGAAAAAAAAACAAACAAAAAAGCAAAGAGTAGAGAGAAACGAGTAGACTGGGAAATCTTTAAAGGCCAACAGAAAACCACAAAAAAAGTTATAAAGAAAAGTAAGATAGATTATCAGAGTAAACTAGCTCAGAATATAAAAACAGGCAGCAAAAGTTTCCATAAATGTGTAAATCGTAAAAGAGTGGTGAAGGTAAACATTGGTCCTTTAGGGGACGAGAAGGCCAATTTAATAACTGGGAATGAGGAAACAGCTGAGACATTAAACAGTTATTTTGTGTTGGTCTTCACTGTGGAAGACACAAATAACATTCCAAAAACTCAAGTCAAGAAGGTTTTAGCAGGTGAGGACCTAGAAACTACCATTATGACTAAGGAGGCAGTGCTAGGCAAGCTAATGGGGCTATAGGTAAACAAGTCTCCTGGCCTTGATGAAATGCATCCCAGGGTACTAAAAGAGGTGATGGGGGAAATGCACTAGTAATTATTTAGCAAACTTCCATTGTCTCTGGGGTGGTTCCCGCAGATTGGTGTCACATTGGCTGTTTTCCAATGTTTAAAAAAGGAAGTAGACAAAAAGCAGATAGCTACAGGCCAGTTAGCTTAACTTCGGTAGTGGGGAAATTGCTTGAATCTATCACTAAGGAAGAAATAGCATGACATCTGGATATAAATTGTCCTATTGGGAACACCCAGCATGGGTTCATGAAGGGTAGGTCATGTTTAACTAATTTGGTGGAATTCTTTGAGGACATTACTTACATGGTGGACGATGGGGAATCTGTGGATGTGGTGCATCTGGATTTCCAGAAGGCATTTGACAAGGTGCCACACCAAAGGCTGCTACATAAGATAAAGTTGCATGGTATTACAGGTAATACATTGGCATGGATAGAGGATTGGTTGACTAGCAGAAAGCAAAAAGTAGGGGTAAATGGTGTTTTTCTGGTTGGCAGTGAGTGGCTAGTGGTGTGCCTCAGGGATCAGTGTTGGGACCTCAATTGTTTACAATTTACATAGATGATTTGGAGTTGGGTACTAAGTGTGGTATGTCAAAATTTGCAGATGACACTAAGATGAGTGGCCGAGCAAAGTGTGCAGAAGACACAAAGTCTGCAGAGGGATACAGATAGCCTAAGTGAGTGGGCAAAGGCCTGGCAGCTGGAGTACAATGTTGACAAGTGTGAAGTCATGCACTTAGACAAGAATAAAGCAAAATGGACTATGTTTTAAATGGTGAAAAATTGCAGCACACTGCTATGCAGAGAGACTTGGGTGTCCTTGTGCACGAATTGCTAAAAGTAGGATTACAGGTGCAGCAAGTAATTAAAAAGGCAAATGGAATTTTGTCTGCCATTGCTAGAGGGATGGAGTTTAAAAACGGGGAGGCTATGCTGCAGCTGTACAGGGTTCTGGTGAGGCCACACCTGGAGTACTGTGTGCAGTTTTGGTCTCCTTACTTGAGAAGAGGTATATTAGCACTGGAGGAGGTGCAGAGGACATTCACTCAGTTGATTCCAGAGTTGAGAGGGTTAGATTATGAGGAGAGACTAAGTAGATTGGGATTATACTCATTGGAGTTCAGAAGAATGAAGGGAGATCTTATAGAAACATATAAAGATTATGAAGGGAATAGATAAGGTGGAGGCAGGGAGGTTGTTTCTGCTAGCAGATGAAACTAGGACTGGAGGGCATCGCCTCAAAATAAAGGGAAGCAGATGTAGGACTGAGGTCAGGAGGAACTTCTTCACCCAAAAGGTTGTGAATCTATGGAATTCCCTGCCCAGTGAAGCGGTTGAAGCTACCTCACTGAATGTTTTTAAGGCAAGGCTAGATAAATTTTTCAACAGTAAAGGAATTAAGGGTTATGGTGAGGGGGTGGGGGGGTGGTAAGTGGAGCTGAGCATCAGAAAGATCAGCCATGATCTTATTAAATGGCGTGGCAGGTTCAAGGGGCCAGATAGCCTACTCCTGCTCCAAGCTCTTATGTTCTTATCATTCTTAATTCCAGATTCTTTATCAAATTCAAATTCTCCATCTGCCGTGGCAGGATTTGAACCTGGGTCCTCAAGTTGAGTTTCTGGATTAATTATCTTGATTAATAGCTTGAGGAGTGCTGTTCTCCACCAAACACAGCTGACTAGTAATCTTTCCCACTTTTGGCATCTGCCATCAGACTTACTGGAAGGATTTTGCAGGTTGCTAGATGAGCCACATTACAATCATAAGACCACAAGGTGTAGAAGCAGAAGGCCATTCAGCCCATCACATTTGCTTCACCATTCAATGAGATCATGGCTGATCTGATCATTCTGGTTCAAAGACAGAAGTGCTATCTACTATGCTACAAGGTAGCTTCCAATTAACTGTATTTACACTACTCAACTACTCCATGTGGGAGCAATTTGCACATTCTAATCACTCTCTCCCTAAAAGAAATGCATCTTGAATGGATTTATTACTGACTGAGTTAAAAGTTTATGACACCTAGTTTTGTATTGATTCAAGTGCAATGATTTTTCCAATGTCCATCTTATCAAAACCTTTCATAATTTTAACTTCTCAATTCTGGTATCATTATCAATTTATTACCAAGACATTGGCAAGGAAGATGGAGCAAACTTAATTTTCTTTAAAAATGATAAGTATCGAATTCACACTGGATCTTTCAACTTTTCAAAACCGTTAACTTCAGGATGTCGAAGCATTAGAGAGTAAAAAATGAAGATTGATACAGATGAGGGCTTTATTTGTGTGCAAAGGACTGAGAAGCTAGAATTGGTGTCTTTAGAAAAATAATTTGAGAGCATTACTAATAGAGATGTTCAAAAGGTTGTGACTAATCAACTAAGGAAATATTGTTTGCACAAGCAAAACAATCAGGGAAGGTTCATTTTTAAAAATGCAATGAGTTGTAACCAATCATGAATACACCATTTTAAAGCATGTTGGAAATAGTGACATTCAGAGAGGTATTGAAATGGAGATATCCGAGAGAGGTGGAGAATTGAGAGTAATATGATAATTAGACATATGATAGAAAAGAAAGATTTGCAAGACTATTGTTACACTCGCTGGGATAGCATGCTAGGAATCTGGCCCTGCCTGTTCCTGGAGTTGTCACAAAAGATAAGGATTTTATTAAAGTACGTGGTATTCATCTAATTACGTCCCTTTTTAGTCCCAGTTGGTAGAAATCACAGACCAGGTTTTTATACTTAGCAAGAATTACAATTTATTCCAAATAAATAGTTAACTATAGGTAAACAATTATGTACTGTCATCAAAAGAATCTCTGACTTAATACAACCCCTTATAAACTCCAGCTAGACAGCGATTCAGAGAGCTAGCGGGAAAAGAAAACAAAGTTGGTGTTATGAATGAAAGGGAAAACAGCGAAGGCAGTTCATCGGTTCCAATCCAAATAATTCATGATGCTTTTCGCTTGTTGCTCCTCATCTCTCTTCTCCAGGTTGCATCATCACGATCAGCAGTTCCTTGCAGGCAAGGATCACTCTCTTCCACTCTCAGGGTGAGTCCATAGGCAGTGGTACGGGCTGATGCAGCTACCACAGGCTCTGTTCCACTTGGGCCAGATGGTGGTTGCAGGCAATCATGGTGCCCGATTTCCCAAGCAACCATGGTGGAACAGCGTGCCAGTCTGTCACAGACGGAACTATCTTAAGGGTCCTGACATTCCAGGTCCCAAAACTCATCTTGAGGGTGTGGAAGGTGCCTGTGAGAGAGTTCTCTTAATGTCGGGGAATAGTTGCCCACTGGCTACCACACGGACTTAGAAGTGCAAGGTCTTGGTCCAGTGGTGAGGAGGCTCCAAGGCAACAGGAGACCAGGCCCTGTTGCCTGGCCTTAGATTGCCTGGGGTGGAGTACATACAGACAGTCCAGTGCTGGGTTACTGCAAGGTCGAAGGTGAGGAGAATGAGAGCAAGGGGAGAGGACGAGATGAAAAGCAAGGTTGCTGCCATTGTATTGGTCATTCTCAGTCTGTCATTGTGAGATCACTTGGCAGGAAGAGGGGATTGTAAAATCACTGGGCTGGGGTCAAGGGTATTTCATTAACAAAAAAAAATTAAACTGGATTGGGAAGCTTATAAAGCAATCACTGAACAGGTGGATGAGTAGTTTATAAAACTACCGGGCTGGTAGAAGTTTTATGCTGCACAAGGCATGGACCAACTGGTTCACATCTTATAAAGTGCCTGACCAATTAGTTAAAAGCAACAGCTTCCAGCAATTGGTGTGGGAAACGTGAGCTTTCTTTAGGTTTTTAGTTTCTTTTCACTACAGAGGAAAGGACACCCACACGCAACACTGTCATAAATTAGTACCAGAAGAGCATCAACTGAAAGCATCTATTTATTGCTATAACTTCTGCCTGAAATGCTTTAACCTTGACCAGTGTGGACACCTCTATTCTACACCCCCACCACTGTCTGATCAAATACAACTAGTCTACAGTCCTAAGCAAAGAGCCTGTCTTTTTCTCCTTTCAAATCTAAATGGGCTGGTTGTGTTTTTCTTTTAATTCATTCATGAGATCTGGACATCAGTGGCTGAGCCAGCATTAACTGCCCATCATTACAAGGGGTGGCACGGTGGCTCAGTGGTTAGCACTGCTGTCTCACAGTGCCAGGGACCCCGGCTTGATTCCAGCTTCAGAGAATTGTTTGTGCAGAGTTTGTACATTCCCCTCACATTTACATGGATTTTCTCTGGGTGCTCCAGGTTCCTCCCACAGTCCAAAGATGTGCAGGTTGGGCAGATTAGCCATGGGAAATTCACAATTACAGTGACAGAGTAGAAGAGTGGATCTCGGTGGGATGGTCTTCAGAGGGTTGGGTGTGGACTTGATGTGCTGAATAGCCTGTTTCCACACTGCAGGGATTCTAGGGTTAGTTGCCCTTGAGAAGATGGTGCTGAGCTGCCTTCTTGCACTACTACAGTCCATTTAATGTAGGTAGACCAACTGTGGGAGTTCTGGGATTTTGATACAGCAGCACTGAAGGAACAGCAATATATGTCCAAGTCAGGAAGATGAGTGGCTTGGAGGCAGTGGTGTTCTTATGTATCTGCTGCCCTTTTCCTTCCAGCTGGAACTAGTCATGAGTTTGGAAGATGCTGTCTAAGAACCCTTGGTAAATTTCTGCAACAGTTATCATTATCGAACAATTTGTGCTTTTTTTTGTCCAAATTTGGAAAATAATTTGAAACTTATTGTGAGGGATGGAGGAGGGGAGGTAAGAGACACGAACAAGTTGAAGTCACCGGAGATACTGATAGATTAGTGCTCATCAACAGTATTAAGCGATATGGAGTGAAGACAAAAAAATAGCCAAAGTGGTAATTTAACAGTCGAACAGAAGGGAAGCACATACTCGAGATGCTAAATAGCTTTCTCATATTTTTCTATGTCCTCCACCAAGCTAACATTAACACTCTAGACAACACATTCCCATCAAACCAATGGTCATGCTGTTGCAAAGTAGTGGACTCCTAGACAACCAAGTGAAAGGTACAGCACATAGAAGCTTAATGCAAATTAATTGACTCGTCAACCAGAACAAGGGAGGGCATGGCTTATCAGAGACACTGGTGGAGATTTATTAAATTGGAACCAGGGAAGAAAAGACTTCAGACATATGGACACACTTGAAAATCCAGGGCTATTGGACTCTTCTCCTTGGAGAAAACTAAGAGGAGGTTTGATAGTGGTGCTCAAAATCAAGTAGGGCTTTGTAAAAACAAATAGGAGATAATTTCACAAGCGAACGTAACCAGAGAAAATATATTCAAACTGAATTGAAAGAATCGGAAGTGAAATGAGGAAACAAACTTTTTTAAGCAGCAGCAGCTCATTATGATACAGAATCACAGCTCAAAAGGCCAAATGAACCAGATTCAATAGTAACATTCAAAAATAGAATTAGGCAAATATTTGAAGGGAAATGAAATGATACAGACCAGAGAACAAAATTATTTTGCTAGCTCGACCAAAGAGTCACAACAGGCAAGAGGAGCTCAGTGAACTTTTTCTGATGTTGTATCTCTCTGAATCTTATGTAATCGTGCTCTGATGACACTAAATCATTTCAATTCCAACCATTACTGCTGTAAGTCAGAACATTTTCTCAACCCAGTCTTGAAAATGGTGGAATGATGAGTATGAGTGGTGAACACAACTGAATGCCTGTCTGAGTGAACAGCAAAGAGAAGTCTGTACCTCTCCAATCGCTGCTGTAGAACCATTGACTGTTCCTTCAGCCTCTTCACTTCCTCCCTCCTACTCCGTGTGAGCTCCTTGTTCTTGTATAGGTATCTGTGATCACACAACAGAAAGCTCTCAGTACACAGCTAACACCAGACTTTCAAAGTCAAATGGCTTAGTCTTCACAAGCTTCAAGAGTAGCCATTATCGGTACATGACATTTCTTCTATTGACTTGTAAAATGCATGCATTGCTGACTTTTCACAACTTAAGGATGCCCCAAAATTAATTACTATTAAAAGCCACTTTTGTAATGTAATGAAACAGAGTAGCCAAGGCACACAGCAAGATTCCACTATCTCAAGGAGATAATTGTTATGATATAAATTTAAGAAGGAACATGCTAATGAGCAAGTAACCAGGACAAAGATAGTGGAGACGATGGCCTAGCAGAATTACCACTAGACTATTAATCCAGAGACCCAGACAACGATCTGGGGACACATGTATAAATGCCACCATGGCCGATGATGGACACCGATTTCAACAGAAATCAAGAGTCTAATGAAGACCATGAAATCATTGTCAATTGTCAGAAAAAATCCATCTGGAAAAATGGAAAAAATAATGGGAAATACATCCATTAATGTCCTTTAGGAAAATAAACTGTTATCTTTATCTGGTCTTGCTTACGTGCAACTCCAGGCCCACAGGAACGTGGTTGAGTCTTAACTGCCCTCTGGGCAATTAGAGGTGGGTAATAAATGCTCAAATGGCCATATCCAATGAATGAATAAAATAAAATATGACCAGTAACCATTGTCAGCCTCGCTTGTGATATGTGATACAGATGAGTGTCGCTGTGTCTACCTGCAACATTTATTGGATGTGCTTCTCTAACAAGTCAGCCTGCTGAGCAAGCCTTTACAATATCTTCTAATAAACAGAGTCTATACCCATTTAACAGTGCTGCTGTGAGCTGAGTTATATTTATGGGAGTAAACACAAAACCACAACAGCTATGACCAAATAAACCTTTTAGCTGATGCTGGTTGAGGGAAAATATTACCCAGATAATTGGGAAAATATCCCAGTTCTCATGTAAACAGTCCCACAATATCCTATGTCTATCAGAGTGTGCAGGTAGATCTCAATTTAATGCAACATCTGAACTACAGTCTGGATCTAGAGCATCAGCCTGGATTGCATGCTCTAGGCTCTGATGTGAGACTCGAAATCAGGACCTTCTGGCTCAGACCTCATGTGAGAATAGTTAACATGATTTAAAATCTGTTCATTGGATTCAGAATCTCATCCTCACTTTGAATCTACACCCACCTTCAGTGTTAACAATAGCTCACCCCTGCCTCCAATGGTACAGTTAACAGCAACAAGGAACAGCATTCGATCCTGGATCTACTCATTTTTAAGCAGGTGAGAAGGTTGAGTTTAGAACCAATTAAAGCCCAAAAACAAATGTAAAATTGAGAAGCAAATGTGGATCTCCCTCCTTTTCCTTCCTGTGTCTAGTTTCACACAAGGCAGATTAACACGTACTGGCATTGATTTCCAGAACTAGATTTTCCTTGAATAGGTCAGTGGCCTATTGCCAGAGGCTGTAGCTTGAAGGCCGTGACTCCACATGGTTGGCCTCTCCCACTCTCGCCGCCTTCCACAGACTTTACTCGAAGGGTAGAAGTTGAAAATCAATTTTGCCATTTGTGAATGTACTTCCTATGGCCTTCAAATCCTGAATTGGGACTTTAATTGTATTAATGCATTGCACATTGACCAAACAAAGTGAACTGCAGGAGGTGAGGCTCACTACAGTGACCAAGGCCATGGTTAAGTCTTACCAATGTTCAGCTTATTCCAGATCAGCTGTGCTGGCCAACCCCAAAGATTGCAAAGAGATCTATCTTTTCATCTTTTCCAAAGTTTCCTACGTTCCAAACATGACCACAGGTCTAAAAGAATTATTTTAGTGACCATTCATTTAGTTCTGGCACATTCTGAAGCTGTGAAGTATGCTACATCGATTCAAATCTGTGTTTCTTTATATCTGTATAGTATACCTGCATTATTCCTGTCTATCTAAGTCTACCAATCTCATCAATTGACCCTACGCAAAGTACTCACAATAAATTTTTAAGTTATCAGGAATTGGTTTAAAATTTCACCAATTCTCTACAACAATATATTTCCCATTGCTCACCACTCCACCTCACCTGTCCATGTAAATGATGTGAGGAAATTCCAGTTTCTTGTGAATTTTTTCAGGTCTACCCAAAGACTGATTAAACTCAAATCTAGACAGTTCAAAAGTTAAAACAGGAGGTAGTTTTGTAAACCAATTCTGGAAAAGAAATGGGTAGAATTAAAATTAAAAATGGAGAAGCTTATTGCTAACTGAGACAGAAAGTACTTAGAACGTAGAACATAGAACAATACACCGCAGAACAGGCCCTTCGGCCCTCGATGTTGCACCGACGTGTGAACTAATCTAAGCCCCTCCTCCTACACTATCCCATCATCATCCATATGCTTATCCAAGGACTGTTTAAATGCCCCTCATGTGGCTCAGTTAACTACATTGGCAGGCAGGGCATTCCACGCCCTTACCACTCTGAGTAAAGAACCTGCCTCTGACATCTGTCTTAAATCTATCACCCCTCAATTTGTAGCTATGCTCCCTTGTACAGGCTGAAGTCATCATCCTCAGAAAAAGACTCTCACTGTCCACCCTATCTAATCCTCTGATCACCTTGTATGTCTCTATTAAATCCCCTCTTAGCCTCCTTCTCTCCAATCAGAACAAACCCAAGTCCCTCAGCCTTTCTTCATAGGACCTGCGCTCCAGACCAGGCAACATCCTGGTACATCTCCTCTGCACCTTTTCCAATGCTTCCACATCCTTCCTATAATGGGGCGACCAGAACTGCACGCAAAATTCCAAATGAGGCCACTCTAGCGTTTTGAACAATTGCATCTTGACATCACGGCTCCGGAACTCAATCCCTCTACCAATAAAACCTAAAAGACCGTAAACCTTCTTAACAGCACTATCAACCTGGGTGCAACTTTCAGCGATCTATGTACATGGACACCAAGATCCCTCCGCACACCTACACTACCAAGAATCTTTCCATTGGCCCGGTATTATGCCTTCCTATTATTCCTCCAAAGTGAACCACCTCATATTGAACTCCATTTGCCACCTTTCAGCCCAATTCGGCAGTTTATACAAGTCTCCCTGCAACCTGCAACATTCTTCCACAATGTCCACCACTCCATCGACTTTAGTGTCATCTGCAAACTTACTAACCCATCCACCAATGCCTGCGTCCAAGTCATTTATAAAAGTGACAAACAGCAGTGGTCCCAAAACAGGTCCTTGAGGCACACCACTAGTGACTTGACTCCAGGCTGAATATTTTCCATCAACCACAACTCGTTGCCTTCTTACAGAGAGCCAGTTTCTAATCCAAACTGCTAAATCTCCCTCAATCTCGTGCCTCTGTATTTTCTGCAATAGCCTACCATGTGGAACCTTATCAAAGGCTTTAATGAAGTCCATGTACACCATGTCAACTGCCCTTCCCTCATCCACATGCTTGGTCACCTTCTCAAAAAGCTCAATGAGGTTTGTGAGACATGACCTGCTCTTGATGAATCCATGCTGACTATCTCCAATCAAATTGATGCTTGCTAGATGATTATAAATCCTATCTCTTATAATCCTTTCCAAAACTTTTCCTACAACAGACGTAAGGCTCACAGGTCTATAATTACCTGAATCACCCCTACTGCCCTTCTTGAACAAGGGCACAACATTTGCAATCCTCCAGTCCTCTGGTACTAAAAATGCAGACAATGACGATTCAAAGATCAAGGCCAAAGGCTCCGCCACCTCCTCCCTAGCTTCCCAGACAATCCTCAGAAAAATCCCATCTGGCCCAGGGGATTTATCTACCTTCACACCTTCTAGAATTGATAACACCTCTTTACTAACCCTAATCCTTTCAATTCTAGTAGCCCTTAACTCAGTCATCTCCTCTACAATATTCTCCTGTTCCTCAGTGAAAACAGATGAGAAATAATCATTTAGCACCTCTTCAATTTCCACAGGGTCCACACACAACTTCCCACTTCTGTCTTGGACTGTCCCTATTCCTACCCTAGTCATCCTCTTATTCCTCACATAGCTATAGAAAGCTTTAGGGTTCTCCTTTATTCTACCTGCCAATGTCTGCTCATATCTCCTCCTTGCTCTTAACTCTCTCTTTAAATCTGTCCTAGCTAATCTGTAACTCTCCATCGCCTCTTAAAGCAAAACACAACTTAATCCAGAAGTTATAAAAAAAACTTATAATTGATAAGTCTCTTGATCACATCTCAGAATCCCTACAGTGTGGAAGCAGGCCATTCAGCCCATTGAGTCCAAACCAAACCTCCAAAGTTCTCCCACCCACTCCCATACCCTAGCCCTGTAACCCTGCATTTGCCAGGGGTAACCTACCGAGCCTACTCATCCCTGGACACTATGGGCTAAAATAAAAGTCTGGATTTAGGAGTCTAATGATGAACCATGGATCTATTGTCGACAATCAGAAAAAACCCAGCTGGTTCACTAACATCCTTTAGGGAAGGAAACTGCCAACCTTACCTGGTATGGCCTACATGTGACTCCAGACCCACAGCAATGTGGTGGACTCTTAACTGCCCTCTGGGCAATTAGGGATGGGCAATAAATGCTGCCTAGACAGTGACGGTCTCATCCTGTGAATGAGTAAATAAAAATAAAAGAAACTTCCATCAAATATTTACTCCCTGGCTCCTCAAAGGCATGACCCAGAACATGGCAACACCTCAGTTGTCATGCCGAAGTTGTGAGATCTTGGATTTCAGCTGTGGGGCCTAATTCTATTATTAGTTGGCCTTGAGAAGGTTGCTTTAACTGCACGTTTGCAGTCTTTTAAATGGAGGCATACCCACAATGCTGTCAGGCAGGATTTTGACTCAACTGCAATGAAGAAACAGGGATGAGCAGAGATTGATTTTAACAGGCCTTTGGCTTCTCCTCTTCCCCAATCCCACTTTCAGGGATAAGAGCCTGAATTTCTAGGCCAATAATTGGTATGTATTGCACTGCTGTTTGTGGTTGCAGAACTGCCTGCCTGGCAGCAACATTGGAGCCTGGGACCCAGGATTGATTCCAGCCTCAGGCAACTGTCTGTGTGGAGTTTGCACATTCTCCCCGTGTCTGTGTGGGTTTCCTCCAGGTGCTCCGGTTTCCTCCCACAGTTCAAAGATGTGCAAGTTAGGTGGATTGGCCATGCTAAATTGCCCATAGTGTGCAGGGAAGAGTAGGCTACAATTAGCCGTAGCAAATGCAGGGTCACAGGGAGAGGGTACATTAGACTATGGGATGGTCTTCGAAGGTTTAGTGTGGACTCGATAAAAACTCCCTCAAATAAGAAGTCACCTCAGGTAATTAGCACCTTTTTCTCTCAGTGAAGTCAAAGTGGAGGTACAGGTATGAATCCAGAAAAAAAATTTAGATGAATATGTACGTGAGCTGCTGGCCATTTTGCATTGCCTCCTCAAGGACAGAAGATGACTCACCTCTTGACCAGATGCGAACGACTGATCCGAGTGCAGTGTCTCTATCTCCCCAACCACCATGGCCCCTTCCAAACACTGGTGGAGGTCGTCAAAACCATTAACCTGCAGAGGATACTGTCCGAACGTTTCAATGTTAGAGAACATTTTGCCTGCAAAAGTGGCAGAGAATACCAAAACGTTTTATATGATGCATCTTTTCACAATAGCACGACTCAATATAACATCAAGAAAAAAATCAATTCACATTTTATCAGGACCACAGTGGAACACGAAACAAAAGACAAAAGAACTGCAGATGCTGAAAATCAAAAAGAAGTAATTGCTGCAAAAACTTAGTAGGACCCGCAGCATCTGTGGAGACAAAGCAGAATTAACATTTCGGGTCCCCTTCATTCACGTGAAACTAGCGTTAAAAGCGAAATAAATAAAACAGAGTACTTGTTGACAACATTTGTCTGATTGGTTTGAACCTTGTAGCATTGAAAGTGTGATAGCAAAGTGGGCATTTTATGAGATTAAGGATTCAGAGATCCAAGTTCAAATACCATTGAAGTTGGGGAATTTAAACTGATAATACAATAATTGAATAAAAAGCTACTGTGAATAGTGATGATATAATAAAACTATCCAATTGTCACAAAAAAAAAAGCTGGTTCACTAATGTCCTTTGGAAAAGGAAATCTGTCATCCTTACACAATCTGGCCCACAGGTGACTCCAGACCCACTGCAATGTGGTAGCTCTTAATTACCATCAGAAAGGCTCCAGAAAGTCACTCAGTTGAATTCAAGGTGGCAATCAG
The DNA here is from genome assembly GCF_030684315.1 of Stegostoma tigrinum. Classification (NCBI taxonomy): domain Eukaryota; kingdom Metazoa; phylum Chordata; class Chondrichthyes; order Orectolobiformes; family Stegostomatidae; genus Stegostoma; species Stegostoma tigrinum. Next base: position 6,987,905 of record NC_081385.1, on the reverse strand, counting down.
GGCAATTAGGAACAGGGAATCAACACAGGTACAAATGTATAATCAGCCCACAATGTGCGTTAACAGTCTCCGAGCAGTCACAGATCAGGTTGACAACCCATTCTCCTAATTCTGTGCAATTTATAAAGAAATGGCAGAAATAATGGTGAAAAATTATTTCAGATGAGCTAACAAAGCTATGTTGACAAATCACAGGGAATTTCATACCATCGTGAATGCCTTCCGCCAAGAATGTTCCATAAAAGAGTTCCACCATTGGATTTTGTGACTTTTTATTTGAATTTCTGCAGAAGAACAAAGGTAATGGTTAATTTAAATTCTAACTCTCGGCCTCCTTTAATAGTTAATGGAGATAAAAGACAGAACAAACAACTGGAGCACCATGTAGTGGACTTGTTAGAAAAATTGCAGCTTGTGAAATGAAAGGAATTGTAGGACCACAAAACTGGCCAACAGTCAAACAATGGAAGGTTGGCTTTAATAGTTGTTTGTCAAACTAAGCTACATTTACATTGGTGTTCCCTTGGACAGTGGCAACTGAATTGAGGAACCTGACTTTAAAGGAATTACCTGGAGTAGCTGAACAAAATCACTTGAAATACAAATCATGGACCCTGTGGAAATTTGTATCAACTTTTTCCAATATCTTGGGGAAATTATAAGTAGGATCATGAATATAATAATTCACTTTCTTGGATATTAAATTGCGAACTGACATCCGCTCCAGGAAATCATGCTCCTATGAAGCCCCTTCAAATGGAGTTGCTGTTTGAGTGCAGTGTGTTGAACTTACTTTGTATTTGCTGCCATCTGAAATGCATCCTCCAACCAATCCAGGAGTTTGTGGGTAAATTCACTTACATCCTGGTTAACAAGACACACAGAATAACACAAGCAGTATCACAAGGTTTGTTCAGATAAAAACAGTTCTGAATCTTGTCTCATTGCTCCCAATTCCAAATACACCAGTTTCACCTTTATTTTCAAACTGAGTTAGGAATGAAAGTTAATGACTCATCTGAAGAATGGTAGCCCTGAAAATGTAGCATTCGCTGAGTATTGTGCAGGAATGCCAGCTTAGGTTATTTGCTCTCAAACACTAGCATGATGCTCAAACTCAACTCATAAACTCATAGAAAAAAGTAACACCAACCAATCTGAGCTAACAAGGGTCTAGGAAATAACATGCAGCCTTTGAAGCAATATCCCAACATTCAATATTGGATGAGAAGATGGCTCAGGTTAACATGCAGCAGAAATACACAGAGAAATGGACAGGCCATCAAACAATGAAATGCAATCACTGACAATGTAGCCTTGCTCCTAAACTAAATTCCTGTAAAAAAAAAATGGAAAGTACTGAAGAAACCCTGCAGGTATGGCAGCATTAGTGAAGAAAAAATATAATTAATGTTGAGTCCTGCGACCCTTCTTCAGAACTTCAGGGGTCAAAACATTGACTGTTTTCTCTCCACAAATTGCCAGATCTGCAGCATTTCTCCAGCAATTTCTGTTCCAGATCTCCAACATGCACAGTTCTTTGTTTTATTTTAGTACTAATTTTCGTATCTGTTATGCGCTGTATCCGTGTGCAAAGGTTTAAAAGCATTAAAGCATCACCCACCATCATGATATCATATTGACATGTGGACAGAACAGCTTAAGATGTCTAAGGAGTTGTCTGTGTAACAATGTCTATCATATCAACATAAACTGTAGTTAGTTTCTGTTCAATACAATAGACTCTTCTCATTAGACTAACAAGTTTCTTTTCTCTACCACACTGGACCAAGCAGGTCCTGTGGATCCCTATATTTAAAGAGGATGATGGTAGTAAAACCCACCCCATGGGGAGATCCCAAACTCAGTGTAATCACACGTACCACATTACATAGTGAAGCTTCTTGGGGTGTCTCAGAGGTTTCTGTAGTACCAAAACTGGCCAAGCAAATACAAAAATCTTTCAAACTTCACTTTGAAAATCCTTCCATAAGGTGTAATAGATACAAAGTCACTTCCTCTGTTTTCAGATATGATGCACACATCGTTATAATTACAATGGATGAAGAATGGAAGTCAGTTGAAATGCAAAGAGATTAATATGCAAGCAGATATTATGCTGTATATTAAGTTGTGCAATATTACTATGTTACAATCAGTTGATGCCTATAATTGATGAGACATCATGTCACCTCAATGTTAAGGATTATACAATAAGTTCAATACAAAGAGTGGCAGATAGAGTTTAATTTAGACAAATGTGAGATGATGCATTTTGAAAAGGCAAATCAGGGCAGGATTTATACAGTTACTGGCAAGGTCCTGGGGAGTATCACTGAACAAAGAGACCTTGCAGTGCAAGTTCATTGTTCCTTCAAATGGTGTTGCAGGTATATAGGATAGTGAAGAAGTTTGGTATACTTGTCTTTATTGGTCAGTGCATTGAGTATGGGAGTTGGGAGGTCATGTTGCAGCTGTTCAAATGGCATGGATAGATTGAATATAGAAGGTCTTTTCCTCAGGGTGGGGGAATCCAAAACTAGAAGGCATAGATTTAAGGCGAGAGGGGAAAGATTTAAAAGGGACCGAAGGAGCAGCTTTTTCGCACAGAGGGTGGTGCGTGTGTAGAATGAATTGCCAGAGGACAATTGGTACAATTACAATATTTGAGAGGCATCTGGATGGGTATATGAATAGGAAGGGTTTAGAGGGATACGGGCCAAAGGCTGACAAATTGAACTAGGTTAATTTAGGATATCTGGTTGGCATGATTGAATCGGACTGAAGGGTCTGTTTCCATGCTGTTCAGCTTTATGATTCTATGACATAACAGGGATATCAACATCTAAAACTGAAAGTTGGATTAATGCCATCAGAAATTCATGCGACTCTCTAGCTGAACCCTTATCATTCTCTATCACATGTTGAACAATCTATACACTGATTCTAGAATTTCCTACTTTTCTCTGCATTAAGGCTTTATATCAAGTTTCCAGTAGGACACTTCTACTGATGTTATAATTTCTGTGCTACCTTATGGGATAATGAGTGATTCTCAGACCCACCTGCTGTGCTTCATTTGATCGAAATGCGTCCTTGAGGAGGTCGACTGCATTTGATGGGTCAACATACTTCCGCATAGAGGCAGCCATCAAGGCAAAAAGGCACCTCAGTTCTTGCATAAATGCCAAGTTTCGCTGCTCCTTTTCAATCAACAACAACATTAGAAATTGTGAACAACCATGAACATATTCAACCCAATGGCACATCCCATTATTTAATGAAGCACGCAGTCCCCTCCTATTTCATTTCACATCACCCTACCAGCATAGAAAGCAGCTCACTGTCACCTTCTCCATAACAATTAGAGATTAGCAACAGATGCTCGTCCTGGCCAGCAATGTCCACATCCCATGAATGATTTTTACTAAACTTTCAATTTATTACTCCCTTATGCATTAATTTAGCTTAAATGCAACAATGACATTCGCCTCAAGTACTCCAATGAGTTCCAAACGTTCACCACTGAGTTTCTGCTGAATTTTCTAATAGATTTGTTGGTGAATATCTTGTATTTTTAGCCCCTACCATTGTCTTTGCATGAGTGGAAACATCTCCATTTTTGCCAAATTAAAACTAAACCTTTCCTAATTTGAAAAAACTCTATTAATAACACCCTCAACCTGTGTGGTTTTCATTCCTCTGAATATTTATGAACTCTGCATTCCAGGATCACCCTTGTAAATCTATAATTTGTTTTTACTTTATACAATTTCATGGATGAACTTACAGCATGGCTTCTGCAATTTTCATGTGGATTTTCTGGCACTGTGTAGTTCAGAACCAGCCGTCGAAACTTAGGCAGTTGGAACAGGGACTAAAGACAAAAAAAACAGAAGAAGTTAAAGAGCTGCATAGAACTCAACTGGGTCTGAAACTGTTCTGTGCAAATACTGAACAGCCTCTACTGGAAGTGCTAAACAGAAATGAAAACCTATCACACAGAATTCAACCAGACTCACTCCACAGCTTTCAGGCATATCACCATCCTGTCGGCTAATCATGGAATGACTTCCACCATATATTCACTGCACAAAATTTCAATAGTTTCCACAAAATAAAAATGACATTTGGCAGCACTACAATCACAGTCTTCTGAAGTCTTGAGAGTGCTGAAGTAAAGAAAAATACATTAATCTCACTGCGGCTTATGATTTCCAAGTATTATGACATACAAATACAAATACACAAACAATATTTCTACATACACCTTCCAAGCAGTGCTAACATGTATTAGAAATGCTTATACCTTTTGCTGATGTATTGATAAATATGAAAAATACCAAGGTCTACCTAATTTATCTTCGGTCAATCTGATGCTAAAATCATAAACTAACCACAGCACAACCAGTGCCCAACGCATGAGCAGAACTCTCCATCTCCTTTTTGGAGTAGTACCACAAGATCCTTTATGTCCACTTGTGAGGGCAGACGGGATCTGGATTCACTCTCTCATCTGAAATACCACACTGAACTATTAGACTAGATTGTGTCCTCAAAGCACTACAATGGGGCTTGAACTCACAATCTTGTGTCTCTCAGTGCGAAAAATACCCATTAAGCTACAGGTGACACCAGAGTGGAGTAATGGTGGCAGATTCAAGGGCCTGACAGGGCCACAGCTGGAAGAAAGCAATGGTTAATGCAGCAGCAAATATGGGCCAATGCTGAATTGTCAACAAAAAGAGATAACTGTAATCACAAGAGACATTATTTAAACAGTTTCAGTTTTGAAGAAGCAAATATTTTGTGTACTTCTGAAATCACACAGACCAGTAAAATTACAGGTTCAACTGCTAGTTCACTCTGAGCTAGCCAACTTGTGCTGTCTTACCTATAGCAATGCCACAACAGAACTCAGCATCCAAGAGTCTGAATCCTTTTGGTTAATGATCTACTATGGACCCCAGTCCAGTACATTCTGAAAATTCTAATTCTTGTGTTTTAAATCTCTCCATTGCCTCTCCCTATACCTGTGACCTTTGTGAGTTCTCGAAGAACTCTGAGTTCCTCCAGACTTGGACTCTTCCACGCACACTACATTCAGAGTTCAACCACTGTACTGACGTCCTTAGACTCTAAGCTTTGACATCCCTTCCCTAAACCATCTGCCTCCCTCACATATCCTGTAAAGTGCTGCTTAAACCAAAGTAATTAACCATGCCTTTGGTCACCTGTCCCAATAGAGTCAGTTTAGTGCCAAATTGAGTCAGATAATAGCCCCATGGTATATTAATTGGGTGTAATCAATAAGCAGACTGTGAGGATTAATTGAGGTTTCATACGAGCACATGTAAAAAGAATGGTGTCATTGAGTTCAGACATGTATGCTTGCAATGTTTCACTGTGTAAGTAAATATAAAATCAAATGAAGATTGGCTCCAGTACTATCCTCCACCAACTAACTTTCCTGATTAAAGCACTCAAAGTGCTTTGGAAAATTGCCCAATGTTAAAAATGACCTTGAAGCAGGTGTTGCCAGAAAGTTTTATTACTAAATGATAGCCAATATACAGGGAATGCTCATTCCTATGTATGAGATGATAACCAGAATCAATAATGGTTTTGATATTCTCCAATAGTCCAATAAGACACTGATAATTTGACCAGGCTCAATAGTGAAGAACTGACATCTGGGAGAAATGCTATCTGTCCAACTGTACCCGTTCAAGAGAAGGCAAGTTAAGGGAGAAACATCAAGGACGATTAAAAACAGATGACAGACAGAGGTGCAACTAGAAACAGAGCATTACTGGGACTGAGATGTAGGATAATTCCAAACTACAGAGCAAAGTGAGAGGACAGCAGACAAGTATGATGGAAGGGCTAGAGGGAAATAGTAACATTTGATTGACATTCCCACTCTGCAGATCCTCAAGCATGAACCCACTCTTCCTTGTTCAAGAAATGACCTCTTCAAATGCGCAGTTAATTTCTACCAATAAAGGCAGGATTTTGTCACAACAGGACAATAAAGATAGTTCTTCACTAAAGAGGAATAAGTCTGACAAAAATTTGTTTCAAAGATGTGATCCTCATTCTATAATCAGAAAAATTAAACCCTCTTGAAATTTAAACTGCTACAATTTTAAATGGGGATATGGAATTGTGATCATATAGATCTCAGCTGACCCTTTCTCACCTCTTGATTTCTTACTAGGATTACAGCACGAGCTTAAACATTCTGATAAACAACACAAAATAGTGAGTTGGCCTCAGCACATAGCAAGCATCTGACACTAACTTACAAATGATGCTGTGTTAAGTACTCAATGCGAATTGCGTGCTCAATGCCAAGTTAAAACCTGCAAGGTTTGCTCTGGGTGTCTTCAATCCGAAGCCAATCTGGCTGGAACTCAGGGAATGAATCACAACAAGGATTAGATTCCCAGTTTAAAATGTCATTTAACTGATCTCTCTGCTCATTGCACTGCCATCCAGTTAGTAGACTTAAGCAGAAAGTACCACTAAACCCAAAATATGCACTGGCAAATTTAAAAATCTGGCACTTTTGATAAAAGCAGATTCGTAAAAATGTATTAATGCAGAATTGCTTCTAAAGGATTTAGTTAGAGAATCCAGTTAACACTTCACTGTGTCACCATTAGTGGGACTACTGAAGCAAAATACAACATGCTGTCTGGACATGGCAGAAATTTACTAGGCCTAAGAAAGAACTTGGAAAACTGCTGAGAAAAACAGACAGTTTCTCAAAGTCTTTATCTCATGAACAAGGCACGAGGTAATTTGCTCACTGTGAAAACTTGATACTGAAATTCACAATCCTGTGTGTAATGGTTACCCTGATCAGAACACTTCCCACTGTACATCACACAAATTCACAACTTGCACTCAGGCCACATCTTTGTGACTTGAACGGTGTCCAGTTTGCTTGCAGATTACCCTGGAACAGTAAGATGTCTCAGAAATCTGACCAACAGGTGGAGTTAGCAACATTACACTGTAGCAACATGACTGACATTTGCCCCTAACAACATGCCGCTATTCTGCCTTTTACATAGATGAACGTGGGATATGAAATTCAGCACCGGCCTGATGCTAGGTGTATAGGCTGTTCACGCCTTCCCCCACCCACGCTCCCCACCCCTAACACCACCCCGCAACCACCACCACCACCACCAAAGGCTAGGGGATTGGATCAAACAGCACACTCCTTCAGTCATTCACAAAAGACAAGCTACTGATCGTATTAACCACCCCATTGTTGCAAAGTTCAACACATTGCTTTTCTAACATTACAAGTGATTCTGCAATTGGACGGCATTTGCTAAATAATCCTGAATTTCAGATTTTAGGCAGGTTCATAGCAGGACACTTTTATGCCAGCTGTAAGTTATATGTATTGATAAACAGGGGCCTGTTCTTTCCAGACAGAAAGATCATGGACCCACCACACACTATTTCTACGTATCAAAATACGTGACAGCCATGCTCTGGTTCATTCTTCAGGGCAATACCTTGACCAGAGCTTACTTGACGGGTTTACATTTAAACATGACTTGGCAGTTGATGGTCAGTCCAAATGGTGCATTCTCCATTGCAGTGCCTCTACCAGAGTCTACTTGCCAACCAATTAGCACTCTCTTCTTATACGTACAGTTATACAGTCATACACCATAGAAACGGGCCCATCAGCCCACCACGTCCATGCCAATGAACAAACTATGCTTATCCCATTAAACAGCAATCAATCCAAGGCTACTACTTCCTGGCATTTCAAGTGTTTGTCTAGATGCTTCTTAAATGCTGCTAAAGTACCTGCCTCCACCACCCACTCAGGCACCACTTTCCAATTTTTACCAACCTATGGGTGAAATTATTTTTCCTCAGATCCCCTTTAGACCACTCTTGCCTTACTTTAAATTTATGTCCTCTGGTCTTAAACATGTCTGCCATGAGGAAAATATTCTTGCTATCTAACCTATCTATGCCTCTCCTAGTTTTGTATATCTCAATCAGATCCCATGTTTACATGCAGTATAAAAAATCGTAATCCCTTATTTTGTCATTTCCGTGAACTGATAAGTAGGTGATAAAAACTTTCAACAAAACATGTCTATGTTCAGCAAGATGCAATTTCTATGCTACCAAAGAATTTTGAAAATAGTGAGATAAAGGACTGAACACGATGTGGCCCTCTTTCTGGATAAGAAGATTCTCCTGAATTCCTCATTGGGTTTGTTGGAAGAACCCCAAATATTCATGGCTACTAGATTTGCATTTCCTCACAAGAAGAAACGCTTTTTTCAGGTCTATCAATTGAATCCCTACATAATCTTATAGTTATTGAATAAGTCACCCTTCTAAAGCTGCAATAACTGACAATGGGAGTAATACAGATTCTTGCGAAATGTTGAATAAACTTGCTCTCCAATTACGCCAGCCAATCAAGCAAACTCGAGAGAGCCTGGCAATCCATTGCCCATCATTAGGGAAACTGAACTAACCAACACTCAACCAGGTGAGCCAACAGAGAGCACTTCCACCTGTGCATTCTCCCACATCCTCCAGTAACGTTCCTCTTCATAGAATCATACATTCCCTACAGTGCGGGAGCAAGCCATTTGGTCCGTTGAGTCCACACCGACCCTCCAAACAGCATCCTACCCGCCTACCCTATCCACATTTCTCATGGCTAACCATTCTAGCCTACACATCCCTGGCGTGGCCAACCTACCAAATCTTTGGACCCGCATTTCTTGTACTTGAAGTAAGGCAATCCAATGTTAAACTTAATCAAAACCAATTTCTGTGAGCTGCAGAGAAATCTCTTGAAGCTCAGAATGAAAATTTCAAATCATACCCCGAGTTCACAAAACAACACAGAAAACAGAATTAGACAGAAACAATTCTTTTTCTCCAGTCCACTCTGCCTATCTCTCCTATGTAAAATGGTAGAATAGTTGGTAGCACATCTCCTGAGCCACAGGATTTTCCAGTTTGGGTTCCATGCTAGGATTTCAGCAAAGATATCAAAGCTGACACTCCAGCCCAGTACTGAAAGCGCTGTAATGTTTGAGGTTCTGTCTTTTGGATCAGATGTTAAAGCAAGGTTCCATCTGTCCTCTCAGATATATGCACAAAGATCACACGGAAATATAGCGAAGAGCAGTCCTAGTAAGTGTTTTTCCATTAATTAATATCACAAAAACAGACTGCTTGCTCGTTGTCACATTGCTATTTGTCTGATCTTGCTATATGCAAATTGGCTGCCACATTTCCTCAGTCACAACAGAGACTATGCTTCCAAAGTTTTGCTTTGACTGAAATACATAGAATGGTGATATTTCTCAAGGACACTTTGTAAAAGCAAGTCTTTAATTGTCATTTTAATGCTTTTGTAAGTCTTTCTAAATATCTCTTTCTGAAGTTTGGTGTCAAGTCTTATTTAACAATAATATCTACGAAGCGCTTGGCAAGCTTTACTGCATTAAAGGTGCTTTTATAAATTGCTGCCACTATACTGTAAGAGATGAGGAAAGTCAAGAGGCAGAAAGTAATTAATATTCACAAGACTCATGTTCTCCTTATCACTTGCGCTCATTACCTGTATAACTGCACTGAACCAGCAGGTGTTTCCAACATTCTTCAGTCCCACTGGCCACTTATCCTCACGTTTCCGATCATGTGGGTTGGGGGAATCACCCCAAACTTCGCATCTCTTCCTTTTCAACCCAACTTTACTCTCAGTGGCACTTGTTTCACCTATTCTGCAACACACAGACAAACCTCTCACTTTCAAACCAAGAGGCCAAAATATCCAGGAAGATACACAACTAAATCTACAGCAATGTTGGAGAGAGAAAGAAAACATTATGGGTAGTTTTCTTTTTGGATAAGCCAAGGGCGGGAAACCACGGGGTGAATCAACTCCTTTTCTGAGGAGAAATGGAAATAAGGTCAGGTGACTTCTGAAGGAGACAGACTGCAACAAGACCCTGTTCCCATTGAGGATGGATTAGTTATGTCAATTGGCTGGATGGCTTTAATGCGATGCAGAGTGATGCCAAAAGCATGGGTTCAATTCCTGCATTGACTGGTGTTACCATTTAGGACACCCCTTCCCAACCTCTCCTCGCACATGAGGCACAGTCACCCTCAGGTTAAACCACCAGCAATCATCTCTCTCTAATGAGCCGCAGCCATATGGTCTGGGAGGACTACGGTGGCTTTACCCTTTACTCATTGAGGCTAAGACACTCATAGCCTTTTTTTTTAAAATTCACTCATGAATTTGGGCATCACTGGCTAGCCAGCAGTTGTTGCATGCCGCTAGTTGCCCTTGAGAAGGCAGTGGTGGTGAGCTGCCTTCTTGAACCGCTGCAGTACACATGCTATGGGTCAATGCATATTGCTCTTAGGGAGGGATTTCCAGGGTTTTGATCCAGCGACAGTGAAGGAACGGCAATATATTCCCAAGTCATGATGGTGAGTGGCTTGGAGCAAAACTTGCAAGTGTTCCCATGTCTCTGCTGCCCTTGTCCTTCTAAATGGAAGCGGTCTTGAGTTTGAAAGGTGCTGTCTTTTGTAAGTTTCTGCAGCGCAATTTGTAGAAAGTACACTCCACTGCTGCTGAGTGTCAGTGGTGGAAGGAGTGGATTCTTGCGGACCTGGTGCCAATCAAGCAGGTTGCTTTGTCCTGGATGGTGTCAAGTTTCTCAAGTGTTGTGGGAGCTGCACCCATCCAGGCAAGTGGGGAATATTCCATCACACTCCTGACTTGTGCCTTGTAGCTGGTTGACAGGCTTTGAGGAGTCAGGAGGTGAGTTAGTCACTGCAGTATTCCTAACCTCTGACCTGCTCTTGTAGCCACTGTGTTTACGTGACAAGTTCATTTGAGTTTCTGGTCAATGAAAACCCCCAGTGGAGGATTCAGTGATTATAACACCATTGAGTGTCAAGGAGCGGTGGTTAGATTGCCTCTTATTAGTGAACATCATAGTCTGGCATTTGTATGATGCTAATGTTACTTGCCACTTGTCAGCCCAAGCCTGATATTGACCAGAACTTGTCACATTTGAACGGGGACTACTTCAGTTTCTGAGGAGTTTCAAACTTAACGTGATAAAACCAGTCAAGAGGTTCAAAAAAAACAAGGTCAGTGCAACAATGGAGTGAGATTGGGAAAAGGGCAGGGGGAGGGGGAGGAAGAAAAGTGTCTTCTTGAAATTCATTCACGGTGTGCAAGCAGTGTTAATTAGCCAGGCCTGTGTTCACTGTCCATCCTCAATTGCCTTTTAGAAGGTAGTTGCAAGCCACCTTAACAACTGAGTTGGTTTAACCTGGCATTTCTGAGGCCACTTGAGAGTCGATCATACAGTTGTGGGTACGGTGTCACACATAGATCACAGAAATGTTACGGCTTAGAGGCAGCCATTTGGCCCATTGTGGGCACAGTCATTCTCTGAGCATTTTAACTTAACACCAACATGTTGCCTTTTCCGCATAACCCTCTATATTGTTCCCACTTAAATGACAGAACCAGGTTAGGATGACAGCTTTTCCTCCTTAAGTAATATTGATGAAGCTGACAGGCATGCGTAACTCTTGGTAGGTGGCCAGACAAGTAGAAACAGCTGTGAACACTGCTTATAGGATCATAGTGTGTCTCCAAGGCCAGAGGGCATAGGTACGCGTCCAAGGACAGAGGTCATAAGTTTAAGGTGAGGAGCAAGTGGTTTAGAAGAGATTGGAGAAAGAATGTTTCACCGGGAGAACGATAGAAAGTGGACCGAGGGAGTACTATAATGTGCTGCCTCAGATGGTGGTGGAGGCAGGTACTGTCAACATTTAGGAAGCAGCTGGATGAGCATTTAAAATGCCAGGGCATTATAGGCTATGGACCAAGAGCAGGTAAATGGAATTAGTGTGACTTAATGTTTGTCAGCTGGAATAGATATAGCTTCTATGCTATATGCCTCTATGACTATTTGCAAAAGTCGAATAATTTCATGTTTAGAATTGCAGGTGACTTCCCCCCGCCTCCCCCACAAATTGAGAGTCATTTAACTGAATGAATTTAAAGTCCCAGCTGCTCAGATGATTGAACTTAGGTTGTTTGGATCACTATTCCAGTAGTGTAGCCACAACACAACCATTCCTCACACAGAATCAATGTATTAACACTGGGAAATTGTTCCCTCCTCTAGCAGCTCAACTGAACTTTACACACACAAAAAAAAATCAATGGATGGTGAAAAATAAACAGTGAGCCAAGTGCTGCAAACAAACAAACACACACTGCAAAATTCCAGAATCTGAACTGGAACTCTGGCAGTAAGCCAGACTTTCAATCCTCATCCCGGGTTCCCAAACAGCAGTGATTATTGTGGTTTGTACCAACCAAACAAAAATGAAAGATAAAGAGCTTATTCAATGTTCAGATCTAATGTATGGAGTTCTGTACTGGTTAGCATCCTGATTCTCTCCAGCAACTTTGGCTTCTTCCTGTAGCTTCTCGCTTTCTCTCAGGCTCAGAGCAATCGCCTTTTGAAGGTCTGCTTTCTCATCATTCGTGAGGTCAATGACACCTGAAAGAAACAACATTCACCACTGGTGTGGGTTTATAGACCAGAAATGGGCTGACATGAAGCCTTTTGAGTTGGTATTAGGATGGTCTTTATACTTTTTAATCTGCAAGCAGGGAAGGTAAGGATTTTTTTGAGCAGCTTTCTCAATGAAGATGTAGTGCAAACGACACAGGTGGGCTGGGCATGGAAGGTGGAAGCAGTGGACAGTGGGCACATTGTACTGCAATCTCCACGGGTAAAAAATGCCAAATTCCTCTCCCTGATTATCTCCTTCTATCAACACAATGTCAAGCCAGTGGGCAGCATGGTGGCTCAGTGGTTAACGCTGCTATCTCACATCACCAGGGACCCAGGTTTGATTCCAACCTCAGGCGACTGTGTGGAGTTTGCATGCTGTCACTGTGTCTGTGTGGGTTTCCACCGGGTGCTCCGGTTTTCTCCCACAGTTCAAAGATGTGCAAGTTGGGTGGGTTGGCCATGCTATGTTGATCGTATTGTCCAGGGACGTGCAGGTTAGTTGGGTTAGCCATGGGAAATGCAGGGTTACAGGGATAGGGTAGGGGTGGGATGTTCTTCGGAGGATCAGTGTAGATTTGTTGGGGATTCTATTCTATTCTATTCTATAAAGCTAAACCAATATCAGGCGTAAAACACTTACTTCTACGTGTATGATTGGCTGTCGCTCCGTTGGATTCATTGTCTGGCTGATTAGCTACTGCTGCATAACTTGGTTCCCTGGCACTTTCATCAGTGAGGAAGCTCACTGCCTGATTTATGTCCCTGTTGCTGACCTGTAAGAAAGTGGCGATACAATACTCATATTAACACATTATAATAACCACGCAGTGTGCTCAAAGCTATTTTAAAGGACAAATTGGAATTGCTAACTGCCTCTTGGTAAATTAATTCACGGGACCTATTTCTGACTCCAGACCAACAGTTATGTGCTTGATTCTTAACTTCCCTCTGGGCAACTAGAGAGGGAAATAAATGCACGCCTAGCCTCATCCCATGAATGAATACGTACAAGTCACTGATCAAATGAAGCGTACACGTGGAGATAGGAAACAACCTGTCAATGAAACCCAATTTGCTGCTGTCAACCAGACTAAATCCCCCCAAAACATATCCTGAAGATAGCCTACATCTTGACTTTCATCTTCTTTACAGCAAAGTATAAGGTACTGCTTTCCAGTTGCGACTTAACTGATCAAACTACAATGTTTTAAACAATTCTTATTCTTACATTATAATTAAAATACAAATAAAAGAGAGAATTGGTATAACTTGAACTCTGTCAGAAAATTTTACAGAATAATATATTATTTAACAACTAAACAGCAACTGTTCTAGTATAGTAACATCACATAAACCACATTCTTGGCAAAAGGCAAATTCAGTAAAATAAATTGTCTCACGTGTGATATTTCTCCAGTCTGGGAGAAAAGAAAACAATGAGAAAATTCTGCAGAGAAAGATGTGTGGCAGTTTCCACAACCAACTTCAAAACCCAACAATTGAAAGTTAAACTGAAACTCTAGTTCTGTGGGAGCCTGACTCCAACCATTCATGCTGCTTCTACTGTTCCAACTTTTAAAAGAAAACCCCAGGGCTTCACAAACTGTTTGCTCTATTGACTTGGAAGAGACAGCTCAATACCTCGGATACTCCAGGTCAATATGAAGGAAATGCTGTGTCATTCAAGGTGACTCCTTTCCCATGAGGCATAAATCAAAGATCTTGCCTCACATTAAGAATGTATGAAATATTCAAACAACCACCAAGGATTAATTCACTTTGTTTCCTGGTAAACATTTACCTCTTCAGCAATACAACAAACACACTAAATGGTCATTCCTCTCAGTGCTGCTTGAGAGATCAAGCTTTGTGCTAAAATGGCTACCAGGTGTGCTAACAGTGTTGAAATTTCACAACAATTTGTGGTATGATAGTATTCTACAAACAAGGCTATTTCTCCACAGATTCACTTAATAAAATAAGCAGTTGCAGTTTCAGATTTCTGCCAAGAGAAGCAACAAATTAGCTACATAAATGTTGCTCTTCAGAGGGTCGGTGTAGACTCCATGGGCGAAATGGCCTCTTTCTGCACTGTAGGGATTCTCTGATTCTATGAAGGTCATACCCGGACTCAAAACATTAACTCTGTTGCTCTTTCTCCACAGATGCAGCCAGACTGCAGAGTTTCTCCAGCATTCTTTGTATTTGTTTGAGAAAATTTCAGCCTGGAGACCAGCGGTACTACAAAGATCCACTTTTCTTGGATAAATAAAACACAGTTCAGATGCTGAAGCCTGAAAGGAAGAGAGAAAATGCAAGAAAAACTCAACAGCCCTGGCAACATCTGTACAGAGAGGTGCAAAATTTTCATTCATTTTGGACTCGAAACGTTAACTCTGCTTTTCTTTCCAGATGCTGCCAAACCTACTGAGTTTCTCCCGCTCTATCTGTTCTTAATTTTTGCATTTTTAGATCAACCTAAAGTTGCAGACAAGTGGACAAGAAAGGATAAATGTGATTAGAGGGAGTCTAGATCAGATACTTAAATCTCGATCCCTATTCCTTCAGGTTAATTGACACAAGTTTTTTTCATCCACCTTTCAACACTGACTGGCAGCTCAGTGTGACCGTGGTGGAAGTACTCCTAATTTGTATGTTAGGATAGATATATAGGGCTTGGAGAAAATACAATGTAGGCTAACAAGAATCTCCAGGGCTTAAGTTTTGAAGACAAATTATACAAATTAGGCCTGTTTTTTCTAGAATTTGAAGGTTAAGGCATGATGTGATTGAGGTCCTCAAGATATTAACAGAAAACTTCAGGGTAGACAAAGACAAACTATTTCCATTGATGGAAATGTCTAAAAGTAGGTGTTTGGTCTAAAAATCAAGGCCAGACTATTCAAGAGAGATGTTGTGAAGCACTTCTACGCACAAAAGGTTGAAGATGTTTAGAACTCTCTTCCACAAATGACAGTGGATGTTTGATCAGTTATTAATTTTAAATCTGAGGTAGATAAATTTTTGTTAAGTAAAGATATCAAGGGATATTGGTCAAAGGCATGTTTATGGAGTTAGGCCACAGATCAACCATGATCTCTTTGAATGGCAGAACAACATAAGGGATTGAACGGCCTATTGTTGTTCCTATGTCTGTGTGAAATATAACACTATGATCTACATCCACATCAAGACCATGCTAATAGATTAATTACATCATTGAGGTGAAGCATATACACCAATTACTTAGACTTTCTCAAGCATCCCAAAGTGCAACACAAGAGCATATCAAACAAAATATGATACTGAGCCACCTGAAGATGTTAAACATGAGCAAAAGCATGCTCAAAGAATGATGCTTGGTTAACTTGTTGGCAAACTGTTGAGACGAATATTTGAAGAAAGGTTGTTTTCAGTAAAGACCAGAGAGACGTGAACTCATGTGAGATTGTACACTCAGGGATGAGACACTAGCCTCCATGATGTAGAAACTATTTTCATGCAGATTTAAGGTGGTGGCCAAAAGATGCAGGGGAGTGAGAGGAAAGAACTTAATGATCTGGAACTCTTTGCCTCTGTATCTTGTAGGGCAGAGATGATGGACAGTTTCACAAGCAAATTGGATAAACACTCAAGAGGAATAAACATGCAGAGCTACAGGAACTGAATGGAACAACGGAAATGACTAGATTCCTGTACAGGAAGTCTTCATGGATTCAATGGGCCAAATGGCCTCCCTCACTGCCATTATGACTCTATGTGATACAATATGAAGGATAAGCTCAACATCATCAAAAATATTTGCAAAAGGCATTCTGCTCCAATCGGCACAGTGCTTCAGTGACTAGCACTGCTGCTTCACAACACCATAGACTCTAGTTCAGTTCCACCCTCAGGCGACTGTCTGTTTGCACATTCTTCCTGTGTCTGTGTGGGTTTCCTCCGGGTGCACTGATTTCCTCTCACAGTCCAAATAATGTGCAGGCTAGGTGGATTGGCCATGCTAAATTGCCCAGTGTCCAAGGAAATACAGGTTAGGTGGACTAACCATGGGAAATTCAGGGTTACAAGGATATGGAAGGGGTATCGCCTGGGTGGGATGCTCCTCAGGTGTGGTCTCGATGGGCTGAAAGGCTTGCTTCTGTAAGGTAGGAATTGTGTCACTCAATGATTCTATGACTCTCACTCTTGTTACTACTGACCAGGTTTCTCTATAAGAAGTTGTATTGATATTTTAAGTAGGTTGAACAGTATTTTACCATCAAGGCAATATTCCCCAACACATTTCAATTTAAACATGACTGGAGATGGGCCAGATGTTACTAATGCTGAATAGAAACTGCACCTGTAAAATTTGTAAAGTTACTGACCCGTGTTATTGCTTAAGGATTAGAACATACATACAGACTGAGCCTAATCTCAAAACATTTGCAGTCACTCATATTTTCAGTTAACCGTCCCACGTCATAGTAATGATGGCCATGGTAATCATCATCGATTGTTGTAAAAACCCATGTGGTTCACTAATGCCCTTTTAGGGAAGGTGATCTGTCATCTTTACTTGGTCTGGCTCGTATGTGTCTCCAGACTCAATGTGGCTGACTATCAACTGGCCTTGGAAATGCCCAGTGTACCACTCAGTTCAAAGGCAAATCAGTCACAATGCTGACTTTGCTCACAAACACACAGTTCTAATGAAAAATTAATAATTTTTTAAAACTTGCAAGTTTCTTCAGAGTGAGAGACGCCTTGGTTAATGGAAGCAAAATCTCCAGTATTTTGAGTGATCTCTAGTTGTGGAGGTTAGATCACTGACAGTATTTAAAGAAGAGGTAAATAGATTTTTGAAATGTGAGGGAGTTGGGTGCTATGGGGGGGGGGGGGGGGGGGGGGCTGGTTAAAAAAAGTGGAATTGATGCCTGGGGAAATCAGTCAGATAGGGCAGGCTGCAGATGCCGAATGGTCTACTCATGCGCCAGCTTTTAATGTACTTCTGATTAAAAAGCAGTTAGATATTGCATTTGTTGAAGGGTGAAGTTATTGTGTTTTTCAGGCTGGATGAGCTAAGACTTCCCTCTCTACCATACAATCCAGCTTGTATTGAAATACATGGATCAATGCCTGCTGACCTGGAGTGCCTTCTGCAGGAGTCGATTGTCATGAATCCCTGTGATCTCTCGCAGCTGGCTGATGATGAAGCAAATGTTCTGTGAACAAAAGCAAAGACAAAAAAAAAATGAGGAGCGAAAGGAAGTGGAGATCAGCATGTTCTTGCTGCTATGCACTTTGCTCAGAACCAAAGAAAATGTATAAAGTTACTAACCAAAACCACTGACTGGAGAGCAGAATGCAGTGAACTGAATCTGATCAAGATTTCTGCATCAAGACATTGAAACTTCAGAAAACTTTCTTGTTTTCTTTGGCACTGTCACTTCTGTGAACATTTGAAGGCATTGACTTTTTGTCTGACCTGAGTCAAGAAATATCTTCATCTGTTCACTCGAGTTATTTTCCATTATTTCACATATAAATGAATTACAGTATATGGTTATCTTTTAAATTGCTTGCTTTGTTTTAACACATTTCCTTTAACAAAACAAAGAATTTGCATTTATTTAGCATCTTTCTTCCCTGTTGGGTGTCGCAAAGTGCTTTAAATCCAACGAAACACTCTTGATAAAAACCTAAAGAACTGCGGATGCTGTAAATCAAGAACAAAAACAAAGTTGCTGGAAAAGCTCAGCAGGTCTGACAGCATCTGTGAAGGAGAAAACAGAGTTAACACTTCGGGTCGGTGACCCTTCCTCAGAACTCATTCTGATACAGAGTTCTGGGGAAGGGTCATCGGACCCGAAACATTAACTCTGTTTTCTCCTTCACAGATGCTGCCAGACCTGCTAAGCCTTTCCAGCAACTTGGTTTTTGTTCTTGAAATGCTCTTGAAATGCTTCACTGATGTAATGTAGGAGACAAGGTGGCTAATTTCTGGACAGCAAACTCCCATGATCAGGAACATGGTTATGACAGAGCCATCCGTACTTTTTTCATGCTGTTTGAAAAATAAATATTGGCCAGGACATAGTGGAGGCAATGTCTGTTGTTCACCAATACACTGCCATGGGATCTTTTACATCCAGCAAACTGGACAGATTAAATTTTGGTTAAGCTTCTCATGTGAAAGACAGTATCTTCAACTAAGGAGCATCCTCTCTGTACATTCCTGGACGGGATATCAGTCCACAAACCTGAGACTCAGAGCTGCCACTGCTGAGGCTTTAACTTTCATTTCATGTTTCTTTTGTAACACACAATCGAACCTACATTTGCAATGTTCATCTCAATTCCATCGCATATTTGTGTTCCTCAAAAAGAATTGTTTCATTCAACAAATCCATATTGGCTGCTCCAATTAGCCCTTTATCTAAGCACTTGATTTCCTTGTGGTTGTTTATAGTTAAAGATAGAAAATGTCACACACTGAAACTGCTTTTCCAACCTCCAAGACATAAGGGATGAGTTTTAACTCTCATTATTAAAAGTCAGTTTTCTTTGACAGCAATTGTTCTCTTTCCAATGAAGACAAATAAAACTATCCTTCACTTAACATTAAGCTTCTTGTACGTTCCTCTTTTCTACCAATCTTGATCAGCTTTTAATAAAGGAATGCAGGGCATTGTTTCCTCCCCTGCTTTCAATAAGAATAGTCACAACACATGCCTTGGTGATGACACACAGCAGGAGCAAAGAGCATGACTCTGTTCCTCACAACTGTGTCCTACTGCACTCATGGGATCCAAAGATTGACAATCAACCAGCTCAGTTACACCGAGGGCCATGGTAGAAGGTCACAACCTTGAACAGACAGACATCGATCTTGAATCGAGGTACAGCTGATGATGTCAAAATATAGGGGAGTATTTTCTGATGGATAGAACAGTCCTGACCAGAGGAACTTTCATCTGACACTCTCATGATCTTTTGTTTTGAGTAATAATGGACTTAATAGTCATTACACTGCAAAAGGTAATTCAGCTTGAAAAGTGCTTTGAATCAATTCAACAATATGATCACATTCAAAAGAAGTTGAAATGGGAAAGTAGTAAAAATACAGAACCTACCCCAATAAGCACAAGGTGAAGTGATTAACAAAGAAGCTATTCGGGGTAAGCTGGATGTGAACACAAGGAGAAAGGAGGAAGGGGGCAGGTCAATTGGGTGGGGCTGGTTGGGAGGAGGTTCACATCCATACAACCGTAGGCCTGTGAGCAGAATGGCCTGTTGCTAAGGTGCATGTCATTCTACAATATGGCACTACATAAATACAACATTATTCTTTTCATATGACATTACGCTCGTGCCGTTAGAAAACAGTAGAAGCCATCCTCAATTTCCGCGCTCCTAAATAAAACTATTCCGTTTTAATGCTGTTTAATCTTTTTTGCATATTTCCTTGAAATCATCTTCATTTCTGAGTTGACATCATTTTGCGCCTCATGTCAAGATCTGACTGACAGAGAGACCGAAAAATAGAGCAGAAATGTTGAGGGGGGAGGGGGAGAGAGAAAGAGGGAGGAAAAGAGAGAGAGAAAGAGGACAAACTACAATGAAAGAAAGGGAGAGATTGGAAAAGGTAGAGTGGGATGGGGGGGGGGGGGACAGAATGGAAAAGGTAACAAGAGAAAAACCAACTTTGTGCTTAAGGTATACCCGATATTTTTTATTCATTTCTGGGATGCGGGCAGCAATGGCCAGACCAGAACTTATTGCCCGTGCCTAACTGCCCACATGTAGAACAACAGTTTCCCTCCAGAGAGTTTAGTGGTGGGGGTTGCTTTTCAGACTGGAAGACTATCACCAGTGGTGTACCACAGGGATCGGTGCTGGGTCCTGTTTTGTTTGTCATTTACATTAATGATTTGGATGAGAATATAGAAAGCATGGTTACTAAGTTGGCGGATGACACCAAAATTGGTGTCATAGTAGAAAGTGAAGAAGGTTTTCTAAGATTACAGAGGGATCTTGATCAAATGGGTCAATGGGCTGTAAAATAGCAAATGGAGTTCAATCTGGATAGATGTGTGGTATTTTGTTTCAGTACAACAAACAAGGGCAGGGCTTATACAGTTCATGTTAGTGTTCTAGAAGAGGGAGCTAGGAGTTCAGGTACATAACCTTTGAAGTTTGTGTCACATAAAGGCAGGGTGGTTAAAAAGGCATTTGGCACATTTGTCTTCATTGCTCAAGTTTAGATAGGGTTAGTGGCAGTTGTCTTTTCTCTAGGATGGGGGATTTCAAGATTACGGGGCACATTTTCAAGGTGACAGGACAGCAATTTAAAAATGATGACAGGAGTGGCAATTTGTTTTTACACAGAGGATGGTTCACATGTGGAACGAACTTCCTGAGGAAGTGGTGGATGTAGGTACAATTACAACATTTAAAAGACATGTGTACAAGTAAATGAATAGGAAAAGTTCAGAGGGATATGCGACAGGAGCAGACAGGAGGAATGAGTTTAGTTTGGGCTTATGTTCTGCATGGCTTGACTGGACTGAAGGGCCTGTTTCCATGCTGTTTGGCTTTCCCAACAATTGACAATGGTTTTGTTGTCAGCATTAGACTCTTAATTCTAGATTTTTTATTGAGTTCAAATTTCCACCATCTACCATGGCAGGATTCAAACCTGTGTCCCCAGAACATCACCTTTGTCGCTGGATCAACAATCCACAGGTAATACCACTAAGCCATCACCTCCCTGGTTACAGTATTTGAATTTAGGTAGTATATAACAAATCATTTTTATTTTGCAGCTTACATTAGCTAGGAATGCAGAGCTGTGCACGTGTGCTCCAACTTGTACTTTGGGCTTTCGGGATAAGAAAATCATCCGAAGGGACCCAACTCCAGCTTTCACATCAATTCCAATTGAAAGTCATGATCAGTGTTTTTCAGAAATGTTACTCCAACACTGTGAAAACATTGCATATAGTTTCTGACATACGTAAGCAACAATGCAGGAGAGCCATTACTAAAAGACATGAAAGCTCCTTCAATGTGCACTGTGTAACTGGGGGAAGAGATTAATTCCCAATCCAGCCTGTATCAGCTCTGTAACTTGATGGCCAAGAGCAATGTGTGCACAACCTGACCAAAGAGGTTGGGTATCAACTTGTAAATCCCAGTAATGGCAGGCGGTAGGAGTTGGACAGATTCCTATATCAGCCACAAGACAGAAGGAAATGGGAGCCTCTATCATCACCAGCCATAGCTCCATGTAGCAACATGCAGGTAAATGTGCATGTTTGCATTGCAACTTGAACTCTCCAAGGCTGAGGTTCAAATTATAACTCACACACGGCGGCTTTCATTTAAATTATCAAACAATTACTCGACATTTAAATCACTAAAAGGCGAAAAAGGGTATATCATTGGGTCAATTGGTTCAACAGCTACATTTGTTGCCACCTCACCAATTAAATTCCAACAAGGTCAGGTAGGGGATTTTCTCAACCTGCTACCAACTACAGCCCTCGAGCAGTCAACTAACGGCAACCCGAGAGCCTTCACTCGCCACCTCAATGATGACCTGCCTTCCTGGTGGGCAAGCAAGATGGCCAGCTGCCGAATGGGAAAATATAGCAAGCTGACAGGTTGGGGAAGGGCTGTAATTGTCCCAATCTGGGTTCAAGGACAGGGGACAGACCACAACTAAGCAGGGGTGGAAGGAGGGGCTACTGCAAAATAGCACCCTGTAGGTCGGGTACAAAGCACAGTACGCAACCTGTGACAGTCAAATGAAATTTCCAGTCATAACAGAGCAACATTCAAGCAAAATGAATTAAAAGGGGCAAAGTTAAACATTGATTCCTGGCATATTGGTTTGCGAATGATTAAAACCACACAACAATACAGAAATATTCAGAACTGATCTCTATAAACTTTAGACAATAATATATTGCTCAAGAAATGATCCATATGACTTGTCATGTTAAGTGCAGTGTCTACTTTGAAACATCAGGAAGTCTTCAGTTAGCAAAACTCATGTGTATCAATGCAGGAACCACTCATAGATATTAGCAATACAAATGTCTCAGCAAGGGGCCCAACAACTTCTTCCCTAACTTCTTCAAATTTCTGTGAAACACCTGACCAGGACCCAGGGGTTTATCTATCTTTCATGCTTTTTAAGACCTCCAATGCCACCTCTTCTGTAAGACATCACTATTTTCCCAAATGCCCTAGCTTCCACGTTTTCTCCACAAAATATTCATTCGTATCTTACCCAAGTCCTGTGGTTCCAACATAGGCTGCCACATTGATCTTTAAAGGGCCCTATTCCCTCCCTAGTTACTCTTTTGCTCTTAATGTATCTATAGAATCTCTTTTTGCCCTCCTGATCCCCTCTTAAGTCAACCCCTACTGCCCTTATAATATTCTAGGGATTCACTCAATCCCAGCTGGGTATACCCGATATACACCTCCTCCTTTTGCTTTACCAGAACTCAATTTCTCTAGTCATCCATAATTCCCTACACCCACCCACATGAACAGGAACATACTGTTTCTGAACTCTTGTTCTCATCTTAAAGGCTTCCAATTTCTCAAATGTCCCTTTACCTGCGAATAGCCTCCTCCAATTGACTTTTGAAAGTTCCTGACTCATACCGTCAAAATTGGCCTTACTCCAAGAAAAAGTTGACCCATAAATCTCTTTTAAATCTTTCATCTTTCACCTTAAACCTATGCCTTCTAGCTTTGGATTCCTCTACACTGGGAAAAAGACCTTGGCTATTCAACATATCCATGCCCTCATGATTTTATAAATATCAAAAAGGTTACCCCTCAGCCTCCAACGCTGCAGGGAAAATAGTCCCAGCCTATTCCCTCTCTACCTATAGCTCAAACCTTCCAATTCTGGTAATCTTCTTGTAAATCTTTCCTGAACACTTTCAGGTTTCGACATGCTTCCAATAGCTGGGAGACCAGAATTGAATGCAGTAGTCCAAAAGCGGCCTACTCAATGTCCTGTACAGCCTCTACATGACCTACCAACTCTTATACTCAATGCATTGATCAATAAAGGTAAGCAGGCTAAACGCATTCTTCAGCATCCTCTTTACCTGCGATTTCACTTTCAAGGAGCTGTAGACCTGCACTCCAAGGTCTCTTTGTTTGGCAACATTCCCCAGGACATTACCATTAAGTCTATGAGTCCTGACCGGGGCGGGGGCGGGGGCGGGTGTGTGTGTGTGTGTGTGTGTGTGTGTGTGTGTGTGTGTGTGTGTGTGTGTGTGTGTGTGTGTGTGTGTGTGTGGGGGGGGGGGGGGGGGGGGAAACGAAGAGAAAATAGACGTTTAATGTTTAAGAAATTCAGAACTGCTGAGTACACAACTCTGACTAACACCATTCCCCTATCTTCCTAAATAAGAAAAAGATTGCTATCAAAAGAAATATTAAAATTTCAACTTAATTTTTCATCCCTTACTTTTTAAATAACCATTGCTCAGTAAAACATTATTTATTATTACAGCCGCACACTTTTAAATAGTGATAGTTTCTGCAGCTGCTACCATTTCTGCAAATTCAGCTTGAATAATGTGCTCTTCCAAATCTTTTAACATTTCCAAATGGGATTCAGCCACTTCATCCATCAGTGTAAACATTAAGTGTAACTTATCTGTCTCATTATGTTATTGACATTATACTGTGCAGATGTTGCTGAGAGATAACATACAGCACCTTTCACTTTCTCCAGACTGAGCTAATACCAGATTATGAAACTTTCTGGCCATTATCACATTGCCAATTGTGGAATTTTACTCCGTGTAAATTGACTGTCACATTTCCAAAATGACAATTGAGGTTATCTGTCAAAATACTTTGTAAAGCTTTCTCTGGAAAGCATTTTGGGGTGACTTCAGATGGTGTATTACAACAATTGGCTTTAGAGAGAGATATTTTCATTGCAAAACATGTACAAAATCATTTGAAATAAGAATTAGCGGACAGCAGATCCCACAACGTAACAAGTCAAGTTAATAACCTCACAATCATTCATGGAAGGTTCACACGTAAACTGAAGCAATCTTCCTGGTCATCAATTTATTTGATTTCTAAAATATTTCAAGGAAAGGCTCACCTAGAAGACTGTCCACTTCAGTCAGCAGCTTTATTATTCAGTGAAAACATCACTTGAAGGTGGCACACTCATTGTGAGGGATTTCAATGTCTATCACCAAGAAAGGCTTAGCAGCAGCAATGCTGATCGAGCTGGTCGATCAGTAAAGGTCGTTGCTGCTAGACTGGGTCTGCGACAGGTGGTGAGAGAACCAACAACATTTGACCTCATCCTTACCAACCAGCTGGCTGCAGATGCACCTGTACATGACAGTATTGGTAAGAGCGACCGCCACATCGTATTTGTGGAGGCAAAGTCCCACCTTCACATTTAGAGTATCCTCCAAATTTTATTTTATTCATCATGAGATGACAGCATCACTAGCTAGGCCAGCATTTACTTCCCTTCCCAAATTGGCCAGAGGCCAGTTGGGAGTCAACCACATTGCTGTGGGTCTGGAGTCACACACAGGCCAAACCAGGTAAGAATGGCAATTTCCTTCCATAAAGGACACTAGTGAACCCGCTCCTGATCTTACTATAGCCTTGGTTCAAACAAGGACAAAACAGCTGAATTCCAGAGGTGAGGTGAGAGTGACAGCCCTTGGCATCAAGGCTGCATTTGACAGAGTGTGGAAGCATGGAACCCTAGTAAAACTGGAATCAATGGGTAACAGGGGGCAAGCTCTCCACTGACTGGAGTCATACCTGACACATAGGAAGGTGGTCCTGGTTGCAGGAGGTCAATCATCTCAGCTCCAGGACGTCTCTGCAGGAGTTCCTCAGGGTAGTGTCCGAGGGCCAACCATCTTCAGCTGCTTCATCAATGGCCTTCGCTCCATCATAAAGTCAGAAGTGGGGATGTTTGCCGATGATTGCACAATGTTCAGCATAATTTGTGACTCCTCAGATACTAAAGCAGTCCGTGTTCACATGCAACAAGATCTGGACAATATCCAGGCTTGGGCTGACAAGTGGCAAGTGGCATTTGCCCCACAGAAATGCCAGGCTATGACCATCTCCAATAAGAGACAATCTAACCACTGTCCCTTGACATTCAATGGTGTTACCATCACTGAATCCTCCACTATCAACATCCTGGGGGTTACCATTGACCAGAAACTCAAATGGATTCACCACATTAACACAGTGGCTACAAGTGCAAGTCATAAGCTGGGAATATTGCGGCGAGTAGCTCATTTGCTAACTCCTCAAAGCCTGACCACCATCTACAAGGCACAAGTCAGGCATTCAATGGAATACTCCTCATTTGCCTGGATGAGTGCAGCCCCAACAACAATCAAGAAGCTTGACACCATCCAGACAAAGCAGCCCGCTTGATCGACACCACATCCACAAGCATCTACTCCCTCCACCACCGACGCTCAGTAACAGCAGTGTGTATTATCTACAAGATGCACTGCAGAAATTCACCAAAGATCCTCAAATAGCACCTTCCAAATCCACGATCACTTCCAGCTAGAAGGACAAGGGACAGCAGATACATGAGAAAGCACCCTCCAAGTTCCCCTCCAAGTCACTCACCACCTTGACTTGGAAATATAATCGCTATTCCTTCAGTGTCCCTGGGTCAAAATCCTGGAATTCCCTCCTTAATAGCATTGTAGGTCAACCCACAGCAGGAGGACTGCAGCAGTTCAAGAAGGCAGCTCACCACCACCTTCTCAAGGGCAACTAGGGATGGGCAAGAAATGCTGGCCAGCCAGCAACACCCACACCCCAAAAAATGAATAGAACAAAAAATGTTTCTTTTTCTGACAATTAACAATGGATTCATGGTCATCATTAGATTCTTGATTCCAGATACTTGTTGATTTCGAATTCCACCATCTGCCTTGGTGAGATTTGTAGCCATGTGCCCAGAATATTACCTGGGTTTCTGGATTAACAGTCCAGCAATAATACCATGAGGCCATCATCTCCTTTTGTGTGGCACTATCACTTTGCTAAATGGGTCAGACTTCAAACAGATCTAACACATCAAGACTGGGTACCCATGAAGCACTGTGGGCAATCAACAGCAGCAGACCTGTATTCAAGCACAATCTGCAACCTCATGGCCCAGTAGACCCACCACTTAACAATTATCAGGGGATCACCCTGGTTCAGTGGAGAGTGCAGGAGGGGATGCCAGGTGGAAAACTGGGCATATCTAAAAATGAAATGCCAACATGGCGAAGCTACCAGACAGGACTACTTTCACACCAAACAGGTCAAGCTAAGTGATAGAAAGAGCTAGGTGATCCTACAACCAATGGCTCAGATCCAAGTTCTGCAGTCCTGCTATAGCCAGTCGTGGATAGTGGTGGACATTTGAACAATTTACTGGAGGAGGTGGCTTCACAGATATCCCATGCTCAATAGAAACTGAAAGAACTGAAGGTGCTGTCAATCAGAAACAAAAACAAAAGTTGCTGGAAAAGCTCAGCAGGTCAAGCAGCATCTGTGAAGGGAAAGCAGAGTTAATGTTTCGGCTCCAGTGACTCTTCCTCAGAACTGTTCTGAAGAAGGGTCACCGGACCCAAAACGTTTACTTTGATTTCTCTTCATAGATGCTGCCAGACCTGCTGAGCTTTCCCAGCAACTTCTGTTTTTGTCCCCATCCTCAATGACGGAAGAACCCAACACAGCAAGGCAAAAGATAAGGCTAAAGCATTCACGGTAATCTTTAGCCAGAAGTACTGTGTGGATGATTATTCTGCACTCCTCCAGTGGGTCCAGATTAACAGATATCAGTTTTCAGTCAATTTAATTCACTCCACACAATGTCAAGAAATGGTTGGAGACACTCTATACAGCAAACACTAGAGGCTAGTAAAACATTTCAACAGCAATACTGAAGACGTATGCTCTAGAACTTGCTGATACCCTAGCCAAGCTGTTCCCGTATAGTTACAACACTGGCATCTCCCCAACAATGTAGAAAATTGTGCAGGTAATGGCCCATTGTCTTGATCACACAAAGCAGATCATACCTAACCTGACAAATATCATGCCATCATCATTTCGATCTCAATCATCAGTAAAGTGATGGAAGGTGTCGCCAACACTGTCATCAAGCAGCACGTGCTCAGTAACAACCTACTCAATAATGCCCAGTTTGGGTTCCGCCAGGTCACTCAGCTCCTCACCTCATTACAGACTTACTGCAAAACATGGACAGAAGGGCCGAATGCAAGAGGGGAGGCAAGAGTGGCACCCCTTGACATCAATCTAGAAAGGGGGCTAGAAAAGATTTACAAGGATGTTGCCAGGGTTAGAGGGTTTGAGCTATAGGGAGATGCTGAATAGGCTGGGGCTATTATCCCTGGAGCATCAGAGGTTGAGGGGTGACCTTATAGAGATTTATAAAATCTCAAGGGGCATAGATAAGGTGAATAAACAAGGTCTTTTCCCTGGTGTGGGGGAATCCAAAACTAGAAGCCATAGGTGAATGAATAAAGAAATAGGAAAGAGAGTGGGAAGAAAATTGTCGTTGGAAAATTGTCTTGAAAGAACAGACGCCTTGCACAGTGTAGTCAATTTTATCGCCATTCACTGCAAGTTTAATTATGATGCGTTTTTAATGTAAAGATATGACCACGCTTATTAAAAGATGGCCAGTATCTCCCATTGAGCGAATAATGAAATATAGTTTATCTCATTATTATACATTAACTTTTGTGGGATCTTGCCCTGTGCAAATTGGCTGCTGCATTTCCATGAGAATAGAAATTACAAGTCAAGAGTACTTTGCACTGGAAAAGCAGTTTAGGTTGTTTCAGGCATTTTGTATTTACCCAAGTTTTCACTTTGGTACTGAATTCTCCAATCATTCAGATCGTACCTGATATATTCTGAAATCGAGCCTATGAACTGGGGAAGAGTTCAACAGTTAATCTGTGACCATCTGAGGTCATCAGATTATTGCCTGGTTTGTAGCATCACAATTTATGTTGCAGGATTTCTTTCTTTATCTGTTTCTATTGATTAACTATTAATTCTGTAGATCTCTGTCAACAGCAAAGAGATTTGGGTATAATTACACACGCTTGTTTTGAATAATCAAAGTGAACGTAGTACAAGCTGTCTGGTACTGTCAATAACTAGGAGGATCCCTGGGGAAGTGTTAACATTTAATGGGGATTCCTAGTAAGGAGACACTATTTGCATGGGGCCTTCAGGAGAATGTGAATAGATAGCAATCCCTATGAGTGCACCAACATTCACAAGGGATCCTCTTCACAGAACGATTTGAGCTTCATTCACACCAGAACACAGCCTTCAATCCATTTCTGTACCTGTGGTC
Organism: Stegostoma tigrinum; assembly: GCF_030684315.1. Classification (NCBI taxonomy): domain Eukaryota; kingdom Metazoa; phylum Chordata; class Chondrichthyes; order Orectolobiformes; family Stegostomatidae; genus Stegostoma; species Stegostoma tigrinum. The sequence continues at coordinate 6,958,850 of NC_081385.1, read as the reverse complement.
TTGAGGGTGGAAAAAAAAAGCTGGAAAATTCACTGAACGTTATTTTATTCGATTTTGAGATATATTTAGGTACAGCAAGATTCAAGAGTGTTTAAGGCTACAATTTTCTGGTACATGTAAGAGGTGAAGAAAGAATTGGAGTTGATTATTTTAGAGGACTCAGTGGATGCATTTTTCCCTCTCTGAGTAAAAACAAACTAATAACTAAGTTTGGCTGCTGGGTAAGGAACCTTAGGTAACATTGTGTGGAGTTGGAGGAAAACAGTGGGCCAGGCAGCATCAGAGGAACAGGAAAGCCAACGCTTCATGTCGGAACGCTTCTTTCTGAGGAAGGGTCCCAACCTGAAATGTCAGTTTTCCTGCTGCTCCTACACTGCCAGGCCTGCTGTGTTCCTCCAGCTCCACACTGTTATCTCTGACTTAAGCATCGGCAGTTCTTATAATCTCTTGGTAAGGAATCTTGTCTAGGCTGAAGTCAGATGCTAAATCTTGAAGTTTTATTGTAAACTTCAAATTCAAGTTTGCACAAACAGTTAAAGATTTTCCTTAAGACGGACCAAAAGTCCCAAAGGTAGAGACTTACACCAGAGTGGGGAGGCAGCAAAGTTCAAAACAAACTACATTATATCAGTTCAATCAGGTAAGACTTTCTCTCAATGCAATCTCCAAGAAGACAGTCATAACAAACAGCAAAACAGCAATTCCTAACCAAGTGCTACATGACCTTTACAACAGACATGAAACAGGACCCCTCCTGAAAAATTGCAAGGGGAGTGCATCAGAAACTAAGAAAAGCAGGGCTTCCAGTGTGAATGCAGAATGTGTTTACTACTTCTCAGGAGCTAGGGCATGCACTGTCAGACATATATGGAACTAATGCTTGTATTGGCATAGCAACAGATTTATTTTCAGAAGGGTCACAAATTCCATTCCACTTCTCACATGACACATCGTGAGGAACTGTTCAGCATACTTTTCACGTGAAGAACAAAATACCGACTTCATATTTTACTGTTTTACTCATTGCTGTTACAGTGCAGGAGGAGGATATTCAGCTATTCTGTCTGTACTGGTTCTCCAAACGGGCATTGTTACTTATTACAGGGAGAATGATACTCTTGTGCATTGCCTCTATTCAAATAATCATCTAATGCTCACTGCTTGCCCTCCCCACCCCCACTCCAAATGACCCAAATAAACTGCCTCCACCATACTGCCAGGCAGTGAGTCCAGACCCTAACTATTCACTGTGTGAAAATGTGTCTTCTCACATCACATTCGCTTCTTTGCAAATTACTTTAAATCTGCACCATCTCGTTCTTAATCCTTTTCAGAGCGCGAGCAGAGTATCCCTATCTTCTCTGTCTAGGCCTTTCATGACTTTGAAGATTTCTGTCAAATTTCCTCTTATCACTCTCCTCGCCAAGGAAAATACTCCAAACTTGTTTGACCAATCCCCATGAAAGGAGTTTTCCATCCCTGGAACCGTCTTTGTAAACCTATTCTGCAATCTCTCCAATGCAATGATATTCCTGAACAAGTGTGGCGCTTGAAACTATATAAAATACTTAACTAATCTCTTGCTAGTGACTTGTACAAGTTCAGCAATACTTCTGTGCTCTCGTATTCTGTACCCCAATTAATAAAGCCTGGTTATTGTTTATTTATTAACTGCTATCTTTAAAGACTTATGTCATCACATCCAGGTCTCTCTGCTCCTGCATAAAGTAGTTCCCTTTATTTTGTGCTGTTTCCCCACATTCTTTCTATAAAAATGTATCACAACATGTTTTGGCATTGAACTTCGTTCGTAACCTATTTACCTGAAGCTTTAAAGTAGATCTGTAGCTTGGGTTGTGGGTGTCGAGGTTGGTTGGCTTACCAAGCTGGTTTGTCGAGAAACACTACATTGGACATACAGGAAGGAAACTAACAACAAGAGCACATGAACACCAACTGGCTACAAGAAGGCAGGACCAATACTCATTCATCTCAATGTACATGGACAAGGAGAACCACCACTTCGACTGGGACAACACCAAGATCCAAGAACACCAAGTTCTGAGGAAGGGTCACCAGACCCGAAATGTTAACTCTGTTTTCTCCTCCACAGATGCTGCCAGACCTGCTAAGCTTTTCCATCAACTTTGTTTTTGTACCAAGATCCTGGGACAGGCTAGGCAGAGACAAGCATGAGAATTCTTGGAAGCATGGCACTCCACGAAGCAGGCTATTAACAAACACATTGAATTCGACCCCACATACATTCCACTACAAAGGAAACCCGGAAGTGATGCAATCCATCGCAACGGACCCCAGAGTTTAAAAACCAGGTGGGAAAACACACCGATGCTTCATCAGAGGCTGCACTGAGGATGTTACCAAGCATGGTAACGAAACATCCGCAGAATAACAAACCAGCTCAGTGAGCCAACCAACGTCAACACCTATTTACCTGGTCTATTGACTTGTCAATGTTCCTTTGAAGTTCTACACTGCGTTCCTTATGGTTTTCAATGTTTCCAAGTTTAACATCATCCACAACTTGCCCCGTACACCAATGTCTATGTATCTCATATCATCAGGAAAAGTTAGGGTCCCAATAGCAACCCTGAGTAATTCCAATATAAACCTTTCTCCAGCCTGAAAAATACCCACTAACTATTTTCTACTGATCAGCCTGCTTGCTATTGTCCCTTTTATTCCATGAGCACTAACTCAGTTCATCAGTCTGTTGCAATGCAGTGTAGCAAATGCCTTTTGGAACTCCACGTACACTATACCAACAGCATTACTCTCATCAGCCTTACCAGTCACCTCGACAAATTCACTTCAGCACGTTCATGAAACATTTTCTTTTCAGAAATCCATGCTGGCCCTCTCCTCTCCAAGGAAAATATTCCAAACTCCCTAATTAACCCACATTTGTCCATGTGACTATTAATTGTAGGCCATATCGTGTTTCCAAAGGTTATCCTACCATTGGAGTTAATATTACTGAGCTACACACGCTAGGCTTATCCTCATATACTTCCTTGAACAAGTGAGAAATGGCTGAAATTCTCCAGTGCTTTGGCAACAACTGAATCAAGGAAGACTGACTGAATATTGCAGAGGCGTTCTCACTTCTTCCAACACCCACCAAAGCATTTCAACCGGGCCTGATATCTTGCCAATTTTAAGTACTGGCAGTTCATCTAGTATCTACTTGTTATTGTGGTGGCCATGATATGGAGGTGCCGGTGTTGGACTGGGGTGGACAAGGTCAGAAGTCACACGACACCAGGTTATAGTCCAAAAGGTTTATTTGAAATCACAAGCTTTCGAAGTGCTGCTCCTTCATCAGATGAAGTGATTTCCAGAACTGAGGAAGGGCCACTGGACCGGAAGTGTTAGTTCTGATTTGTTTTCACAGATGCTGCCAGACCTGCTGAACTTTACCAGTAATTTCTGTTTTTGTTTCTGATTGACAGCATCCACAGTTCTTTCAGTTTTTACTCTGCCAGTGTGACTCCTCTACTCTTTCTGGAGGTTCTGATTCATGTTGGGGTACAATGCTAATATTTAAGTCCTCCCTATTTGTCTACGTTCAAGCTACAACTGATTTCATCATTTTCAGTGAGTCCTCCTACTGCAGGATTACCACAGATATCCACAGACTGGCCATTCACGCTGTTGTTATTGGATTTACTAGAGATTCTCATGTATTACATCCCTTTGTTTTAGGCTTCCCAAAGTAGAAACATTTTTTTCTCTGTCCACCCTATCAAACTCCTTGATAATTTTAACAGTTTCCATTGGCTCACATCAGGAAGTAAAGTCTCTGGCTTACTAAAAACAAAAAATGATGGAGATCACAGCGGGTCAGGAAGCATCCACGGAGAGACAGCAAGCTAACATTTTGAGTCTAAATGACTCTTCAACACAAGTGTGAACGGGAACAGCATTTATGCAATAGTGGGGGTGAAAGGATATTGACAGAGTAGATTAAGTGATCAGAATGGCAGAACAATCCAATCACTTAATCTATTCTGTCAATACCCTTTCTCCTGCAGAACTCCAGCCCAACCGTTACATCAATGCTGCCTCCACCGCATTTCATGTCAGCTGAGGAAGAGTCATATAGACCCACTCTGATCTCCAGCATTTTTTTGTTTTCAGTAGTTTCCAGCATCGGCAGTAATTTGCTCCTCTCTGGCTTACTAGTCTTGCAACGTATCAATTACACTATTGTCACCCTTCAAAAACATTATTTCATTTAAAGAATGTTACAATTAATAACAATATTGCTACAAACAGGGCAATTACAATTGCCATAGGGCAGGAAAAGACTGTGTGACAGTCTAACAATCTGCAATGTTATCCTATACAGATATTTTCCATTGCGCTACAACAACAGATAACATGAATGGGAGAAGATATTACTACCAGACCATAAATAACTTCAGCAATAACAACATTAAACCAGTCTCTGGCAAGATTTCCCAATTTGGAAAGGCGACTCTAAATGGACGTACTCAATGGGCTGACAGCTATGACATACAGTGATCAACATTAATGGCTCAAAACTATTTTTGTAAACTCTTTTAGTGAGAAACTCTTACATGCGTCAGGGAACGGGTCTTTATAATTAACAGTACAGGTACGCTGCAGCAGTACAAAAAATGCTAAAGTCCTGGATGCCTGTTCAGACAAATGCTAACAGTCTCCAACCACAATTGCTCTTCTAACCAATTCTTCAAACAAAAATAATGAACACTGTTTCATTGTATTGTTGTCGCAAGCATATGCATCTGTCTACACTCAAAAACCTTTTCACATCTTCTAACATGGGAATGAAGAAGGAACTTCACAGAAGCATTTCTGAACGAAATTTGACAGAGAGCCACACAGGACAGGTGACCAAAATCTTAGTCAAAGAGGGAGCAGTTTGAGGGATATCTTAAAAAGGACAGTGGAGAGGGAAAAAGACTGACAGGATTAGACTGGGAATCCAGATCATGGGCCTTTTGGCGACTGAAACAGGACTGTCAATACGAACAAAGAAAATTAGTGATGCTCATGTAGATTAGAACTGGAGGAACACAGAGATCTCAGAGTATCGTACGGCTGCGGGAGGTTACAAAAAAATTAAACAAGGATCCTTCAAACGACCAATTAACATCCACACTTTGAGAGTAATTTAACAATGTGAAGCGGTCCTGTATGCTCATCTGAAAGCTTAAACCACATTATTCAGTTCTTATAATATTACACTACTCTCAGGAATTTAACAGGGTTGGACACTGTTAATCTAACTCTGCATTTCCTAGTACATTTCACCTCAGCTTCAGTTATAGAGTCATACTGTACAGAAACATTTTTTTCTCTGTCCACCCTATCAAACTCCTTGATAATTTTAACAGTTTCCATTGGCTCACATCAGGAAGTAAAGTCTCTGGCTTACTAAAAACAAAAAATGATGGAGATCACAGCGGGTCAGGAAGCATCCACGGAGAGACAGCAAGCTAACATTTTGAGTCTAAATGACTCTTCAACACAAGTGTGAACGGGAACAGCATTTATGCAATAGTGGGGGTGAAAGGGTATTGACAGAGTAGATTAAGTGATCAGAATGGCAGAACAATCCAATCACTTACAAAAGGGCAGAACAATCCAATCACTTAATCTATTCTGTCAATACCCTTTCTCCTGCAGAACTCCAGCCCAACCGTTACATCAATGCTGCCTCCACTGCATTTCATGTCAGCTGAGGAAGAGTCATATAGACCCACTCTGATCTCCAGCATTTTTTTGTTTTCAAGACCCTTCAGTCCAATTCATCTGCACTGATCAAACATCCCAATCTGAACCAGTCTCATTTGCTAGCAGTTGGCTCATATCTCTCTCCATACTCTTTCTACTCATCCCCACACCCATCCAAATGCCTTTGAAATTCTGTAACTGTACCCACCTCCACCACTTCCTCTGGCATCTTGTTCCATGCACAGATGTTCAACATCATGATGTGGGTGAAGTCACTGAACAGGTTACTCCCACTCCCTTCTCAGAATGACTGTATTACACAGATGCAACAGAAGATGAAGGGCAACCTGTGCTGTCACTCTCTGAAATAGGCTAATTACAACACTTGATAGCAACACACACAAACCACACCGCCCCACCATTCCCTACACCCTTCACTCCACTACAACACTCATTAAGTCAACACCTCATATTTTCAATTTGAAATTTCCCAAAGACAGAGCACTCTATTCCATGAGTTTGACTGGGCATTTGTTGGCCTGAAAAGTTCTAAATATATAATTTAGTCCATTGTTTCCAAATCAAAAATTACAAGTGTTTTAAAGCTGTATTGTGCAATATTCATAATGACATAGAACAGTACAGATTTGGGGAAAAGGAGTTCCAATGTGAATTAAATACTTGTAAAATGTCTTTATTTACTTCTTGGGTCTAGCTCAACAAATTAAGCCATGAAAAGAAACAAGTGTTGCAGCAGTTTGGAGGCACTTGTCTCCCCTCCCTCCCAGCTTACAGATACTGAACTCACCATCATCCCAGAATGTGCACACCATGAATGACTTTGACATACAAGAATTGTCAAATGAGTAAATGCAGGCAATCAACAGGCCGCAACATCTCCTCAACAATGAATATTGGTCTGAAAGCTCCAAGTGTTCCTCAAAGCCTTTCCAACATGAACCACAGGCTCTCTGCTGTGTTCTTCTCAACCAGAGTAACCAGTCAGAGGATGTCAGTTTAACATCTCAAGCAAAGGATGTTACCTTCAAGGCAGAGCAATCCATCAGTTTAGTACTCGCAATCAGCCCAGATTATCACCAGAGAGCGATTATTGGTCAGTGCCTAATTTCTACGAGCTTGCTGCATTTAAGAATTGTGTGACTACACTTCAAAAAGAACTTCATTGGTTGGAACCAAGGTCATGACAACTGCTTACATTAAAACAAGTCTCTCTTTTCTATTCATTTACAGAATGTGGGCTTTGCTACTTAGACAGCCATTGTCGCTCATCCATGATCGCCCTGAAGAAAGTGGTTATGAGCTGCCTTCTTGAACTGCTGCTGATCTTGGAGTTTCAGGATTCCCACAGTGCTATTAGAGAAGGTGTTCCAGGATTTTGACAATTCAGTGAAAGAATATTGAGCTAGTGCCAAGTTAGATGTTGGTAGGATTTGGCGAGTATGTGCAGGTGATTGTGTTTCCATGCTTTTCTTACCTTCGTCCTTCTAGGTGGTAGAGGTTTAGAATTTGCAAGGTACTATACGAGGACCTTCAGGTTTAACCATGGGACTTGAATTCGAATGCCGAAACTGAGTGCTACCAACTAAGCCAAGCTGACTACCATGCAGACAGAGGAGCCCTCCTTTCAGAAAGCCCAGGAACTTACAATTGCCACCAGAACTTACTGCAACTCTTATGGTACAGTTGTAGTATCCCTGAGCCACGAGGCCTGGGTTCAAGTCCTATCTGTTCCAAAGGTGTTTAATGACATCTCTGAACAGGCTGATTAGAAAATAGACTTCCTGAGGTCAACATAGTTACACAATCATCATTACCACTGAACTTTAACTAAAGATGTCAGCAATTACACAGAATCAAGTTTTACTTCTAGGGAAGAAAAGACAATCTTAAAATGTCTCAGAATGTTTGGCAAACAAAGAATGATTATCTGGCAACAAAGGACCTAGTTTTTTTAAGCCAGGAAACCACTGTGTACACTGGCTTTTCCTCTGTCTTCATTTCCTTGGTTTTTCCTGAGTAAACAAAATCTATTTTTATGAAGAGCCTTATTAGTGATCCATCATACAGAGACTAGTGGAGTAAAGATTGTTTAATCTAAATCACTTGGCTCGAGAGTGAGCCTGCCCCTGTTTACATTCACACAGCAGTTTGTCTTTACTTACGAGTTTTAACTATGTGCTTCACTGTGTCTGCCTTGGTTAAGTGGCTAGCATTCTCACATTGGAGTCAGTAGCTTATGTCTTCACACCACGTCGCACAGACTTCAGCACAAACTCTGGGCTGACACTCCCAGTCCATCAGAAATGTCACCATTCTGAGAAGTCACAGCAACAAGGCTCCATCCATTAGTTTGGGTGTGTGACAGTTTGGATAAGAGCAGGGGTTGTTTCCCTGCTATCTTAGCCAACTTTTGTCCCTCAACCAACATCATACAGATCATTCTTTCACTGCTGTTTGCAGCATCTGCTTGTGCGCAACTGACTGTGCAGTTCCTATTTTCATAAGGTGATCAGTTGAAAAGTACATCACTGGCTGGAAAACACTTCAGAGTTTTTTTATGTAAACAAATGGAAACTCGCTTTTCTATAAAGGCATTAGAGCAGGGGGCAGTGAATGGCCACTCTAAGAAGATCTGAAGGTTAGAAACCTGCAAAGAATTACTGGGTTCACAAGAAAGAGGGAGAAAAATTTTCTCCACAGTTGAACGATTGAGTCAGACAGCCCTGCAACTGATTCCATATGTAACATCTGCACGAGTGCCAGTTTGTATTAAGCGCCAGCTCAAAACAATGATTGGAACCATCCTAATAATCATCTTTTGCACTCAAGCTAAGAGATGCAAAATTCATGCAAACCAACCTTTGACCAGAAATCTATTGAGTTGGCCAATCATTTGGACAAATCTGACATAAATTACTTGCTTTAACTGCTCACGGAAGCAACAGAGCTAAAACTCAGCCGACTTTCCACACAGGACAGACCTGGCTGATCTAACACTTCCAGAAATATCTCAGTTGCCATGTGCTGGCTTGCTAGACAGGAGTGCGATTCAGAAATAGAACCTGCAGAACAGCTGCTCAAAGAGGTACCAAAATGAACAAACATTAAACTTCCTCTTACCGTAGGCACAAGAGATCCCTGGAATCGGGTAGCACACAAACAAATTACGGAAAGACATTTTTTTAAATGGTCATCTCCTGGGGTGATGCAGTGCATTTTGTAAGGAGATTAAAGAGGCCACATATTCCTTGAAAAATAAGGGATTAAGTGGAGAACTAAAGAGACCCCCTTGCACCAAAAGCAAGCACACCATTTAATAAGGAACTTTTTTTTTGTAGAGAATAGATGAGAGGTATAAAAAAGATGCTTATTCTTGTGAGAGGCCCTGTGGGATGGTCAGCCACCAAACAGAGAGGTTTTCTTTTAAAATGCTGTAAGATAGAGAATGTAATGTTTATTTTTCTGTAATGTTTATCTTTTTAACTTTATTTATTTTTCTAACAAATACAATGAATTACTGTCAGATAATTTAACTTATTTTTCTTTATTTCTCTATTTTGTGTCTAAGACTTGTACCTCATGCTTTGTACCTAAGTTGGAACCATTAGGGGGCAATATTGTAAACTTTTCACTCTATTCCTGTACTTCTGTACTTGAGCACAGGTGACAATTAACATAGTTCTAAAGCTAATTCGATTCAAATAAGTTCCAGAGAAACTCATTTCCCTTTGGCAGGTTAGGGGCAGAATCACTCCAGCCAATGTTGCTCTCCTACACAAACTTCAAAGTTCAAAGAACTGGTTAACATTCAGTATCCAGACTCGCATGCGAAAGGGGTTAAATTAGCAATGTTATTCTTCTAGCACGTGTGAACACACACTGCAAATGAATCACTGCTTCCAGGAGATGAAAGGAAAAAGATTGGAAAATACTCCAAGTTTTAAATTTAAGACTGGATTATAGGCTTATTAGCTGAACAGAAGGCTCCTTACAAACATCCTCAAATCTAGGCTAGAACTAAATGGCAAACTCCAAACATTTACACACAGGAACTCCTATTCAATGCTATCAAATACTTTCCCCAGCCTTGCTCACAGGAAACAAAGACGTAGTGTTCTAACAGATAATACTTAATTCAAAAGCAATGCAATCCAGGACACAGTATGAAAGACGCAGAGGTCCCAAAGCCTAGTTTGAAAATATACATGCTGTATTGTTTCATTACCAAACAAAAGGGACTACTTTGCCACAAACATTGATAGTACTCTGCAATAAAATTTGCATCTTATTTTTAATCAACTTGTCTTGAATGTTAAGTCACACTTCTATGGCCATCACATCCAGAGGTGGGGCTTGAATCTAGGCCTTCTGGTCCAAAGGTAGGGACATTACCACTGCACATGAGACATTAGATAGGATTTATATGTTTTCACTCAATTGGAAACATCAAATCACAATCGATGATGAATTTGTTGATCAATATTGAGGTGTAACTGTTCAATAAATCAATCATTTTAAATGCCCCAATGCAAAAACTGTGGTTGCTGGAAATCAAACTAAAAACAAAGTAAAATACTCAGGCCAGGCAGCATCCACAAAAGAAACAGCATTAATATTTCATGGCTTGATGTTCAACTTACAATGGCTTATCAGAATATCACTTCCATGGTACATAAGGCTACGTTACATGATCCACTGATTTTCAGGGTCTCTAAGCAGGTTTGACAAGCAGCAAGTTCCAAATCCCTACTTTTGCTGTAGGATGGATGAATGAATGAATGATATGGAGTGCAACCATCACTCATCTGCTTTCAGAGATGCAGTGTAAGGGCACCAAAGCCTAATTGAACACTCCTCTACAAAGACTGCAGTAAATCTACATTGTTTATGAGTAAGTTGAGATCTAATGCCTGCTGAGTGCACTCTGGTTTTGGAGTTAAAGAACCTATACTCAACAAAGTTTGGAACCTTTGTTTCACCTCTGTGTCTGCTTAAAGCCATATTGGGTGAGATGCTTGCTGTGATTGATTAGCAACGTATTACTGTTGCAGCATATATTGACATGATGGCACAAGGTACATCTTTCCCTATTGTCCTCTGACCTGCTGAGTATTGTCAATGTTTTCTGCAGTAATTTCTTGTGCTGAAACGGGACTCAGATAAGCTGTTGATCGCTTCACTTTCAATCACTCCAGTTGTTATATCTTCCAAGCCTCTGGATCACATTACTGCCTTGGAATCAAACTTTGGGCTATAATCTATTTACAACATAACTCAACACTAGCAGCTTAATTCTATTGCACGCTAACGCTAACTGCAATCAGTGTGCTAAATTTCAAACAACATTCCAATAACTGGAACATGATGTAAAGTAAAGAAAGAAGAAAAGTACAGGTAATTATAATCCCCATAACAATGTCAAACTTAGTGTTCCCTTTTCACAGGGGTCATTGGTAGCCCTCCAAAGTATTAGAAGGATCAGGCCATTAATGTCGCTAGGGAAGAAAGGATTAATTTTTCTACCACTCAGCTCATGTTAGAGACCTTGGAGTGCAAGTTCATAGCTCCTTGAAAGTGGAATCCTAGGTAGATAGGATAGTGCAGAAGGTGTGTGGTTTGCTTGCCTTTAGTGGCCAGTGCATTGAGTATTGGAAGGTCATGTTGCAGCTGTTCAGGACATTAGTTAGGCCACTTCTGGAATACTGCATTCAATTCTGGTCTTCCTGCCAATAGGAAGAATGTTGTGAAACATGAAAGGATTCAGCAAAGATTTACAAGGATGTTGCCAGGGTTGGAGGGTTTGAGCTATACGGAGAGGCTGAATAGGCTGGGGGTAATTTCCTGGAGCGTCACAGGATGAATGGTGACCTTATAAAGATTTATATAATCATGAAGGGCATGGATAGGATGAATAGTCAAGGTTTTTGCCCCAGGGTTTGGGGGGGTGGGTGGTGGGGAAGGTGGGGTGGGGGGAGTCTAAAACTAAAGGGCATAGTGAGAGGGGAAGACTTAAAAGTGACTTCTGGGGTAACTTCTTCACACAGAGGGTAGTGCGTGTATGGAATGAGCTACCAGAGAAAGTGGTGGAGACTGGTATGATTTCAACATTAAACAGACATCTGGATGGGTATATGAATAGAAAGAGCCTAGAGGGATGTGGGCCAAATGCTGGCAAATGGGACTAGATTTATTCAGAACATCTGGACAAAAGGGTCTGTTTACATACTGTACAGCTCTTCTACTCCAAGAATCTATGCACCAAGGTCCAACTTACCAGTGATTTGATATTCCATCCACAACCAGGACTGCATGTGGCATCTTAAATTAACCATCTAAGTCCAGTTGATCAGGGTACATATCCTTCCTTGGGACAATGTCAACAAGATTTTATAGTTATATAGTACTTTTAAATGTCAAAAATCGCTAAAATGCTTCATAGAGACATTATAAACAAAATTTGATACTGTCACTTAATGAGATACTACAGAAGATGATCAAGTGATGGGTTTTAATGAGCCTCTTAAAAGGTGAAAGAGGGATAGAAAATGGAGGGACTTAGAAAGGTACCCCTGAACCTAGAGTCCAGGCAGATGCTGTCATGACTTCCAATAGTGCAGTGATTAAAGCAGAACATTCTCAAGAGTTTAGTCTAACAGAAAGCAGACTAATCAAAGAATAGAACTGGGGGTATTCTTTACTCACTATTAAATTCATTTGCAGTTTTCCACAGCACAAGCATGCAATATGTAGCACGACAATTGTGCTATTGTATTACAAACTGTGCAAAGTTTACATATTTGACTGTGTTATGGAGACAAGTGTCATGGGTGATTCCATGAATTTCAACAGTCAACCCAAGAAGAAAAAAGACCAAGAGATAACAAGAACTGATATTTTATTACATGACATTTAAACAAATGGAAGCTAAAGGTGATTGACCACTGGTTTTCCCGTGATGACAAAATCCACAAAACTTTTAAAACAAACCTTAAATGACCTTGGATATCACATGATACATTAGTCTAAAAATAGCATAAAAGGCCACTGTCAGCTTCAAAGGGAGTTTTCAGAGGCAGCTGTAACTCACTGCTAATATTCCTCTCAAACTCTGCTTTGCTGATTGCTGGGGCAAATTGAAGTTTTGGTGTAGAAATGCCTGTTTCTTTATTCTATCTTCCCTTCCTGCTCTCAAACAGGTTGGCAGATAGGATTCAGCTCCCTTGTCGGTCGCAAGCCAAATAAGTCCTGGCTCATTCTCTCTCCACATTGGAAGTATTTGGTTCATATTTGCCATAGCCCAAACACTTCCAGAATTCATAGGGATGTGGCTGGGCTTGGGGTTACAAAGGGAATGATCGGGTGAGTCTGGAAACAACAAGCTCGCATCCTACCTCTTATTTGCAATGCTGTACACTACGCACGTTTAGCAAACTTCCTCATTTTCTCCCTTATTCATGTAATTAAGGTACAGGTTCCCTGCTGGAATTCTATCAGACTCAACGCTGTCAGGCTAATTGTTATTCAAGTGAAAAATGGAAGTCTGAGTGTATTCAAGTTTTGTGGCGAGACAATGAGTCTTTGCAGCTGACCCAGATCCTGCCAGAAACTCAAGTTTTCAAATGGGCATTTGGGGAGTTGGGGTTTTCGGGGTAAGTTAGTGGGGGAGCAGGTAAGAGAGGCAACTCAAAGGTGCAGCAAGCAGTTAGGAATGCAAATAGTATGTTCACCTTTATTGCAAGGAAATTGGAGTAGAATAAGGAAGGTTTTAATCTCTTTACCCAAGGAAAAATATACCCATCTTGGCAGGGGAAGCATACAAAGATTCTCTTTAAAATCCCTTTAATGAAAGGGCTGCCAATGTGGAGATACTGATTGGAATGGGACAATACTCACAGGTTCCGAACAATTAGAACTGATCTCTTTGAAAGGAAGTTTAACCTCCAAGGGGTTGCTTTTGTATGCTGCTGCCAGCGTGTTCCCCTGGATGGTGTGTCTCAAGCATGTCTCATTATAAAGGAGTCAGCATCTTAGGACAGAGATGATAAATTTCTTTGTACAAAGGATGGTGAATCGTTCAAACTTTCTAGTCCACACAGAAAGGCACAATCAACTATTGTGACTTACAGCACAGGAAGAGACCATTTCACCAACTCAACGCAGATTGATTCTTGGGCTCTAATGAATCAAGAGATATGCAGACAGTATAGGAAGGTGGATCAGTCATGATCTTTTACAAACATACGAATTAGGAGTAAGAGTAGGTTATTCAGCCTGCTCAAACCTACTGCACCATTTAATAAGATCATGGTTAATCTGCACGGCTACCTACCCCAATAACCTTTGACCCCAACATCCACCATCACAACAATATTTAAAAGGCATCTGGATTGTTTTACGAAGAGGAAGGGATTGGAGAGATAAGGCCCAAATGCTGGCAAATGATTTATCTAGGATATCTGGTCAGCATGGATGAGCTGGGCTGAAGGATCTGTTTCTGTGCTGTACAGCTCTATGACTACATCACACTATCTTTTCAGGAAGAAAGTTCTAAAGATTAATGAACCTCAAAATATTTACCTACTGTCTGATTTAAATGGGTGACCCTTAATTTTAAAACAGGGACCCCAATAACTTTTGAGAAGACTTGTCCCTCAGGTTGTGGATGAGGGGTAGACATGCTCACTGAACCAGTGTGTTTGGCTGTAAACGTTTCATCACCCTACTAGGTAACATCATCAGTGTACCTCTGGTGAAATGTTGGTGTTCTGTCCCACTTCTTATTTATATGCCTCAGTTTGTTGGTGTGTTGGTAACACTTCTGGTTTTGTTCCTCAGTAGTTGGTACACAAGGTCTAATTCAATATATTTGTTGATGGAGTTCCAGTTGGAATACCAGGCCTCCACGAATTCCCTGGTGTGTTTCTGTTTGGCTTGTGAGATTATGGATGCATTGTCCCAGTCAAATTCATGTCCCTTGTTGTCCACGTGTAATGCGACAAGTGAGAATTGGTCGTGTTTCTTGGTGGCTAGTTGGTGATCATATATCTGTATTGTCAGTTTTCTTTCAGTTTGGCCTATGTAGCATGGTATTTTGTATATTATACCGGTTTTGCTGGTTTTGGGAATGGGATCCTTCATGTTCATTAGTAGCTGTTGTAGGGTGGTTGTCAGTTTATGAGCTAACCTGTTACCTAGTTCTTCAGTCTCTAAAAAAGGAAACATCCACTCCACATCTTCCTTGACAAGGGCTATCATGATCTTGCGTATATCAACCAAGTCCCCTCTAATTATTCTAAAATCCAGCAGATACAAGCCTAAACTGTCCAACCTTTCCTCACTAAGACAGCCTATTCATTCCAGGTTTGGTTGAGTAAACTTTCTCTGAACAATTTCCAACACATTTGCAACCTTCCCCAAATAAGGTAACAAATAGTGCACAGTACTACTGATAAGAGTATTGACTGAGCAGAGCTTCCACGTGCTCATTGTGTTATTTTCTAAACCTGTCCATAACACCAGCAAGAGATCACAGAGCTGTCCAGCATGGAAACAGACCCTTCAGTCGAACTTGTCCACACCAACCAGACATCTGAAATTAATATAGCCCCATTTGCTAGCATTTGGCCCATATCCCTTTCAATCCTTCCTACCCATGTTGCACCAGCTTCCACCACCTCCCCTGGCAGCTCATTCCATACACATACCATGGACTTCAGTTATAAATACCTATGCCCCAAGAGATTCAGTTTTAAATTCACAGGATGTGGCTATCACCTGCTAGGACAATATTTATTGTCCATCCCTAATTGCCCTTGAGATGGTGATGAGCCAGCTTCTTGGACCACTGCATTTCTTGGGGTGTAGGTACACACAGCACTGTTAGGAAGGGAATGTCAGGATTTTGACTCAGCGACACTGGAGGGATCAAAACATAGTTCCAAGTCAAATGGTGAAAGCAGATCACACCACAGAGCGATCGTGATGAGCTGAATAGCCTCCTCCTCCTCACACAGTGCTGGGGGGGGGGGGGGGGGGGGAAGAAAGATGTTTAAACCCTCAGATCCAACCATACCCTTTCCGATCACTCATTAACTCAACCTCACAAGCAAATAAACAAATCTAAACTCTCAATCCCGGGGTGGGGAGGCACTGTGTCAACACAAGCGGTGATTTCAAAGAAAGGTGATATGAAAAACAAACATGAAAAGAGCAGACAGGTGGCCAGGAGCTAAACAAAACAAAGAACGCTGAAGATCTGAAACAAAGACTGAAACTGCTGCGGAAACACTGACAAGCATCAGTGAAGAGAGAAACAGAGCTAACATTTGGAGTCCAGTGACTCCTTCAGAGCAGGAACAAAAACAAAATTGCTGGAAAAGCTCAGCAGGTCTGGCAACATCTGTGGAGGAGAAAACAGAGTTAACGTTTCGGGTCCGGTGACCCTTCCTCAGAACCTTCAGAGCAGAGTCTGGGATGGGAGCAGGGAGTGTCAGGAGTCCCTCAGTGCAGGGAGAGAACTTTACTAAGTGTTGACAAATGAAACCTTTGTGGCCTTTTAAATTTTGGGGATTCCCCCAGGTCCGGGGTCGGTGTGAGAGAGAAAGTGTTACAAAGTATCTCCCGCCATGGTGGCCGCTACATTGTTACCTTCTCCTCGCTCCTCACTCCGGCTTCACTCTCTCCCGCTGTCATATCGTCGCTTCCTATCCGCCCCCCTTCGGCTGCTTCAAAAAGGCGAAAAGTTTGAGTTGGATTTCTCCTTTAAAACGGTCCAGATTATGGTGCCTGCCTTTTGTTTAAATCGCTACTTTCGTTTTGTTTTTCTTTCTTTCTTTCCTTCCTTCCTTCCCTCCCTCCTTCTCTCTCTCCCTGGCGCAGAGCGAGGAAACGGAGCGACAGCCGCCCTCCACACAGCGGGACTCAGCGACAACCCATCCCCACTTCCCCACCAAAGCACTCCCCCAGCCCCTGAGGGGGGGGGGGGGGCGCACGCCGCCGGCCAGAGAGGTCGCGCTCCCGGCGCTGTGTGCGCGCGCACGCGCGCGCGTGGCCGGAAGTTTCTTTGAGGGGATGAGAGGTGTTTTAAACACAAAAGTAAAGTGGAGGGTGAGGGCTCCTGTGCCAGAGTGGTAGTGCTCTTTCACCTGAGCGAGGAGGCCTGAGTTTAAGTCCCCCTTCCTCCCTGGGTAACCCTTGCACTGATTGATTTAAAACAATATTGACCTGAAAAACAGGAAGTGCTTCTGGTTGTGAAGGTCTGGGCTCTAGTCCCACGTGTGTCTAAACACATTGAAAAAAGTAAAAACAGAAACTTTTGAAGAATGGGAGCAAAAGTTAACATATTGTTAACAATGTGACTTCTTCTGGACTCAGGACAAGAACTCGACATCCCTTTTCACTCTCCCCACAGATGCTGCCAGACACGATATGTTTTGTTTTTATTTCAGATCTCCAGCATTCACAGTTTTGTCTATTCAGCACATGGGCCCCATTGCCTAGTTTTTGAAAGAGAAGTTCCTGTTTTTCCACAGATAATGGGAACTGCAGATGCTGGAGAATCCAAGATAACGAAGTGTGAAGCTGGATGAACACAGCAGGCCAAGCAGCATCTTTGGAGCACAAAAGCTGACGTTTCAGGCCTAGACCCTTCATCAGAGAGCTTTTCTTTTTCTGGACCTCCATGGTGAAAATGAGGTGTTGGAGACCAGGGAATTGGAAGTCCTGGAGGAGGTGGAAGGCGTGGGTGATGTCACGGACGTAGTTGGGGAGTTCCTGGACCAAGGGGAAGAAAATGGAGTCCACGTGGGTGGAGATGAGTTTGGTGTGTCAGGAGCAGGCGGAGACAATAGGTCGGCCAGGGCAGGCGGGTTTGTGGATTTTGGGAAGGAGATAGAAGCGGGCAGTGCGGAGTTGGGGAACAATAAGGTTGGAGGCTGTGGGTGGGAGGTCACTTGAGGTGATGAGTCATGGATGGTATTGGAGATGACAGTTTGGTGCTCGGGGGTGGGGTCATGATCAAGGGGGCGGTAGGAGGAGGTGTCAGAGAGTTGGCATTTGGCCTCAGTGATGTAGAGGTCAGTGCGCCATACTACAACTGTGCCTCCCTTGTCTGCAGGTTTGATGGTGAGGTTGGGGTTGGAGTGGAGGGCTGCCTGTTCTGCAGCTCTGTGGCTTAGTTGGTTAAAGCACCTGTCTAGTAAACAGGGGATCCTGGGTTCAAATCCCAGCAGTGCCTAAACTTAAACAGCTGCATTGGTGGTTCAGTGGTAGAATGCTCACCTGCCATGTGGGAGGCCTGGGTTCAATTCCTGGCCAATGCATAACCTTACTGTTTTTCTATTCCAGTCTGAGCCCATACCCTGAACATTTTTTTTTCTCTCTCCATGTACCTGTTGCCTTTTGAAAGTTCTTACTGATTGCAAGTCACAACTGTTTCTTTTAATTCTGATCCCTGCTAATTACCTTAAATTGTGCCCTTCTGGTTAGAGTCCTAGAGTCATACAGCATGGAAACAGAACCTTCGGTTCAGCTAGTCCACTCCAAACATGTTCCCAAACTAAACTAAGTCAGAAGTTGCAGGACATCTTGTTATAATCCAACAGGTTTATTTGAAATCTCAAGCTTTAGGAGTACTGCTCCTTCATCAGGTGAAGTGGAGGGATGTACACAGCCCTCCGAAAGCTTGTGATTTCAAATAAATTTGTTGGACTGTAACCTGGTATCATGTGACCTCTGACTTTGTTGACCTCAGTCCAAAGCTGGCACTGCCACAACATATTAATCTAGTCCTACTTGCCAGCATTTGGCACATATCTGGTCCCCGCCTGCCTAACCTGTTCTTCCTCCCACCTCAAGCCGCATCTCCATTTCCCACCTACTAACCTCATCCCGCCCCCTTGAGCCGCCCGTCCTCCCCGGACTGACCTATCCCCTCCATACCTCCCCACCCGTACTCTCCTCTCCACCTATCTTCTCCTCTATCCATCTTCAGTCCTCCTCCCCCTCTCTCCCTATTTATTTCAGAACCCTCTCCCCATCCCCCTTTTCTGATGAAGGGTCGAGGCCCGAAACGTCAGCTTTTGTGCTCCTGAGATGCTGCTTGGCCTGCTGTGTTCATCCAGCCAAACACTTTGTTATCCCTTCAAACCTTTCCTTTTTAAATATTGTAACCCTTCTGCCTTTTGGAAACAGCTTCTTCTTATTTATTCAATTAAGACACTTAGTCATTTTTTCCCTTTATTTCTCATAGAGTGTCATGAACTTTTGGAACCAAAGTTGATGGAGATATTTTAAAAACACGGGTAGATACATTCTTTATAGATGAGAAGGCAAAAGGTTATTATTAGTAGACAGAAATGTGGAGTCATCAGATCAGCCCTGACCTTATTGAATGACACCCCAGGCTAGAGGAACCAAGTGGTCTAATCGCAGAACAGCAAAGAAGGAGGTTTTTCGGTCCTCCTGTCCCTCACTTGTGTAGATATTTTCTAATTAACCTCTTCAGAGATGTTATTATACACCTCCGGAGCACATGGGTCATGAACCCAGGCCTCCACTGTTGAAGATAGGCACAGTACCATGTTCCACAAGAGCAACTTATTTGTATATTTGTGTCTGTGTGATTTTGAACATCTCTATTGTATCTCCTCCTAATCTTCTCTGCTCAAAGAAGAACGATCCCAATTTCTCCAGTATCCCTGCATAACTTAAGCCTCTCAGCCCTGGTACCATTGGGGTAAATCAACTTTGCACTCTCTCTCTCAACATTAAAAGAAAATTACACTTGGCTCTTGAATGTCATTTCCAATATGTCAATAGTTCTAATCCCTACTAGTCCATTGTTTGATCAATTAAGTATCATGTTGACCCACTTCAGAGGGAGATTAGGTGGCAAACACCTCACTGTGGGACTAGGGTCACACTACATCAGACAAGATAATGATGGCAGATTTCCTCCCCTGAAGGACCCTAATGAATTAGATGGTTGTTTGACTCAGTCCTTTTCTTTCAAAAACATCTTCAAAACCCATGACATCTACTACCTTGAAGGATAAGCACAGCAAATGCACAGAAACATCACCAACCGCAAATATCCTCCCAACTCACATACCATCCTTATTTGGAATGCTGTCACCATTCCTTCACGGGTGCTGAGTAAAAACTCTGGAACTCTGTCCCTAACAATTAACTATTAAACTTATCGTAGTCGTAACCAAAGAGAAGGGTTTATGCTGTAGATTTCCAGAACAATATTTATTAAGATTTCGGTAAAGAACTGATACACTTAACCAGATAGCATCCACATTGAAAATCAAATAATTTCTAGCCATTGTATGTTTCAACCTAATGCAGATTTTGTTTTCAACTGAGAAACGAAAAGATAGAGATGATCTTCACAGAATGGAGTTGAAAAGAGTAGGAGAGAATGTGTGAAAATAAAGCAGTAAATTATTAGGAATGTAGGTCACATTCAATAAATATTTAATTCCAAAATTTTTTTAGTCATAAATATAATCACAATTATATTGATAATAAGGTCCTGGCATATAACAAAATAATACAAATTTTGTATATACTGTACATTATAAAATATGTCATGATTTAACCATCACAACCATTCACCTTCGATGATTTAAGAAAGTCTATGCAATATACTTCGCTGCAGAACTTTTCTGGTCATGTGAGCTCAGTGAAAATGTGTTTGAGATAGCCACTAATTGATGATTAGGGACTAGTGTGACAGCATTTTATAGTGCAATTTGCTGTATATAGCAAATGATAGCAGTGTGTTCACAGGTGACAGTAAACCTGTCCTAAGCTGTCAGTATGACTCAGTTATAGCATTCTGCAGTATGGTGTCAGTTCAGCATAAACAGGACCTGAATTGATAATGTATCAATTCAGGTCCTGTTTATGCTGAACTGACACCATACTGCAGTACTGAGGGAATACTGCATGATTACTGCAAACTTCTAAAGATATCAGGCAGCAGGAATGAAGTTACAATTGTTGAGGTAAACTTCTATTCAGGGAGTCTTTTGGACATTGGTTAAAGTGTTGTCCAGTAAGTTTCCATTGCACAACTTGCTTTTCGATGTTTTCTATTTACAGATTGTCTGTAGGTATAATATTTCCTCAGGGTATGAGTTCCTACAATGAATTGCCAGGAGATGGGCATTGGTTGGCAGGAAAGCATTCCTACCTCCGAGACATGGGGTCCAGGTTCAAATCCCACCTGACCAAAGAAACTTCATAACATGTCTGAATCATGTTGATTATGGGGGCAGGGACTAATATTACAGTGGTCTTGGCTGCTCTACAAACATGGGGTTAAATCCCACCACTACGGCATTCAATTAACAAATCTGAATAATGCTCGGTAAAGGTGACCATGTTACTGTTGTGGATTGTCTCAGCTGTTTCTGAAAGGATTGTAAAGATTCTTGTGACTCCAGGCAGCAAAGTGGTTTATTCTCAAGTGTCCTCATAAGCCACTCAGTTTGAGGAACAGGTGACATATACTGGCCTTGCGGTAGCACAATTCTCATAAGGGAATAATGAAGAAAAATCCTTTCCTCTAGATAATAAAACTGCACACAGTATTGCAGATGTGGCCTCATCAATGTTGAATTTATCAGTGATCAAATCACATGGAAAATTTATCTTGCACACCTTAAAACCTAAATGTGCATCTTTAAAACTTGTTTTTAAGACAACAATGTTCTTGTATTGAGTTTTTTTTTCATTTATGAGCATGAACATTGTAGTGATTTGAATGAGGACCAGGTGGATCTCATTTAGTATGAGATCCCTGATTGGAGTTGTTAACCTGGACAAATCAGGGAGCCCTGGCTTACATAATAAACGGAGTGACAAGGCTTCTGGTCACTGTCGGGACTGGCTCTGAGCTGGCTGGTCAGAGTCCACATACTATGTATGTATAAATAAAGTATGACTAGGTAACACAATATTGGCCTCTGTGGAGTTATTTCAAACATGTAATTCACTTACGCTCTTGTAATGGTGGTAAAAATTGATATGAGATTCCCTATTTAAAAACAATCACTATATACTTTATTTTTGACACTGCTGGTGTTCCCCTTTAAGTAACTGTTACTCTGGCCTTTATCGCCCTCATATGGCTGTATTCTGAATTACAATCTATTCAGGGTTCACTTCTACGCAACCGGAAGTGAAAAGCACAGATATGAGTGTAAGGCTTAACAATTCAAATATAAAATCAAGCAGAACTCATGATTGAACACAAATAAGGTTCACACAGAACCTATCAAAGTTTTGATAGGGAATGTGAATGTCTTTGGCTAGGCCAGCATTTATTGCCCATCCCTAACTGTCCTGGAGAAGGTGGTGGTGAGTGGTCTTCTTGAACTGCTGTAGTCCATGAGGTGTAGGGGCATCTACAATGCTCAGTTCCAGGGTTTTGACCCAGCAACAGTGAATGAACAGTGGCATATTTCCAAGTCAGAATGGTGTGTGACTTGGAGACGAACTTGCAGGCGTTGGTGTCCCCATGTATCTGCTGCCTTTGTCAGTCCCAGTAGTAGACGTCACAGGTTTGGAAAGTTTGTCAAAGAAACCTTGGCAAAAATTGACCTGAAGAACCAGTTATCTATTGTAGCAAGTGCTAGGAAAGGAATATATTTATTTTACAGTCCTGACATGGCTCGGGGGTAATTTTCTTTGCTTTTAAATCTTAAGTTAGGGTTTCAAGTAGCATTTGAGAAAATTGAACATGCAAACGAGACTGACTGAGCATCAAGGGAGCACTGCATTGCGGGATCCCCTGCTTCTCAAATGAGTCACCCCCAATGTGCCATTTTCATTGCAAATGCAGGAAATAACACCCGGAATGATAAAGACCATAAGACATAGGAGTGGAAGTAAGGCCATTTGGCCCATCGAGTCCACTCCGCCATTTAAATCATGGCTGATGAGCATTTCAACTCCACTTCCCTGCACTCTCCCCGTAGCCCTTGATTCCTATAAGACCATAAGACATAGGAGTGGAAGTAAGGCCATTCAGCAGCAGATACATGGGAACACCAAGTTATCCTCTGTCAGGAGAAATTTTCAGTATGACATAAATATAGGTTGATTCCACATCAGTCCTATGCTGGAATTTGAATAAAATAGTGAGTTTTAGTTAGCTGAGTAAACAACACCTATTTAAGATTTGTTTTTCAGTTTTTTCTTATTCAAGAAAAGCTGTCAGGTTGAAAAGATTTAGAACTGGCAGGGCAAGTTTGAAATTCTGCTAATATACTAGGCCTCCAGACACAACTATGGGGACCTCAAGGCTGAGACAGAGGGTAGGGGGAGTAGATCAAGAGCGGAGAGTTTAGGCACCCTTGAAATTTTTGATCTGTGAAAACGAGGGTTTGTCTAAATCAGACCATTTCAGAATTCAAGTGGTAAACTATCTACATGACTTACAATGTGTAAGTATCTGATGAATCCTTGTGGAATTTCAGTATTACCCCAGAATCCTCTGCTAACATTGCCGCAATAATCAATAGTTAACCTGTACCTTGAGACTCCTGAGATTATTTTGCACAGTAATCTGTCACAAAGCCTCCAAGCCACTCAACATCCTGACTTGGAACGATATCACCATTACTTCAGTATCCCTGGGTCTAGAACTCAACAGCACTGTGGGTGTCCCTACATCCCCAGGACTGAACAGTACAAGAAATCAGCTCACTGCCACCTTCTCAAGGGCAATTAGGGATGGACAATGAATGCTGGCCAACCAACGATGCCAACAATCAATGAATTAATAAAGAGAATGCCCTTTAGCCTCATTTCTCCTCACTATTCAATGCTGCCATCTGGTGAAGCAGCATTTAATGTGTACACCTTCCAATCTAGTCTACATTTGCTGCTCACAAGATGATCTCTTCTACATTGAGGGAACAAAGACAGGATTGTCACTTTACAGAGCACATTGCTTCAGTCTACAAGAATGATCCAAGTTGCAGGTGGCCTATTATTTTAAATCTTTGCCTTGCTTTCATGCTCACATTCGTGGTGTGTTGTACTGAGCCCATGTGCTCAATGAAAGCTTCAGCAATAGCACCTCATCCTTCAATCTGGCACTTTAATCATTCTAGACTCGACACGGAGTTGAACATTATCAGAGTGTAAACTCTTGGGAGCAAAGGAACAGGAAGATGCCATTCAGCTCATGGACCCTGCCTTGCCAATCAATACGATTGCAGATGATCAACTACTTCAATGCCTTTTATCCACCATATCCTCATAACCCCCAATGACACTGGTTATCAGAAATCTATCAATCTCTACCTTAAGCATAGTCAAAGACTAAAACCTCCACAAAACTCTTTGGTGGAGACTTGCAAAGATTCATCACCATCTGAATAAAAAAGTTTCTCCTCATCTCTCCTGTTTTTAAACAGTGTGACGCGATTGTAATCTCCCCGACCAGGGAATATCTCTTCCTTGCATTTACCCTGTTTATCTCTTTAGATATTTTGTAAGTTTCAATGAGATCATCTCTCCTTCTTCAAACTTATAGAGAATCCAGGCCTAGTCATCCCAGTCACTTTCATTGGACAGTTCCCAGGAACAGCTCTGGTGAATATTCATTACACCCCTTTTATCTTTCCTGGGATAAGGAGATCGAAACTGCAAACAGTACTCGTGATGTAGTCTCACTGAGCTCCTACAGAACTGACGTAAGACTTCACTACTCCTATATCCAAATCCTCTTGTCCCCACTTCATCTCCTTTCTTGGACAATTTTGTATTTTTCTTTCAGCCAACAGCACACACCTGCCCCAGATACATCTTTTGTTTCTTTGTTTTTATTTTCTTGTGCCTTCTCAATTCTCTTTATTCCTGGCAGGCTGACATTTCTATCAATTAATCTCTCCTGGCTTCAACCCTATCTCAGTTGCTTTTGTCCCAACCACTCCTTGCTCAAAATCCATTATGTCTCTAACTTTTGAAGAATTCTTACAGATCTAGAACCATTGAATTTACAGTGCAGAAGGAGGCCCCTCAGCCAATCATGTCTTTATCAGCTCCCAAAACAGCTACCCGGCTAGTCCCACCTCTGTAGCCCTCTAAGTTCATTACTTCCAAATATGTACCAGGTTGTTTTGAAACCTCCAATGGAGTTTGCCCCAGCCACTTTCCCAGCCAGCATATTCCAAATTCTAACAACCCTGTGCACTATCATCTGCAAATTTAGAGATTTTGCTCTCAACATCCATCTCCAAATCATTTATATAAACCAAAAACACAAGCAGGGGTCCTAACCTTGATCCCTGGGAGGGACACCAGTTTCAACTCATCTCCAATGGGCTAAATGCCCAACTACAGCTACTCTCTGTTTTCCACCTTTTAGGAAACTTCCAGTCCATGCAGCCAAGGATGCATCAATTTCAAATATTCTAATTTACCATCCAACCTGCCATGTGGCACTGAATCAAATCTTTCTGAAAGTCCAAATGTTCAATATTCTCAGCATTGCCTTTACCCAACCCCTGCGTCACTTTGTCAAAGAACTCAAATAAGTTTGTCAGACATGACCATCCCTTAACAAAGCCACGTTGACAATCTAGCATTAACTTCTTTTTCTCCAAATGTATATTTATATTCCCTGTATTATGGTCTCCATTGGCTTTTCCCTGTTGATGGCAAGCTGACAGCTCCTGAATTATCCTTTGTTAAAAATGTCATCACACTTGCAATCCTCCAGTTCCCTGAAACTAACCCTGTGTACAAAGAAGCCTGGAAAATTTCTGTACACAGCTCTATGATTTGCTCCCTTAACTCTCTCAGCAATCTAGACACATCCTGTACAGGCCTGTCAATTTTTCTACCTGGAGTGCATCCAGCCTTTTTAGCACCTCTTCTTCATCTCTCACTATCCTGCTGAGTTGCTAAAAACACATATTTTCAATTGGGCCATGGTCATCATTTTCTAACTTGGTAAAGACAGAAGCGAAGTATTCATTTAGTATCTCTGACAGGCCCTTTGCTTCAGTAAGCAGCTTACGCTGCTTGTTCCTTGATTCTGCTCTGGTTTAAATTTTAGACCCCTAAAATCTGCCCTTTTCCAGTCTGGGATCTTAATACTTGTCTGGTTTTTAAAAATCTTTTCCAATTTAATATTGAACCTTATTGTATTATGATTATTATTTCCAAGTGTTCCCTCACTCTGATATTCTCCACTGGCCTATCTCATTTCCTAGCATAGCTCCTTCCCTGGTAGGACTGGAAATATACTGTTCCTGCACACATTGTAGGAATTTCATGCCTCACATTCTACAATTTTGCCAACAAAAGCAGAAGTTGCTGGAAAAACTCTACAGGTCTGGCAGCATCTGTGAAGAAAAAGTAGTCCTGAGGAAGGGCCACTGGACCCAAAATGTTAACTTTGATTTTTTTTCTTCACAGATGCTGCCAGACCTGCTGAGCTTTTCTAACAATTTCTGTTTTTATTCCTAATTTACAACAGTTCTTTTGGTTTTTATCTACAATTTTCCCACTTTACCCTAGGGTAACTGACAACACCAACTATCATAATGCTACTCATCCTGCAGATTTCCATAATCTGCCTACAAATACTCTCTTCTACTTTGTTCTCACTATTTGGAGGTCTATGAAAAATACCCAATAAACTAATAATACTCTTCCTGTTTCTTCCTGTTTCTTACTTCTAACTACATAGATTTTAATTCAGGAACTTTATCTACACACCCTCCCTTTTTACCTGCATTGTTTCTACTAATAACCTTATAAACTGGGATCGTAAAAATCCAGTCCTGTTCAGACTTGAGCCACATTTCTGTCAATGCAACTATGCTATATCCTCATAGGGCACTCACCCAGTTCCCCAACTTTGTTCACCGTACTCTGTGCTTTTGCATGTGTGCAATTTAACCCTGCTCTTATCTCTTTCTTGTCTATTGGAAGGTGGTCGCTTTCTTTGTTCACTGTCGTCACTCAAGTCTTCCCTCACTTCCCTTTCCTCATAGCCTTTCTTTTCTCTTACACACTCACTGGTACTTCCTAAACTAGTCAACCCAAATCCCTGTTTTTAAAATCTAGAATCTTAACTGAGTTTTGCTCTCTGCACAGTTGCTGCCTGACCAGCTAAACACTTTTTATGCAAGTTTCACATTTCCAGCATTAGCAGTATTCTGTTTTACACTAAATTGATCTCATGTACCATCAACGGTGTATATAGAAGATGTTATGGCATTATTGTGAAGAAGAGTGTATGGGCTCTTTCCAGTATCCTTGTCAATATTGATCCCTCAACCAAAATTACTGGAAGACTGATGAGCCTCAAAGCCATTAGTGGAAACTTGCTATAAACCAATTGGTTGCTACATTTTCCAAATGACCACAAGCCTACACTTCAGAATTGCTGTAACGTGCAACATCCTAAAAATGGTGCATCAATGGAAGTCTGACATAAATCATGATATGTTTTGCATCACATTCAGGGTCATCTTCAACCCATCTTGTCACAGTTTCACCAACTCTTAAACTGCTCCAGAGCTTTTGTCTCACACAAAGTTGACTGATTGGTCAATGTACTGACTGCAATGCTGCTCCTTTCTGTTGGAATAAATTGATTTACAGAAAAGCTTTGGAAAGTTAATGTTCCTCAATAGTATTTGGTCTTTTGTTGCTGGGTTATTAGAAAGCACAAACATTTTCTAGCCACTACGTATAGTAGGCAAATCACATAGGTAAGAATACATTATATACTGTGTGGGCTGTAATCTTTCCTGAGATAAAGTGCCCAGAAATGAATTCATCCCTCTGGATGGGCCCAGTACAACTAAAGGATGACATCCCTTTGTATTCACGTCACTCTTGGAGAAAAAGGCCAATGTTCCATTACGAATAAATGAATTAACTTTACTGACATATTTACTCAAGTGGGTGCAGTGCAATGTTTGTAGGTCACCACTCGTTACCATCTTAGGTCACAAAGTTCCCTAGGTGTGGATTCTTCAGTACAAGTTCTTGGCGGGAAAAAAGTTAGACAAATAAAGAAATAAGAAGTCCAGCAGTGCAGATTTGCCTTTTCTGATTATTTTCTGTATCTGTTAAATAATGACCAGTTCTCCACTTTAACCTGACAAATAACCTGTTTATTCAGTCACAGAGTTGGACCCTATCAAAGTGAAGATATTAATGTTACTCAAGAGTCAATGCATCTGCAAGTCAAACTGAGGACGACACAGCTATCAATCATAAGCTTGTGGAAACTTTTGACAATGTGCATAAGGGAGCATTTGTCAGGTCTGCAGTAAGCAGTGTTGCCATTTGCTTGGGAGTGTATGGGCGCCACATGTTTTATCTTGTACCATTTGGCTTGCAACAAACAAACCTGCCCAGTGCCTGAAGGGCTGCTCTGTTTGAACAAGAGAATACGTCTGCACGTGTGCTGGCGTCTGGCCCCCGGGCAGCTAGAACAATCTCAACTGAGCTTTACAACAAAATATTTAATCAAAAAGCAGGAAGTATGTTCTGAAATGTAGTAATTATCACTAATGGATGAACACAACAGTCATTTTGGGTGCATTAGATTTCCACAAGGCATGATTGTTAATGAGTGATTGAAGGTGGTGGTAGACAGGCTGTGAATCTTTTTAATTAATTTATGGGACGTAGGCATCAATGGCTGGGCCAGCATTTATTGCCCATCCCCACCACGGCACAGTGGCTCAGTGGTTACCACTGCAGCCTCACAGCGCCAGGGACCCGGGTTCGATTCCAGCCTCGGGTAACTGTCTGTGCAGAGTTTGCACATTCTCCCCGTGTCTGCGTGGGTTTCCTCCAGGTGTTCCGGTTTCCTCTCACAGTCCAAAGATGTGCAGGCTAGGCTAAATTGCCCGTAGTGTTCAGCGGTGTGTGGGTTATAGGGGTGGGATGCTTCAAGTGGTCTTGTTGGGCCAAAGGCCCTGTTTTCACACTGTAGATAATCTAATCTAATCTGATAGAGTCGCAGGCTCATAGAGATGTGCAGCACAGAAACAGAACCTTTGGCCCAACTCATCTCTGCTGACCAGATACCCTAAATTAATCTAGTCCAATTTTCCAGCATTTGGCCCATATCTCTCTAAACCCTTCCCATTCATGTACCCATCCAGATGTCTTTTAAATGTCGTAATTGTACCCAATTCCAGCACCTCCTCTGGCAGCTTATTCCATACACGCACCACCCTCTGCATCAAAATGTAGCCCCTTAGGTCCCTTTTAACTCTTTCTCCTCTCAACGTAAACCTATGCCTCTAGTTTTGTACTCCCTGGGGAAAAAACCTTGACTATTCACCCTATTCATGGCCTTCCTGATTTTAGAAACCTCTATAAAGTCACTCCTCACTCTCCAACGCTCCAAGGAAAATAGTCCCAGCCTATTCAACCTGTCTCTATCGCTCAAACCCTCTGACCCAGGAAACATCCTTGTAAATCTTTTCTGAACCCTTTCAAGTTTAATAGGTTTAACGAGTCCTCAAGAAGCTGATGGTCAACTGTCTACTTGATCCACTGCAGTCTGTGTATTGAAGGTAAATCCACAATGCCAATAGGGAGGGAGAGCTAGGATTTTGACCCAGTGACAGTGAAGGAATGTTGATATATTTCCAAGTCAGATGGTGGTGTTCCCATGTATCTGCAGCCTTTGTCCTTTTAGATAAAAGTGGTCAGGGGTTTGGAACATGTTGTTTAAAGAGCTTTGGTGAATTTTTGCAGTGCATCTTTTAGATTGTACACACTGGGGCTACTGAGCATCATATTATCACTTTATCTTTGGTCTTATACATCATAGTCATTTCAGATTTTAAAATAATCGGTTTATTTGATTATTGTACAATGAAAAATGGTTTATACCTAATAAGCCAACATTGCAAGTGTCTCAATCCTACTCGATGTCAGATGGCAGGCTTTATAAACAGGGATTTCACAAGCTCACTGAAATCTCTTGTCATCAAAGCTTATGTTAGGCAAATACAAAATAGTTGAGCATGTCGTGAACGCAGCATACTCACACGAAAACAGGTGGCTTTGGGCTACAAGAATTTGGAGTATGGTTCTCAAAGATCTCCATATTTGGGCCTCATGACTGGGTATGTTATAGATTAATTGATTGAGATTGATTACTATTGCACCACATGAATATCAGGGTGGCCAAAGAAAATTAGATAAGCCCTGGATGAGAGAGTTCTGTAGTCTATTGGTAGCAACACCACCTCTGGACCAGGAGAGTTGGCTAAGTCCCAACTGCTCCAGCAGTGTGAAATATCATCTCTGAAAAGGTTAATTAGGGGATATCTAGATCGTGGATGGGCTTGGTCCAGGAATTCCTGCACACTAGTAATCTTTTCAAGTGTGCCTAATGCCTGGTGGATGAACTTTTCTTCACTGACTGGGGAATGCCCGGACTGGGAAATCAGCAACAAGTGAATATACCTGGAGCATTGAGTGAAAAGTGTGATTACAAATGTGACCACGTTTTCTTTAATCTGACATTTGGGCTATTACTGCCATTAGCAATAGCACAGTTTGCACAGGTGACAATTGCAGTTGAAGGGAGTTCAGCAAAGTCTCAGCTGTTTCAGTCTGTGGCAATCACAGAGAGTGCAAAAGGTGATCAGCAATGATTCTTAATTCATTGTAATTTCGTTATCATTCATTCATGGGATTTGAGAGTTAATGGGATGGGCAACTTTGTACATTTTGGACAGATTACTTGGACATTTATGAGGGCAGGTGTGCATTTGATTTATTTTCTTGAAGTGCCTGGATAACTTATTCAGAAGTTACATATCACCAGGTTATAGTTCAAACAGGTTTATCTGAAATCACAAGCTTTCAGAGGACTGCTCCTTTGTCAACTGAAGTCATTTCACCTGATGACGGAGCAGCGCTCCGAAAGCTTGTGATTTCTAATAAACCTGTTGGACTATAACCGGGTGATATGTGACTTCTGACTTTGTGCACCCCAGTCCAACACCAGCACCTCCACATCATGGATAATATCTCAAAAAAGAGTTCATGCTAGTCAGTCGGACCAAAACTAAGATGCTTTTCATTGTGGATAAAGTTTGTTAACTACTGAGTCTTATAACTCCTTATGTACACCAGCTCCATCTGTTTCCCTCCTTTTTAAAATCAATATGATTGGCCGTCACATGCTCATTATCATCACATTCTGAGGTGGAAACTGAACCTAGGCAGTTGGCCCAGAGATAAAAATACTATCATTATGCCGCACAACTCCTAAAAAGGCAAGATAACAAAGTGTGGATCTGGATGAACACAGCAGGCCAAGCAGCATCTCAGGAGCACAAAAGCTGATGTTTCGGGCCCAGACCCTTCATCAGAGAGCTCTGGGCCCGAAACGTCAGCTTTTGTGCTCCTGAGATGCTGCTTGGCCTGCTGTGTTCATCCAGCTTCACACTTTGTTATCTTGGATTCTCCAGCATCTGCAGTTCCCATTATCACTCCTAAAAAGGCATGTTGCTTTTTGATTTATCACCCAAATCACCCAATCAACTAATTAACATACAGTAAATTATATAAAAAGATAGAAAAAACAAGAGAGAAGCCTGAATCAAAATAGACTATGCAGGGGGTGGGGGGGGGGGAGTGTAGAATTAAGCACCCTGTGGTACCCACAGATCCCCAGAACCATCAAAGATCTGTTCCCCTTTAGTTTTCCCTAATCAACCTGTTCAGAAATTTTGTTACACACCTCTGAAGCAGGTGGGAATTGAACGTGTGTCTCCTGTCTCAGAGGTAAAGACACTACCACAGAATCACAAGAGCCCCTCTATTCTCCATTTTGTTTTGTATCCAGAAGGGGTCTTACATATAACTGTAACCCATCACCAAACCACCCATGATATATTCTTTTCACCCATTAACCAGCACCAGTAACTCAACTGCATTTTCCAATTGATTAATTTACACGCCAACGCCATTAAGGGCAATGCAGACCATCAAAGGTGAGGAAGAGGTAGGAAGAGCAGGGATAACTATTCCTCTTTAATTCTGTCCAGTCAATTAATTAATCAGTTGACATCAACCATCTACTTAACCATTTGCTAAAATGACACAGTTCACGAGAAAACTGAATTCACCGCTCCAAATCCAGAGCCGTGGCAGATTGAAAAGTGCAAGGGCATGAGTCATGTTAGGAACAAATAATGCCAGATAGAGATTGTTGTGGGAATGCATTAACTGTGTTTACAATTGCTCAGCGTATGTATTATAAACCCCGTGAGATTCACTCCCATTAAACCATTATCTTGTTAACATCTCTCACTCGCGATAAAATGAAATTGCAATCTATAGGCAGAAAACTGGGGTCCAAGTTACAATCTTTTCAAGAAATCTCTCCCAGCTTTAGCTTCTTGCATCAAGGCACAGTCGATCGGATTCTCGCTAAAAGTAATAGGCATATAATATTAACAATAAGATTTGGGAATAATTAACCAGGCTGCTATTCAAGCCTTATGAAGATCAGTCTGCCAGAATTGTTAAGTAATTTTCATCTGGTTTCAGTCTAGATAAAGCAATACTGATTTGAACCAAACTCCGACAGTGTGGAAATGGCATTGCTTCCATTCCTCTTCTGCTTTTTTGCAGGTATGTTTTGTTCACAATTTAGTTTTGTCCATCTCTGAACTTTGTGCATTATCTCGTGTGCATGAAATAGATGCATTTAACAATAAGGTATTTTTAAGAAAAGCTGTAACCAATTCACCCCCTTTAAATGAATAAATGCACCAATGAAGAGTACTATATGCTTTTATTATTGTAACAGAGTGGGGTTTTTTTAATCTGAAAGGTTATTGGTATTATTTTGAGGGAAATGCGCTAAAGAAAAGATTTTTGGCCGAAATACATTTGACATCATTAACCCCAAAGAGTTAAACAAATTTCCAGATTTTTAATGCTTTCAAATTAATAGATGATTGCAATATTTTCATAAAATACTTTTGTAAAGCCTTCTGCCTGTGATTTTATTTCCAATTCTACACTGGTGAAATTTGAATTGAAAAAGCTGATGATAAAGATCTTCTTTAGACCTTTAGATCTTCTTTGCATTCTCGGGACTACACAAGATTCAGACAAATACCACATTTGGAAGGCAACAACCTAAGTGTCTCTATAAGGTCAATTCAATTGGTTCAATACCTGCAAGTACTTGAAAATATGAGGATGCCCTGGAGTCATTTTGCTCAAAGAACTCAAATCTTCAGTCCAAAGTCTTGTTTGTATGGCCATTATGATACTTTCAGTCATCCCTTCCAGCTATGATTGCCAGGTTTGTGATACCCATTCTTGGCTGCTTCATTTCTTTTTGAATTTTTTTTATCATCTCTCTTATTCTTTTGAGACTTGGCCCTTTCCCAAATTTCTTAGAAATGATAAGTTACATGCTGAGGAATATGAACTGTATTCATAAAGTATGGGTATTGTTTGATGAACTTGTGTTCTCTAAACAGTTGCAATGCTGTTGGATTTAAATATACTTGAGCTTAATTATAATAAAAACAGAAATTGTTGGAGGAACTCAGCTGGTCTATGAATCTTCTGATTGGACTCAAAATATTAATTCTGTTTTTCTCTCTCTATAAATGCTGCTGGACCGACTGAGTTTCTCCAAAACTTTCTATTTTTATTTAAAATCTCCAGCATTCATGATTTCTGAATCTTATTTTAGCAGAGTAATAGGATC
The DNA here is from genome assembly GCF_030684315.1 of Stegostoma tigrinum. Classification (NCBI taxonomy): domain Eukaryota; kingdom Metazoa; phylum Chordata; class Chondrichthyes; order Orectolobiformes; family Stegostomatidae; genus Stegostoma; species Stegostoma tigrinum. The sequence goes on along the minus strand of NC_081385.1, from coordinate 6,925,330 downwards.
TTTTTTCATAACAGTATGGAAAGTGAATGTGCAATCACCAATTAAAATTCCTGAACTCTGGCATTCTCACTGCTCAAGTGAAAATATCCATCAATGGGTTTTCACAAACTTTCAACTCTTTCAATTCATCTGCAATTTTCCATCACTCTAAAAAAAGGCTCAGTTGCCTGTTACTAATTTATTAAGTTTTCTGTGACAATTTGTCCTTTGACTTTCTTCTCTGGTCCTTTTCTTTCTCCTCATTCTATCTATTGTCAGTGTTGAAACCCAAGCTCCAAGCCATTTCTTTCCAGGTTTTCCATCTCTGTATGTTTTACAAATGCTCGCATGAAATAAATTTTAAAGAATGATTGAGACAAGGTGATTCTGAAAGTACAGAGAAATGGACCAATCAGCCCAGCAGATTTTTGCTGAGGTTTATGTCAACATAAACCTATCCATTTTCACCTGATCCCATCAACTGTACTTCTTTTCCCTTCTTCCACTTCTGCATATCTAAATTCACCCTAAATGCATCTGTTATTTGCTTATTTTACACGATAACTGCACATTTGAATTGATGGATTATGGGTAAATTGTCCACACTGATGTGGACATAGAATATTATAGAAATTATAACCATTACTGAAGCAGAGATAATGGGAACGAGATAATGGAGTCCTCCCTGGACTGACCTCCCTACCTCCCCACCTATACTCTCCTCTCCACCTATCTTCTCTCCATCTTCGGTCCGCCTCCCCCTCTCTCCCTATTTATTCCCGTTCCCTCTCCCCATCCCCCTCTCTGATGAAGGGTCAAGGCCTGAAACGTCAGCCTTTGTGCTCCTAAGATGCTGCTTGGCCTGCTGTGTTCATCCAGCTTCACACTTTTCGAACTGCTGTCATCTTTGTATTTATCCTGCTTAGATAGGGAATTGAATAGGGCCTGAAGGACATATAGGGAGAGGTTGATAACCCTGAGAGAATCCCTTGAAAGAAAGGGACTGCCATAGGTGGGTTATTGTGGGTATCCAGAATAGTGAGGGTGACTCAAGATATCAATTTAGCCTCCAAGCTCTGGCGAAGTGAACTCTCATCACTTCAACTCCATTTGAGTTTTGTTAACTGCCTAAAATTCACTTCAGAATAAGTTAGTGTTTTACACAGTAAACTGTTAAGTTTATTAGGGAGTTTTTTTTGTTTGGAAAGAGATTCATTTTGTGGATGTTGGCACACTGAAATTCACACTGAAGTTTCCTGATTGTGACATTTTGAAATTGCATGCAGGAATCCTGTCGTTCAATTTTCAGGGAAATTATTGCAGTTTTGCTAGAATGGGCCTGGAACTTTAACCATTACTGAAGCAGAGATAATGGGAACTGCAGATGCTGGAGAATCCAAGATAACAAAGTGTGCAGCTGGATGAACACAGCAGGCCAAGCAGCATCTTAGGAGAACAAAGGCTGACGTTTCGGGCCTAGACCATTCATCAGAAAAGGGGGATGGGGAGAAGATTCTGAAATAAGTAGGGAGAGAGGGGGAGGTGGACTGAAAATGGATAGAGGAGAAGATAGGTGGAGAGGAGAGTATGGGTGGGGAGGTAGGGAGGGGATAGGTCAGTCCGGGGAGGACGGACAGTCAGGGGGTGGGATGAGGTTAGTAGGTAGGAAGTGGAGGTACGGCTTGAGGTGGATGGAGGGGATAGGTGAGAAGAAGAACAGGTTAGGCAGGCGGGGATGAGCTGGGCTGGTTTTGGGATGCAGTGGCGGGGAGGGGAGATTTTGATGCTGGTGAAATCCACATTGATACCATTGGGCTGCAGGGTTCCCAAGTGGAATATGAGGTGCTGTTCCTGGAACTTACGGGCAGCATCATTATGGGACTGCAGGAGGCCCAGGATGGACATGTCGTCTAAAGAATGGGAGGGGAAGTTGAAATGGTTCGCGACTGGGAGGTGCAGTTGTTTACTGTGAACCACACCTCCTCCCTCACCCCCATCCCAGGCATAAGATGACTTTCCACATCAAGCAGATGTTCACCTGCATATCCACTAATGTGTTATATTGCATCCGCTGTTCCCGTTGTGGCTTCCTCTACATTGGGGAAACCAAGCGGAGGCTTGGGGACCGCTTTGCAGAACACCTACGCTTGGTTCACAGTAACCAACTGCACCTCCCAGTCGCGAAACATTTCAACTCCCCCTCCCATTCCTTAGATGGCATGGCCATCCTGGGCCTCCTGCAGTGCCATAATGATACCACCCGAAGGTTGCAGGAACAGAAACTCATATTCCGCTTGGGAACCCTGCAGCCCAATGGTATCAATGTGGTTTTCACGAGCTTCAAAATCTCCCCTCCCCCCACTGTATCCCAAAACCAGACCAGCTCGTCCCCGCCTGCCTAAATGTTCTTCCTCTCACCTGTCCCCTCCTCCCACCTCAAGCCGCACCTCCACTTCCTACCTACTAACCTCATCCCACCCCTTTGACCTGTCCATCCTCCCCGGACTGACCTATCCCCTCCCTACCTCCCCACCCATACTCTCCTCTCCACCTATCTTCTCCTCTATCCATCTTCAGTCTGCCTTCCCCTCTCTCCCTATTTATTTCAGAATCCTCTCCCCATCCCCCTTTTCTGATGAAGGGTCTAGGCCCGAAACGTCAGCTTTTGTGTTCCTGAGATGCTGCTTGGCCTGCTGTGTTCATCCAGCTTCACACTTTGTTACCATTACTGGAGCACTTTTTTCAGAATGGATTTTGTTAGCTCACAGCTTCACTCATTGGGATTTTTTCATTTTTCTATGCCCATGAAACATGTATTTAGAAATTAGATTCATAAATTTCTTCTTGCACTTGTGCCTGATAGACTCTACGGAATATTGAAAACAGACAGAATATCCCAAAGACCATCCTTCCTGGTTTAATAAAAAGTAATTCAAAGTTTAACATTACAAGGCAGAGGGACGTGCATTTAAGAAAATTTTGGCCTTCATACTCTTTCCCCATTGGAAAATATTACACAGTCCTGCAACCTTGTGATCAAAGCACTAATTACCAAGTAGAAAAGCTCTGCAGTGATCATTTACACAGTAAGTGCCCTTTTTACAAATTGCCCTACAGAGACATAATTACTTTGGAAATCAGACCCTTAATACACAGCCATTAACAAGCTATTGTGGTACAGGAATAAGAACTGAGAATTGATTTTTGAAAGAGATTAGTCTTAAATGAGAATCTTAAACAAGGATAATGTCATAACCATCAATTGATATCATTCATATCAGCGTAAGTGAGGCCAGCAAGATTACCTGACGACTTGAAAGCAAAAATCAGTCAAAAATCAGTCTAGCAATTAAAAAAAGATTAATCAAACCAGTTGACCCCATTTTCCATTGGTGGGTGGGTGTAAGAAAGATTCTCTTGGTTAATCTATTAGAGTTTGAGATAGGCAAAACTATAAACCAACACAGGTACCAGTTCATGATTGGAACAAGGAGAATTTCATCTGAAAGACAATTAATTAAAATACTTCTCCGCCCTTCCTCCTTTAAAAGCAATTATTTTTTCCACATATTCCAATGAAATGCACTAGGGGAGGGTTGTTCTGAGTTTATACCCTCTGGCCCTGGACTGTTCCAGAAGGGAAACGATCTTTCTGCGTATGTCCTGCAAATTCCCCCAAGAATCCTGTATATTTCACTAAGTTTGCTTCTCATTCTTCTAAACTCCAATGAGTACAGCCCCAACCTACTCAATCTCTCCTCATGAGACAGTCCCTCTTGTATGTTCATCAGTTACCATAAATCTAGACCAAGGGGCCACTCTTTAAAAATAATGGGTCACCTATTTAAGACGGAGATAAGGAAAACCTTTCTCACAGAATGCCATAATTCTCGAGAATGCTCTTACTCAAAAGATGGTGGAAACAGAATGCTCACATCTTTTTAAGGCAGAAGTAGATAGATTCTTGATAAGAAAAATCATAAAGGGTTATCAGGGTACACTGGAAGGTGCAATCATTAGATCAGCCATGATATTACTAAATAGCGGAATAGGATTGAGGAGCCAAGTGACCTTTTCCTGTTACCAATTCTACATCTGATTGTAATTCCCATCTTCGTGTTATCAACACTCCTACCAATAGAAGTAATTCTGTAATCACCTTGCCTTAATATTTTTGTGTATTTTTGACTGCGGACTGAAATGAGAAAAAGACTTTTAAAAGCCAAGGATAGTAAAAGGAATTGTTTTAGACGTTGAAAAAAAAACTAGATTACAGATACTTTTTGTAAGTGCTGTTTCTGCTTCTTTTGCTTAAGCAGTGGTAGTGGCGTGTGTGGTGTAAGTTAGTGCAGATAAGCTTTAACCAGAGAGTGTGTATGAAGTAAGATTCAGCCAGCAACACATAGCAGATTGGTCTGTGGAGACATGGCCAATTGTTGATAACACAGGCATTCTTCCTGCTACCAAACACGTGACTGGCTGTCACGCAGCTCAACAGCTTTAAGGTATGTTCGAGATGATCAGAAGCCTTTGGAACTCTGGAAAGGGAGGTGGTCTCTGTCTCTCTACAATAAAACAAAACCAACGCCTATAGAAAGCCTGCTCATTTTCCCTCACCACATGCCATAAATTGTGGTTTTGTAAACAACCAGCCAGTGACTTTGTAAGTTCTGAACTAGTTGCTTTCTGCTTCTTGAAAGCAAGTGAAAATATGTGGAGAAGAGAGATCAAGGAGCAAATGAAAGAATTATTGCAGCGAACACTGTGACAGGGACTACTGAACAGCTTTCGCCATTTTTCCCTTCACTCGTAACATTTTTGTTCTGTCTGTCTGTGTGTGAAGGATGCATTTTTAAAAGGGTTACAGATTTAACTGGTAGAGTAATATATCGACAGCTCATAACTGTTTGCTTGTTGCTTGAAGCTATTTATTTATGTTAGTGTTTCTAGGCAATCAGGAACCTGATCCATGTTTTCTGTTAAGCTGAGTCTTAAAAGTCAGGGGAAGTTTCCATATTTTGATGAAAATCTTTAACTTTTGTGATGACTCTAGGGATAGCAGGCTTTGATTTCCAGTGAGCGATCCCAGTGAGCTGTGACATTTCTGTCTAAAGCACTCATGATATGAGCAACTCTATTGGATTTTAATGTTTGTCCAGGAGAACAGTATATATAGACATTTAATCATGCAGCATGGAAGCAGGCCTTTCAGCCCAGCTTGTAAATGCCAGCTATGTTTATAAACTGAACTAGTCCCATTTGCTTCAGTGTTTCCATTTGGCAGCATTCCCTCAGGCCTGATAACATTGCAGTAAATCTCTTTTGTCCCCTCTCTAAGGCCTTGACGTTCTTACTAAAATGTTGTGCACTGAATTGGATACATAACTCCAGCTGAGCCTAAATCAGTCTTTTATAAAGATTTAACATAACTTTGTTCTTTGGTTGTTTTGTCGTATAATATGGGAGTTCCTGATTGCTCCTAAATTGAGTGGGCTGCCTAGATTATTTCACACACATTACTATGGATTTGAAGTCACATAGAGGCCAGAATTGGTAAGTATTCTCCTGTAAGGGACTTTGATGTACCAGTAGGGTTTTCCTTCAATTATTAGTTCCATGGTTACCAATATTGATGGGCTTTAACAACATTTAAATTCCATCATAAGTATTGATAAAGCTAACGATCTTTTATGTTAACAGCCTTATCCATAACCTAACAACTTCATAATTCAGAGATAATGGGAACTGCAGATGCTGGAGAATCCACGATAACAAAGTGTGGAGCTGGATGAACACAGCAGGTCAAGCAGCATCTCAGGAGCACAAAAGCCTTCAAAGTTCACTCTGTTCTTTCATCCTCCTTAAGACAGTATTTAGTTTTTATTGCCTCTCCTCAATCTTCCTTCAACCATACTTATTCAACCATGTCTATTAATTTCCATCTGACATATGTCTGTTCATTTCTTCAGTTCAGTTATCTCTGCCTCAAATTTGCTACAGTCATCCTCCTTATACTTCTGAGCTTTGTGTCACCTGCAAACTTCAACATTGGGTGCCTTATAGCCAAGGCAAGATCATGAGTATGTATCCGAAATAGCTGCAGACCTAGAATCAGTTCTTGAGGAAAACCATTGGATACCCTCCTCCAATCTGAGAAACAACCATTCACTATAATTTTCTGCACTCTGTCCCTCATTCAGTTGTGTTTTTCATTCATGGGACATGAGTAATGTTGGTTTGACCACCATTAGTTGCTGGCCCATTCCTATATGCTCTTGAGAAGGTTCCTTTTTGACTTACGGCAGTCTGCATGTTGTACATAGACCTACAAGGCCATTAGCGAGGGAGTTCCAGGATTTAGACTCAGCAGCAGTGAAGTAACAGTGATGTATTTCCAGGTGAGCGGCTTGAAGGGAACAAATGGTTATGTTGCAATATATCTGCCACCGTTGTCCTTTGAAATTGAAGTGGTTGTGATTTGAAAGGTGCTGTCAAAAGAACCTTGGTGAATTTCTGCAGTGCATCTTGTAGATAGTACACACAGTTGGTTCTGAACATCGGTGGTGGAGCAAATGGATGTTTATTGACACGCAGATAAGTGGGCTGCTTTGTCTTGGATGTTGCCATGCTTCTTGAGTGTTGTTGGAGCAGACAAGTGGAGAGTTTTCCATCACGCTCCTGACTTATGCCTTGTAAATGGTGAACAGATTTTGGGGAATCAGGATATGTGTTATTTGTTCCAAGATTGCTAGCCTCTGATCTGCACTTGGAAGCACAGTATTAGTCCAAGATAACAAGGGGTAGACCTGGATGAACATAGCAGGCCAAACAGCATCAGAGGAACACGAAGGCTGACGTTTCAGGCCTAGACCCTTCTCCTTTGATGCTGCTTGGCCTGCTGTGTTCATCCAGCTCTACACCTTGTTTTCTCAGATTGTCCAGAATCTGCAGTTCCTACTATCTCTGAAAAGATATTAGTCCAGTTCAGTTTCCGGTCACAGCTTTTAATCCAATAGCCGTTAATTGGTCATAAAGATTTATTAGTAGTTGGAACAGAGAGAACTTTCTTTCCATCTCTATGACAGGTAGTGGTTCATTCATAAGGATCAGTTAATGGTTAGGAAAGGGAGTACTGCATCCATCATCTGCTGGTTATGGTGTGGGAGTAAGTCAATTGCCCAATGCCTGTAGTGGCTAGGCCACTCTGTTGAGCAGTATCTGTTTGTGGTGAAACAAAAGGAACTTTAAAGGTAGTCAGATCATGCAGGAGGAGCACTATTGTATAGATGTTCAGTTTGACACCACAACACACCTTATGGTATCACACTAGCTGTTACATGTGTTTAAGTATTCAGCTCCATTCAAGTTAGGCTGTTGGTAATCATGCAGAAGAGATTTGGGGTCCCTATCCTAAGTGTAAAAATTAATCAACTTTCACATATTACTGGTGCTCCAATCAATATTTTCCCACATTATTTCAGATCATAGATCTGTTACAAGCACCACACGGAAACTTTAAACTAAAATAACCAAATTTATCAACTTAGCCTCAATGAAGATATTATCAACACAATTTCACTTTTTGTAACTTTTACTTTAGTATGAATTTGAACTCATGGTTAATACATGTTGATTAACAGAAAAATGATTTAGAGGTAAACTTTATTTTAAATAGTTGGTCCAACAAAGATTTAACTTATACAATTGCAAACATGCTCCTTCATGTATGGAATTACATAACTACAATTCCATAATGTGATGTCTTTCATTCTTACAAGGTAGATCAGGTGTCCTACTTACCATAACAGTTTAGTCCTGCAGAACTTATGCATTTCTCAGGGCAATGCCTTGAGTAGAGTCAATCTGCAAGGTTTAAATTTAAACACAACTTGGCAGCTAATTGTCAATCATCATCTAACTGATACATTCATCATAACAATGCCGCTGTCAATCATTGTCTATTTGCTACACTCTCAGCATTCTCTTCCACACAGTATAAAATTTTGTTCCTCTCTACATCAGTATTCTTGTAAATGTTATAATAAATATAGGACAAAACCTTTTACAAAATGTGTCTTTTTTCAGCAATAATCAACAGCTTTAAACTTCATATTTCACAGGTATGAATATCAGCAGAGCACACTCTCTCCTTCAGTTCACAATTGTCCTAATGATGTAACTTTCCAGCATTCCTTTTCAATGCATCAACCAATAACACCATGGCTCGTGGTTTGATCATTTCTAGGAAAACAGACAGCTCTTTAATGCCCCAATCTTTTCACCCAGCTTCCCTGGTTTTAGTCCATTTTTAACTTGGTGACCCATTGCCTGCAAGTAAAACCAAACGCTTCCTGGGAGTGATTTGCTTCTGATCCAAACAAAAATTCTTTATGTTGCACCTTCTATCTCTGTCTGCTTTCTCATTGTGTTTATAGCTGTGGCTCCGCAGTCCAACTCTCCTCCTGTTGCTCAACATTTTGTCTGCAGCGCTCCTCTGTCCTTGCCAGTCACAGCCTACTTTAATGTTTAATGCTTCCAGGCCTATGATCATCACATCACATGGCACAGTATTTCTCAATATTTTGTACAGTGGCTCAGTGGTTAGCACTGCAGCCTCACAGCACCAGGGACCCAGGTTTGATTTCGCCCTCAGGTGACTGTGTATGTGGAGTTTACACATTCTCCCCGTGTCTGCATGGGTTTCTGCCAAATGCTCCAGTTTCCTCCCACAGACTGATGATGTGCAGTTTAGGTGGATTGGCCGTGCTAAATTGTCCATAGTGTCTAGGAGTGTGTAAATTAGGTGGATTAGACATGCATAATGCATGGTTATAGGGAAAGGGTAAGGGGATGGGTCTGGGTGGGATACCGTTCAAGGGGTCAGTGTAGTTGGACCACGCTGCAGGGATTCTATGATTCAAGAAAATCACAACTGATCAATCTACAATTGATACAAAGTCTTAAAAGACAGACACTTCAAAGCAATTACAAATGTTCCTTATCATACTGCTTCTAGAACATAGGTCATCTCCAATTGTGGAATAGTCTATAAATTCAACATTTCATGCTGCTGTCAGTTCTTTGATTGAGTTGAATAATTAGTCCTCCTACCTCCTTTCTGCCCAAAAGCCAAGATTGATTTTAGCTTTTCAGATGTTAACTTATTCTCCTTTCAATAGTTACTATTGAGTCTGAATACTCTCCACTTTTCACATAGCGTATTCAAGTTCATCATAACTCACTGTATAAAATAAATTTTCCTTGTATGGCCTCTTGTTCTTGTGCCAATCCCTTCAGTATGTATTGTATTTTCAGGAGGGTGTGCTTACACTGCATCCCTTCAGAACTCAACACTACATCAACTGATGGAAAAGCTACTGACAAACTATAACAAGGGAGTCCGACCAGTCAAAAACTGGACACAACCTACAACCATTTATATTGACTTTATCCTCCATGCTGTGCTGGAAGTGGTAAGTGTTCCCCTTAAAAGAAAATTGTACTCAAGATGCAATCATAAGTATATGTAATGTGAGATCAGGTGTCGTCATTTTGTTTACAAAGAACATCTGCATCTTCACTAAGTCCTCACATCAAAGCTTTGGGATGTCCCAAAGAGTTTTACAGCCAATGAAGCAGTGTAGAAGTGTAGTTAGGATTGTAACAGAAGACACACGTCAGCATTACCAGATGATTTGTTTTTGTCATGTTGACCAAGCAATCTGCCCTGGCCAGGGCTCCAGGAAGAACACTTTCTTTGAAATAGTCTCATGAGGGTATTATGAGAGAGCAAATAGGGATCTCAGGTTAATGGTTGATTCCAAAGCTTCCAACTCCAACAGTACAGCACTCCCTCAGCAGTGCAGTGCAGATTCAACTTGGACTTTGTGATGCGCTTGGAGAGATACAAGAACCCAGAACCTACTGGCACAAAGGCAAGGGCCATTGAACCTTGGCTGGCACTACGGGATTCTTGACAAAGGCACCACTATTATTCAATCACAACAAAGTCTGTCAATGTGAGCTATTAGATTTTGACTGGTAAGCTATAAAGACCATTCAGTTGATTTTCACAAAGAATCTCCTTAAATATTTGCAGAAATATTGACCTGAATAAATTTCCCTGCTCTTTACAAAAGCCTATTTATTTGCTATTTCAGGATGGTCAGAACCAAAAACTGAGGACAAATATCTGGTACCAGCAGGTATGTACAACATCAGGCACTCAATATGAGTTTGTAGATCTCTGTCAGACCATAAAATGTACAATGCAACAAGCTAAATGTTCTAGCAGGGCTCCTCATATTTGAAGCTTATCACTCCTTGTGTAACAGAGGGTTCAGACTGACATACCAGCACCAATGACAGGATTACTTTCTCTCAATAAAGGTCCCAATATTTCCGATTCCATTTTTAAGGAACAAAGCTGAAAGCAAATTCTTAGGGGTGACTGTTCAGAGAGGGTTTCTCAGGAGGCAAACGTTAATTATAAAACTAAGTACCTACTTCTCTTTCCCTTTACACTAGAATCCATTGCTAATGAACATTGGGTGTCAGCAGCACTGATCAGCTGTCTCGTGTTGCAAAAATGTGTTTCTGCCTTATTGTCATTTAGATTACAGCTTTAGTAAACAGTCATAAACTGATCATCAATGTCAGGGAAGTACTGAGTGTGTTGCACACAAATAAGCCTCAAGCCTATACTCTGGCCAATAATATTAGGCCCTCAAAACCACAATACTGTGGACACTATGCATCTTGATTTTTCACTTACGTCTCTTTTTCTCAACCACTTCCCCTTCTCCCTGTTGAATGTAATTTTATCACATGGTATCTTACTGATAGAGGAATAGATTTGAGTTACACAGAACTTTTCAGAGTCTCGGGATGCCTCAAAGTATTTCACAATGATAGCTGAAGTGCAATCATATTGTAACATAGGAAACAAGGCAGTGATTTGCACAGAGAAAGCTCTGACAAATAAAAAAGTGATAATAACCAGACAATCTGTTTTTGCTATATTGGTAGAATGATAAATATTAGCCAGGAGAAAGGAAACAGGTTATCTTTCTTCTTTCAAAAAGTGCAACTGGATCCGAGAAGGCAGATAAGACCTCAATTTAACATCCCAACCATCAGATATCATCTCCCAAACGCACGATCACTTCCAGCAGATGTATAGGAACACCACCACCTCCAAGTTCCCCTCCAAGACACTCACCATCCTGACTTGGAAATATATCACCAGTCCTTCACTGTCGCTGGATCAAAATCCTGGAATTCCCTCCCTAATAGCATTGTGGGTCAACCCACAGCAGGAGGATTGCAGTGGTTCAAGAAGGCAACTCACCACCACCCTTTCAAGGGCAACTAGGGATGGGCAAGAAATGCCGGGCAGCCAGCGACGCCCACAAAAAAAAGAAAAAGAGATAAAAACAGACAATGTCTCCAGTGAGAAAGTTAAGGCACATTGAATTGAGGGAAACTTAGTGAAATAGATCAGAAACTGGCTTTGTAAAAGTACACAAACGGCAGTGGTAGAAGTGATAATGGGAACTGCAGATGCTGGAGAATCCAAGATAATAAAGTGTGGAGCTGGATGAACACAGCAGGCCAAGCAGCATCTCTGGAGCACAACAGCTGATGTTTCGGGCCTAGACCCTTCATCAGAGAGGGGGATGGGGAGAGGGAACTGGAATAAATAGGGAGAGAGGGGGAGGCGGACCGAAGATGGAGAGAAAAGAAGATAGGTGGAGAGGAGAGTATAGGTGGGGAGGTGGGGAGGGGATAGGTCAGTCCAGGGAAGACGGACAGGTCAAGGAGGTGGGATGAAGTTAGTAGGTAGGAGATGGAGGTGCGGCTTGAGGTGGGAGGAAGGGATGAACAGGTTAGGGAGGCAGAGGCAGGCTGGGCTGGTTTTGGGATGTAGTGGGGGGAGGGGAAGAGCTGGGCTGGTTGTGTGGTGCAGTGGGGGGAGGGGACGAACTGGGCTGGTTTTGGGATGCGGTCGGGGAAGGGGAGATTTTGAAGCTGGTGAAGTCCACATTGATGCCATTGGGCTGCAGGGTAGAAGGCAGTTTGAGTGACAGGAAACCAGTGTTCAGAGATGTACCACAAGGATTAGTACTGGGACCCTTATTGTTTGTTACATACGTAAATGACATCGATGGAAATATTGGGGAAATGTTAATCAAATTTGCAGACGACACCAAGATTGGTAGAAAGATTAATAGCAAAAGAGATGGTTGTATGTTACAGGAAGATATAGAAGGATTGATCAGCTGGTCAGACCAGTGGCAGATGGTATTTAACTCTGGTAAGTGTGAGGAGACAAACTTTAGAAGGAGAAACAAAATAAGAGAATGTTTAATGAATGTCAACACACTGAGTAGCTTAGAGGAATATAGGGATCTTGGGGTAATTATTCATAGATCCCTGAAGTTGGTATAGCATGTGAATAGGATAGTTATGAAGACATATGGGGTACTTCCTTTCATCAGCTCTGCCATAGAATATAAGAGCAAGGACATAATGTTGGAGTTTTACAGAGCATTGGTTAGGCCACAGCTGGAGTACTGTATGCAGTTCTGGTAATCTCACAACAGGAAGCATATGTTAGAAATAGAAGGGGTTACAGAAGAGGTTCACCATAATGTTGCCTGTGATGGAGAAATTGAGCTTTAAGGAGACACTGGATTGTTTTCTTTAGAGCAGAGAAGACTGAAGGGACACATGATAGAGGTGTCTATGATTATGAGAGGTATGGACAAGGTGAATAGAGAGCAGCTGTTCCCCGTGGTTGAGGGGTCAAGCATGAGACGGCATAGTGTAGGAAAAGGGACAGGGGATTTGGGAAAAAAAACTTCTTTCACTCGGAGGGTAATAGGATTATGGAAAACACTGCCTGGGAAGGTAATGGAGGCTGGAAACCTTTAAAGTATATTTAGATGAGCACTTCAGATATCATAACAATCACGGATACGGGACAAGTGCAGGAAATTGGGATTACCGCTCTTTCAGTGGTAGTTTCATCTGTGCTGACTCGATGGGCTGAAGGGCCTTTTCTGCACTGTATAAATCTATGAATCTCTGAATGGTGCAACGTTCCCTCAGTACTGAACCTTAGTGGCAATCTGCATGTGCTGAAGTGCACAAACTACAGCGTGTACCGAATTCTCAGCAAATTGTAATAAAGATCATGAACTCCAGGTCAATTGCCAGCTTTGCACTCTGTAAGATCAAACAATAGAGAATGTGGCCCAGGAATTAAATTGGAAACCTTTGAAATTGGGGCTAACAGGTTGGGCCATTGATATCTCCAACACAACATCCTGCTGTTTCTGCTTTTCAGTGGCTTATTGTAAAGAACTATTTCAAAGCTTCCTCTCATGGGCTCCTTGATTTTTGCACAGGTATGGATGGATGAGTTCCTCATATGGAATCCTGCAAGTTTTAATGGCATCAATGAAATCTCACTGCCCGTTGAAACTATTTGGATCCCTGACATATTAATTCAGGAATTGTGAGTAACAGTTGTTTAATGAATAACAGATAAAGCATCCATCCCTAATGATTCATGATTGAATAGTTGTTTTCTTTTAACCAATATTATCAAAAAGGAAGATATGTAATTACATGCCATTCTTTTACAACATCCCAACACATGTGATGGTCAGCTTTCATACATGGCCAATGTTGTAATATAGGAACTTCAGGCAATATCCAACATCAGCAGTTCCATGAAGGGCGGGGGAGGGGGGGGGGGCGCCTTTCTGCAGGTCATGGCAGGAGTATGCACAAAGTTTTAGAGAAGATGTGAGCTTTTTCACCCACAGAGTGGTGGGAATATAGAACTCATTGACTGTAAGGGTGGTAGAGGCGGAAACAGTCCTCACATTTAACAATTATTTAGAAGTGCACTTACAATGCCAAGCCACGGAGGGTTATGTTCCAAGTGCTGGAAAATGGGATTAGAATAGTTGCATGCTTGATTTTGACCAGCACAACATCAATGTGTGAAAGGGTTTTTTTCTTTCCTGTGCTGTAGACTTTATGGCTCGATGAATCTTTTTAACAGAGGGAGGCTGTTGCACTTATAGCAACTGCACGTTTTTCTTGGTGGCCAGGAAATGGGATTTACAAGCTCACAGTCAATCTGTTTAGCCATGTTATGAATCACCTTCCACAGCTATCATATCTAGGAGTGGGCTTTAAACCACAGCATGTCTAAGAGGCAGACAACCCTATTACAATGCCACAAGTCCTCCTTCAGCATCTGAGTGACACGTAGCAAAGCCCCACAAATAGTATTGTGATAATGACCAGACAAAATGTCCTTCAGATGCTGATTGCATGTTAGCTATTGTTGAGGACACCAGGGAGAATGTAGGAGACTATTTCAAGAAGTATTGTTGGATCCTTTCCCTCAACATAAGGGAGCACTATTCCTTCAGTAAAGCATTGAAGTTAACGTCAAAACTTTGCTCAGGTTCCTGGAGGGGAACTTGAACCCTCAACCTCTCATCCATCAATAAGAGTTCCACCAATAAATTATATCTAAATGTTTCCCAATTGTCAATCATCAATACTTTAGGATCCTTGTTTACTGTGTCCACATTTATTTTGCCTGCCATTTACGTTTTGAATGACAGATTACAAACTTCACGAGGGTGAAGTCTGGATCCATTTTCATGGCCTAGTAATGTAATTGCAAGTTTATTACTCTAGATAATGTTCCAGAGACCCAAGTTCAAATCTTGCCATGGAAAATAGTGAAATTTGAATTCAGTGAAAATCTGGAATTATGAGATGACCATTAAACTCATTTGGCTCACTAACGTCCTCACTCAGTCGCGCCGATGTATGACTGCAGGCCCACAATAATGAGGTTGACTCTTAACTGCCCTCTGAGCAGTTATGCCCACTTATTGTAATTTTTTTAAAAAATGTCCATTCTCTACAGTTGTTCTTCCAGCTTTTTAACTTGCTTCACCTTCATACCTTGTTTCTCTGTTTCTAACCATTTCTCATGTGTTGATTCCCTGTGCCATTTGTTAGCAAGCTAGACATGCATTGACCAAATCCTGTTATTTTCCTCACACAGTATTGATGTGGGAAGATCACCTTACATGCCCTATGTGTATGTGAATTCCTCAGGGCATATTAAAAACTACAAGCCAATACAAGCCGTCTCTGCCTGCAGACTGGAGATATATGCCTTCCCATTTGACAAGCAGAACTGCACCTTCACATTCTGTAGCTGGCTGCATACAGGTGAGCAGAGAAAAAAAAAATCAACAGCAAATTGCATTTATACAGTGCCTGTAAGGCAGCCAAACATGACAGAGCATTATCAGACAAGATTTATTTCCAGGGACATATAGTCAACCAGAAACTCAATCAAAGCCAAGGAGCAACTTAAAAGTCAGGAATGAGGTAGAGGGGTTTAGGAAGAGAATTCAATAGTTTTGGCATTCCTTTATTGTATAATCTCTCACAGCTCTGCATCAAGATTTGTTCCTTCACACACCTGAGGAAATGTACATTATTAATCTGTACCTCTCCCCATCCTACATTTATGAGAGAGTCACTGGTTTACTGAGCAACAACACTCTGTACCTTTTGGTCAAAAGTAAATAAGAAATTAAAACGGAGAGATTTGATGATGATAATACAAAATTGTTTGAAGCCTTTAATTGATTGTCACTGGCCAAGGACAAATAGTAGATCCTCAAACCAGCTCATCGTTGGTTCAGCAATGTCACATTGTTATGATAATTTCTGCCAAAGTTCAATCAGGACTTCAATTTGTGTTTGGAATTGCTGCATCTTTCTGGAAAGTAATGTGGGGTTTAGAATAAGTTGGTGGAGAGAAACTGCTTTCATTAGAAGGTGAATCAATAACTAGATTTAAAGTACATAGAATGAAGAAGTAGGGGAAACAGGGGAACAGCCCATTCTGTCTGCACTGACCACGATGCCATTCTAAATTAATCCAGTCTGCCTGCACATGGTCCATACCCTGCTTTTCATTGCTTATTCATGTTTCTGTCTAAATGTATCTTTAACCTTGTTGCCGTATGTGCTTCTCCCACCTTCCCTGGCAGCACATTCTAAGCACATATCACTCTGCAGAAAAAAATTTGCCTGGTGCATCTCCTTTAAATGTGCCCCCTCTCACATTAAAAGTATACCCTCTAATATTTAACATTTCCATTCTGGAAAAAAAAACTCTAACTCTCCACCATATCCATGCTTCCCATAATTTTGGATACTTCTATCAGATTGCCCCTCAGCCTCTGATGCTCTAATAAAAACAATCCAAGTTCATCCAACCTCTCCTTGTACCTAATGCCCTCCAATCCAGGCAGTGTCCTCGCAAACCTCTTTTGCATCCTCTCCAAAGCCCCTGCATCTTTCCTACAATGTAGCGGCCAGAACTACCCACAGTACTTCAAAATTGGCCTAAGTGAAGTCGTATGCAGTTGTAACATGAATTGCCAACTATAACACTCAATACCCCACTCAACGAAGACAGCATGTCATGCACCTTCTTTACCACCTTATCCACTTATGTTACCACTTTTAGCAAGCTATGGACTTGCACCAAGATCCCGCTGTACATCAACACTCCTAAGGGTCCTGCCATTTTCTGTATACTTTTCTCTTTGACTTCACACTTTCAAACTGATCTTTTCCTGAATGTGTCATTTGACAACCTTCCTCACTATCCACAATTCCAGCAATTTTTGTGTATTCTGCAAACTTACTGATCAGACCACCTACATTTTCATCCAAATCATATGTATTGCAAACAACAGAAATCCCAACACAAATTCTTGCGGAACACCACTGGTTACAGTCCTCCAGTCAGAAAAGCACTCCTCCATAAGTGCCTCATGTTGTTTATGACCAAGCCAGTTTTGTATCCACTCACTGTGGATCCCATGTGGCTTAATTTTCTGCACCAGCCTACCATGAGGGACATAACAAATGCTTCACTGAGGTCCATGTAGACAACATCCACTGCCCTACAGTCTTCAATCATCTGTGTTACTTCTCCAAAAAACACAAATTTGAGACAAGACCTCCACACAAAAGTCATACTAACTATCCCTAATAAGCCCATTCTTTTCCAAATGCAAGTAACTCTTCTTCCTCAGAATCTTCATCAATAATTTCCCTACTACTGTTGTAAGGCTCACTAACCTATAATTTCCTGGATTAATCATGTTGCCCTTCTTAAACAAAGGAATAACATTGACTATTTTCCAGTCTTCTGGCAGCTCACCTATAGCTAAAGTGGATACAAAGATCTCTATCAAGGTCCCAGCAATCTCCTCTCCTACCTCCCTCAGTATCCTGGATTGATCCCATCAGTACCTGGGGACCTATCTATCTTAATGTTTTTCAAGACTCCCAACACCTCCTCCTTCTTAATATTGACATGCCCGAGAACATCAACATACCCTTCCCTAATCTTACCATCATTCCATGTCCTTCTCCTTAGTAAACTCATTAAGGACCTCATTCACTTCGTGTGGATCCAGACATAAATTCCATTCTTTGTCTTTGAGTCAACCTACCCTTTCCCTAGCTACCTTCTTGCCCCTAATATATGTATAAAATGCCTTGAGATTCTCCTTAATCCTATTTGCAGAGGATGTTTAATGGCCCCTTTTAGCCCTCCTAATTCCTTGAGTAAGTTCTCTCCTGCTTCCTTTATATAGCTCAAAGGCCTTGTCTGATTTCAATTTCCTAAACCTCACATATGCTTCCTTTTTCTTTCTTTTGGTAAGATTCTTGTAAAGAAATGTCTCCTAAGATCCTTTCAGTTGACTTCTTGTCACCATATAATATTTATAACACTCAATGTCACTAAAACAGCTAGACACCATCAGGAAAGAGCAGCCCACTTGATTGGGAACCACATTGACATTTAGATTGGGAACCACATTGACATATCCACAAGGTACACAGCATGAACTCACCAAGGAACCTTAGACAGCATTTTTTCAAACTCATGACGACTTCCATCTAGAAGGACAAGGGCAGCAGATACATGGCAACACCAGCTGCAAGTTCCTCTCCAGACTACTCACCATTTTGACTTGGAAATATATCACTATTCCTTCACTGTGGCTGGGTCAAAACTCTGGAATTCCCTGCCTAACAGCATTGTGAGTCTGTACAGAACATGGAATGTTATGGTTCAGAAGGCAGCTCACTATCATCTCTTTGAGGCAACTAGGAATAGACATAAATGCTAGCCTAGTCAATGACAACCACATCCCAGGAGTGAATTAAAAAAATTATGGCCCCTTATAAGTGGAAACAGACTTCTGTAGATAACCTATCAGCTCTTTCCTTGTTTTATCATTGAGAGAATATGATAAAAGATTTTCCATAGTCTGATAAAGTAAATAAGCAAAAATCTGCTTTTGCTGATTAATGGATTGGCGACTAGAGGGGATAAATTATTACATCCATTCAGAGAAGCTAATAGAATTTTCCTTCTTTGTGGAGAAATATTAGGGTCAAAACATGGAATGCCCAATGGTGGAGGTAGCATCCAAAATAGTTTTTCAAATGTAAAGGTATAAATTGAAGAAAATGTCTTTTAAAGTGTTGGGATGTGTGGCAAGAGTGTGGAGAAAAGGACAGGACAACGCAGATTGTTCTTTCATTGACTTAGCAGAAGTTTAATTGTTCAAATGGTGTCTTCTCCTGCAGCTAAAGCTTCTGATTTATTTTACAGAAAATTCAGTTGCTCCTTTAGATATTTGTTAGTCTGACAAAGTCGAGGCCAGGAGAAAGTAGTATTGCACAGAATGCATTTTGTGAAGAGGGTTGTCAGGTCTATTAAAGGGTCTTATATCCACAATGAAAGAAAGACAACGGTAAGCAAGCACCAAAAAGAAAAACTCAAGCCCATGTGGTGCAGTGGTGGTGTTCCTGTCTCTGAGCTAGGAGGCCTGGGTTCAAGTCCTACCTGCTCCGAGGTGCAAATAGCAACAGTTTAATTAGAAAATATCTTAAAAAGGTCATCTTTCTGGGGAAAACAGTTCAGGTATCAGCTCTGACTTTGCAGCAGTCTGTCTATTCTCTATCTCTTCTTACCTGGTCCTCTGAAAATAGTTCTTGACAAGAATCTGACCAAAAGAAAGATAAAGGAAGCATTTGTGAGGCTTAGGAAACTGAAATCGGATAAGACCCTTGAGGAATATGTTCAAATCCACAATCCAGTTAAATGTCTTCACTTACGATCAATTTTCCATTTCTACTTCTATAAGAGGTGCCTCCTTTATCTTACCTTTCTCAATTACAGTCTGCAGCACTTATGGTGAATACAGATTTTTTTTTAAAATGCCACAACTTATTCCTGTCAGACCTTTATGTATAAGAGAAAGGACAACTTCTCCATGGCAAATGAATGATGAAAAGCCCATCTAGATTTTCATGGAGAACATTGCTGCTATACATAAATGCAGTGATAATTCATAGTGCCTAAAATGGCAACATCACTCATGCAGACACAGTCCAAAAGGTCTGCTGACTATCACGTGACAGGCCTCAGTAAGGGTCTGTGTAGGGGCCCGTGACATCATTGCATTCTGTGTACAGGGAACATAAGCATGAGGAGCAGGAGCAGGCCATTCAGCCCCTCGAGACAGCTTGGCCATTCAATACAATCATGGATGATTTAATTACGACCTCAATTCTACTCTCCTGCCTGATCTCTAAAACCATTCAATTTATTATTAATTAAAAGCCTGCCTATCTTTCCCTTAAATTTACTCAATGTGTCAGTGTGGTAGTGAGTTTCACAGATTCACAACCCATTGAGAGAAGTAATTCATCCTCATCTCAATTGTGAATTGCTCTCCACAAAAACAATCACCTCTCATTCTAGTTTGCCACATATGACAAAACTTCCACTCTACCTCTACTTGTCAATCCCCTTTAACAACATATTTCACTCAATTACATATCCTCTCATTCTTCTAAATTTGAAAAAGTATAGGACTAAATTGCCCAATCTCTCTTCATAATACAAACCCCTCGTCTCTGGAATCAACCTAGTGAACCTCTCTGAACTGCCTCCAAAGCAATTACTTCCTTCCTCAAGTTAAGGGGACCAAAACTGTCCACAATATTTCAGGTATGGTCTCATTAATGCCTGTACAGTTGCCCTCTCATTTTGTTCTATTCCTTTCACAATAAATGCCAAAAGTTATCAGCAGCAAATGCGCAGCTAATGAGGAAGTT
This sequence comes from Stegostoma tigrinum, assembly GCF_030684315.1. NCBI lineage: Eukaryota > Metazoa > Chordata > Chondrichthyes > Orectolobiformes > Stegostomatidae > Stegostoma > Stegostoma tigrinum. The sequence continues at coordinate 6,905,083 of NC_081385.1, read as the reverse complement.
CAGGCAGAGTCTGAGTAAGTAGGACAAAAGCGGGCGCAGAGCAGAGGACCTCCCATGTACCCGGAATGTGGAGGCATTCACTGGGACCAAGCATCCTTTTCTTCTGGGAGTGATGGGAAGGATAGAGGAAATTTGGGAGGCTGCATGGCAAGTGGGAGAGAGAGAGAGAGAGGTGCAATAAAGAAGAGACTAACTTCAAGACAAAATAAGATTTTTTTTAAATTTTGTTGCATTGGGGTACTCTTTTTCTGATCCTACAGCACCATCTTTAGACAGACAGCTGCTTCTTATTGTCTAAAAATGTCGCCGAGTTGGATTCTGCTCCTTGCACCACACAAAAATGGTGTTCGTAGGACACTCTGCTGACTCAGAAAGAGACACCAAGCTACATGTTCAAAGATTTAATGGTCAGGAATATCTTCACAGGGGCTTCTTCTTGTTCAAAGTCTTGACTTTGGTTACTTTGCTTCCTGAATAAAATACTCAGATAGTACAATAGTCATTATAGTCGCTGTGCAAACTCAATTCAGTTATAGATTCACAGAATGTTTCCAGCACAGAAGGAGGTCATTCTGTCCATTGTATCTGTGCTGGCTCTCTAAAAGAGGATGCCACTTCCCTGCTTTTTCCCTACAGCCCTGACTATATTTCCTCATAGGATATTCACTCATGTGCCACCTTTCTCTCCTCTCATTTTGCAGTAACTGATATCAATCTCAAGCTTTGGAGAAGCCATGAAGAAATTGAAAATAACACTAGTGCATTTTTAGATGACGGTGAATGGGAACTCCTCTCTGTTCGATCCAAATATGAGAAGTTGTATAATGAGGGGAGGGAATACACTCAAATTCAGTTTAATGTAAGTGGATGTGAGACTTCATGGTCAATCTTTGTGCAGAAAGAATGGAGACACTGCTTAGTTATTATTTTGTAATTAATGTATTCACCATAAACAATTTCAAAACCACCCATTAATCCAGCAGGGGTCTGTGGGGTTCGGTGGCTTTTGAAGTTCTTAGCCAGGAGATGGCGTAATTGAACCACAACATCAAGAATTTAAACAATTCCGTCAGAACTTCAGTTCCTTTTTCACCTTTGAGCATACAGTGGAGGTCTGACCGAGAGCCATGGACAATAGTCAGCCCTTATGCACAGCACACACACATGCACAAAAGCAGATGCATGGACACACACATACGCATGTATTCATGCATATATGCAAACACACATGCACACAGACAAGCACACATGTGCACATGCACACATATGTTGTCGAGCACATACACCTACATACACACAGAGACATGAATGCACACATACATGCACATGTGCATGCACACACATGTGCAGGCATGCATACTCACATGCTCAGGCACCTACCTACCCACCTCCTTAGGGAATGTTTTAGAGTGGAGAAGGTTTCTCTCAAACCATCCTCAGGGAATCCTCTCCTTTATCCCCTTGAAACCCAGGAGACCTGGCTTGGGTCTCCATGCAGGACACCTAAAGATCTTCAAATATTTTATCTGTTAGATCATTGATTCTGGTGAGGGTAAGTGTGGGGAAATGATGGCCTAATGGTATTGTCACTGGACTAGTAATCTAGCAAATCTGGCTCTTGGGTCATGGGTTCTAGTCTCAGCCAGGTAGCAAGTGGCATTCTAAATTAAATGAATTAAATCTGGAATTGACTAGTCTCAGTAATGGTGACCATTAAACAATTGTTGTTAAAACCTATCTGGTTCACTCGTGCCCCTTAAGGGAAAGGAAATCTACTTTCCTTACCTGGTCTGGCCTACAGGTGACTGCACAGCTGCAGCAATGTGGTTGGCTCTTAACTGTCTTTGAAATGGCCTAGCAAGCTGCTGAGTACAAGGCAGTTAAACATAAGCAATAAAATGCTGGCCTTGGTAGCAATATCCACATTCTGGGAAAGAATTGAAAACAAATGGCTGTGTATTCTCAAAGAAAAATTGGATCTTTGACCCACTGTAAGGGCCCCTATCCATGTTGCAATGACAGGTTGGCTCAGAGGGCCATTTCTGCAGGGCCCTGGAGCTCATTCTACAAACCTCTTACCATCTCACCTCCCCTCTTAAAGTGAGTGGCAAAAATAACAAATATTCACTTCCCTTTCCAATGCAGGTTGTAATACGACGAAGGCCATTGCTTTACGTGGTCAGTCTGCTGCTGCCAAGCATATTTCTGATGCTGGTAGATGTGACCAGCTACTTTCTGCCTCCAAACAGCAGTGGGCGAATAACTTTCAAATCCAGCATCCTGCTTGGATACACCGTGTTTCGGATGAACCTAAGAGATGACCTCCCTGCTACTGCAATGACTACACCTCTCATTGGTAAAAGGCTCTTGTGTTTTCCACACATTCAGCAATTCTTTAAAATTAGCGGTGAAATAGAAATGAGCAATCTACATCCACATTCAGGTATATTCTGGTGGCAGAGTTTGGAACATAGAAGTGTAGAAGCAGATCTCTGCTCAAATTCAACCCAAATATTCAGATGAAATGAGAACAGAAAACCCCAGCCAGGCAACTTTGGTTACAGGGGCTCCCCGATTTACCTTTTTTTCATTCATTCATGGGATGTGGGCATCGATGACTAGCCAGTATTTATTTCCCACACCTAAATGAAGCAATCTGAATTCAACAGCAACCAAATCTGGGTAATATCCACACTTGGGCTGATAAGTGGCAAATAACATGTGTGCCAGGCGATGATCATCTCCAAAAGAGACAATCAAGGGAGTTACCATTGATCAGAAACACAACTGGACTCGCCACATAAATGCAATGGCTACAAGACCAAGTCAGAGTCTAGGAATAATGCGACGAGTTACTCACCTCCTGATTTTCCGAAGTCTGCACACCATCTATAAGGCATAAGTCAGGAGTGTGATGAAATATTCCCCCCTTTCCTGGAGAGGTGCAGCTCCAACAACACCCAACAAGCTTGACACCATCCAGAACAAAGCAGCCCACTTAATTGACACTACATCCACAAAAATCCACTCCCTCTATCACCAACATTCAATAGCAGCAGTGTGTACTGTCTACAAGATGCGCTGCAGAGAAACTCACCAAAAACCCTTAGACAGCGCCTTCCAAACCCAAGACAATTTCCACCTAGAAGGACAAGGGCAACAGGTGTGTGGGAACACCACTGTCTGCAAGTTCCCCTCCAAGCCACACTTGGAAATATATCGCTGTTCCTTCACTGTTGCTGGGTCAATATCCTCAAATTCCCTCCCTCAGAGCATTGGGGTCAACCTACAATATGTAGACTGCAGCAGCTGTAGAAGGCAGCTCACCACCAGCTTCTCAAGGGCAACTAGGGATGGGCAAAAAATTCCTGGCCAGCCAGCAATGCCCATGTTCCAGGATCAAATAATTAAGAAGTCAAACTTACAAATGTGATCCCATACAGTGGTGTAATATTTAAAGACTTGACATGTGAACATCTCTTGTACTTCTCAACAGCTACTGTACATTGTCCTGCATAATGTTCCGACTTGGTACAAATCCTTTTGCTAACAGACTCCAGGATGGAACCCATTCACAACCTGAGGACTATGTGTACTGCTGGGATGTTGGTCAGTCAGTTTTATTTGTTGCTGATGAAAGTCCAGTTTCCTTGGCCTCAGAAAAAAAAACAGGTGAAAGGAGCCTCACAGATCCTTCATTTAAATATATTCACAGCGCTTCTTCTGGTCCGAGCATAGCTGGAAACTGTGTTGTATCTTCCTCTGCCATGAGCACACTTATTTACCTGAGCACCATCTTGCTCCCTTTAAAATCTCTCCCTGTTTCCTAAACTCATATCAGCCAGTCAGTAGTCTCTCCCTAACTCCTTCTGTCTTTCAGGCTAACTGTTAAGAGGGAGGGCAACTGAAAAGAACTTAAAGTTAAAACCTACAGTTGCATGTTCATCAGGAAACAAGAAATGAAATGCTAGGTTATGAGCATAAATATTCCTTCGCTTGTGCAAACCTGAACATCTGCCTTTGATCTCCCATTTTCAGGTGTATTCTTTGCTGTCTGTATGGCCCTTCTTGTGATCAGTTTGGCTGAATCAATTCTAATTGCAAAGCTCCTGAGCATGAGTGAGGAAGCTGAGCCCAGGACAGATGTCTCCAAGTGTTGTGTCTCGAAGCTGATTTCTTCAAACTGGAGCACCACAGACACTTCACTTTGGACCCAAGAAGTCATCTGTAATGACAGTGGTGAGAACTCTTTTACTGTTTCAAACATTTGTCTTTTATTTTGCTCTCAGTTCCCACACAAGTTCCCAACACTTACCCTTCCACTTCTATCCCTTTTTTCTATCTTTCTTCTGAGCTGAATGGGCACAGCTACTCTTCATCACTGCCCAGAAGTGATTATTATCACTTGGCGGGGGTGGGGAGTCAACTGACTATTGGTTTACATAGCCATCACAATTTAGTCCAACTTGGATCCAACTAGGGATGTGGGCATCACTGGCTATCCTAGCGTTTATTGCCCATCATACTTGCCCTTGAGAACTTGGTGGTAAGCAGCTTTCCTGAACTACTGTAGATTATGTGCTATAGACCCACAATGCTATTAGGGAGGGAGTTCCAGGATTTTGACCCAGTGACACTGAAGGAACGATGATATATTTCCAAGTCAGGATGGTGAGTGACTTGGAAGGGAGCAAGTGGTTGTGTTGTCACACATCTGCCACCCTTGTCCTTTGAAATTGAAATGGTTGGAGTTTGGAAGGTGCTGAACCTTGGTGAACTTCGGCAATGCACCTTGTAGGCAATAAACACTGCTACCACTGAGTATCGTTGGTGGAGGGGCTAAAGGTCTGTGTCAAATCAAGTAGGAGACTTTGTTCTTCTTGAGTGTTGTCAAGTCTCCCTGGCTACTGGGGAGTATTCCACTACACTCTTGACTTTTACCTTGTAGATGATAGACTGACTTTGGGGAGTCAGGAAGTGAGCTACTCGTTGCAAGATCCCTAGGTCTGGCCTTCTATTGTAGCCATTGTTTTTGTATGACTTGTTAAGTTCAGTTTCTGGTCAAGGGTAAACACCACAATGTAGATAGCGTAGTATTCAGTGATACTGATATCATTGAATATCATGGGATGATGTTCAGATTCTCTCATTGGAGATGGTCGTTGCTCAGTACTTGTATGGCATGAACATTACTTGCCACTTGTCAACCCAAACCTGGATATTGTCCAGGTCTTGCTGCATTTGGACATGGACAGCTTCAGTTTCTGAGGAATTGCAGATGGTGCTGAACATTGTGCAGTCATCAGTGAAAATCACCTTTTCTGACCTCATAACATAGGGGAGCTCAGTTAGGCCATTACCCTGAGGAACTCCTGCAGAGATTTCCTAGAGCTGAAATGATTTACCTCCAAAAACCACAACCATCTTTCTATGTGCTAGGTATTTTTCCAACCAGTGGAGAGTTTTTCCCCTGATTCCCTTTATTCCAGTTTTACTCAGGTTCCATGATGCCACACTCAGTTGAACACAGCTCTGATGTCAAGGGCTGTCACTCTCACCTCGCCTTTGGAATTTACCCATTTTGTTTATTGGTGAGTGAAAGCTGTAACGGGATCAGGATCTAAGTGGGCCTGGCAGAACCCAATCTGGGCATCACTGAGCAGGTTATTGCTGAGCAGGTGCAGCTTTATAGCGCTTTGATAACACTTTCCATCATTTTAATGATGATCGAGAGTAGACAGATGGGGTAGTAATTGGCAGGATTGGATTTGTTCTGCTTTTCAGGGATACTTACTATCAGGGCCCATCTTGCCCGATATTTAGCACTCTTGAATCCAGTGGACTGGCGATGGCTGGGTGGGGCATGAAAGTAGAAGAGGGGGAGTTTGATTGGAAGGGAATATTGGACCACTTGTCAAACTCTAACAATTGTTCATTTTGACAGCGAGATTGCAAGGGCTGTCCTAGAACTGAAGCACCATCGGAAAACCTCTGGAAATATTATATATTCGGAGGGTGTGAGAATGAAAACAGGTATCAGATTTGTTGTGACAAGCATAATCTCAAAATATGTTAGCATATAAAGCCAGGATGCTCCAGGGTATTGTATTTGGAAGCTGTGTAAAAGATTGAATCATTCATAATACAAGGAGGCTCCAATGGAGTTGGGATCTTGGGGCTATCTTGCCAAGGAAAAGGATGTTTTATTTCTTTATCATCACACTTCCCCTGCGGAGATTTGTATGAAAGGACTCACAGCTGATGAATAAACTGACAGGTCAGGAAATGTGGCACACCCTCACATCCCGCCCCCGCAATAACCGCCCTAAGAGAATCCCCCTTGTCCTCACATACCACCCCACCAACCTCTGGATACAATGCATCATCCTCCGATACTTCCACCATCTGCAATCCGACCCCACCACCCAAGATATTTTTCCATCCCCACCCTTGTCTGCCTTACGGAGAGACCACTCTCTCCATGAATCCCTTGTCCGCCCCACAGTCCCCTCCAACTCCACCACACCTGGCACTTTCCCCTGCAACCGCAGGAAGTGCTACACTTGCCCCCACACCTCCTCCCTCACCCCCATCCCAGGCCCCAAGATGACATTCCACATTAAGCAGAGGTTCACCTGCACATCTGCCAATGTGGTATACTGTATCCACTGTACCCGGTGTGGCTTCATCTACACTGGGGAAACCAAGCGGAGGCTTGGGGACCACTTTGCAGAACACCTCCGCTCGGTTTGCAATAAACAACTGCACCTCCCAGTTGCGAACCATTTCAACTCCCCCTCCCATTCCTTAGACAACATGTCCATCCTGGGCCTCCTGCAGTGCCACAATGATGCCTCCCGAAGGTTGCAGGAACAGCAACTCATATTCGGCTTGGGAACCCTGCAGCCCAATGATATCAATGTGGATTTCACAAGCTTCAAAATCTCCCCCTCCCCCACTGCATCCCAAAATCAGACCAGATCGCCCCTCCCCCCACTGCATCCCAAAACCAGCCCAGCTCGTCCCCGCCTGCCCTAACCTGTTCTTCCTCTCACCTATCCCCTCCTCCCACCTCAAGCCGCACCTTCATTTACCACCTACTAACCTCATCCCGCCTCCTTGACCTGTCCATCCTCCTGGGCTGACCTATCCCCTCCCCACCTCCCCAAATATACTCTCCTCTCCACCTATCTTCTCCTCTATTCATCTTCGGTCAGCCTCCCCCTCTCTCCCTATTTATTTCGGAACCCTCGCCCCACCCCCTCTCTGATGAAGGGTCTAGGCCCGAAATGTCAGCTTTTGTGCTTCTGAGATGCTGCTGGGCCTGCTGTGTTCATCCAGCTTCACATTTTGTTATCTTGGATTCTCCAGCATCTGCAGTTCCCATTATCTCAGGTCAGGAAATGTTCTTTCTTTCTATTGTCATGTTCATATCAGTTGGCAGAATGGTTGGACATGCACAGATTTACAGCTAAAGGATCAGTCTTCCTCCACTCATCAAAATGAGGAGTTTACAATGTCAGTCCAGAATTTAAGCCTGATAATTGTTAAATGAGTATGTGCTCAAGGAGAATGCGAAGGAAATTTTATCTCCCTATCATTATATTATCCCAGGGTTTGCTCACAACGGGGCCCTGGAAAAAATCCAGTCTCTGCACAATCCTAGAACATTAGTAACCACTGGTTGAATAAATGTTTTGAATTTTACTTCCATCTACTGTGAGTGTCTAAAACGCAAACATTTGTAAAAAGAATTTGCATTTATATAACCGCTTCCACATTGCCATAATTTCCCAGAGGTCTTTACAAGCAAAGTAATCTTGAAATACAGTCATTGCTGTAACATAGGGAAATGCAACTGTGGACTTTCATACATCAACCTCCTAGAAAATGCTTTGACAAATGATCTACTGAGCTGTTTCATTGAATGTTGAGAGACAGAAATTGGCCAGGACTCTGGCAAGGGTTTTCGTGTACATCATCAAAATATCATAGGAAGACTTCTTCAAAATGTCTTCCTGAAAGAGCAGACAGAGCATCCACTTAATGTTTAAACTAAAGACTAAGACTTCTGACAGCGTGTAGCGCTCCCTCTGCACTGCTACACAGTGTAATCACAGTGTACCTTTTGCTAATTAGATGTTGTAAATGGGGCCCATTTTTGAGCCCATTCGCAAGTTGCTAAGTATGCAAGTTGGAACGTAATGCAGAATGATATGTTGGCTCTTTAAAACTGCATTGTTGTGTGGGATCACGTTTGTAAGAACAAGCATTTTATAAATCAGGACCCTCTGTGTTAGGAATGGGACTTGAACTCAAAACCTTCTAGGTCACAGAAGGAATACTACCAATTGAGCCACACTTGGCACTCAGCTCTTACCAATCTGGTTGAAGCACAGGTAAATGGAGTTTACTTAGTTGAGGAAGCTATGCCTTGACAGCCTGATTCCTACGTTTCACTCTCCAACTTCCATAGCTCGTGAATTTTCAAAAGTTGTCAACAGAGTGTCACAAAAGCAACGCCTTTGAATAGGCACGTACCCATAATTGAAGTGTTTAAAATGATTTATTGGTGAGTAAACTGAGAGAAAAGATTTCTTGTGATGAATTGGAGAGCACAAAGAGGCAAATGACTAAAATTAGAGCAAAGACATCAAGTGGTATGGTCAAGAAGCCCATCTTCACATAAATTGAAGTGAAAATCTGTCCTCCAAGGAGCTGTTAAGGTTGGGTTGTAGTTGAAAATTTCAACATAAAGATTGATAACTTTTGTAAAAACTCAAAGAACTGCAGATGCTGGGAATCAGAAACAAAAGAAGAAAATGCACAAAAAGCTCAGAAGGTCTGGCAGCATCTGTGGATTGAAATCAGAGTTCATGTTGAGGGAGGACTTTGAGGAAGGGTCACTCAACCCACAATGGTAAGTCTGATTTCTCTTGCTTTGTGTTTGGAAAATGTTTTAAAAGCTGTGAAATCAATTCAGGGAGATATGCAGAGTAGCCATCATCTCAACATCAGGCAGAAGATATTCAAAGTTAGAAGTTATGCAATGCCAGTTTATAGCCCAACTGGTATATTTGAAATCACAAGCGTTCAGAGCACTGCCCCTTCATCAGCTTCACCTGACAAAATAGCAGTGCTCTGAAACCTCATGATTTCAAATAAACTTGTTGGACAATAACCTGGTGTTGTGTGAGGTCTGACTTTCTCCAACCCAGTCCAACACCAGTATCTCCACATTGGAGATACTCAAGAGGCCGAATGGTGCACTCTTATTCCTGCAAAATCCAAAGTCTGCCTAAATGCTTGTGTCTTTATTATTTAATCAAGTTTCTGACAGTGATGCTGAAACTCCTGGACAACATGAAGATAAAAATCTCAACAAAGAGGCCCGAGGTTTGCAGGCCAAAGAGCTCCCTGTGAAAGAGATACTGAAGGAGATTTCTTCAATCAAGTTCTACTTGCATGAGACAGAAGATGCAACTGATCCTAAGAATGACTGGCTGGCATTTTGTTACAGATTTGACATGTTTCTTTTCCGTGTGTATTTGGTGATACTTGGAGTTTACACTGTAACAATGACCACCCTCTGGCTAATATGGAGTTACCCTTAGACCCCAAGTACTAAGGCTGAACCAAGAAAAAGTCATTCTTTACATTTTCCCCTTTCAGATATTTCTTGTTCTGTTTTGCTAAAATTTGGATTACCTGGGATTTTGGGAGGAAGCTCACTTTAATGAGGAAGGGGCTGCTGAGTGGAGAATGTGTTCAGTCCGAATAGTTTGTTTGTGACTAGACCAAGATGATTTGAGAAATTGTTTAGTCACTTGGACAGTTTCCCTCTTTATCACATGAGAGATCAGACAGTATGATACAAAGGACTGAATGGCCTCATTCTGGGGTGTACTATCACCATCAACTAGTGAGAGTCCATCTATTATCCCTTGCAGATTCTCCAATTTAGGTGGCTTTTTAATCCTTTAAAAACTATTCTGTCAAACTGCATGTTCTGAAATCATCTCCTGAATATCCATCCAGTGACCCTCAATGGCTAAGTTTCTCAGCAAGAAGCAAGTGTTGCTGCTTCATTCTGCAGACTGGGTTTAAATTCTTGTCTGCAAGACAAATCAATAGAAAGCCCTCATAACCTGATGGCAGAACAGATTACATATCATGATGCATGTTTAGAGAAACAATATTATCTGAATACTGTATAACCATTCACCATAAGGTGTATATAATAATGGGAACATTAAAGTGATTTTAAATCTGACTAAAATGATTTCAAAGCCATTTGGAAGTTTTTCTGCTTGGAAACATCTGATTGAAGGCTGAAGAAAATACACAACAGACTCAACTCTGTCTTACAAAGGAGAATGTATTAACCTGAGATCTTTTTTCAAACGTTTCTGCTTAGATGCTCTTCACAAAACGGGTTTTATTTTAACCTCATTTGGTGGACACAAATTATTTGCCCCTTTTGCAACTTTCCCATTTCATTTTCCAGTTTTAGTCAAATGTATAAAATGAACTGTTAAAATACTTGCCCCATTGTTCCATTGAAAAGATTATAACAATGACAGCAAACAAGTCAATTACTCCAACACTTTTAATATAATAAAACACCCCAAGGCTCTTCACTGAAAGACAGTGACCAAAAACTTGATCAGAGACACAAATTTTATCAAGCATTCTAATGGACAAAAAAAATGAAAAGATTCATGGAGGTAATTCCATAAGTTAGGTTCCATCCAGCTAAAAGTACAGCTGCTAACACTTATCCAATTCACTATGCTTTCCTTTGATTTTCTTTGCAGTTTCAAATTCTAGGTGTCACCTATGTCCATGTGAGTGGTGTTGCAGTGAAAGATGTTGCAACCAATAACATCACGAAACAACGACTAGCTGCAGGACATCTTGGTGTAAAGGAAAGGATTAAAAATATTGTTGCTCTAGTACATTGTGCCTGCAGTAGGTAAGACATGGACATGAGCCTGCAGCTACCCATGTTATGACCTGAAAATCCCCAACTAGTGAACAATATGAGACAAAGTCAACTTTTATTCAGTCTTGTATTTATTTCTACAGTGAAACATTACCAGCATTTATCTCCTTACACAACTCCCTGACATTTCACTGCATGTCATCTATATATGCCTAAGTGAAACCCTAATGCATGCTTCCAGTTGCATATAATTAAGTACAATTGATATACTGTTAACAACATAGACCATTAATGTGCAACAACAGCTTACATATATGTAGCAGGTTTGACACAGTAAAAGTATCTTAAGGTGTTTCATAGTGCAGGGTTATCATTAAGCATATAACGAGAAACTAGGAATGTCACAAAATCTTTTGGTCAAAGAAATAGGTTTTACAAGACATCTTAAAAGAAGAAGATTGATGTCTAAAGGTTGTAAGAGTTATAGTGGAGAGGTGATTCTAGAGTTAGGAGATTCTAAGATTTGACCCCAGTAAATCCTGAAAAATACCTTTCGCGGCATCGACGTATTTAGATATCTAATACATAGAATTTCAGCCTCAAGAGAAAGCCAGGCACAAAATATTTGTTTCCAAATTCGAGTTGAGATTTTGATATTGTATTCAGTTTTCAGATCTGAAATCAGAATGATGAATTGATATTTTTCTAGTCAGATACTCTATCCACGTACTTAGGTGAGACTTGTGGCAAAACAAATATGAAATACCTTAAAATATGTATTCACCATTCTCTACCTCGAGGCAGAAGTAGAATCAAAGCAAAAGTGTATAGGCATGTTTGGGAAATAATCATTTTATTTGGAATCAATTCATGCTAAAAAAAAGATAGGTGTATCAAATGTACATATCCTTAGCTCCATATGCCTCTGAGCAAATAACTCTTGCCCTTTTGTACTTCAGTACACGTGACATCAAATCAAATCAAATCACATCAAATCAAATCGTAAGAAGATTCCATCTGTACAAATGACTGTTGGAAAGAGCTTCAGGGTTGATGTGGAAGGAAAGGTGACTCTGGATTGGCACTCTGTGCTCTCTGCATCTGGCCAGATTGACTTCAGTGTTGTTTCCACAGTCGGCATGTTCTCATGTTCCTGTATTAAGTTAATGCCTTGTTTGCAGTGCTCTTCCTGCCTTTGTAAAGGAGCTGTCATGTGTTAACTAAATATATGCAAAAATTAAACTTGCTTTGAATTAAATGCAATCTTTTCACTGAGTTGTCCTTTGGCAGACGTAAGTATAGGACTGACATTCTATTCTAAAACAATAGTTTTCATTAATACAAGGGATACAGTAGGCCAGCGTTTATTGCCCATTTACCCTGAAGAAAGTGGTGGTGAGCTGCTCTCTTACACTACTGCAGTCCAACTCTGGGGGAGAAAAGAGGAGACACTAAATAAATCAGGAGTTAGAGATTGGGTAAGCTTAAGTCTGGGTTTTAAAAGCTTGAGGTTTCCTGGCAGAAAGATTGAGGAAGTTAAAACATTCTACAGGTCTGAGATCTTCTGAAAGAAAAGCTTTTGTTGAATTTGTGTAAGATACTCATTCAACCTCAGTTGTATCCAGTTCTGAGTGCCACGCTTTAGGAAGGATTTGAAAACATTGGAGAGAGTGCAGAAGAGATTTACAAGAATATTTCAGGAAAGAGCCACTTTAGTCAGTGAATGGAGTATCATGAGAGAGCTGGACAGAATAGTTGGGGAAAAATTATCTCCATTCCTAAAAGGATGGAGAATGAGAGGATACAGATTTCAAATAACTGGCAAAAGAATCAAAAGCAACATGAGAAAAAAAACATTTTCATGCAACAAACGGTTTGGATCTAGAATGGGCTGTCTGAGTGTATCGTGGAATTAGTTTCAATTGAGGCTTTCAAAATGGAATTAATTATTATCTAAAGAGGAAGAATGTGCAAGGTTAGAGGGGAAGAGACAGAAGAATGGAGTTAAGGGAATTACCCTTCATCAGGACTTTCAGTCTAGGCCTGAAACATCGACTATTCTACTCCTCTGATGCTGCCTGACCTGCTGTGTTCCCCCAGCTCCATACTGTATCGAAGTTGTGGAGTATCCCCGACATGGGATGAACAATGGTATAAGTTAACTTTGTTCCAGTGTTTTACTACAGCAAAAATTCAACATAAAAATATACAAATAAATACACAAAAACTGATGTTGTGTCATTAATGAAGCTAATTGTGATCTGTGTTTTCAAATGAAGACAACGGTGCCTAAATGACAGCTTAGAGAAATTTCCAAATTTGACTGCACAGTAAATTAGATGTGTTGAATTCAATGGTGCACCAAAACAGGGCCTTAAGTGATGTCACCTCCATTCATTATCAAAGCATTGCAAGATAGGTATTTCTCTGAGGAGTTCTGAGGAAGGGTCACTGGACCCGAAACATTAACCCTGTTTTCTCCTTCACAGATGCTGCCAGACCTGCTGAGCTTTTCCAGCAACTTTGTTTTTGTTCCTGATTTACAGCATCCACAGTTCTTTTGGCTTTTATCAGGTATTTCCCTGTAGCCGGCAAATAGTGGGAGAGAACAATGGAACAATGTCATACGTTCCTCTTAAACACACACATCCCTTTGCCTCAGCTCCTATGTGGTAGGTGGCATAGAGATGTGAATTCTCAATAGTTCTCGAAATAAAGCTGCATTAGAAATTGAGAAGAAAACTTGGGAGCCAAAATGATGGAAATTTCCTTGCAAAGCACCACAGCCACAGTGACTGGCAGCAGAGATAACCTAATGGTACATGGGCAGCAGTGTCTATGTTGCTGCATCCTGCCTTGTGATTGAAAAAAATAGGTTTCATTGAAATGAGAGCGTCTGTGCACAATTAGTAAAATAGCATAGGCCTCTAATCTATAAATGAAGGTTAACTGCATCTTGGATCTATTCAAATCCACTTTTTTCTGAACCTGAATGACACTGAGAGAAAAGGATGAATGAACAATCAACAACTCCATATGCATTTCAGATGCAGTTCATGGCCATCATTAGACTTCAAAAAGACCATAATGACATTGGATAAACACAGAGCTTAGTTAAATTGTTCCACTTAAAAAAGGTCAGGAGAGAAAATTATGATAATTTCTTGACCTTTTCAGAAGTGTCAATTTGAGTTAGAGACAGTTTGAAGTAAATGTTATTTTCCTTCTGTCATTCCTTGCTGATTGTATTTAGCTCTCACCCTTCCCCTTAACTCAGTTCCATAGCTGCATTCACAGAAGATGTCTATGAACGTGAATGGATGTGCTTTTATCATAGAACAGACTTTGAAATGTAAAGCTACTTATAAACAGGAAAAGCCCCAAATTAATTTTTAAAAAGGTGAGTATCAACTTCCAAAAGTAATGTCGCCATGAATGGCTGTGTCTCTCTGCTCTTACTTAGTGGCTAAATGAGTTGCACAGCCACCTTGTAAATGGTGTGGGTTAATATCCCATCTCAGGGCATTGAACCATAAAAGTTAGATGACAAGCCAGAGCATTAATAAGGGAGTATTTCTCCTTTGGAACAGAGCAGTAGGCCATTGGAGCATGTACCACCATTCTAAATCATGGCTCATCATCTATGTTAATGCCATATTCCTGTATTATCCTCATATCTATTGATGTCATTAGTTATGAGAAATATGCTAAATGAAAGCAAATTACTGCAGATGCAGGAGATCTGAAGCAAAAACTGAAATTGTTGGAAAAACTCAGCAGATCTGGCCACCAAAACTGTGGACGAAGTCCAAAACATGAGGGCATAGATTTCAAGTGAGAGGGAAAGATTTAAAAGGGTCCCAAGGGGCAACTTTTTCACACAGGGAGTGATGTGCGTATGGAATGAGCTGCCAGAGGAAGGCTGGTACAATTACAACATGTAAGAGGCATCTGGATGGGTACATGAATAGGAAGGGATTAGACGGATATGGGGCAAATGCTGGCAAATAGGACTAGATTCATTTAGGATCTCTGATCAGGGGAGGGGAAAGTTGGGCCAAAGGGTCTGTTTCTGTGCTGTACGGCTCGATGACTCTATGACTCTAAATACAGAATTAATACTTCAGATTCAGTATGACACTTTTTTGGAACTGTTCAGAGCTTCCAAAGAAGTTATACTGGATTCAAAATGTTAACAAAAACCAAAAGAACTGCGGATGCTGTAAACCAGGAACAAAAACAAAGTTGCTGGAAAAGCTCAGCAGGCCTGGCTGCTTCTGTGGAGGAGAAAACAGAGTTAACATTTCGGGCCTGGTGTCCCTTCCAAAGAACTGATGGTGGCTGGGAAAATGTCAGTTTATATGCAGAAAACAGAGAGGTGGGTGGGATAGGAGTAAACGATAGGATAGAGCCTAAAGAAAGAGAAAGGCAGTTGGACAGAAAAAGGAGATGCTAACGATCAGTCTAGGAGGTGAATAGTTGTTAATGGAGACTGTTAGTGACAAACAACAGGGGGTGTGTAATGGCAGGCTATGCGGTCACAAGGCCTGTTTTGTGGGGTGAGGGGCTGGGACATGGGAGAGTTTAGGCCCTAAAATTATTGAACTCAATATTGACTCCGCAAGGCTGTAGGGTCCCCAAGCGGATAAACACTCACCATTAACAACTATTCACTCTGATCGTTAGCAACTCCTTTGTTTGTCCAACTGCCTTTCTCCCTCTTTGGACTCTATCCTATCATTTACCACCTACCCCACCCACCTCTCTGTTTTCTGTGTATAAACTGACATTTTCCCAGCCACCATCGGTTCTGAGGAAGGGTCACAGACCTGAAACGTTAACTCTGTTTTCTCCTCCACAAATGCTGCCAAATGTGCTGAGCTTTTCCAGCAACTTTGTTTTTGTCCAAGATGTTAACTACGTTTATCACTCCACAGATGCCACCAGAGCTTCTGAGTTTCTCCAGCATGTTCAGTTTTTAATTCAGAAAGCTATTAATCTCCATCTTGAATTTGCTCAATGACTGATCTTCCACTGGGATTGAGAATACAAAAGATTCCTCATTTTTTGAGTGAAGAAGTTCCACCTCCATTTAACCCTAAATGCATTGCCTTTTCTTCTGAGACGCCCCACAGCCAGGGTAAGCATCCCTTCTGCATCTACTCTGTCTCACTTGTAAGAATGTTCTTATTTTCTATGCGATCAGCTCTCATTCTTCTAAACTTGAGAGAATACAGCCCCATGCTCTTCAATCTCTCATCATAGAGTAGCCCCACCATCCTGAGGAATCAATGTGGTGAACCTCCCTCAATGGCAAGTAAATCCTTCCTCAGACAAAGAGACCAGAACTTCTCAAAATACTCCTATCTGATCTCACCAGTCTTCTATATAATTGAAGCAAGAATTCTTTGTTCTGTACTCAAATCCTAATGTAATAAGGCCTGACATTTTGTTTGCTTTTCAAATCACTTCCAGTACATGCATGCTAGTTTTTAGTGACTTATGAACAAGGGCACTAGTGTCCCTTTGAATATCAACACTTTCCAATTGTTCACCACTTAAGGAATACTACAGACTTTGCTCCTCCTATAGAAGTACGCACTTACTGCCACTGTCAGGAATAAAAGTGATGAACTTAGAGCATGGATCAGTACCTGGTGCTATGATGTTGTGGCCATAACAGAGACATGGGTTTCTCATGGGCAGGAATGGTTGCTGGATGTTCCAGGGTTTAGAACATTTAAAAAGAATAGAGAGGGGGGAAAAAGAGTAGGGGATGTAGCACTACTAATCAGAGAGGGTATCACAGCTACAGAAGCTTCCATTGTCGAGGAAGATCTGCCTACTGAGTCAGTATGGGTGGAAATTAGGAACAGCAAGGGAGCAGTCACCTCGTTAGGGGTTTACTACAGGCCCCCCAATAGCAGCAGGGAGATTGAAGAAAGCATAGGTCGACAGATTTTGGAAAAGTGTGGTCCAAGTAGGGTTGTTGTAATGAGTGACTTTAACTTTCCTAATATTGATTGGAACCTGCTTCGAGCAGAAGATTTGAATGGAGCTGTATTTGTAAGGTGTGTTCAGGAGGGTTTCCTAACACAGTACGTTGACAGGCTGACGAGGGGAGAGGCCATTCTAGACTTGGTGCTTGGAAACGAGCCGGGGCAGGTATCAGATCTTGTGGTGGGAGAGCATTTTGGTGATAGTGACCATAACTGCCCCACATTCTACATAGCTATGGAGAAGGAGAGGATTAGGCAAAATGGGAGGATATTTAATTGGGGAAGAGGAAACTATGACGCGATTAGACACGAGTTAGGAAGCACGGACTGGAGGCAATTATTCCATGGTAAGGGAACTATAGACATGTGGAGACTGTTTAAGGAACAGTTGTTGCGAGTGATGAGTAAATATGTCCCTCTGAGACAGGCAAGAAGGGGTAAGATAAAGGAACCTTGGATGACGAGAGTGGTGGAGCTTCTTGTGAAAAGGAAGAAGGTAGCTTACATAAGGTGGAGGAAGCTAGGGTCAAGTTCAGCTAGAGAGGATTACTCGCAGGCAAGGAAGGAGCTCAAAAAAGGTCTGAGGAGAGCCAGGAGGGGGCACGAGAAAGGCTTGGCAGAACGGATTAGGGAGAACACAAAGGCATTTTACACTTATGTGAGGAATAAGAGAATGGTCAAAGAAAGAGTAGGGCCGATCAGGGATTGCATAGGGAACTTGTGTGTGGAGACTGAGGAGGTAGGGGAAGCCCTAAATGAGTTTTTTGCTTCTGTCTTTACGAAAGAAACAAACTTTGTAGTGAATGAAACCTTTGAAGAGCAGGCGTGCATGCTGGAATGGATAGAGATAGAGGAAGCTGATGTGCTGAAAATTTTGTCAAACATTAAGATTGACAAGTCGCCAGGCCCGGACCAGATTTGTCCTCGGCTGCTTTGGGAAGCGAGAAATGAAATTGCTTCGCCACTTGTGAAGATCTTTGCATCCTCGCTCTCCACTGGAGTTGTACCTGAGGACTGGAGAGAGGCAAATGTAATTCCTCTCTTCAAGAAAGGAAATAGGGAAATCCCCGGCAATTACAGACCAGTAAGTCTCACGTCTGTCGTCTGCAAGGTGTTAGAAAGGATTCTGAGGGATAGGATTTATGACCATCTGGAGGAGCATGGCTTGATCAAATACAGTCAACACGGCTTTGTGAGGGGTAGGTCATGCCTCACAAACCTTATCGAGTTTTTTGAGGATGTGACTAGAAAAGTTGATGAGGTTCAAGCTGTGGATGTGGTGTATATGGACTTCAGTAAGGCATTTGATAAGGTTCCCCATGGTAGGCTCATTCAGAAGGTCAGGAGGAATGGGATACAGGGGAACTTAGCTGCTTGGATACAGAATTGGCTGGCCAACAGAAGACAGCGAGTGGTAGTAGAAGGAAAATATTCTGCCTGGAAGTCAGTGGTGAGTGGGGTTCCACAGGGCTCTGTCCTTGGGCCTCTACTGTTTGTAATTTTTATTAATGACTTGGATGAGGGAATTGAAGGATGGGTCAGCAAGTTTGCAGACGACACAAAGGTCGGAGGTGTTGTTGACAGTATAGAGGGCTGTTGTAGGCTGCAGCGGGACATTGACAGGATGCAGAGATGGGCTGAGAGGTGGCAGATGGAGTTCAACCTGGATAAATGCGAGGTGATGCATTTTGGAAGGTCGAATTTGAAAGCTGAGTACAGGATTAAGGATAGGATTCTTGGCAGTGTGGAGGAACAGAGGGATCTTGGTGTGCAGATACATAGATCCCTTAAAATGGCCACCCAAGTGGACAGGATTGTTAAAAAAGCATATGGTGTTTTGGCTTTCATTAACAGTGGGATTGAGTTTAAGAGTCGTGAGATCTTGTTGCAGCTCTATAAAGCTTTGGTTAGACCGCACTTGGAATACTGCATCCAGTTCTGGTCGCCGTATTATAGGAAAGATGTGGATGCTTTGGAGAGGGTTCAGAGGAGGTTTACCAGGATGCTGCCTGGACTGGAGGGCTTATCTTATGAAGAGAGGTTGACTGAGCTTGGTCTCTTTTCATTGGAGAAAAGGAGGAGGAGAGGGGACCTAATTGAGGTATACAAGATAATGAGAGGCATAGATAGAGTTGATAGCCAGAGACTATTTCCCAGGGCAGAAATGGCTAGCTCGAGGGGTCATAGTTTTAAGCTGGTTGGTGGAAAGTATAGAGGGGATGTCAGAGGTGGGCTCTTTACACAGAGAGTTGTGAGAGCATGGAATGCGTTGCCAGCAGCAGTTGTGGAAGCAAGGTCATTGGGGTCATTTAAGAGACTGCTGGACATGCATATGGTCACAGAAATTTGAGGGTGCATACATGAGGATCAATGGTCGGCACAACATTGTGGGCTGAAGGGCCTGTTCTGTGCTGTACTGTTCTATGTTCTATGTTCTATGTTCTATACTCCAGCTGCCATGCTCTTGCTTTTTACTCAGCCTGCCTAAATCTCCTTGAAGCCTCAATACATCCTCCCACAACTCAATTCTCAGCAAGTTTTATATTATCTGCAAATTTAGAAATAATACAATCGGTGCCGCCACATCCAAATTATCCATTAAAGATAGTGAACAAATGGGGCCCAAGCACTGATCCATCTGGCAGCCCACTAGTGACAGACTGTCAATATGGGAATACATGTCCATCTTGGGCCTCCTGCAGTGCCATAATGATGCCACCTGAAGGGTGCAGGAACAGCAACTCATATTCCGCTTGGGAACCTTGCAGCCCAATGGTATCAATGTGTATTTCACAAGCTTCAAAATCTCCTCCTCCCCCCACTGTATCCCAAAACCAGCCCAGCTCATTCGCACCTCCCTAACCTGTTCTTCCTCTCATCTATCCCCTCCTCCCATCTCAAGCCGCACCTCCATGTCCTACTTACTAATCTCATCCCTCCTCCTTGACCTGTCTGTCCTCCCCAGGCTGACCTATCCCCTCCCTACCTCCCCACCTATACTCTCCTCTCCACCTATCTTCTCTTCTATCCATCTTCGGTCCGCCTCCCCCTCTCTCCCTATTTATTTCAGAACCCTCTCCCCATCCCCCTCTCTGATGAAGGGTCTAGGCCCGAAACATCAGCTTTTGTGCTCCTGAGATGCTGCTGGGCCTGCTGTGTTCATCCAGCTTCACACTTTGTTATCTCGGATTCTCCAGCATCTACAGTTCCCATTATCTCTGTCAATATGGGAATGACCCATTTATTCTTAACCTCTGATTTCTGCCTGTTAATAAGTTCTCAATACCATTACCTCCAATTCCATGTGCTTTAATTTTGGTCTCTGACTTGTTGTGTGGGACTTTATCAAAACCCTTCTGAAACTCCAAATTCACCACAACCACTGGATCATCTTTAAAGAGTCGGATGGTAACATTCTCAGAAAACTCTACCAGGTTTTTCAAAGATAACAAGGTGTGGGGCTGGATGAACACAGCAGGCCAAGCAGCATCAGAGGAGCAGGAAAGCTGATGTTTCCGGCCTAAACCCTTATTCAGAAAATCTACTGTCTCTGAAACTGTTCTAATAAACATGTTTTACCCTTCAAAATTCTACATTGACTCTGTCTAAATGATAATTAGTGAAGCATCCAGGAGTCATCTCCTTTGTAATAGATTTTAATGTTTTCACTATTTTTGATTTCACACTCCAGGCTTCATTCCTTGTATTCTCCTCTCCTTTCTTAAGCAATAGGATTACACATGCAGCCTTCTTGTCTATAGCCACCGTTGTAAAATTAATAGAATTATGAAAGATGATCACCAATGCATCTATTATTTCTAAACCATCTTTTTCAACGCTCTATCATGAAGGTCATTGAGTCCTGGGGATTTTACAACTTTCTGCCCAATTAATTTCTTCAATACTACCTTTATTAAAAAATTAATACTAACTTCTTTCCGCTTCACACTCTTGCTTTAATCTCGCATCATATTTATATCAGGAAAGCCTTTTATAACTTGTTCTATAAAGACAGACACAAATCTTTTACTTAGCTTCTCTGACAATTTTCTATTTCCTATTGAAAACTCTCCCATGTCTGCATTTATTCTATCTTATTTGACTTTTATAATCTTTACATTTTTGCATGCCTTTAGAATATTTGCAATCCATTTTTATGTTTCTTGCTACTTCACATTCATATTCTATTGCCTATCAATTTCTTGGAGATTCCTCGCTGAATTCTAAAATTTTCCCAATCTTCAGGCTTACAACTTTATAAGCCTTTCCATTTGATCAAATATTATTCTCAACTTCCATTGTTTGCCACGATGTTCCCCATTTTTCCTGTCAGGTGTTTTGGGGCGCTGTCTTTCGGAACATCATTAGATGTTCTTTCTTGTTCTCCCTCTCTGTTAGAGACATAAAATGTCCATTGATATTATTTTAGATAAGGGTATAGAAGTTAGCTTTGATATCTTTGTTAGTATTTAACCACTCAAACAACATAATTAAATCAGATTATCTGATCATTGACTCATTATGATTGCGGTGCGCAAATTAGTTGCTGCATTTGTTACATTACAAGATAAACTATATTTCAGAAAATATTTAACAATTTATAAACCACCTTGGGCTATTTGCTATAGAATATAAGGGCTTCTTTCACTTTTTCCTCCAGAAATGTATCTGAAGGTACTACAACAAAGTCAGGCTATGCCAAGCATTGCCTTCCTCATCAAAATTACCAGATAATGCTCGTCTTTTCCCCTTACTGGGCAAAGTGAAATTGGCAATTACATAGTAATTCATAAGATGAGCAAAACTGGAAGGAAAAATTGGGTAGTTAGAGAAACAGGAAGAGAGAGAGTGTAATCAATGGAACTTAAGCATAAATTACCACTTCACCAATTATACTGTTCACTTCATTATTCATTCCATAACTTTTTATGCTGTCAATGCCAAACACTTAGCAACAAATCTTTCACTAATTTCTCACCTGAATTTGTTTCTTCCAGCAATTGGACCCTTCAGCATGATAAACATTTAGATTGGGTCACATTTGTCAATATGTTTCATATGAGTTCCGCAACTTTTCTTAGGTCACCCTGAGGTCACATGTCTTTTCCAAAAGCAGATAGCTTAGGATCTTGCTGACAAAAAAAACGTTCCATTTTGTGACTGTTAAAGCTTGGTACATTTACAGTGGAAAACAGGAGAAAGAACAAAATATGGGTTGAGGTTACTATCTGATAGAGCCGACAACATAGTAACATCAGCACACCTAACATCAATGTGGGACCATGCTGCTTACCAGTAGGTCATTAATGGTCATTGTTGTTGGGTTTGCTTTAACTACGTATTGATAGAACATAGAACATTACAGCACAGTACAGGCCCTTTGGCCCTCGATGTTGTGCCGACCTGTCATACCAATCTGAAGTCCATCTAACCTACACTATTCCATGTACGTCCATATGCTTGTCCAATGATGACTTAAATGTACTTAAAGTTGGCAAATCTACTACCGTTGCAGGCAAAGCGTCCCATTCCCTTACTACTCTCTGAGTAAAGAAACTACCTCTGACATCTGTCCGATATCTTTCACCCCTCAATTTAAGGCTATGCCCCCTCGTGCTCGCTGTCACCATCCTAGGAAAAAGGCTCTCCCTATCCCCCCTATCTAACCGTCTGATTATTTTATATGTTTCAATTAAGTCACCTCTCAACCTTCTGCTCTCTAATGAAAACATGTTATTGAATTGACCAAGTTTTGAACTTAACTTGGTTGTCACAATAGTAACTAAACTACATGTATCTAGATCATCCAAAACCCTGCAGATCATACTTTGGGGATTAGTTAATTCAGTTAGGTGGACAGCTGGTTTTCAATGCAGACTGATGTTATTGGGGCAGGTTCAATTTCCATACCAGCTAAAGTCACCCTGAAGGCCCCATCTTCTCAACATCTCCCTTACCTGAGGTGTGATGACTCTCAGGTTACATTGATCAACAGATCCTTCTCTTTCACTCTCTCTCATGAGAGAGCAGCCTTTGGGACCATGGTCACTTTTACCGACATCCTAATTTTGTCCTCATTCACACTAACCTGTTTGCCCATTGCCCCTGTGCTTCCTGGCCCATATCCTTTCTGTGATGTACTTTCGATTATTTAAATAGGCTGAAGACAATACATCAATGCAAGTTGCTGTTTGCAGGCTGGCGGGATAGAAGAGCATACACAGTGGGCTGAATAATATCCTTCTACACCTATGGTTCTGTGACGTGTCCTCTTTCAAACACAATAAAGGACCTGGATGAAATGAACTACGTTCACACTGGATCCAACCATTTCATGGGGGGTGCAAATTGGAGGGTTGATTTGACTTTTAAGCAAGGCTTTTACAATTAATAATTTTGAAAAAGTAAATTCAAGTGAAATAATATGTATGCAATGTAATTCTGACCAGTTCTAGCAGGTATGAAAAATCAGCAAATCTCCCATCCCCATACAGGATAGACGAGTGATCTTACGACTGAGCAAGGGAGACAGGAACTGACCTAATCAAGGCTAAACATATTAAAACCAATGAAAACGGACAACTAAATTGAAGCAATTTGGATATCATTTTCCAATTGAATTGGCTGCATGGCAAATTTAAGAGATGATTGCCAACAGGCTTCAGGTAATTTGAAAGGCAACAACAGATCAAATGACATCGAACATAAGTAACAGGAGCGAAAGCTTTGATAGTCAAAGGAATGTTCTGCAGGACCTAATTATGTTTATGAAGTGTGCTTTGTCAGGGGGTGGTTTAGGAAGGACAGGATCTCTTTTCCTTTGATTTTTCTTTTCCTTGTAATTTCCCTTAGCTGTCAGACTGAACTATCCCCAACTGCCATTGTTATTCTGAGCTGTGAAATGGAATGTTCATTGCACTGACGTATCCACAGGGTGACAGACAAACGATGGAATATCATGCCAACATCAGCTGACAAAATTTTAGAAAAGGAAAGGAAAGCAATTTAGAGGATTTAGTTCTACTCATTGAAGTGAAAGATGTACATATGAGAAACGGAACACTTTCAGTTCCAAATCAAGTGTTGCTACAAACAATTGTAGATCAGGTATGGGCAGGCCAAGTAATATCTGCACCATTGGCTTCTTTCCAATCCTAGGAACAGCGCCTTCTTCTCTCCCAAACTACTCCCAGTCTGTCTGAATGTTACTACTAACAAGTCTTATTAGGGGTAGTTTGACACAAATGCTTGGTGAAAACTGGACTGAGACTGCCAAAATTAATTACACCCAGGGCTGTTACAGGCAACAGAGGTTTTATTCCCAATAATCTCATAGCGTTTAATATCTATACGAGTACCTATATGGTCCCCTACAGACTCCCTTCCACTCTCAGGTGAATCTGTAGGTGGCTGTACAGGCCAATGCAGCTACCGCAGGCTCTGTTATACTTGGGGCAGGTAGTGGTCATAGTAAGGGGTGGGTGGGGCATTGGTCTGGCAGTTCGGTCCTTTCACTGTCTTTGCCTGGCTGCTATTTATTTCCTGACAGCAAGCCTTCAGGAGCTTAATGCCTTCCCAGATGCACCTCCTCCATTTTGGATAGTAATTCCCAGGTGTGCATGGGAACGTCGCACTTTGCTAGTGAGGCCTTGGAGGTATCAAGATGGATGGATTTGGGGCCTCATGGAGAGCAGGCTGGAAAGTAGAGTTGAGGCAGAGGGTCAGCTGTGATCACGCCGAGCGTAAAGCAAGACTGAAATGTTGACTGGGCTACTCCTGCTCTTTTTTAAATATTCTATTCAAATCATTGTTTCAATATTAAAATATTACGTCCAATTTTGAGCACCCTACCTTAAGAAGCATGTCAAGGCCATGGTGAAGATACAAGTAGATTTATTAAAATAATGTGTTAGATGGGTGTTTTTAGTTATGGGCAAGTGGGCTTTTGCCCAGTAAAAGAGTGAAGATTCAGACAAACTCTGATAAAGGTATTCATACCTTTATTCATACATTATTGTTAAAATATAATTAAAAGAAAGAAGGTTTAGAATAACAACTCCATTGGAAAATTTAACAGAATGATAGACCATTTAGCTACTAAACAGCAGCTGTTCCAGTATAGTAAGATTGGATAAACACACCTTTAGTAAAGGCAAATTCAGTAAAATAGATTGTCTCATAGGCAATGCTCTAGTAATTTTTCCAGGAAAAAAGAATATCAAGAGAAAACCCCTGAGGTAGAGAGAAAACTCAAGTGTTTTGATGTAGCAAAGAGAGATTTATTGCAACTTCCAAACCTCAATAGCTACTGAAAGCTAAATTAAAATCCTGGCTTTGTGGGAGCTTGACTCCACCCATTCAAGCTGCTTCTATTGTTCCAACTTATAAAAAAATGCAAGGCCTCACAAGCTGTTTACTCTTCTGCCTTGAAGCAGACCACTCAGACTTTTTTCTCAACCTCTCTTTGTGAAAAAGCCAGTGCAAAATACACATCTTAAAGCCACAGCATCATTACAAGTCTCAGTGTCATACTTATAAATCTTTTCTGTACCATCTCATTGTCTGCAATTTTTAGCAAGAAGAAGAAACCATGAGAGAAAATGTCAAAAAAATCAAAAAGCACCTCAATTAATGTAAAACAAACCAAAAAAAATGTAATGTTTCCATGGAGTTTGCACTATATTTCCTAGACTAGAAAGTGTGTACTCCATGTGCACCAAGTTCATGTCATTCATTGGAGTGTTTTTACATGATAATTCATTGCTGTAATGAAATTCACTCTCTGTTGGACAGCCTTATGATAAAGGTAAGTGTCTCAAATATGATGTCTTCCTTACTCAGATGAAACATTGCTTCTCTCATCTCTGGTTCATCTTTCACCATAAATCAGTATCTTTCCATCGACTGAGAATAGACTATCCTTCTCAGCGCTGCTCTAATTTCACGTGATTTTGAACATTTCTGCTAAACTCACTTTCAATATTCTCTAAGGAGAACAGCCCCAGCCTCTCCAAATTAGCTTCATAGCTGAAGTCCTTCTTCCTTAGAGGCTCTGAACCAAAGGTGACACTTTAAAATTAACTGAATTGGTGTGTGTACAAATAGGCGACTGGACTCCTTCTCGCTTAGTTTGTTCTGGTGCTAAATCACCAGTGCAGATCCAAGAAATTCTTCTGAATTATGGCTAGAATAGGGCAGGTGGCACCACTGTCTGATTCTACCACTGGGACCTGAGAATTACAGGAATGGTCCCAGAACTATCCCAGAGCCTGGCTATACATTGTGTCTGAAGAAGGACCTGTGGCAACAAGAGAGTGGCCAAAATGTGCATTCCTCAAAGTTTCACCTTTTCGTGGATTTTCAAGTATCAATAGTGTAAACGTCAGGCGAAAACTTATCCCCTCCATGACCTCTTTACAAAATTCCTCATGGTTTAACAATGGAAAACAAAAATTCTCCAGATTTTCAGAAAAGTGGAAATGGAAAAGCGTGTTGTCGTGCTGACAGTATCTTTGTTTCAATTCAGGAGCCAGGGGATTAAGGTTTGACGGCAGATATTGAAAGAAAATGCTTTAATAACTCACTTAAATGATATTAAATCTCTGCTAATAGCATCACACTCTCCTGTGTGTTATTGATAATGAAAAATCTCACAGAATCATTTTAGACCAAATTTAATTACTAGTGTTATTTTGTTTTTTTTTGAAAAAGTTCTCTTTTCTAAGTGTATGAATCCCAGCATTGACAGTAATTCATGAAGAAACTGATCATACTTTTGGTCACTTTAATACGATTTGATTACAGCTGATCTACTTAGTAAATTTGCTGTTAGTCATTTGACCTGATTATGAGTAAACTCGATTGTTTCCAGGCTTGAAGGAAGAGATCCCTTTGGGAAAATATCAAGTGCAGAGCACAGACAGACAAATACATATCATTGCATTTTTCCACTCAGTATGAAACGTGATGCTAAGTGGCTGTGTTTTATTACATTATTTAAAGAAGACAACAATGAAGATAGGCAGGCCGGCCCATTAGCACGATTAGTAAACGGTTAGGCAATTGGATTAAGCCTCTCTCTTGATTCTTGCTTTCTCCTCGTCTCAATAACCAACTATTCCCCTATATCTCATTTCAAACTGGCTTCTGAAGAACTGAGAAGTATAAATTATTTCCTTGTTGGAAAATATTTTGTAAAATGCTGACAGAGGAGATGAATTTGGTTTAAGGTTGTCTGTGGAAGATTACAACATTGGCAATGGGGAGAGACTAGTGGTCACCAATTCATGTATTAGGTCCTACTTCTCCTCTCAGCGACAGCGACTATAAAACCGTAAAGCATGCCACTATTGTCAGTCTTTGGTTCTCTTGTTTACCGCATAATCAGTTGTTCAATAAAATTATTCAACAAATCAAAGAAATTTTCAGCATTTTAAACCTCCTACTGTATGGTCGCAAGGAATTATTATCCACATAAATTACAACATTGATCAAATCATAGTCCATTAAATGTCATTGCTCAATCTTTTGCCCAGTTGTTTTAATGTCAGAGTACTCCTAACTATTTGAATGTGATTTCTATCTGATTTGTTGTGCTGTGAGCTAGCTGTTGTTGCACAAGTCATGGGGCTCTTAGGCTGTGCAGAAGAGTCAGACCACAGGAATGACATCAGCCAACATTATGGATTGAAACCCAATGCAGATCAGTCTTTCGCATCTGATTACGCGGATAATTAATCATCCCAGGCTGCAAAACACAAGAGGAGGCCAGGCAAAAAAACATTGCCCACAGATCTGGGGATTTGAGCAGAGCTTCATTTTAATGGAAAGAGAAGATCACGAGTCCCAGAGAGGTTCAGATCCACCTGCAACTCACTGCTGCGCAGAGCATCTGAGGAAGTTAACATTACCTCGTGGAGCTCATAAAGAGAAAGATGAATTTCTACTCTTTCTGGGTATCTGTTCCTTTGATTCTCACAGCATTGTTGCTTTCTGAAGGTAAGACAATCTTTACAATCCTTTTGAAATCAAATGTGTACAACTGCCACTTTACATCCATTCTCATCCTGCTGGGTATCCAGTTTGTTAAGTACCCTGAGAAATTGCTTTCAGAAGTCACACCCTATTTAAACCCGAATGTTTGTAATGCTTGGCCTTAAATTGGATAGTATAAATCAATTTTAACTACCATGTAATGCTTTCAAATGCCATTTTGTGACCTAACACTTAAATGGACATTGCTGCCATGATTGGTCATTAGCAGATTTAACTGAAAGAAGACATGCCAATATGAGATGACACACGGTCCACTGATGTCCCCTTAATCCATCAGAGAATCACAGCTTCTCGATAAATAAGCTAACCAAGCCCAGTCTTGGCAAGTGGCCCATTCTGAATCTTGAACTAGCAGGTCTTTAAAGTTGGAGTGCAGATGTTTGCAGGTACTTCCCAAATAATGAATCATTTGTTTAGATTGTTTGATAGTTCTCACTGACAGTAACAAAGCTGATAATCGGCAGTGTAAAATGAATGAATTGTTCCAGTGCATTTTCCGGATTGCTTTTCAACACTGGGACATAGATAGGCTGGAGACTTGGCCAGAGAAATGGCAAATGGGGTTTAAATCTGCACAAATGTGAAGTAATGCATTTTTGGAAGATCTTTTTGCAGGAGAGAAGCATACAGTAAATGGCAGAATGTTTTGTAACAGTAACATATAGAGACATTGAGAAATACAGGTCCACATTTCCCTGGAAGTAGCAACACAAACAGGTAAGGTGGTCCGGAAGACGTGCGGTACGCTTGCCTTCATCAGTCAGGGCATAAAGTATAAAAATTGGCAAGTCATTTTGCAGATGTACCGCACTTTAGTGAGGCCATATTTGGAATTTTGTGTACAATTCTGGCCACCATGTTACCAGAAGGATGTAGGGGCTTCGGAAAGAGTACAAAAATTGTTTACCAGGATGCTACCTGATTTGGAGGGTATGAGCTATGAGGAGAGTTTGGACCAACTCAGTTTTTCACTTCTCATGTCCAAGTATGAGAGCTGACCTATTAGAGGTTTACACAAATTTGAGAGGCAAGGATAGAAATTGATGGTCAGAGTCTATTCCCCCAGGGTAGAAATGTCAATTACTAGGGGTTGTAGATTTAAATTAAAAGCAGGTATACTTGAACAGGATGTGAGAGGCAGTTTTTTTTTATATAGAGGGTGGTAAATGCCTGTAATGTGCTGCTAGAGGGTGTGGTGGGGCCAGACACAATAGCAACTTTTAAAAGACAACTTGACAGATACATGAATAGGCAGGGAATAGAGGGATATAGGCCACCTAGAGGCAAATGGTTTCTCGTTTAGAAAGACATCACGTGTCAGCGCAGTGTTGGTGGGTCAGAGCCTATTCCTATGCTGTACTGCTCTTCATCATCCGTGCCAGAATACAACAGAATAAAAATGAAAACATTCTGGACAAATATGTGCGGAACAAGGCCGACAAATGGATTTACTGGGAGGTCAGTTCTCCTCTCTCTCCTTACAAATTAGAGGATATTATATCGATGCAGCAAGCTACAGTTTGACTGAATGGGCAATTTCGGCCCACTGTTCCTTACACATGCATTCTCAGTCTTTGTGTATTCATCCAAGAAAGGAGCATCACCTTCCTAGTAATTACAGAGCAGCAGTAACGAGAACCTGGCAGCATTTGGCCTACCCACTAACAGACCAAGCACATTCATTGATAACTTGCTGAGACAAAAAACTTGAATAATGAGCACTCATCAGGGATAGCAAAGCTGTGCTGAGTACATTGCTATGTGAAAATTATATATCTCCTGGTTTATTATGTAATAATTACAAATGTATGCATTGTGAATCTGGGATAACAAGGTGTAGAGCTGGATGATGCTGCTTGGCCTGCTATGTTCATCCAGATCTATACCTTGTTATCTCGGATTCTCCAGCATCTGCAGTTCCTATTATCATTGTGAATCAGGTCTGATTCTAAAAAGTATGAGAGCCAATTTGCAGAGAACAAGTTCCCATAAACAGCAATGTGATCATGAACGAATTATCAGTTTTATGTTGAGGGATAAATTATGCCAGGGCACTGGAAAGAACTCCACTGTTGTAGGAAATAGTGGCAAGGGATATTTTACATCTACTTGACTAGACTGTTTAACTCTCATATGAGAGACAACACCTCCACTGAGATGAGACTTGAGCCCACAACCTCCTGCCTCAGACAACAGTGTTACCAACTAAGTCACTGCTGACACTTCTCTGATACGTTTAATGCTTCCAGCAATGAGGAATTTCAGGATTAGACAAAGTTGAGGCTATTCTCCTTTGAGAGGACAAGCTGAACAAGGGATTTGATAGAAGTTTTCAAAATCACAAGGAGATTGCATAGAGTAGGTTGGGAGAAACTGTTCCCATTTGTAAATGAGAAGGCAGAGATTTACCATCATTTGCAAGAGAAGCAAATGTGGTATGAGAGAACAAGGTGTAGAGCTGGATGAACACAGCAGGCCAAGCAACATCAGAGGTGCAGGAAAGCTGACGTTTCAGGCCTAGACCCTTATTCAGAAGTAGGGGAGGAGAAGGGGGTTCTGAAATAAATAGGGAGAGGTCCACTGAGGTTTGTCTGGAGGAAGGAGGCTCCTCTGATGCTACTTGGCCTGCTGTGTTCATTCAGCTCTCCACCTTGTTATCTCAGATTCTCCAGCATCTACAGTTCCTACTGTCTGTGGCATGAGAGAAAAGACTTTACACATTGAGAAATCAGGATCTGGAACACATTGTCTGGAAATGTGTTCAATTGATATATTCAGGAGACTATTAGTTGCTTATTTAAATAGAAGCATCAGGGTTATGGGGAAAAGGCAGGAGGATGGCATTAAATCATCATGCTCATTGGACAGCTGGTCCAGACTCATAACACCAAATGGAAACAACAATTGCTGGAGATCACAACAGGTCAGGCAGCATCCATAGAGAGCCAGCTGATCTTTTGAGTCTAGATGATTCTTCGTCAGAGCTGAATGAAGTGATAAGTAGTATGATGAAGAGTAATCCTGACTCAAAATGTTAGCTTGCTCTCTCCCCTTGGATGCTGTCTGACCCACTGTGATCTCCTGTGTTGGTTAATTTCAGTACAGATTCCAGTATCTGCAATAATTTGGTCTGTCATACTGCCAAATGGCTTCTTCTGCACAGTCACAATTATGTGGTTCTGTGATGTGCCTGATACACTCTGTATGCAGAATTGTGATTGATTTGTAGGCACTGGATAAATAAAAGATCAGAAGTGTTGGAATCCTCAAAGTACATTGAACTGCTTGAGCTTCATTTGAAATTTTAGTTTTAGAGTTTGTTCAGCAGAGGTTGTTCCTGAAGGTGGTAACTAATATGAATGGGTCAACAATCCATGAAAAAATCAGATACAACCACTTACAAAGGTTAAAGTGGCCAACAAGTGGTGATTGGTAAAATAGCAGTCATTATGATTTCATTTGCTCCACAAAATACACCTTGAATATAACATCATTTTTCGGCTCATTTCCCTCTTGAGATATGAATATGGATCCTCTTTAATGAAGAAAACTGACAGCCAACAGCTTCCTCTACTGTACAGGTATTTCAATCAGCCTGCTCAAGCACATTATGATAAATCTCCTGAGCAGGTGGGACTTGAGCCTGGAACTTCTGTCCCTGAGCTAGAAACATTACCAGTGCATGACAAGATGCCTTCCCTCCATGATGTATGTTAGGCAATTTACTGCAATGTTGGATGTCGACACAATGTATCAGTCTAAATTGAATTCCAATTGCATTTATTTTCCCTTTGGAGTTTAATATGATAGCAAGGGTTTTAGCAGCTATCAATTTATAAGCAGTCCCTTTTTACCAAATACTGTTGGTGGATTTGGCAAATGAATATTATTGCAGAATCACTTCAATAACAATAAATACATAACAAGGAAGGTAACACAATTAATCCAACTCCCCGCTGATCAGTGTCAGATTGAAGATCAAGACTCATTCATTTTCTGTGCTGGATTTATTGTTATCAGCTGAGGCTGAGTATTCTGGGCTAGATAGAGAAAAAAATGACCAATTCACACACTTGCCATTGATCCCAGTACTGCACAAGGTTGATTGTAGAAGGTTGTTTGTGTGTTGGAGGTTGGAGGCCGGTGCCCAGTGGCATACCACAGGGATCAGTGCTGGGTCCCTTACTGTTCACGATATATATTAATCACATAGAGGAGAATGTGGGGAGACGATTAGTACATTTGCGGGTTATACAGAGAATGGTCAAGTGGTTAATAGTGAGGAAGAAGTTCTTAGTTTACAGGAAGATATAGACAGGTTGATCAGATGCGTAGATAGAATTTAACACTGAAAAGTGTGAGGTGATGCATTTTGGAAGATGGAACAAGACAATGGAGTACTCAAAGAATGGCAAAACTCTCAAAGCTCCAAGGAGCAAAGGGGCCTTGGAGTTCTTGTTCACAGGTCGCTGAAAGTGACTGCCCAGGTTAATAGGGTCATTAAGAAAGTATATGGGACACTTGCTTTTATCGGTCAAGGCTGGATTATAAGAGCAGGGAGGTTATGTCGGAGCTGCACAGGATTTTGCTTAGGCCACAGTGGGAGTCCTGTGGGCAGTTCTGGTCACTGCACTGTAGGAAGGATGTGATTGCACTGCTGAGGGTGCAAAAGAAATTCACCAGGGTGTTGCTGGGGATGGAGCATATTAACTATGAAGAGAGACTTGACAGACTCAGTTTATTACCTTTGGTGCAGAGAAGGCTAGGGGGTTTCTGAATTGAAGTGTATAACATTATGAGGGAGTGGACTGGGTGGATTGAAATCAGCAGTTCCCCTTTGTTGAATGTTCAATAACAAGTGATCATAATTCTAAGTTGAAAGGCAGGAGGTTTAGAAAGGATGTGAGGAAACATTTCTTCACCCAGAAGGTGGTGGGAATCTGGAATGCACTGCCTAGGAGAGTCTTAGAAGCGGAACACCTCACAACCTTTTAAAGAGTAAAAACCGAAAGAACTACAGATTCTGTAAATCAGGAACAAAACCAGAAGTTGCTGGAAAAGCTCAGCAGGTCTGACAGCACCTGTGGAGAAAATAATCAGAGTTAATGTTATGAGTCGGATGACCCTCCCTCAGAACCCTTAAAGAATACTTGGACGAGCACTTAAAATGTCATTGAAGAGTATGGGCCAAGTGTTGGAAAGTGTGATGAGTGGAGGTAAGGCGATGCAGACTTGATGGGCTGAAAGGCCCTTCTGTGCTGTATGGCTCAATGAGCATTGGTGGCATTAGACACACAGCCCAGGTTGTACAGAACGGGTTCCACGTTTCTTTGCACATTGGGAATTGATCTTCAGCTTCATGATATTGTGCACACAAACTCTCTGACACACTACTATTAGCAAGTAGTGCAAATCCACATTGGTGAGTGGGTAGAGGCTAATGAAACAGTAACACTGATTATCAATGACAGTGAACAACAGGTACTACTGAATTGATAGCCCACCTTAAAACCTGAGCAAAAAGGTCTTGTGGCACTGTGGTAGTGTCCCTACCTCAGGACTAAAAGATCCAGGTTCAAGTTCCACCTGTTCAGAAGGCTTGTCTGAGCATGTTGATTGAAGTACCACACAGTAGAGGCAGCAGTTGACTGTCATGTTTTATTGGTGGTGTTTAGCAGATGAAAAATGATACCACAGGTGATTTGGTGGCGGAGGAAAGAAAAATGTTCACGTGTGTAAGAGCACTTCTGGGTATAAAAAAATCCTGAGCAAGCATCTTTCTTATTGACTTAAAGAGAAAGAAAATTGTGGGGCTAGATGGATGGATCTGGTGTAAAATGAGCTGCCAATTCTCTAACATCCTTTTTGTAGTCTTGAAGACCAATTTCATCCCTCATTCTTACCAGGGTAATTTTTACAGTGTGAAATGACACGTATGGAATTTGTTTTGTATTATATAGGCCAGACTGGGTGAAGATGGCGAATTATGTTCCACATAAAACATTAGCGAACCTGGTGGATTTTTTAGCAATGATTTTTCAGGCACCATCACTGATACTCACTGATACTTCCCAATCAACCGGTCCAGAAATGTTATTAAACAACTCTTTTTGAGTTGAATTTAATGAATGGCATTTAAATTCCTCATATTCCTCGGAGAGAATTTGAACTCATCTCTCCAGAACACTAGCCCAGTTTTCTGAGCTTCTGGCCCAGTAACATAACCACTATGCCATTTATTAAGAAAAATTTCCTTTTGATAGTTTCTCAGTCCATGCTTATGAAAGAATTTTCTTTGATGGCTCATTGAGTAAAAGAAAGATTTTATCAACTTATAATGTTTTGTGAAGTACCTGGTTTCCATTGCGTTTTTACAACTCCACTTGGAATATGACTTCTGCTGCTTATTAGAGGCACATATTGTAATATTCTAGGATTTAGCATCAATGTTTTGTTTAATTTCCAGGGAATTAAGTTATTTCGAAGCAAAAGTAATGTTTGACGGACTTGCAGAGATCCTTTGTATATTTACTATTACTAAACAATAAATAGACACCTCAATCATTTATCAAGGGCAATCATCTAGCTTTAGAGATACAAGGATCTGCAGATGCTGGAGAATCTGAGATAACAAAGTATAAAGCTGGATGAACACAGCAGGCCAAGCTTTCGGGCCTGAAGCATCAGCTTTTCTGCTCCGAGGATGCTGCTTGCCCTGCTGTGCTCATCCAGCTCTACACTTTGTTATCTCCAATCATCTAGCTTCAACAGGTTTATCTCGCGTACTCTTGATTTTAATTGTCGGAGAATGATACACTAGCCAATCTCAAAGAATTGGTAACTTTTTCACCAGCTCAGCTTCAGGACCTCAATGTCAATTCAATTAAACACTCCCAATAATATTATCTGAACAAATATCATCAAAACAGCATGTATGACTGATTGAAATTCCCATAGACAGGTTGCAGTAAGATTACAAAGTTAAGGTTTAAGAGAGATTGTGGCAAATAATTGCGCAACATTACTATTTAATAGAATCAGAAGATGTGGAGATCTGTTTACATGTGTTCTATAGAGTACTCAGTGTTTCAGCAGGTTTAGAGTTAAATATATAAATGCATTTAATTACTTATCTCTCAACCAAAAAAATTATCTGGTCATTATCTCATTGCTGGTTGTGGGAATCTGCCATGTTCCCTCTGTTATAATAGCAACTACTTCAGAAAGTACTTAAAAAGCCATAAAGAATTTCAAGGCACCCTGAGGACAGGGATGTTGTTGTAAAAATCACAGAATAACATAACAATACAGTACGGAAGGAGACCATTCAGCCCCTCAAGGTCTGTGCTGGAATTTTTGAACAGCAGTGCAGTTCATTTCAGACTTCGACTCTTCCCCCGAAACTGTGTATTTTTCTCTTCCCCTTTGCAGGTTCTCTCTTTTCCTTTATGATACAGCTACAAATGAAAGAGTTTTATTTTGTCAGGACAGAGAAGTGGAAACCAAACAGAGAGCCCGAGACCAGGTTTACTCCAGCTTTCGGACTATCTCATGACCAATTATTCCAAGGGAGTCCGCCCTGTACGAGACTGGAGGAGAACAACGACAGTGGCTATTGATGTCATGGTGTATGCAATTCTAAATGTGGTACGTAATCCCAACCTCTCTCATGATGCTGCCTAAATGGCCACAATTTCTCAATTGGCTTTCAATGGAATTTTAAAGTGATCACTCACGTTTAATTGTCCTTCACTTCAATGTTTTCCTGGCATACCTGAAAGGGTATGTAATCGAAGTGGTTCAGTTACTGATCTAGTAACCTGGTGAGTGCAAATTCAAACCTCGACCATAAGGATTGGACTTCAGTTTCAAAAATCTGGATTTAACAGGGCAGAATGGGTCTTTTCTTATTAAAAAAACCCAAGCTTGTATACAACCACCTGGAACGCGGATGTCCCTTACGGAAGAGACTTTTGTATACTCGCACAGTCTGGCCTGTATGTGACTCCAGTCCCACACCAACACCTGCCCTGTGAAATGATCTAGCAAACTGTTTAGTTTGAACCAGAGTTGAGTAAAAAGTGCTTGCAATACCTACATAGGCCCAAGAATGAAAATGCAGCCACAATGACGTTTCTTGCTCTGTTCCTGGCCACTCAGAGGTGATTTGATTTATTTATTGTCACGCGTACCTAAGTACAGTGAAAAGCTTTGTTTATGAGCAGTTCAGGCAGATTATAGTAAGCAAGGACATAGAGATGACAGGGTGAAAAATAACTTAGACAGAAGCATGCGGATTACATTGCCCAGGGCATGAGCTAGGCAAGATCAACATTAACAGGATCAACA
Organism: Stegostoma tigrinum; assembly: GCF_030684315.1. Lineage (NCBI taxonomy): Eukaryota > Metazoa > Chordata > Chondrichthyes > Orectolobiformes > Stegostomatidae > Stegostoma > Stegostoma tigrinum. The sequence goes on along the minus strand of NC_081385.1, from coordinate 6,868,735 downwards.
TTATTTGAAGTTAGAGAGTCCATTCATCCGTCTAATAATGGTTGGAAAGAAGCTGTTCCTGAACCTGCTCGTGCATGGGTTTAAGCTTCTGTATCTTTGGCCTGAACAGAAGAGGCTGTGGGAGAGCATTACTAGGGTGCAATGGGTCTTTGATGATGTGGGTAGCCTTTCCATGGCAGCAGGCCATTTAAGTGGAGTTCATAGATGGACGTTTGGCTTCTGTGATGGTTTGGACTGCGCACACCACCTGCTGTCATTTCTTACTGTTCTGGGCAGTTATGCACCCAGACAGAATACTTGCAACGGCTCATCTGTAAAAGTTGGTAAGGTGCTTAAGTAAATTCCTGACTGAGGGGCATTTTTTAAGGTTCAATATTTATGGTTAAACAAGTAGAACATGAAATGTTACAGCGAGTGACCTTGCTCCTATCAAGATCTCTGGGCTCCATATTTCAAAGGCATCAGACAGATTTCATTGACTCCAACTAGGAACATCAGTGAGGTTGTGTTCGCCATTGCTAGAAGGATCTATTGTGAAGAAAAAAATTAACTACTCATTAGTGATCCTGCTCTAGATATTCTTTTGAATGTTGCCAGGCGAGAAAGGAAGTTCATTTCCCCATGGAATGCCACAGGAGTCTATCCTGACTGATGAAGGCAGCCTGGACAAAGATGGCTATAAAGGTTAGTGCCTCTGAGTGGCTTAAGAGAAGTCAGTAGCAAATAGCGGATGAATTGATCTGCTGTGCTCCACCAGGGTATGAGGCAGTGTCTACTCAGTGCTTTTTGCCCCTAGCAGTGTGACTAAACAGGTTGCCATACCAGAAGACTGTCACATGCAAGCTGGGATGCCAGGATCTTCATTAGATGCAAATGTGTAATCAACTTTACTTGCACACGTTGGTACTGCCTCTCACACTTTACACTTAAAATTGAATAAAGGAGCTACAACACTCAGTAGTTCACATGCTGTTGGATATTTGGCCTTTCTTCACAACTAAAGGATTGTGCACCTCCGGCAGCTTTTCAACAAAGACTTACATGGAACTAGTACACAGCAACAAAAATGGCTTCAGGATGTGCAGCTCAGGTATCTCAGGTGCACTTACCATATAATATAGAACATAGAACATAGAACAGTACAGCACAGAACAGGCCCTTCAGCCCACAATGTTGTGCCGACCATTGATCCTCATGTATGCACCCTCAAATTTCTGTGACTATATGCATGTCCAGCAGTGTCTTAAATGTCCCCAATGACCTTGCTTCCACAACTGCTGCTGGCAACGCATTCCATGCTCTCACAACTCTCTGTGTAAAGAACCCGCCTCTGACATCCTCTCTATACTTTTCTCCAACCAGCTTAAAACTATGACCCCTCGTGTTAGCCATTTCTGCCCTGGGAAATAGTCTCTGGCTATCAACTCTATCTATGCCTCTCATTATCTTGTATACCTCAATTAGGTCCCCTCTCCTCCTCCTTTTCTCCAATGAAAAAAGTCCGAGCTCAGTCAAGCTCTCTTCATAAGACAAGCCCTCCAGTCCAGGAAGCATCCTGGTAAACCTCCTCTGAACCCTCTCCAAAGCATCCACATCTTTCCTATAATACGGCGACCAGAACTGGATGCAGTATTCCAAGTGCGGTCTAACCAAAGTTTTATAGAGCTGCAACAAGATCTCACGACTCTTAAACTCAATCCCCCGTTAATGAAAGCCAAAACACCATATGCTTTCTGAACAACCCTGTCCACTTGGGTGGCCATTTTAAGGGATCTATGTATCTGCACAACAAAATCCCTCTGTTCCTCCACACTGCCAAGAATCCTATCCTTAATCCTGTACTCAGCTTTCAACTTCGACCTTCCAAAATGCATCACCTCGCATTTATCCAGGTTGAACTCCATCTGCCACCTCTCAGCCCATCTCTGCATCCTGTCAATGTCCCGCTGCAGCGTACAACAGCCCTCTATACTGTCAACAACACCTCCGACCTTTGTGTCGTCTGCAAACTTGCTGACCCATCCTTCAATCCCTTCATCCAAGTCATTAATAAAAATTACAAACAGTAGAGGCCCAAGGACAGAGCCCTGTGGAACCCCACTCACCACTGACTTCCAGGCAGAATATTTTCCTTCTACTACCACTCGCTGTCTTCTGTTGGCCAGCCAATTCTGTATCCAAGCAGCTAAGTTCCCCTGTATCCCATTCCTCCTGACCTTCTGAATGAGCCTACCATGGGGAACCTTATCAAATGTCTTACTGAAGTCCATATACACCACAACCACAGCTCGACCCTGATCAACTTTTCTAGTCACATCCTCAAAAAACTCGATAAGGTTTGTGAGGCATGACCTGCCCCTCACAAAGCCGTGTTGACTGCATTTAATCAAGCCATGCTCTTCCAGATGGTCATAAATCCTATCCCTCAGAATCCTTTCTAACACCTTGCAGACGACAGACGTGAGACTTACTGGTCTGTAATTGCCGGGGATTTCCCTATTTCCTTTCTTGAAGAGAGGAATTACATTTGCCTCTCTCCAGTCCTCAGGTACGACTCCAGTGGAGAGCGAGGATGCAAAGATCTTCGCAAGTGGCGAAGCAATTGCATTTCTCATTTCCCAAAGCAGTCGAGGACAAATCTGGTCCGGGCCTGGCGACTTGTCAATCTTAATGTTTGACAAAATTTTCAGCACATCAGCTTCCTCTATCTCTATCCATTCCAGCATGCACACCTGCTCTTCAAAGGTTTCATTCACTACAAAGTTTGTTTCTTTCGTAAAGACAGAAGCAAAAAACTCATTTAGGGCTTCCCCTACCTCCTCAGACTCCACACACAAGTTCCCTATGCTATCCCTGATCGGCCCTACTCTTTCTTTAACCATTCTCTTATTCCTCACATAAGTGTAAAATGCCTTTGTGTTCTCCCTAATCCGTTCTGCCAAGCCTTTCTCGTGCCCCCTCCTGGCTCTCCTCAGACCATTTTTGAGCTCCTTCCTCGCCTGCCTGTAATGCTTCATTATTTTTCATCAACTGTAGTTCTTCGACGAACCGAAGCACTTTTCACAACTGAACCTTTTAACATTCAAATTCCCTCATGCCACGTTCGTCTTAGTAGTAACACATACCAACAATCACTATTCTGGGGATAGACGTTCAAATGTACCAACGCAGGCATAGTGCTCACATCCCCATACTAGTATCCCTTAATATTGCTCTCCAATTGCAGGAGAAGAATATGCACCATACGTGGGAATGTGCCCAGACTCGTGACGGGGTATATGGGGGTGGGGGTTGGTGGGAAGTATCTGTCGAACCTAAGGCTCCTCAACCCCTTTATCAGTGTTGGTACAAAGAAACATCTTGGTTATGAAGGTGCTAAATTACTGGGCAGGTTTGGAAATGGGGAGTGAGGATAGATAAATTTCACCCTGTCTCACATACATAGTGAGATTGTGAACAAATGATTTCAATTCTTGCCTAAAGGAATTGCGCCCTTGAAAGTAATTCCAGCTTCTGGTGTGTTCATGAATATTCATGCCATGCAAATGAATACAAACGGAATTCTGAGTCACGGGTCAATCCACACTGAAAAGGCTCCAGCAGCTTAATACCAAACTTTAACTAGCTGCCAGGAAACTGAACTCTTGTCTCCATCCAATTAAGTAACCCTACCCGCCCTTCTAAACCTTCTGGGTCAGTGGGAAGATTCCACCCTAAAGAGCCCTCCCTTCTCACTCACCACTGAGAATGTACCTTTGGTTATTGTTGTCATTTTTTTTAATTTCAGGATGAGAAAAATCAAGTTTTAACCACTTATATCTGGTACCGACAGGTGAGAACATGCAGCTGACTTGTAATTGGTGCATTTTTGTTCGGTTTAATATGTAGAGAAAAGATAGTTAGAAATTTGCTTCAAGTCAGAAGTTCCATTCCTTTACCAAAATGTTTTATTACACCTGTTTCTCAATGTTATGCTGTTCCTTTGCTTGCAGATTTCACATCAATCTAATACAATTTGCCCTATTCAGGATCTAGCCCAACTCCTTTTTCATAGGAAAAAAGTCAACATCCACCACACTTCATTCAACGTTGACTTTGACTTAATGATGAATACACTGTTGACAGTTGTAAAAACCCATTTGGCTCACTCCTTTAGGGAAGGAAGTCTGCCATCCATAGTGCGTCTGGTCTACATACAGCTCCAGATCCATCATAACGTCATTGAGTCTTAACTATCCTTTGGCCAACTAGGAATGGGCAATAAATGTGATCAGTGATAATGGGAACTGCAGATGCTAGAGAATCCAAGATAACAAAGTATGGAGCTGGATGAGCACAGCAGGCCAAGCAGCATCTCAGGAGCACAAAAGCTGACGTTTGGGGCCTAGACCCTTCATCAGAGACGGGGATCGGGAGAGGGAACTGGAATAAATAGGAAGAGAGGGGGAGGCGGATCAAAGATGGAGAAAAACTGCTCAATGTCCAAACGTGACTGGTACGTGACTGTGGTACCTGGTTTGCTTCAGGACATGGTCGAGCAGTTTCAAGGCTGAAGAGCTTACAAGAGAGTTGCAGTGGGAGAGGGATTCCCTGAGGTTGGTCTGGAGGGAGGAGGGTAACTTCTTCAGGTTAGGCATCCCTGGAAGAGTCTTCGCAGCGAGGTTAAAATTGTATCAGTGATAATGGGAACTGCAGATGCTGGAGAATCCAAGATAACATCCTGAAGCAAACCAGGTACCACAGTCACATACCAGTCACGTTTGGACATCGAGCAGTTTTTCTCCATCTTCGGCCCACCTCCCCCTCTCTCCAGCTTTATTCCAGTTCCCTCTCCCCATCCCCCTCTCTGATGAAGGGTTTAGGTCCAAAACGTCAGCTTTTGTGCTCCTGAGATGCTGCTTGGCCTGCTGTGTTCATCCAGCTCCACACTTTGTTATCTTGGATTCTCCAGCATCTGCAGTTCCCATTATCTCTGATACAATTTTAACCTCGCTGCGAAGCCTCTTCCAGGGATGCCTAACCTGACGAAGTTACCCTCCTCCCTCCGGACCAACCTCAGGGAATCCTTCTCCCACTGCAACTCTCTTGTAAGGTCTTCAGCCTTGAAACTGCTCGACCATGTCCTGAAGCAAACCAGGTACCACAGTCACATACCAGTCACGTTTGGACATTGAGCAGTTTTTCTCCATCTTCGGTCCCCCTCCCCCTCTCTCGCTATTTATTCCAGTTCCCTCTCCCGATCCCCCTCTCTGATGAAGGGTCTAGGCCCCAAATGTCAGCTTTTGTGCTCCTGAGATGCTGCTTGGCCTGCTGTGTTCATCCAGCTCCACACTTTGTTATAATGGGCAATAAATGCTGGCTTAGCCAATGACGCCATCCATTGAATTTCAAAATAAATAAATTTCACCAGATTTGAGGTTTCTCAAACATCAGTTGAGTTACCCAAATGTATCCGAGCTTTTATTTAAAATTGCATTCCCACAAAGTCTCGGTACAAAATTGAATTATCTGAATATGGACTTCTCTACCTTGTTAAGTCAGCTGCTCGTCTGCATAGTAGGTAGAATATTTGTGTGGAACAGTGCAGAGCCTTGGAGTAACAGATTCTGCAACATTTTTTAGATCTGGACAGATGAATTCTTGATGTGGAATCCCGAGGACTTTGATGACATCAAGCAGATATCAATTCCCACTGCAAACATATGGGTGCCAGACATTTTAATAAATGAATTGTAAGTAATCTTACCATTAATAAAAACAGAGCAGGAAAAAATAAAAACTTGCATCTAGTATTGATGTCAAGGATACTTTTGACCCACATGGGTATTTTTGAATGCTGTCCTTCAAAGTTTCTAAGCTCTGCTTTACTAAAGACCGCCTGATCTTTTCTTCAGTTCAGTTTCAATTTTACTCTCATCTTCTGCTCTAAGGATGTCTGGTATTGATTGACGTCACAATCTCAGAACTTGCACTATCATTTCACATTCCTTTCCTCCCACAAAAATTGGAGACAACTACACTGATATTGAGGAGCAAGGTAGTTCCCGTAGTATCTCAATAATCTTCAACAGGTTGATTTGTTTTGATTTAATTTATTATTGTCACATGTATCTAGTTACAGTGAAAAGTTCTGTTTTACATGCATGACAAGCAGATCATACCATACAAAATGCATTAGGTTAATAGAACAGAGTGGAGAATTCAACTTTACAGCTGAAGAGAAGGTGCACAAAGACCAAGATCAACATTAAACTTAAAATTTGAACAGTCCATTCAGAAGCCAAAGAACAGTGGGGAAGAAGCTGTTCTTGAATCTGTTGGTACATGTGTTTAAGCTTTGGTATCTTCTGCCCGACAGAAGGGGTTGGAAGAGATTATAACGGGGTGGGAGGTGGATTATGTTGGCTGCCTTCCCAAGGCAGTGAGAAGTATAAATGGAGTGAATGGATGAAAGGTTAGTTTGCGTGATGTATTGGACTATGTTCACAACTCTCTGCAGTTTCTTACAATCCTGGACACAGCAGTTGCTGCACTAAGCTCTGACACATCTGGATAGAATGCTTACAGGCAGTCTGCTCACTATGGCAGCTCAATGTAAGCACTGGGACTCAGGAACATCTCTGTAACGTTATCCAGCACTGAAATCCTTCAAGGACTCTATAAACCTCCAACTCTGGATGCTGGTGGAATTCCTCCTTTCACAATTGATTTTTTTCTTAATTAACATGTTGAAAGTTGCAATCACACACCTCTCGTGCATGTGGGCCTTGAATCCAGCCTTCTGGCCCAATGGTAAAGACACTACCTTGCACTACAAGAGCCTTCCTGCTTTCATTGTTCCAAAGGTAGTAACAATACCTCCAGCTGCCTACAGAGTTCTGGGTCTGAAATTCCCTCAGTAGACGTCTCCGCCACCCCCACCTCCTCCAACCCCATTCTTCCTCCTCCCTTAACACATTTCCTGCAACCTCTTTTTGACTGCCTATCAATCACTTTTCCTAACATGTCCTAGGGAAGCATATTTGGACATTTTGCTACATTATATAAATGCTTATAGTTGTAAAGATTTCTCATTTGCAGTTGCCATGTGGAAATGCATGGTACAAAAGTATGGAGTAAAACTGCTTAGCAGATCCACTCAGGATTTTCCCATGAGCCTTCCAGTAGCCAGTTACAATGTTGAATTGAACTGACAGCATCGTGTCGAGAACACACAATCCGATCTCACATTTGCCTCGTCCCGACTGCCCCATTTCACTGTATCATCCAATCCTTCAGGTTCCTCTTTCCCTTGTGTTTACCTCACCTTTTCTTAAATGCAGCAATGCTATTCACCACAACTCGTCCTGTGGTCATGTACTGAAACATGTGTTTTCATGTAGTGTTGATGTAGGTAAATCACCTGATATCCCATATGTCTACGTTGACTATGAAGGCCGTGTGAAAAACTACAAACCCATCCAAGTAGTTACTGCCTGTAGCCTGGACATCTACAACTTCCCGTTTGACGTACAGAACTGCACATTCACTTTCACGAGTTGGCTACATAACAGTAAGTAACAGATGATGTATAAAATACAATAAGCTTTGTTTGCTGTGAGCCTTGAAGGAAGGTAAGAATTTGGAGAGAGGAACAAGAGAGACACTTTTGACTCGCATTGAAGCAAAACGTAAAGAGATGACACAATATGTCAATTCACTTTTAGGTAACAAGGTGTAGAACTGGATGAACACAGCAGGCCAAGCAGCATCAGAGGGGCAGGAAGGCTGATGTTTCAGGCCTAGACTCTCATGTAAATGTAACATTCCTGACTGGTGTTGCATTGTATCTCTCAGCAGATCCATTATATACCTTAAAGGCACATGTTTGTGATATCATTACCATATTATGGCACATGACCTAGAGGTACAAAGGTCCCAGTCACCATCTTCCTGAGTTCTGTCTTTTTGCAGCATGGCATGCTGAAGAAAGCATGCCACAGTTTATCCACATTGCTTGGCTTGAGTCTAGACATGTAAGTGCCTGTGCTTACTATGAAAATATGTAGATTGCAGGTGCTGCAGCTGAAGTCCGTAACAGCTCCTTGGTGCTATGTGACCCATGTCTCATTTGTTTGTTATGGAAGCCAACCTAATTATCACTGCTTGATAGTGGAAGATTATTAGCTACCATGTCACCTTGCACCATTTGGAACAGATGGAAAGCTACGTCAAGTAAAATTCCAAGACCACAGAGCATTTTGGTACTTCAATGAGCATGTAGCTGGAAATACATTAGAATATGGGCTGACAATAGGAACATTGGCAATGTGAAGGAGCAGGAAATTCTGCACATTGACATTTATTCTTCATCCTGTTGATCACCAATCCTGGCATACATTTTCTCTGGCAAATTATTACAAATATTTATCACATTCTAGTAATGTAGTTGATTTTAAGTTATCTATTTCTCACCTTACAATAAAGCATCATTTTTCTATTATAAATTTTAAATTTACTTTCACTCGTTTAACTTAATTTTCTCTGGTCCTTCAAGCTTGTCTTGCTTGTAATAAAATTCCAAGGGGAAAAAAAACATGAGATTGCACCAGGTAACAATGGTACTCATTTAATGTGCTAGTGCAGGCACAATGGACCAATGGAAGATAACAGAGTGTGTAGCTGGATGAACACAGCAGGCCAAGCAGCATCTCAGGAACATAAAAGCTGACGTTTCGGGCCTAGACGCTGCTCGTGAGATGCTGCTTGGCCTGCTGTGTTCATCCAGCTACACACTTTGTTATTTTGGATTCTCCAGCATCTGCAGTTCCCATTATCTCTGATCACAATGGACCAATGGCACCCTTTTTGTGCCAAAACGCGTCTGTGATTCTGTGGCCTTATCTTCACCATGTTAATACTTTATACAGCCTGATCTACTTCCTCTTGTAGACTGTAAAGCTTATTCTCCTTTTGTTGTTCATAATAGTTCACTTTAGCTATTGCTAAGCAAAAGTTTCAACCATTTTTGTGACACATTCAGTTAATGGGTGAGGATGGATTATTTTCTTCTGAATTCCCTGTCTGAAGGCAGGCCTGACCCAAGGCTCTGGGACCTACACTGTGTTAGATTCCGAATCCCCCCAAGTCGAATAGGAATTGAACTCCATACCGTTGGCATCAATCTCATCCCAGCATCAGACCACTAGGAAGGCTGAGTTGCTCTAGCAACACTCACTTCTGACATGTTGGTGCACAAGAACACTTAGATCTGGGACTCACTCACAGTCTGGAACAATGGATAGCGATGGTAAGTCTCTCCATCACATGGCTGACAAGGAATCCTTCTGGCTCTTAGCGGTTGCCATAGGCATGTGTTGGAAGGGTTTGCGGATTGCTACTCAACTTGTCTGATTTCATAGTGAATGGACTTACCTTTGTTATTATGTCCTGGAGTGACATTTGAACCACAAACCTCTGGTTCAGAGGCAGTTACGTTGCCACAGCACGGCAAGACCTCATCAGTAAGCAGTTCAAAAATGTCTACTATTAAAAAGTACAGAGAAAATTGGTGATGGAACAACATTATGCCCATAGGTGTCACTAGTGTGTATTATAAATAAGAGTTAATTCAGCAATGGCAACACTTTCTGATGAGATCATTGTGGAAAAACATATATTTATCATGCTTCAGATGCTGCTGCTGCTGTTATTGAGTTGAGCTCCAGTCAACTGTTTACTGTAGCAACATTGGAAGATTCAATCATTGGATGACATGGTTTAGAAGTTTAACAAGGCACAGAGTGCCTCTTGTACCAACCAATAAGTTGGATGAGGAGCAGGACGGATGACAAAACTCAGAGTCGACAGCCTATCCAACAGCAAGTAAACTCTACTCGGTAAATAGTATACATTCAAACAGCAGTCTGCAGAGTCTATTTAAAAAGAGCTGCTACAGACTGTAGTAAATGGAACTCACAGGCAAAACAGGAGCAACCATTTCCCAACAAATGTAGTGTTATTTCACCAGGCAAATCAGTGAATGGAGGATACTTATATGGTAGAAATCATATTCACAGCATCAGACCCTGTAATTTATACCACACAGAAGGTGGAATCACCTAATAATATCTTGATGACCATAATGGTGTCACTGTGTACAGATACACTACATTTCACATAGTATGGCAGATAACACGGTGTACAGCTGGATGAAGATAGCAGGCCAAGCAGCATCAGAGGAGCAGGAAAGCTGATGTTTCAGGTTGAGACCCTTCTTCAGAAAGAAGTATGGCAAATTGTTTTTGTTCGTTCCTGCTTTCCTGCATTCAGTGAGCCAGTCATACTATTGCTGGGTACCAGTGAGTGGTTGGTTCAAAAGTCATATTGGTTGAAGACATACAGCACAGAAGGGGACCAATGAGCCCATTGAGGTCATGCTGGCTCTCTGCAAGAACAATTTAACCAGTCCCTTTCCCTCAACTGTCCCTTCAGCCTGACTTTTTTTAACCCCTTCAAATGCTTATTCCATTCCCTTTTGAAAATGCGATTGAATTTGCCTCCACCGTACTCTCAGACATTGCATTCTTGATCCAATTATTCTCTGCTTTAAAAAAAAACTTTTCTTCATGTTACCTTTGGTTGTTTTGCACAACACCTTAAATTGGTACAGAGACAGTAGGAACTGCCGATGCTGGAAAATCTGAGATAGCAAGGTGTAGAGATGGATGAACACAGCAGGCCAAGCAGCATCAGAGGAGCAGGAAAGCTGACGTTTCAGGTCTAGACACTTCTTCAGAAAAGAAAAGAAGACGGGTCTAGACCTGAAATGTCAGCTTTCCTGCTCCTATGATGCTGCTTGGCCTGCTGTGTTCATCCATCTCTACACTTTGTTACCTAAAATTGGTATCCTCTTGAGCTTAGCCAATGGGAACAGAGTCTCTCAATTTACACCACCTGTAGAATCTTTCTGATTTCTCAAACCGTCAGTGATAGAATGGTATCTGGTTCATGAGGACACTCCAAATAGAGGCCCATGGAACAGTGCAGGAGGGATAAGTAAATAAATGCCATAAAGAAGGGAAACTTTGCTCTTCATTGACCACACTTAAAAGCCAGGAACATAGGCTGTCTGATATATAGTGGTCAACATTGCAAAGTAAAGCGTGAATGTTTGAGCCTGTCCTTCAAATTTAGATTTAATTTGATGCCAGGAATTAACTGGTTGCGGTTGACTACACACTAGGAAGAGAGAAATTTTATTATTTTACAATCTTAGTTCTATTAAAATGTTAGATACAAAGATGAAGGATTTGTGCAACAATATAACAGATATGGAAATTTTGACATTAATTTCTTTTTCTATAAATTTGTGAAGTAATCCATGACAATGCTGATGGGATTTGTTTGTTATGCATAGGAACTTTTATATTCTATGTTATGATTTATTCATTAGGTCATAATCATTCTAACATATCGTATTGACTAAATTGATTATATACTGTACATTTAATTAAATTATTCTCGATTAGCTCATTTCACCCTTTAACTTGATTTTATTAGCAAGCAATGATTTGTACTGTCCAACGTCAGTTCCATTTTTAATTCTGTTTCTCGCTCAGAGCCTCACTCAACAGAAACACAAGTTTGGAGGATTTGCTGTCAGAAAGAATAACTCAATATGGCAGCACTTACTTTTTCACCAAAGAACCAGAAGAGAATTAGAGAACCTGCTCCAATATGACACCTTTCAAAAGCTGTACAGCCAATGAAAGACTTTTGAAACAAAGAGCGCTGACATAATGTAGGAAACGCAGTCATCGGTTTACAAACAAGACTAATTATGCTTAAGTCTAAAGTTCATATCCAGCCCTTTTTATTGTGTTTTTCCTCTCCTTATACTTACTCACAAATTAATATCAAGACCCCAGTTTTGCACATAAGGAATTGGTTAATACACAAATAGGTAGATCGATTTACGCAGAAAATTAGTGGCAGCGTTATAATTGTAGAACTTGCACAAATATCTGTTTGGTTCCTCACATCAGAAAGTCTTTATCATATGATGCTTAACATTGTTTCCTTTCTAGAAATTTGCACAAAAAAGCATAACCACATCTACCTCAAGGTGTACCACAACACTGTTCACCAGTTATTAACTGTTTCTTGACCTAATTGACTTCAGGTAAATTCTCATCTTTTTGTTAAATCTCTCCAGTCCTCATCCTTCCTCATGTCTGTGACTTCCTCCAGCCCTGCATCAGCCAGAGATCACTACATTCCTCCAAATGTAGATCTTTCACATCCCTGTTTCTCAACCACCCATCTTTTCAACAATCTGGGCTTTATGTTCAGGAATCCCACCTTAAACCTCTCCTCCTCTTCATTTTTCTCTCCTTCTTTATGGTGCTTATTAAAGCTCACCTCTTTGACTGTGCTTTTGGCCATCTGCCCTTACAATTTGTTTTGTGGCTTTGCTTATTTGATTACCCTACTGGGAAATGTCTAAGCACCTTTTATTAAATGAAAGCTCTATATAAATTTGAGTTTTTGCTGTGTCATTCTAAAATTAGTATGCAGGCTGCCCAACTGTTTTGCTTTAATATTTCCAGTCCAAGACATTAATATCTCCCTGTGGCGATCTGCTGAACTTGTGAAATACGACAGAAGCGTTTTCATGAATCAAGGTGAATGGGAGCTTCTTTATGTCGATACCCAGTTCAATGAGTTTAACCTTGAACGAGGATTGTCTGCGGGCTATGCAGAAATGCGCTTTTTTGTAAGTCTTTCTTGCCTAACACTTTATGATCAGCCTTTGGCCTTTGTACGGGAGGCGGTGGCATAGTGGTAATGTCATTCGACTAATAACCTCAGGTTATGATTCTGGAGACATGGCTTCATGTCCCACCCTAACGGACAGTGAATTCAATCTTTAAAAAGAATGAAAAGCTGGCTTGAAGGCAGCTGTGCAATCTCTGTTGATTGGTGTAACTATCTGGTCAGCATCTCTGCCTCAACCTCTCTACATAACAAAAAACAAAAAAACACTTATTAAAGCAGTAGTGTTGTCAAACAAGAAGGAGTTAGATGTAGTTCTTAGGGCTAAAGGCACAGAATTGGGGACTGAAGTTGGTTGACTCATCCTTGAGCAGAGCAAGCTCAAGGGGCCAAATGACCTATTCCAGCTCCTATTTTCTATGTCTTTATGTTTCACGGGGAAGAGAGGTTGAGATATCTTTGAAGTCAGGAACATAGGAACAAGAGGTGATCACTTAACCCCTGCATCCAGCCCCATAATTTAATTAGAGCATTGTTTATCTATGATCTAATTCCACACTCCTGTTCTAATCATTTGATTAACAAAAGAAAACCTGTTGATTTCAGGTGAAAAATTAACTGTTAATTTAATACCCATTTCCATTTGCAGAAATTACATTTATATCACATTTTACATATATAATTGCATCCAATCTTCATTCCTGAAAGATCCAGCTACAATTTTTAAGTGAGTCTATCCATCAGTTCCCATTAATATCTGAAAACCTCAATTAAATCAATTTTAACCTTCCCAATTCCACAGATACTACCCTCGCTACTATAATCTCTCCCCAAACCTAACACTTGAAGCCCAGTAATCATTCAAGTAAAGCTAATTGTTTTCCTAATTCTGAATTCCTGTTCTAAAGAAGGGTCACTAGATTTGAAACACTAACTCTGCTTTGGCTCCACAGATGGCACTGAGTTTCTCCAACAATTTCTGTTCTTGTTCATTTCATGTATTTCCAAATGTTTGGTACTAAGATCTGACCAGAGTTTGGCAAGTGTGGTCTAACTAGAGCTTTGTGTAGCTTTTATGTAACTTCAGCCCATGGTATTTTCATGCCAATCTTCTCTCTTGCTTTACCTCAGCTTGTCATTCGAAGACGTCCCTTGTTCTATGCGGTTAGTTTGCTGTTGCCCAGTATCTTCCTCATGGTCATGGATATCGTTGGGTTTTACTTGCCTCCGGACAGTGGAGAGAGAGTGTCATTTAAAATTACCCTTCTTCTGGGCTATTCCGTTTTTCTCATCATTGTGTCTGATACCCTTCCAGCCACAGCCATTGGCACTCCTCTGATAGGTAAATAGTAACTTCTATTTGTGACTTTTGACCGTATTCTGTGTTTTGCTAAATACTGAATGTTGGACATTGAACTTTTTCAAGAGAAATATAGCATCAGAAACTGTACTTTGGAAACAGTGATCTACTGATCATAGGGTTGTTATAGCTCAGAAGGAGGCTATTTGGCCCGTCAAGACTATACAACTACTAATCCCACAGCTAAGCAATCTCTGGCGGAAGACTGATGAAAAAAACAAAGATATGTTAATACGAGAAGAGTTAATTGGATAGGAAGATAAAGGATGATTCAAACAGGGAAGGTCATAGCTACTCAATGACCTTGTCTAACCAATGGTACAAGTACAGCTTATATACAATGAACAAAGAAGAAGTCCTGAAGAAGAGTAATATTAGACTCAAAACGTTTCTCTCTCCACAGATGCCACCAGCCCTGTTGTGTTTAGCCAGCAATGTCTATCTTTATTTCAGATTTCCAGCACTCCTCAGTGTTTTACATAGAAACCACATAGGTTTAGTTCACACACCTATATTGTGTCAGGCACATCTGCTTAACTTTGAGAGCCACGAAGTTCTTCAAGAATTAGGTTTAAACGTCTCCATGTCTAGATTCAGGTTGCTGACTAGTGATTCAGAATGGCTCCTCTGCTGTGGATATTTAACTTGAACATTCAGTGGGAGAAGCCAGAGTTGTCTTGCTTAGCACAAAGGAGAACGAGGGGATATTTGATAGAGATGTATAAGATTATGGCAGATTTAGATAAAAGACAAAGGAAAGCAATTCCCAATAACTGATGAAACAAAATCAAGGGTTCTCAGATTTATGATTCAGCATAAGAGATGCAGGGGGAGGATGAGAGAAAGAATCTTTTTAAGCAGTTAATGGTAATGAATTGGCCCTCCCTGCCTGTGAGGATGGGTTGATGGAGATGATGAATGAATTCAAAAAAACAGCTGCATGGGCACTTGAGGGAAATAATCATCTGGACTATGGGGGCAGACTAACAGGAATAGGAATAGGACTGAAAGATTTGCTCTCCAGAGAGCCAGCATTAACTTGATGGGCTGAAAGTCCTCCTTCTGTGCCACAATGATTCTATGACCCTTAGGCCAAAGACTTGTACTGGTTCTGGCATAGACCTTTATTCCCCTTCACTCCCTCAGCAAATCACGAAGGACTCCACAATAAACTTAATTCGTACTGGGTATAAATCAGACGGATCTCACACTACCCTCTCAAAATGGCTGCATCAAACATGATTAATAAAATGGCTGCCTCAAACATGATTAACAAAATACAGAAATAAATAATTTGAGTATCCCCTGATCTTCTCACCTTGCTGTCAATGACTGGGACTGCCTTTGCTCACCTCATTTGTGTAACTATCCTTCACACATCTTCAATAAAATCATTCTGCCTTCAGAGGGAGACATTGTTGAAGTTTCAGTATGAGTTCAGTTTGCTGCAGTTCTCGTTTTAATGTGTACTCTGTAGACTGCGTACTGCATTTAACTGTTTAAATCAAATCCTTTGTCTGAATAAATAGTCATTATTTTGAGTCTTACTGTTAGCCATATTCTGCCCCAACTCACTGATGCTGCTCAAAGGTTTAATTTCATGCTTAGTAGTTGATTATTTCAGTAACCAAATTCTATTCTTCACACCTCCACCCCTCTGCACCCCACTTTCTCCATTTCTACTCCAGGCGTATACTTTGTGGTTTGCATGGCTCTGCTGGTGATCAGCCTGACTGAGACCATTCTAATAGTGCAACTGGTGCACAAACAGGACCTCCGTTCACACGTGCCAGAGTGGCTGAAGAGTCTGATCCTGGACAAAGCCACAGTCTTGCTCTGTCTCCGCAACAAGACTCAGTTCCACTCCATGCGTCAGCACAGTGAAACACCAGAAAATGCCAGGGACAGAAAGGACAGCATGGGTAAGTGCCAAGGCATGCCAGAGTAAAATTTAGCAGAAATGCCACAGAAGGGCATGTGAGCGTGTGAAATATGACATTAACAGCCAAGTAAAGACTAATTGATCTATCAAGACTGACTCACGCATCCTAACAGCTGCTGCATCTTCAGGATGTCCTGAAGTTATGGATGGTGTGATACAAATGGAAAGTTCTTTGTTTAACTTGATGTAGATTTGCAGGTCAACTGTCACATTATGAGCTACTCTAATTGTGGGATACCTAAAGAATTCTCCAGCAGCAGCTTGCATTTATATAGAACCTCTGACATCTCAAAGTGCTTTTTGGGCAGGCTATCAAGGAGAAAATCTGACTCTAAGCTCCATCAAGGGATGTGTATTAGGTGATATAAAGCTCAGTCAAAGAGGTAGCTTCAAGGACTGGCTTAAAGAAGGACAGAGGACCTTGGAGATTTAGGGAGAAATTCCTCTTCTTCAGGGCTCAGGTGGCTTAAGGCATGCCACCAATGGAGGAACAATTAAAATCGGGGATGGGCAAGAGGTGGGCTTTGGAAGAATGCAGATGTCTCAGGGGCTGTAGGGTCAGTCTGGATTACAAAGTTAAGGAGGAATTATGGCCATGGATAGATTTTAAGCAGAGCAACTGTGATTTCTTTCTTTATCTTGACAGTGCAACTGAATCACTTTGCCTGTGAGAATGGGACAGACTGCGAAAAACCAGTTAGCTCTAGCTTACCTCAAACCGACACAAACCTCACTGTGGACAACATTCTGCACGAGATCTCAGCAATTCGCCAATTCCTGGAGAAGAGGGATGAGTACAGAGATATCGCCAAAGAGTGGCTGCAAATTGGGTACGTTTTGGACGTACTCCTCTTTCGTGTCTACCTAGTGGCTGTCCTGGCCTACGCAATCAGCTTGGGTACTCTGTGGTCCATTTGGCAGTACTCTTAAGTCAACAACATGCCAAGCTGTACAACTGCCTCCACGTGACGCAGCCTAAATGCATAAATTGCTTTGTACCTGGAGTAGTGCTGGGCTCACAGAACAGAAACTTGCCATTGGGGCTCAACAGGCTCATGCTAGTTCCATTTAAACCAACTCGCATTCTCTTCATCCAGCCCTGTGAGTGTTACCTTCTATTCCTCTCTCCCTAACACACACTGAAGTACACCTATGATCTCCCATACAGGGACTCATACACATCTCGTGTGTTAGCAGCTTTTCATAAATGCAGCTCGCCACCTCCCCACCAACCGCGCTAACCTCGCTCCCCTCATTATGGCTATAGTGGAATTAAAGTATAATCTTGACACAATTTGTTTGAGTAAATACAGCAAGTTTATTTTACCTTGTCATGGGAGACACAATTATTCTAGCCCTTCTGAGCTCTCTGTCTTGTACTCCCTGTGTAATAATTTTGCATTACATTTATACAGTTATTCTGCCCATTTTGCCTGGACATTTCTCAGATGATACAGCTGCAAAACTTATTGCGGTAGGACACATATCAACCACAGCCACAGTCCTTGATCACACACACCCACATGCGTGATCAGACCATGTTCTATTTGCTGAACACTGCGACTAGCAGCAATGTTGCAGTGTTGCAACAAGATTATCTCAGACAAGGCTTATTCTAACTACAGCAATGAAATATGACCCTGACTGTTTCCTTAACCAGTCACACAATGCTTTCTTAGAACAAGCACACCGTGGCCTAATGTTCCCAATCCATAGTGTGGCACATCTGCAATACGCTAATTAAGTTCTTGAGGCAAGAACAGTTATCTATTTAAACAAAGAGAGAGAAACAAAGAAACCTACAGCACAGGAACAGGCCCTTCGGCCCTCCAAGCCTGCGCCGATCAAGATCCTCTGTCTAACCTGTCATCTATTTTCTAACGGTCTGTGTCCATTTGCTCCCTGCCCATCCATGTACCTGTCCAAATATATCTTAAAAGACGCTAATGTGTCTGCGTCTACCACCTCCACTGGCAACGCGTTCCAGGCACCCACCACCCATTTAGCCAGAGATGTCCAGAGTTAGAACTGCAAGAGCTTTCAAACATACATCCTCACTATATCTGCCAAACAGACTCCCTTTGCTGGTATATGTATTTATGGTGGCATCAAGTTGACAAAATGCACATTGCAATTTTCAACCCACTACACCAATCAGAAACTGACGTAGTCAGATCATCCAGCAATTTTATGGAGCACACTGATAAACTGAATGATAAGCAAATCAGATTGTGTCAATTTTCCATTCAGATTGCGTCTTCTAATTCTCCATAATCTACAAGAAAGAACATATCTCCACTATTCATACTGCACAAAGACATTCCTTTTTTTCACCATGGTTACTTGTCTAAAGCTAATCCAATATGATTGAGTATAAAGCCTTTTCTGAACTGATATCCTGTTGAAGTTTCAGAGCAACATTAGGCAGTTCCACCCAATTCTAATATGATTTAATGGACAGGATCAGTTAAAATAAATTTCATAAATGTTGGTGATATTGTAAACACAGCTTCTTCCCATTCAGATTCCTTCCACATTACGGGCAGCACAAAGTATACTTCATTTAGTTTCATTAGCTCCTAATCGTGATCATTCCTCTTCTGAGTGTTGTTCCCATGATCCTGGTAATCTAATATAGGGGACAAGATTGGCATAATGTCACTGGAATTCATCATAATATTATTAGTGGATAAGTCAAATCCCAGCCTGAAATCTGATTTGATAGATTTTTTTCCCCCATTCTGGCCTACACGTGACTCCAGACTCACAACAATGCAGTTGTTTCTTAACATCATCTGCAATAGCTGAGCAAGCCTTTCAGTTCAGGCATATTTAATGATGAGCAGAAAATGTAGGCCTTTCTCATAATGCCCACACCATGAAAGGTTTAAAACGAATCCTGAGGGTCACTGATTTCTCCTATAGTCTCTGTTTATTCTAGAACAATGCCCACGCCATGAAGTGTTTAAAAAATTCCTAAATGGCTTCCTTTAATACATCCTATCTGCCCTGAAACTGAGCGTCAATTCTATATCTTCCACGTTAACTCTGTGGATCTTTCTCAGCTCCCTCCCACAATCAGCAGCATCATGACAACCAGATGTATTCACAGCATGTTCACAGTGAATGCATACATTGCATTTGGTGCTTCAGCTTCAAAAACAACAGAAAAGCTTTAACTTTAAATAAGATCCATGGCTAGTTTATTCCACAACTATTACTGAAAGTTATTAAGGAAAACAAAATGTGTAACCATTGTTAGGTAAAATCAAAGATTAAAAGTAAATATATGTATAAAATCAGTTTTGATCGTTAAAGTTGCAAACACATCACTTGCTTGAAGATTTCTCTTTCCAAGGCGAAGGTGTTGAAAATTTGAAGTAAGAATTGATTGGCTGGGATGGCTTCTGTAGTTAAACAATTGGAGGTTGCTTGCTTAGTGAGACTCAATAAGTAGACAAGGTTTGTGATAAAGAGAGGGAGAGACAGACAGACACACAGACAGACGGAGAGAGAGAGAGAGAAGGTTCCTCGTTCCTCAATAGTTCTGCAATTACAACGTTTGCAGATTGTTAGACCTTTCAGCAGAACTATGGTTGATTCCTCAAAACCTTCTCTTTAACCGAAAACCTACCTCTTTGAGGGTCAAATAACACGCATCAGGTTATAGATCAACAGGTTTATTTGAAAACACTAGCTTTTGGCCTGTTGCACCTTCACTAGATGTACTGAGAGAGGCATCAAAACTCAGAACTTATAAGTAAAAGATCACACAGTCATACAACTGATGTGAATGTATTGAATAAATCTAAAATGGCTGGCAACTTCCTGGAATGTTTCATCAGTTAGAAAGTAGAAGCAGGTTTCAATTGATTAAAATGCAAATCCCAGAATTTATTTCAAATCACTGCCCCAAGATAACAAAGGTTTTGATTTTTTGCTTATAAATTCTGTGTTCTGTTTCAAATGAACCTGTTGGACTATAATCAGGTGTAATGTGATTTTTGACCCGTCCAACTCAGTCCAACACTGGCACCTCCACATCACTCCTTTGAGGGTGTGATCTCCCAGAAACCTTCCTGGGGATTTGGATTTTAAAATATTGTTTTTTGCAGCCTTATACAGATCAAGCTTTATGTTAACAGTTGAGCCATCATTGTCCCACAGAACAAAAACACTTATATTTACACTGGCCTGTTAATCCAGAGACCCAAGCAACGTGTTGTGGTCCTGTGTTGAAGCCTTGCCACGTCAGACAGTGGAATTTGAATTCAGTAAAAATCTGGAATGATGAGTGCAATGGCGACTGTGAATCCATCGCTGAATGTTGGGGAAAATCTATCCGGTTCACAAATATCCTTCAGAGAAGAAAGCTGCCATCCTTACCTGGTCTGGCCAACATGTGACTCCAGACCCACAGCAATGCGGCTGACTCTTAGCTGCCCTCTGGCCAATTAAGGATGGGCAATAATGCCGTCATCGCATGAATTAATTAATTTTTAAAAAATGGAATTCCACGTTTTCTTCTTCTGCTAATCTCTAGCATTATTGAAACCTCAGGCCTGTGCAAAGGGCTCTTTCTGTTGTCTTCCGGTCAATTAAATTACACGACTCCTTTTTCGGGCTGTTCTCAGTCTGTCTGCTTTTCGCTGGTGGTGTATTAACAGGGATTGTCATATAGCCAATGGCAGCCATTTTCATATGCTGTGTCCATTATTTAAAAGGTCAGCTTAAACTTCTTTGTAAAATAATCAATGTCCTGATTATGTGGTTGTGACAGCAGGGATTTCAAAAGACGCGAGCTTGATGTTACACCACTACTCTTTACTGATTTGTCTCGGGTTCATTCACCTAGTTGGTGCCTGCACCCTGGACCATGTTCCTTCACTTCTGACGTTAAAAAGAATGAAGCTTCCCTGCATTTAAGAAAATGTCATTGAGATTACTTTCCCAAAGAGTCTTGTAGTCCTGGATTCATCTTTGAGTATATTGGGATTGACTTTCCTGAATGAATTGGTTCCTTCTTCAACCTCTTCTTTCAATGTTCTGCCAAAACCTATTGCAACCTTTAATCTGCTTGATGCAGGTACCTTGCTGTAAAAGTACAAATATATTGAAATAAAACACACAACTTAATGAAAGTACCTCTACACGTTTATATGCAATTTAAATGTTCATATGTTTTATATGACTAATTAACAATCATGATTAGAATTCACCTGCAAAGCATTTGAATTGTGTTTCTGTTGCTCCCTAAGGTCAACAGTGGTCCCAAGGTCAGGAATTCATGAAATCACAATTTTAATCATTTGTTTTAATGAAGGGCTGATTGACTCAGTTTCCTACTCAGCTCCATGGGAACAGTTTGATTATGAAATCAGCTGAATGGATGTCTGCATGGTTAATTAATTTGAGGTCATTTAACAGTACAGTCTAATACTTCATTCATCACATACTAATATCTGCATAGGGTTAAAAAGATTCTTCCCAGCTTCTGACTGTGTATCTGCACATGTACAAATTTACAGCCTCAATCTCCACAAAAGCTTCATCATGGACATCATCATCCAGAAGCACAGGATAGAAATACCTGGGTTGGGCAATGGGACTTTCCTCAGTTGTGTCTGTGGGATCAATTCAGCGCACAGTGTGAAGAAAAGGTTCCAGGAAATAACTGTCCAGAAGGTCTAAAAGTCTTAAAGTAGTTTTCCTCATGTTACAGCAACTTTACTCATTTTTTATGCTGGTTTAGAGTCAGTACATTAAAATCCCTAATCAAAAAACATTAATAAATAAGAGTTACAGTTGAGAAGGAAACTAAAATGAATTGGCAGAACTGCACAATCAAACACTAACTTTTAAATGATCCAACCATGTTCGATACTGCAGCATCTAATGTTTAACCAAGGACACAAAGTGTCACGATTGTAGTGTGGAGTACGTTGATAATTTACATTCATCCAGCACCTATAATAAAGTAAAAATTAACATGGCGTTTCGCAGGAGATTTATCCATTGGAATTTAACACCATTCCATGTGATTAATTTGGTGGAATTTTCCACACACTGAGGGTGGCAAGTGAGGTGGTGAAGTTAGCAAGTAACTGGGCATGTTTCTCTGGAGAGACCCCTTCTCAACACCTGGTGACCCATCGGAGACTATCAACCCATGACCAGTTAAGGCCCTTTTGTGGTTAATTAATAGACATTCGACTCATCACCTCCTTGATGACCTTCCTCCCAAAAGAGTAAGAAAGATTGTTAATGTTCCTGCTGGGAAACTGGGGTGACTAGTCTGCCAGGTTGGAGGGGAGTTCCAATTGCCCTAGTCTGGGGGCAGTGAAGGGAGGGAAAGGGAGTGGCCTCTGAAAACCACAACTCTGTCCTTAATTCTGGCCCAGCTCAGTCCTAATTTCCCCACAACGCCCACACTGCAACAAGAAAAAATCCCCTAACTTTTCTTGTCACTGGATTCCTGCAATTGGTCTCAACATGTATTTAGATTCTAGACACCAATATCGAAGTTTCTGATAGGCTGAGAAACACATCATGCTTTTAATAAGCTGTTGTTGTATGGTTAGGTTACATGTCAGTCACCATCTAACATGTTTATCTGTGCATTTGATCCAGAAAAGTGAAAAACTATGAACTTAAGATCAGAAATAGATCATTAATCCTCTTGAGCCTGTTCCATCATTCAGTAGGATCATGGCTGGTCTGTGTGTGATCCAAATTCTACATTCTCATCTGCTCCAGATAACCTTTGATTCTCCGATCTGACCACAATATATCCAACTCCATCTTAAGAATCATCGAATCCTAGAACCTCTACAGTGTATAAACAGGCTCTTTGGCCCAACAAAGTCCATGCCAACTCTTGGAGCATCCCACCCAGGCCTATACCCCTATAAATGTTGAATGACCCTCACCTCCAGCACCTTCTGATGCAGAGGCTTCCAAATTTGCTCAATCCTCTGAAACAAAACATTTCTCCTTATCTTTGTCCTAAAAAGGGTGACTCTTGATTTTAAAACAGTGTCCCCACGTTCTGTGTTCACTCACGTTGAGGAAAAATCCTTTCCACATCCACATTGTCAAGACCTTTCGGGATCTTACACACACGTCAATCTTTTGATTTTGATTTGGCTTATTTTTATCACATGTACCTGAGTACAGTGAAATGTTTTGTTTTGCATGCAGTACTGACAGATCATACCACCCAAAGATCATAGGGTGATTGAACAGAGTGAGGAATACAAAGTTACAGTTGCAAAAAAAGTGCACAAAAAGCAAAATCAAGATTAGATTTGAAATCTGTCATTCTTCTAAAGGGTGGAAACTATTCTCCCGTGGCAAAGAGGAAGAGAAGCAATGCCCCAGTGGTATTATTGATGGCCTGTTAATCTGGAGACCCAGATAATGTTCTGGGGACCCGGGTTCGAGTCCCACCAAAGTAGATGATGGAATTTGAATTCATAAATATCTGGAATTGAAAAGTCTAATGATGATCATGAACCCACTGTCAATTGTCAGGAAAAATCCATCTGGTTCACTAATGTCCTTAAGAGAAGGAAACTGCCATCCTTACTGGTCTGGTCTATATGTGACTCCAGACCCACAGCAACGTGGTTGAATCTTGATTGCCCTCTGGGTAATTAGGGATGGGCAATGAATGCTGCCTAGCCAGTGACATCCACAATCTTTAAAATGAATAATGAAACAAAACAAGACCAGTGAGTCCAAATTTTCCTCATAAAGCAACCCAGCTTATTCCAGGTATCAGAGTAGTCAACATCTGAACTGCCTCCAATGCATTTATATCCTTCCTTAAGAAAGGAGACCAAACTCCATGCAGTGTTCAAGATGTGATTGCATCATTGCCTTATAACTGCAACACAGCAGCCTTACTTTTAAGTTCAATTCCTTCTTTGATAAATGATAGTATGCCAGTAATATTCTTGCCATGTGTAGCAGACCAGGTTTTGCAATCCATGCACTAGAACACCCAGATCCCTCTGCACCTCAGAATTCCACAGTCATGCCTATTTGTGCTATAAGGTTTGATCAGAGAGGTGAGTTTTAAGGAGGACCTTAAAGGATAAGACAGAGGTGAAGAGGCTGGGAGGTTTTATAAGGGAGTTCAGGAGCTGGTCCAGCCATCTGAAGTCACAATCCCAATGGATTAATTGAAACGAGGAATCTCTAAGGGGCCAGAATTTGAGGAACATGACCATTTTTTGACCATACACAAATACAGAGATTAATCATTTTAAGGCAGTCTGCAAATCTGTTGTAAATAGTCTCTGCCTTTGTGAGTAAATAGATTCAGTGCATTTTCAATGTTATTTACTTAGCTGTTTAAACAGGAAAACCTAAGGGTAATTTCATTGCTTTAACCTCATCAAAGAGGATGCAACTTGGGAGATTACAGTGACAGTATTGTTTTGCTACTTAACATGCCTTTTAACTGCAGCTCCCTGTTGGGAGACATGAGATGTGTGAATTTATCCTTTAATTAAAATGTGAAATGGAAATCACTCCATGTAAGATCTGCATCCCTTGTTTTATATTGTACTGTCCCTCTAGACAGCAGCAATTAATAAATCTAGGTACTAAAGTTTTGTTTCTTCTCACTATTTTGATTGATTAGCTGATGCCATGCCATAAAATGAGAAAATGTTTCCTTTAAGAAGTGTGAGAATAATTAGACAGCTCTTTTAAAGAGACAGCAGGCTGAATGGCCTATTTTGATTTTGAATGATTTTATAATGAAACAAAATATCCAGCTGCTCAATCAAAACCTCTCACTATCAATCACCTACTAACTGATACTTATTGTTCAATCAGAAAGTTTTGCAATCCATTTTATCTAATCTTCTTACTTCAGCATTAGATTAACACGTGCCTGCTTTTTGTAAAGGTATTTACAGCAGTTAATTTGTCACTTTGCCACTGATGAACTATCCATCACAACTTACATATACAAAATAGGTACAGGCCATTTAGTCAACTGGTCCATGATGGATCAAGATCCTCCGCTGTGTCTAATCTAACTCTATCAAAAATCCTCCCATTTTGTTCCCCTTTGCATGGTTAACTAGATTCCCCTTCTGGCTAAATGGCTACTGTGTACAGCTTGGTCAATATGGGAGGAAAGTAAATCTCTCCTTGGACCAGGAAAATCATTTATCCTTGGAAAATGCCAGATACTCACTGACTGGAAGTGTGGAGAAGGCAGGTTGAATTGAAGCATTCAGGAGAGCAAAGGATGATTTTTAAAATTATCAACACTGTGCCGGGCTCTGGAGAAAAGAAAGGAGGTTGACATGAAGCCAAAACGCCCAGAAAGCCAGTCCAGACAAAATGAGCTGAATGGCTTTCTTCTGCACCATATAATTTCTTTGATTTCCATGAGGCTTTATTAGCTTATTATATCCACAGTGGGGAGAGGATTCCATTTGTCCTGATAAACTGTTCTTGCAGTCGGTCAGTTTTATTCCAAGTTAGTATTTTTACTCTTGGTCTGATGTATTCAATGTGTTCAATGTACCCAAGACTTGATGCAGTTTGAAAGTGTCACATCCTTCTGAGTGATGCTAACCTTCTGCTCAATGAATGAATGATGCGAGACAAGTGACTGGTGTTTTTCAATCAATTCAGAAACTCACAAAAAGGGTGAGAGCAATAATTGCATTAAAACAAACTGCTGAATTAATCCCAGGTTGATGAGATTGACACACTGTCTATGAGAGAGAGAGAGAGACTCAAGTAAAAGCAAATTACTGAAGATGTCCCCTCCATCCCCAATGCTCAGTAGCAGCAGTGTGTATCATTTACAAGATGCACTACAGAAATTCAACAAAGATACATATACTGCACCTTCCAAACTCATGACCACTTCCATCTTGAAAGATGTGAACACCACCCCCTGCAAGTTCCCTCCAGGCCACTCACCATCCTGACTTGGAATTATAATGCCCTTCCTCCACTGCCAGAATCCTGGATCCCCCTCCCTCATGGTATTGTGGGTCTACCCACAGTGCATGGACTGCGGTGATTCAAGAAGGCAACTCACTACCAGCTTCTCAAGGGAAAATAGGGATGGGCAATAACGCTGGCCTACCAGAAATCTGAAATAAAAACAGGTTTAACCTTTTGGAACTGCAAATGCAGATTCCAAAGAAGAGTAAGATTAGATTCAAAACAGGGTGAATGTCACCAGAAGGAATAGCGCTCCGAAAGCTTGTGATTTCAAATAAACCTGTTGGACTTTAACCGGGTGTCATGTGACTTCTGACTTTGTCCATCCCAGTCCAACACCGGCGCCTCCACATCACAGAGTAAGCGGCAAACTAAACTTGCAAACTCAACAACAAAGAAGGCAACTGTTTGGCCTAAATAATAAAATGGCTGCAGCACAGATGGGCTCAATCACCCCCACCTTGTCAATGTTAACTCAATGAGAATGTTGGGATATAACATCACATTAAACCTCTGTTATCTAGCAAGCCAGGACTACCTTCCACCATCCACAATCGATGAAGTATCTTGCACATCATTCCCCTGATCCTGCATTGAGTTTGAAGGGAGCACTTTAGGAATATTTGGGTTTGAATGACCTGACCATAAGCAGGCCAAACACCAATCCAAGGTGAGAAACCATCATTGCTCCTTGACAATCAGAGCCAAGCCCAAACTTATGCTTGACCGAGGTTCGTGCATTTTTGTTTCCAGAGCAATCGTGGATTAAGCTCAGGAGCACTAAACTCCATTTTGGGTGAGTGCCTTGCCAGTCAAACATAGTCAATATGACGTTGGATATTTTCTGAAGTCAATGTGACATTATTCACTGTTTATATATTGACAGAAACTGTACTTAATCAATAAAGGCAGTAAATCAGGACATTGATTGTAGTAAAGTGTCAATATAACCACAGAACTAACGCATTATAACAGATAGTTAACACCCTCTGAAACACAGTAATGCATGTTAAGGAAGAAGTGCCCAGTCTTATCATTAAACTCGAACCTGTTCTATGAAACGCAGCTCATTACAGTTTAAATTTATCACCATAAGACTGTAATCTAAAGGTTCCATTTATACAGTTTCACTCATTTTATAGAGGACCCTATTTGCAGAGTCCAGGTGCAATGCTCACTAAGATTGAAACAATAAGAAAAGAGGTCATTCAGGATGAAATAACTAAAAGATTGTAGGGTATGGGATGAAACAGAGTGGACAAGAAGATTCAGAGGTTGAAATTGGATCGAAAATGTGTGATAGTATCAGGTTTAGTACAACACATTAAGAAAACAAATTGTGGCTTTGGGAGAGCGTAATTGATATTTATAGATAAATTTGGTGAGATACTCATATCACATGTTGATCGACTACATCTTTCGTGTTTTGCATTGAAATGTCAATTGACACTTGCCTATTTAACCCAGTCTCCCAGCATCTATGCACACTGTCCTAATATATTACATTGCCAATGTCTTTAACATACAGTAACAAAGATACGGTGTAATATGTTTGTACGATGTTCTGTTTTACAGAGTGTGCTACTCAAAACTACAAGGTGAAAGAAAAACAGTTTCACCTGATGGCTTAAATCTAGGATTAAGTAATAAGACTGAGAAAGGAGTTTCTGATAAGGGTAATTCTGGACATGTTTGCTGTTAACAGGAATTGATGTACTGCAGAATATAACAGGAAACATAAGAAATGAGGCTATGTAAGCTGATCTAAGATACAGTGGGACCCCCTACGTAGCTCCATTGCATTTAATACAATGTGCTTCTGTGACCTGAAGTAATGACTCTATGGCACTCAATCGTTCCCTGTTTCAAAGAAAGTTCCATTTCATTCCTTTGTCAAGCATTACTTGTACCTGGTCAAGATTCCACAATCAATGCTTTAAGAGTCGGAAACTTTACTTTGATGAATCCAAAAAGGAGCATTCCTGTTTGGAAAGGGAAAAGTAATTTATAAATTTAGGACTGAGTATTTGGAAAGGCAGGCTTGTTCTTTGGGTTCTTCTTCAATGTTGAAAGATATTTTCATATCAACTTTTTCATTTTTGCATGTCTTCCAGCGATCAAGGTCACTTGTTTACATGTTGCCTGGGAAAATGAATGAAATTGAGGAATGTGATCCTGATAAAGTGCCTGTAAAACTCCTAAGAAATTAAGTAATGACTGTAAGCCAGTGTGCAGTTTGTGTACTACACATAACTATGCTGTTCTGGTAAAATTTGTTCCTTTAATCTTGCACTGAACTTACAGAAAATTATCAGGCCATTTGATTTTACAGGTCCATGCTGTTGTCCATATTACAAAAGGGCCTCCTCCCATTTCATTTCATTTTATTTTCTCAATATTTTCAATCCTTCTACTGCTTTCTCTGTCATGATTATATCCAGCTTCTCTTTAAATGAAATGCTACAGAGATAGTAGGAACTGCCGATGCTGGAGAATCTGAGATAACAAGGTGTGAAGATGGATGAACACAGCAGGCCAAGCAGCATCATAGGAGCAGGAAAGCTGATGTTTCAGGTCGAAGCCCTTCTTCAGAAAAATCATTTTTCTGTATTAGGGCCACGTTGGCCATGAGACCAACTCCACTTCCAGGCTATTTTTTGGCAGTGAGAATCCCATTGAGACATATCCCAGCCTGTTTGTTGGGGCTGGATTTACAACCGGCACTGGGACGTCAATAGTAGACATGTATCGGGGGGCCCTGATTGGCTCACGTTTATTTTAGTGACTCTTGGTGAGTGGGCATCACTGCCTGGGTCAGCATCTGTTGTGCATCCCTACCCTTGAGGAGGTGGTGGTGAGATGCATTCTTGCACCACTGCAGTCTGTGTGCAATAGGTTGACCTACAATGTCCTGAGGGAGGGGATTCCAGGATTTTGACCCAGTAACAGTGAAGGAACTGCAATCATTTCCAAGTCTGGATGGTGAGTGGATTGGAGGGAAAGTTACAATTAGTGGTGTTTTCCACATATCTGCCGCCCTTGTCATTTCTAGATGATAATGGTAGTGGGTGTGGAAGATGCTGTCTGTGCTGGTCAGTGTAACCTCACAATCTTCTGGAAAGGGGGCTTTCAATTAATTAGTATCTGTACTTGTCATCCCATCAAAGACAATAGATCGGGGTGGGGGTGGTGGAGTTGGTATGGTGCTGATGTTTTGGAGCCCTCAGTGGCTTTCCGCCATTTCCCTGCCCAGCTGACTGCTATCCCCCGCTCTCTCTCTCCAGGATCGAATAAATTCAGTTCTGGCGATGGAGTTGAGAGCTGTACTTGAGGTGTCCTTCCACACGATGGCGACAAACTCCTTAATCATAAACAGAAGGTCTCTGTCAGGGACTTGCACTGTAACTCCTTCACAAAGATTGTATCAGGAGACATTTTTGGGTAGGATTACTAATAAAAGAGGAAAACAAATATTTATATGATTATATGGCTCAGGAACTGATTCAAATGATAATTATCCATCTTTGTGTTCGACTTGAACTTCCTTCTATCCTTACATCACCTGATTCGATCTGCTAAACCCTCTTGCTCCTTCCCCCTTCATGTTTAAGTAATTGACTTTATACAGTTGACTTCAGTTACACCCAGCCTCAGTGGCTTCCAAATTCTCTGAGATGAGAAACTTCCCTTGTGTTCCTGATTGGATTTAATGTTTATTCTTGGATTTTAATCGGCAATTATTGCACGTTAATGATCTCAGATGATGCAAAATAATAATGTGCTTATTTGAAGCGCAGCTGCTAAATTGTGCACAGAAAGGTCTCAGCAATGAAATCAGTGCAACTAATATCTTCAGCTGTCTGGCTGTGGAATGCATCTTGACCAGAACACCAGGTAGAAATTCAAAGTAGCACCAGGAAATCCTGACGAGCACATCTGAAGGAATAGACAAGCCTCAGTTTAATACTGCACCTGAGAAGGGACACGGCTACTAGTTCAGCAGGCCCGCGGGCATGTCAGTATGGATTTGTACTCTAGGGACTTGAAACTCCTGGCAATTACAGGATCCTGTCTACTGAGCAACAGCCGAAATGAATAAGCAGAACCTCACTTGGGGAGAAAAGATTACAGTTGGACACAATGCTCCTTGGCTATAGAGGAGAACAGTGCCCCTATTGGTTATCACCCTCTGAGAAGAAGCTGCGAGCCCATAGTTCCTTTCTTGATGCAGCCACCCTGTCTCATTGCTTACTGTTATTTTAGCCTCAGTATCCTCTGGATATTTTGGGTTTTGAGCAGGATGTGAAGCTAGAGGATTTGTCTCAGCAGATGGAGAACATTTACCTGTTACAACTACTTCCCAGACTACCCAAAGCTGTGAGTACAGCATTAATTAAATTTAGTCCCCATCAGAGAACTTCCCCAACTGGGAACAAATGGGTCGGTGAATTGGCCGAGCAGGGGAGAACCATGGTAATGCCCAGTCCCAGAACAGGTCGATGTCATGGCTGTGACCCAAATTAAAGACAGGATCAGAGCAGTGACAACGATTTAAAGCAAATATGGAAGAGAAGACACCCAGCTCCTGTAATAAACGGGAAGACAAACTGACCATCAAAGACCGACTGGTCCCTAAAGATGGACAGTGTGTGGTACTGACCCAAGACAGAAACCAGATCATTTCTCAACGTCACAGCATCCAAAACTATCAAAGAATAGGAGCTGACGCAGAGAGGATTAAGGAATTGCGTTGATTGTCGAAATGAGTAAAGGCGTAAATGATTACGTCAGAATTGATATTATCCATGCCCAGAATAACCCCGACAAATATACCAAGAAGGAAAATTAAGACATACTAGGCCAATGCAAAACTATGGGCCAACTCCAAGTATATTACATTGGCCCACTTACCACTGTGCAAAAGGGAGTACAAATACCTCTTGGTCATTGTGGATATCTTTGGCAAGATTTCCCAATCTGGACTAACATTTATAAAATCACAGCAAACTTTTTAATACGACATGTGTTCACCAGATGGAGTCTTCCCTGTGGTAGAGAATCTGATCAAAGTACTCATTTCACACCCCAAGTAAGGCAGGTGGTGATAAATACATTTGGCATGAGTCAAATGTTTCATATTGCCGAGCATCCTTAATCCACTGGGCCTGTAGAGAGGATGAACCACACTCTCAAAGGATGCTGGGAAGGACCGTCCAGCAAGATAATTTGATCTGGAACCATAGCCCTGCCCCTTGTCATTTTAACCTCCAGCGTAACTGGACCCAGTCTTCATGTTTTAATGGCAGAACGGCCCCATAACAGCCTGACATAGTCGCACTCATGGAATCATACCTTATTGACAATGCCCCAGACACCCCATCACTGTGAGCTAGCAAGAACTGCAGATGCTGGCATCAGAGAAGACACAGTGTGGAGCTGGGAGAACACAGCTGGCCAGGTGGCATCAGAGGAGTAGGAAAGGACTCCTTTTCAGAAATGGCTATTACCACATATTATCCTCCCTCAGCTGATGAATCGATACTCTTCCATGTGGAAGAGCACTTAGAGGAAGCACTGAAGATGGCAAGGGCTCAAAAATGCGCTCTGGGTGGGGGTTTTCAATTTCCACCACTAACAGTGGCTCGGCAGCAGTACCACTGACCTAAAGGACATAGCTGCTAGACTGGGTCTGCAATAGGTAGTGAGAAAACCAACAAGAGAGAAAAACATACTTAACCTCATCCTCACTAAGCTGTCAGCTGCAGATGCATCTGTCCATGACAGTATCGTTAAGAGTGGCCACTGCACAGTCCTTATGGAGGCAAAGTCCCGCCTTCACATTGAGAATAACTTTCATCATGTTGTGTGGCACTATCACTGGGCTAAATGGGACAGACTTTGTACAGATCTAGCAACTCAACACTGAGTATCTATGAGGTGCTGTGGGCCATTGACAGCAGCTGGATTGTACGCCACACAATCTGTAACCTCATGGCATATTCCCCTCTCAACCATTACCATCAAGCCAGGGGATCAACGCTGGTTTAATGAAGAGTGCAGGAAGGCATGCCAGGAGCAGCACCTAGCATACCTGAGGATGAGGTATCAACCTGGTGAAGCCACAGAACAGGACTGCTTGCACGCCAAACAGCGAAAGCAATAAGTGATAGACAGAGCTAAGTGACCCCACAACCAACAGATCAGATGTAAGCTCTGCAGTCCTGCCACATCCAGTTCTGAATGTGGTGGACAATTAAACAACTCACTGAAGGAGGAGGTTCTGCAAATACCCCCATCCTCAATGATGGAAGAGCCCAGCACATCGGTGAAAAAGGTAAGGCTGAAGCATTCGCAGCGATCTTCAGCCAGAAGTGTTGAGTGAATAATCCATCTTGGCCACCTCCAGCGGTCCCCAGCATTACAGGTACCAGTCTTCAGCCAATTCAATTCACTCTGCATGATATCAAGAAATGGTTAGGGACACTGGTTACTGCAAAGGCTGTGGACCCTGACAACATTGCAACAATAACACTGAAGACTTGTACTCCAGAACTTGCCGCTCCTGTAGCCAAGCTGTTCCAGTACAGTTACAAGACTGGTAACTACCTGGCAATGTGGAAAATTGCCCAGATATGTCCTGCACACAAAAAGCAGGACAATTCCAACCCGACCAATTACCACCCCATCAGTCTCCTCTCGATCATCAGTAACGTGATGGAAGGTGTTAGTAACAGCACCTGCTCAGAAATAACCTGGTCAGTGACGCCCAGTTTGGGTTCTGCCAGGGCCACTCAACTTCTGACCTCATTTCAGCCTTGGTTTAAACATGGACAAAGGAGCTGAATTCCAGAGGTGAGGTAAGGCTGACAGCCCTTGACATCAAGGCTGCATTCGACCTAGTGTGGCATCAAGGAGCTCTTATAAAATTAGAATCAGTGGGTATCGGGGCAAACTCTCCACTGATTGGAGTCATACCTGACACATAGGAAGATGGTCATGGTTGTTGGAGGTCGGTTATCTCAGCTCCAGGACATCTCTGCAGGGGTTCCTCAGGGTAGAGTCCTAGGTGCAACCATCTTCAGCTGCTTCATCAATGACCTTCCTTCCATCAGAAGGTCAGAAGTGGGGATGTTCATCGATGATTGCACAATGTTCAGTACCATTCATGACTCCTCAGATACTGAAACAGCCCGTGTTCAAATGCAACAAGATCTGGACAATATCTAGACTTGGGCTCACAAATGGCAAGTGACATTCACGCCACACAAATGCCCATCATCAATAGGAGACAATCTGACCATTGTCCCTTGACATTCAATAGTGTTACCATCACTGAATGGTATCAACTTCCTGGGTGTTATCATTGATCAGGAGCTCAACTGGACTCACCAGATAAGCACAGTGGCCACAAGAGCAGGTCAGAGGCTAGAAAAATCACAACAAGCAACTCACCTCCTGACTCCCCCGAGCCTGTCCACCATCTACAAGGCACAAGTCACGAGTGGGATGGAATACTCCCCACTTGCCTGGATGAGTGCAGCCCCAACAACACTCAAGAAGCTTGACACCACCCAGGACAATGCAGCCCGCTTGATTGGCACCACATCCACAAGCATCCACTCCCTCCACCACTGATGCTCAGCAGCAACAGTGTGTACTATCCACAAGATGCATTGCAGAAATTCGCCAAATATCCTCAGACAGCACCTTTCAAACCCACGGCCACTTCTATCCAGAAGAACAAGGGCAGCAGATAATTGGGAACACCATCACCTTTAAGTTCCCCTCCAAACCACTCACATCCTGGCTTGGAAATATATTGCCGTTCCTTCACTGTCACTGCATCAAAATCCTGTAATTCCCTCCCAAATGGCATTGTGGACAGCAGGTGGACTGCAACGGTTCAAGAAGGCAGCTCACCATCACATTCCCAAGGGTAACTAAGGATGGGCAATAAATGCTGGCCAGCCTGCGATGTCCACTTCCCACAAAAATAAATAAGTAAAACCCTGATCCTAACCGTAACATTAACCCAACCTAACCCTGACCCTGACCCTAATCCAACCCTAACACTACCCTTAAATCTAACCCTGACCCCGACTATAAACCTGAACCTAACCCTAACCCTGACCGAGACCCTGACTCTGGCCCTGACCATGACCCTAACCCTAACCCAAACCCAAGACTAACACTTACCCCGACCCTAACCCGAACACTAAACCTAACCTTGACCCTAACCCTAGCATTAACCAACGCCTACCATTAAGCCGAACACAGCCGAAGCCCTGATCCTAACCCTAACACTAATGCTAACATTAATGTTAGTGGTACCCCTCTCCTCAACCTAACTGTAACCATAACCTTGAACCTGACCCTGCCTCTAACCCTAACCCTAACGCTAACTCTAACCGCATAACCCTAACTCTAATCCTGACCCTAACCCAACCCTAAATACTAAACCCAACTGTAACTCTAGTCCAAGCCTTAACTCTAACCCTAACGCTGGCCCTAACTTTAACTCTAACCTTAGCTCTAACCCTAACACTGACCCTCATCCAACTTACTCCGAATAATAATCCTAAACCTGACCCTGATTCTAATCTTAACTGTAATCCTAATTCTAACCCTAAATCTAACCTGAACCCTAACCTTAACCCTAACACCAGCCCTGACCCTAACACTAACTCTAACTCTAAGTCTAACTCTAACTCTAACTCTAACCCTAACCCTAATGAACAATGTACAGGCTGTAGAAGGCAGCCACCATCAAGATAGTGAAAAGAGAGGAGCAGGGCTTGTTTTGATGGGAAAGTGAACCCGAAAGAAAATGAGGTAGGTCAGCAGGTTTTGCTGCAGATCTTTCAGCCAGGAATATTCCTACCCCCCAAGGTACTCTCCTCCCCATTCTGTGCTGAGAAAGGCAAGCCCGTTTCTGTATCAAATTTTACTGGACTCTATGAAGACCAGACACTATCATATGAATCAATTAAATTCTGAGGAAGGGTCATGACCTGAAACATCAGCTTTCTGCCCCTCTGACGCTGCCTGGCCTGCTGTGTTCCTCCTTCTCCACACTGTGTTATCTCTGACTCCAGCATCTGCAGTTCTTACTATCTCATCACCAGCTCGACCTTTTTTTAGAGGGATTAGAACAATCAGATCCCAATCCTAATCCTATGGCCCCTGCTGAATCCGGGCCAGTCCCAGTTACTGTTCCCAATCCTGATCCCAGGCAAGCCCCAGTCACTAATAGGGAACATGAGCTGGATTTAGACAGCTATGAGACAAGTTAATTTTCCTGTGCTAATGCTGTGTTGTTGCAATTGTAATCCTGCAGAGTACAAGAGGAATTGTAGGTTCAGATATTTTAGTGTCTGTGCTCAGCAGAGGAGCCAATGAAACGAAACCCACCATCTGTGGGATTATTGTTTCAGAGATAGCAGGAACTGCAGATGCTGGAGAATCTGAGATAACACAGCAGGCGAAGCAGCATCAGAGGAGCAGGGAGGCTGACATTTCGGGCCTAGACCCTTCTTCAGAAAAGTTTCTCTACGACTGAATGCCTGTAAGTCAGAATTCCCCTTCAACTCTATTACACTTACATCTCAAAACTGTTTGTGTTATGATCAAATCTTTGTGTTCATTGGCATGCAGATTAGTCTCAGTATGTGGCAACCATATAGCCATTCCTTTCCCTCATGGTCAAGTGCTTTTTATTCACTTGTGGGACATGGGTGTCGATGACTGATCCAGTATTTATTACCCATCCCTAGTTGCCCTTGAGAAGGAGGTGGCGAGCTGCCTTCTTGTACCACTGCAGTCCATGTGCAGGAGGGAGACCCATAATGCCATTAGGGAGAGAATTCCAGGATTTTGGCCCAGTGAAGAAACAATGATCTAATTCCAAGTCCAGGTGGTGAATAGCTTGGAGGGGGTCTTGCAGGTGACACACATCCAAAAAAAACACTTTTATCAGACTCTAGAGCTTAGATCTGTGCTGTAACAATGTTCCCCCAGCCTTAGGAGGGAGAGAAACACAGAGAAGAGGAGGAGGTGGGGAGTGGGACAGAATTTCAATGTGAGCAGAAAGGGGTAATCTGTTGCCTGCGATTCTCGATTAATTGCTCCCGTTCTCATGTCAAGCCAGCCAGAGTTTGATAGAAAGCAGTTTGGAGTATAATGAGGAGAGGGAGGTGAATAAAGACCCCCTGCCAAGGTGCAGGGTTTGTAATGTGGCCCCACACTGCTCAACTCATTCATACTGTAAGTCAGAGACTGGACGGCCAGGGTCACATCCTGAAGGAGGAATTTCTCCCTGAGTGAGGTCAAGCGAGTAAGATTCGGAGGGGGCGGGTGGGGAGGTGCATTAAAAGGAGTCAGAATTCACACTGGCATTGTGGAGTCTCTTATCCATTAGGATCATATCTGGGTCAGAGATCATGTAAAGACAGAACCCTTTGGCTGGAGCACAAAGAGCATTCATTGAAGTACACAGCAGTTCTATTGAATTGCCTCTTTTCACCCATATCCACTGTGTCACATGATTCATACTGAATGCCTCGGACCTCCTTTGATGTTGGAAATGTGGAGTTTATTTGAAATGCAAGAATCCTCAGGTTGCCACTATTTAAACATGTTGCAAAAGAAGATTCCATTTACTCCATCCATCTGACATGCCAACACACTTAAAATAGCACGGAATAACACAGGAAAAATAAATATAAAGTAAAACAAAGAGCCATGCATGCTGGAGATCTGAAACAAAAACAGAAAGTGTTGGTGAAACTCAACGGGTCTGGCAGCATATGTGGAGATAAAAAACAATGTTAAAGTCTCAAGTCCAATGACCCTTCATCAGAAAAATAATCCTGAATTTTGTATCTCCATCGGTTCTTACCACAATCGTATCTATTGTAACCGTAACTATAGTAACCAACCTAAAACTACCTCCATCACCTCTCCTAATTTTAATTCACTGATATTGCATTTCCATGACCTTACTGAAGCAAGATTCTGAGGGGCCTGGGGGAGGTGATTGTTAGAGTAGAGGCTGACAGAATGTTCCCTTTTATGGGGTTTCTAAAAGTACCAGATACAGTTTTGAGATTAAGGGTGAGATGAGGAGAAACATTTGCTTCCAGAGGTCTCAAATGTTTGGAATTTTCAACCCCAGCCAGTTGTAGATGCTGAACCATTGAGTATGTTCAATGATGAGTCGATAGATTTTGGATTGAGAAATAGGACTCAAGGCCTATGGAATGAAAGTGGGTTAAGGTCACCGTCAGATTAACCACATTTCCATTGGCTGACAAAGCTGGCCAATACGGTTTAATGGCCAATCCCCACCTTCTATTTCTTTGGTCTTATGATCTTATAATGGGAGCAGGGGAAATTTATGAAGGATCACAGAGCTTTTGTTGTATGAGGTAATGGAAGTGTTACAGCGAAGCGACATTGAGTTCAACCCAATCTTGTGATGTCACACACATGGTACCAGTGGAGACAAATGCGACATTCTTGGCTCCTGATAGTTGTAGTTATGTCTAACTGGTTCATTTCTATTGTATACTGCCATACATTTATTGTTATGCACTATACAGTAAACTTTGTTATGTAAGACAAGTGCCTCTTCTTGTGAAGACCTACAGTCTCTCCCCTACCTCAGATTATTAGGCAAATCCATCAACTTCAAAACCAAAAGGAGGGCTGGCTGCCTAGAGCTTGATTGGTTATTTATAAGTGTAGAAAGGAGGATTTGTGGTCATGTTGTAACTCAGCTATAAGCCACCAGTAATCAGAACATATTGGCAGTGCTGGTCTTTGAGAACGTGACTGTAATTCATTTCCTTCAAATTGTTTATTCCAGGGTATTTTGAATGATGTGTGAAGTGCCGGAATTGAGAGATTGCTGATTAAAGGCCTCTCGCTAAAACATGACACCATAGGATGAATCCCATTAAGATCTCATTTCCATATAGTGCCTGCACTCACAGCATTTGGTGGTTGCCATGTCTGAGTGGTAACACTCACTCCTCTGTGTAAAGGGCTATGGCTCTGGGATGCCAAGACTTGAATACAAGATGTAGACTGACACTTCCGCAGTAATCAGGAGATGTAAAGTGGCCATTGACATAATAATGATGGTCAAGTAATCAATGGCTCATCAGGGATTGATTAACTCCTTGGGTTAGTTTACTTAAAACAATAAAACACATTACAAGTTATGTACTGGACATTACAGCAAAACAACTGATTTGTGTGTGTGTGCA
This sequence comes from Stegostoma tigrinum, assembly GCF_030684315.1. Taxonomy (NCBI): domain Eukaryota; kingdom Metazoa; phylum Chordata; class Chondrichthyes; order Orectolobiformes; family Stegostomatidae; genus Stegostoma; species Stegostoma tigrinum. The sequence continues at coordinate 6,830,427 of NC_081385.1, read as the reverse complement.
GCTTGGAAGCACAGAGTAGGCTAACTGGCTGGGAGAGTCACAAAACCCAGATGGTAGAGCCAGTGATCACAGATCAAATGGAGCCCCCTGCTACTGATGAAATCCACTGTGCTGTGATGAGTCCTCTCTCAGCACCATACGTGGGCAGTCAATGGCATCTTCTGCCTGGGGAAGACACCTATATGTCCAAATCCTCCTACCTGGGCTGCAGTACTAACATCGTCCTTGGGAATGCAAATGAATGAGTGTGAACTTGCATACTTGGCATTGGTCACTGTCCTGCTTCAGTTGTAGCTACGTGACCAAGAGATCCCACCCAGGTCATCCCCTACACCCGGGGAGGAGCCAGTCACATAGAAGATCAAAGCTGCTGTTGACCTTCACAGGAGAGCTCAAGCCCATACTCCTGCAGGTCTCAGGACCCCCAAACTAACAGTTTGGCACAGTTCCATCACAGTGTCCCTGGTCATACCAAGCCTGTGCCAACAATCCTCCTCAAGCATCCTGAGGAACTGGATTTGACAGTGAAAGACTCTGGCCCTCCTGTGGTCTCGCAACCTGTGCCTTGGCCTTTGCGGGAGCTTGCTGTTCTTTTTGTGGCTCCTGCTAACACTGCTCCTTCTCAGTCCACCTTTACCTTCTGAGTAAGGCAGCCATCATTACCAACGTTCTGCCTATCGCCAACCTATGTTGCAATATAAGGAATACAGTATGTTCTCAGCTCAGAGAAGGGTCAGTGCTAGCATACACTGTAGATGACAGTTACTCACACTGCTCTAAACAGGGAGACAAGCAGCGTCCTGTCAATGACGTTCTCCTGGCTCTTTGTGATAGTCATCTACTTGGTCAAGGTGTGGACCAGCTAAGTAAGCCTCATTGAACAGTACATGGTTCCATGTGTTCTTAACCCTTCTCATCCCAACCCATGCCAACTATAGAGGCTCTCATTGTATGAAGCTCTATCTTTATACACACAGTGCAGATACAAACAGAGATAGTAAGAACTGCCAGTGCTGGAGTCTGAGATAACACAGTATGGAGCTGGCAGAACACCGCAAGCCAAGCAGCATCAGAGAAGCCGGAAAGCTAATGTTTCGGGAGGGACCCTTCATTTTTCTGAAATGTCAGTTTTCCTGCTCCTCTGATGCTGCCTGTCCTGCTGTGCTCCTCCAGCTCTACACTGGGTTATCACAGGAGCAAACAGGATCATTTCCGTGCCCCACAGCAGCCTTGGAGGTCTCACAAGCTCTCTGTTGGCTGTGGCCAATCCGCCTCTTTTAAAATTGATAGTGATAAAATGAGCTTCATTGAGATTGCAGATAGACTTGGAATTGTTTAAAAGTTTTGTTGTAGCATTCCATTGCCTGTGGGTACATGTTTCTCAGACTTTGCATGGATGCTTGTCCCTGTGTCAATCTCAGTTATTAGTGATAAGTTACCAGATTTCCGAGGACAGATAAATAGACTATTTGCAAACACTTCGGTCGGTTTGACGATGTTTATATTTTCCAAGGGAACGTGTGAAACATCTGTCCTCTAGTCTTTGTCGCATTGCATACATCATCAGGTTCCATTTTGTCGAACTCTTTGTTTATGCTCCTCTGGTGTGATACCAGATAAAGTTTATTGCCACGTGAATCTTATTCTTTGTGCATAGTCTGTTTGGGTTGGTGCACAACTCTTTCGGCCTTCGCTCGAGTGCAAGTCTTAGACTTAATGGAGAAACTCTTCCTGAAAATTTCCATTGGAGGTGGTTGGAATCACTAATCCAACAATTCTGTTTGCTAGCACCCCATCTAAAAAATTAGATAATTAACTCTTTACTCTGCATCTGATCTCTAAATGGTCTATGGATTCTATAGACTTATATCTAACTGATATGAGTTCTGTGTGATGAACACTCTTGACTCTGAATTAGTCTTCCAATGTAGTCCATATATTTTAATTCTTTGTCAGCTTATCCTGACAAATTAAGTCTACATAGACCTTTGCTGCAGATGGCTAGGTAAATCCTAGTGGTTTGGCATTCTGTATCAGGCACACCTGAATCCAGAAAAAAGACCCCTGAACATTTCTGAAACATTTTAAATTTTGTTAGGAGGTCTGCTGTGTCTTATGTTAAATGGGGAAATTTTGTGGGTATTTGGACAATGTGCCTTTGACCTTCCCTTCCTCTTAATCCAATGCATACCCTGATCTTTGTCTTCTCAAGTGAGTTAAACTCAATAAGGATTTATATATCAGCAGTAAGTTATACTTTTGACACACTGACGCTATAAAGAACAAAGGGTTTTCTTAAGCCGTTTAGCATGATTTAAGATTGCTGACTATATATTTTGACTGTAGGTTAACTGGCTTGCCGACTGTTCAGCTCACATGTTCACCAAGTTGTGTTAATGATCATGGTATGAATGATTATATGGCTTTGCTTATTTAAAACAGTAGAACACATTATAATGCAAATGCGAGGTCTTGTACTTTGGACAAAAGAATACAGGCATGGACTATTTTCTAAACAGTGAGAAAATTCATAAAGTCGAAGTACAAAGGGATCTGGGAGTGTTGGTCCAGGATTCTCTGAAGGTTAATTTACAGGTAGAGCCCGTGATTAAGAAAGCGAATGTAATGTTGTCGTTTATCTCAAGAGGGTTGGAATATAAAAGCAGCGATGTGCTTCTGAGACTTTATAAAGCTCTAGTCAGGGTCCATTTAGAACACTGTGTCCAATTCTGGGCCCCACACCTCAGGAAGGACATACTGACTCTGGAGTGTGTGCAGCAGAGATTCACACGGATGATCCCTGAAATGGTGGGTTTAACATATGATGAACGGTGAGGATCCTGGGATTGTATTAATTAGAGTTTAGAAGGTTGAGGGGAGATCTATTAGAAACTTACAAGATAATGCATAGCTTAGAAAGGGTGGACGCTGGGAAGTTGTTTCCGTTGGGCGTGGGCACAGCCTTAGAATTAGAGGGGGTCAATTTAGAACGGAAATGAAGAGACATTTCTTCAGCCAGAGAGTGGTGGGCCTGTGGAATTCATTGCCACGGAGTGCAGTGGAGGCCGGGACGTCAAATGTCTTCAAGGCAGAGATTGATAATTTCTTGATCTCACAAGGAATTAAGGGCCACGGGGAGAGTGCGGGTAAGTGGAGTTGAAATGCCCATCAGCCATGATTAAATGGCCTTACTTCCACTCCTATGTCTTATGGTCTTACGGTTTTATAAGTTATGAAGCAGGCATTACAGCAGAAGAATTGATTTCTGACAGTGCAGCTTACACCCCACCCACTGCAGATGAACTAGCAGGCAGAGTCTCAGCATTGTGTACACATAGCACATGAAGTACTTAAGGGTTCAAGTCCATATGGAGTCTCTCGTACGCATTCAACAGTCACAAGGCTCTTATTAAAGTCATTATTGATTTCTTAACCCATGTCCTGTGGGACCCACGTTTTACACATGATAACCCACTAACATCCCAAGAGAATAAAGAGACTTGCCTGTGTCAGACAAATCCGGAGATCAATTCAAAACAGACACTACAAACCTCAGGGAATGATGATACGGAGAAGGAGCTCATTTACATAACTTAATTGCACTTCTCCCCTGAGTCGGCTGAGGCACGTGGGCTGACTTGGTAAAGACCCTAAAGGCGAAATGATGCTGATTGTGATCGAGTGCAGGTGCAGCAATCTGACAGGGTCTCCCTGAAAGCTGATTTCCGACAGTGGGCATCTGTTGTGTGCTTTAGGGCCTGAAGTGGTGGACAGGGCAATGGAAATGCAGCGGTCATTGTGCTGCTGGCCTGTCTGACTCAGAAACTGACCTGTCGTTTCCCTCTGATATATACAACAGTCATCTTTGAACACCAATAGGACAGATGGACTGCAGGTGAAATGAAGGAAGGGTGTATGTGTGGAACACAAACACCAAAACATGACCAGTGATCCATTTCTATCATAACGTGCTTTAGACAAGGCCCTGCAATGACTAAAGCAAACCGTATGCCTTTTAGGTGGTTCAGGTGTGTGTCTTGGAAGGAGCGGGCATTATCAAATTAATATGTTTAATATTAAGTAATATTAATATTTCAAGACTAAGGGACGCATTTTTAAGGTGAGACAAGAGACATTTAAAAAAGACATGAGAGACAATTATTTTTTAGACAGAGGGTGGTTCACATGTGGAATGAGCTTTCAGAGGAAGTGGTGGATGAATTACAACATTTAAAAGACATTTGCATGGATATATGAAGAGGAAAGGTTTGGAGGGATATGGGCTAGGGCAGACAGAGAGGTCTAGTCTAGTTTGTGATAATGTTCGGCTTGGACTTGTTGAAGCAAAGGGTCTGTTTCTGTGCTGTATGACTCTATGACTCTATGTTTTTCCAAATCTCTAAGTTAGAAAAGACATTCACAAGCAGCATGGAACCGACGATATAGGGATGATATAAAGAAGGGGCGGGCTCCTGTAGAGAGGCATGACAAGCAAGGATGATTGGGCTGAATGGCCTGTTTCTGTCATCTGATTTCTACAGAATGACAGCACTCCAGGTTTAGAGGATAACCACCCTGGTGGCTGTATTAAAGTAGGACCTGGCCTAATTAAATTAGTTTGCCCTGAAGATTCAGTCTACCCTCCCTCTTTGATGGAGAGGATTTTCTATTAACTACAGTTCTTTCAACCATAGTCACAATGCAAGTGACTTTCCTTTAACAATATTGCCTCCTTAAGTGTTCTCATTTAGTTTAATACTTCATCAGTTTAATACTTCAGTAGTTACTATCAGCTCTTCCTACTTTTCACGTCCTTAGGGCAAAAATACATTGGGGATTTCTGGGAAATCAGCCTCTCTTTAATGAATTATAAGAGCCTTGTGATTCCCAAAGGCCCAATTAGGTATCCAGATCATTACATCAGAATTGATAATGTCACAAAATTTTCTTTTTAAAATAAGGAAATGAGAAAAGGCAATTTGCTCATTTGAGCATTTTTTCCACTGATCAACCATAGACAATGTTAACAATCATGGACACTCCCTAATTTGTTTAATCTGTTCAAGGAAGTGAATAAAACCACATAATGGTTCCCAAAGGCACAAGCTCTACAATTAACTCCCGACTGGAAAATTCCAGGATATTGATTGAGCTGGAATAAGCAGCTCTCACCCGACTGTAACACTGTTCAAAGGTGAATGTAAGTTGGACGTCCTGTAATACTCATTAAACTATATGCTGCGCTCATAGTGAAAGGTAGAGAGAGAATGACCAAGATTGGGGGTGTAAATAAAATACAGTCACTACTAAATCCAGAAGGGAATCAAAGTTCCTTCACCCAAAGGGAGGTTACAATGTGGAATTCACAAGGTGTATGTGAGGTGAACAGCACAGACACATATATATGAAGGCTGGACATGAAGGAGAAAGGAGCAAAAAATTCAACTGACAGAGTTAGGTAGGAGGCTAACTCTGGGATAGATTGAATGGCCTTTTGCCATGCTGCATATTCTATATAATTTCATTATTTTGGCCAAAGTATCCATGGAAGTCATTGTATTGTTCACTTACTTCAGAAGGAACATTGTCCTGATTCCAAGTCAGACTGCTTTCAATTCACCCTCTAAGTAGTCATTGAGGGAAAAAAGGGTCAGGTTTGGCTGTGATTCCCTCATAGGCCTGTTTACACTCATCACCGCCACCCCGCTCCCAAACCCCCTGGTCTCTCAACTGAGAAATGGAGGATGACTGATGGAGTAGGAGAGATGGAGAAAAGGGAAATATAGCAGGCTTTCCCTGAATTTAAGAAAGAGATGCGGGAAATAACAACATTGGAGGGGTAATGGTCTACTGGTACTATCACTAGTCTATGAATCCAGAAACTTAGGTAATGCTCTGGGGACCCAGGTTCAAACTCACCACGTCAGTGATGGAATTTGAGATCAATAAAGAATCCAGAGTTAAGAGTCTACTGAACACCATGAAACCATTGTTGATTATCAGAACAACCCACCTGGTTCACTAATGTCTCTTAGAGAAAGAAATCTGTCATACTTACTTGGCCTGGCCGACATATGACTCCAGGGCAACACCAATGTGGTTGACTCCAAACTGCTGTCTGGGCAATTTGGGACAGATTATAAATGCTGGCCAGGCCAGAGACACCTACATCCTGCGAGTGAATAAAAGAAAAATGAATGGTTTTCACATCATACGCTTAGGAATATAGAAAATGGGAGCAGGAATAGGCCATTCAGCCCTTCAAGCCTGTCATTCAATATACTCATGGCTGATTATTCAGTTCAGTATTCTGATCCTGCTTCTTTCACCATACCCTTTGATCTCTTTAATACTTAGAACAATGTCAAGCTCCTTCTTGAAAGCATTCAATGTTTTGGCCTCAACCCCCATCCATGACAGAGAATTCCACAGAGTCACCACTCTCTGGATGAAGAAATGTCTCCTCATCTAAGCGCTGAATGATCTAGCTTATGCCCTTAGACAGTGACCTCTAGTTCTGGTCTCCCCAGTCATTGGGAACATCTTTCTTGTGTTTACCCTGTCTGGTTCTCTGAGGCCAATAGGTTTCTGTGAGATTCTCCTACATTCTTCTGAACTCCAGTGAATATAGTCCTAGCTGATCTAATGTCCCATCATGAACCTGTCCTGCTATCCTAGGAATCCGTGTAGTCAATCTCTGTTGCTTTCCATCCATAGAGTCAGAGAGTAATACAGTATGGAAACAGGCCCTTTGGCCCAAACTGGTCCATGCTGGCCATGGTATCCACTCAGCTAGTTCTAATTGTCCGTATTTAGTCCATATCCCTCCAAACCCTTCACAACCACGTACCTATCCAAATGCTTTTTACATGTTGTGATTGTACCTGCTTCAACCACTTCCTCTGGCAGCCCATTCCGTTAACGCACTACTCTCTGTGAGAGCAAATTGCCCCTCAGATCCTTCTTTGATCTGTTCCCTCTCACCTTAAACCTATGCCCTCTAGCTTCCAATTCTCCAGTTATGTGCATTAATCCTATTTATGCCCCTCATGATTTTACACACCTCAGTAAGGTCATCCCTCACTCTCCTATGTTCCAAGGAATAGCATCCCATGCTCGCCAACCTCTCCTTATAACGCAGGCCTAATAGTCCTCGTGACAGCCCCATAAATCTTGTTTCCATACTTTCCAGTTTAACTATGTCTTTCCTGCAAGAGGGTGACCAAAATCATACACAAAATTCCAAGTGCAGCTTCACCAATGACTTATACAACTGTTACATAATGTCCAAACAGCTGTACTCAGTGCCTCAACCAATGAAGGTCAACATGAATGCCTTCTTCACCATCCTGTTCACGTGTGAAGCTGCTTTCAACAAACTACGTTCTTGTAGTCCTAGGTCCCTCTGCTCCACAACACTCCTCAGGACCTTACCATTCACTATTTCAGTCCTACCTTGGTTTGACTTTCCAAAATGCAACACCTCGCACTTACCTGTATTGAATTGCATTTGCCAATCCTCAGCCCACTTCCCCATCTGATCAAGATCCCTCTGTAATTTTTGATCACCTTCCTCACTATCAACGATATCTCCTAATTTGGTATCATCTGCAAACTTACTAATCATGCACCAACCCCTGTGGCATACCACTAGTCACAGACCTCCAGTCTGAGAAACAACCTTCAACCATCACCTTCTGCTTCCTACCATTGAGTCAATGTTGAATCCAATTTGGTAGCTCTCCCTGGGTCCCTGGAAACCCAACCTTCATGATTAGCCTACCATGCGGGGCCTTGTCAAGGGCCTTACTAAAGTCTATATTGGCTACATCCACAGCCCTACCTTGATCAATGCTTCTGGTTACCGCTTCGAAAATCTCTAAAAGATTTATTAGACGTGACTTCCCACGCACAAATCCATGCTGACCATTCCTAATCAGACCGTAACTATCCAAATGTTGGTTGATCCTGTCCCTCAGCATCCTCTCCAATAACTTGCCTACAACTGATGTCAGGCTCACTGGCCTGTAGTTCCCTGGCTTGGCTTTGCTGCCTTTCTTTAACAATGGAACAACATTAGCCACCCTCCAGTCTTCTGGAACTTCACCAGTTGCTAAAGATGAAGCAAAAATCTCTGCAAGGTCCTCTGCAGTTTCTTCCGAAGCCTTCCACAATGTCCAAGGATGGACTTGATCAGGCCCAGGGGATCTATCCACCTTAATGCAATCTAACACTGCAAATACCACCTCTCTCGTAATAGGTATGCAGTCCAAAACATCTTCACTTGTTTCCCTTACATCCAAAGCATCCATGATTCTCTCCTCAGTAAACAGTGAGGAGAAATAGTGATTAAAAATGTTCCCAGTCTCCTGTGGCTCCACACATAAACAGCCATGTTGATCTTTAAGGGGACCTACTCTCTCACTTGCCACCCTTTTACTCTTAATATATCCATAGAACCTCTTGGGATTATCTTTAACTTTATCTGCCAGGTCCATCTCATACCCTCTTTTTGCTCTTCTGATTTCCTTCTTAAGTGTGCTCCTTCACTTTTTATAGTCATCTAGTGATTCGCTCTCACTTGCCACCCTTTTACTCTTAATATATCCATAGAACCTCTTGGGATTATCTTTAACTTTATCTGCCAGGTCCATCTCATACCCTCTTTTTGCTCTTCTGATTTCCTTCTTAAGTGTGCTCCTTCACTTTTTATAGTCATCTAGTGATTCGCTCGAGCCCAAAAGCTTAAACCCAATGTATGCCTTCTTCTTTTCCCTGACCAGAGCTTCAATTTCTCTCATAATCCAGGGATTCCAAAATCTACCTGCTTTTCCCTTCACCCTAGCAGGGACGTACTGTCCCTGGACTCTTCATTTCACATTTTTTAAAGCCACCCCATTTGACAGTCTTCCCTTTTCCTTCAAACAGACTCTCCCATTCGTCTGCTGCTAGATCCTGCCTAATGGCCTCAAAATTGGCCCAGCTCCAGTGTAGCATCTTAACCTATGGATCTGCCCTACCTTTTTCCATTGCTATGTTGAAACTAAGAGAGTTATGGTAACTGGGCCCAAAGTGCTCTCTGACTGATACTTCAGTCATTTGGCTGACCTCACTTCCTGAGAAGAGGTCCAGTGTTGCACCTTCCTGAGTAGGGAACTCTGCGTATTGATTTAGCAAATTTTCTTGAACACATTTGACAAATTCCACCCCATTTGGGCCTTTTACACTCTGGGTGACCCAGTCAATGCAGGAGAAATTAAAATCTCCAACCAATACTACCCTGTTATTCCTACAGGTATCTGCAATCTTTATACACATCTGCTCCTCTCGTACCTGCTGGCTATTTGAGGGCCTGTAATACAGTCCCAACAGAGTGACTATACCCTTCTTGCTTTTAAGTTCTAACCAAATAGCCTCATTTGGTGACCCTTTGAGAATATCCCCTCTCAAAATTTATGTCTTCCCTTATCAAAAGGGCAACTTCCCCTCCTCACTTACTTGTACTTCTGTCACGACTGTAGCTTCTGTACTCTGCAACATTGAGCTGTCACTCCTGCCAGAACAGTAGCTTCACCTACCCTCACTCCAAGCTCCAGCAACAATTCTAAACTGGCACCTCTTGCTATACCAGTCATGGCCACTGCGCCCAGTGGTACCATGGGTACTGAGGAGCTGCCAGATTCTAATCCACCAGGATTTCTTTCAGGTAGGATCTGTCTTCGGGACATGCCCAGGTTCCTGACCTAAACGATGAAACATTTGTTTAAAGTGGGGGTTTGTAATGACTGGGGCAATGCCCCAACTAGTTTAGCGTCAGGAAGATACATTCCACCTGCAAGGTTTATCAACCCCCCCCCCACCCCATTAATTTAACCTCTGGAGAGAAGATGCTGCCAGATCCCCAAAGATGAACAAAAGAAACTTCGGCGTGTTCATCAACTTTCAACTTTGTAATCAGAACATAAGAAATGTAGTTAGGAGTAGGCAAATCTGCCTCATCATTCACAATCATCAACTCCACATCCCATCTTTACTTCATATTCCTCAAAATAGCTTCATAAAAAGGTTACAGAACAGCAAGGAGCCTTTGGGCCCATCTTGAATAAACTGGACCCCATTCATAATCACCTGATTTGTTGCCTTGAAGTTTAAAAATCTATGAATCCAGAACTTGAACATACTCAACAATTAAGCATCCAAAACCTCAGGGGTGGAGAATTGTAGAGATCTAAAACCCTTTGAGTGAAACATAACAGCAAAGTTATTCACTGCTCAGTAACTCACCCATCTTGTAATTTTCAAACTCTGAACACAAACCCTGCCCCACCCTAATCTGTAATTGTGTTAACATCAAGTTTCAATGTGCCGATGCCTCCTCAGCCAAATTAATTTGATATACTTTCCTGATATCCTATATAATGGGCCTTGGTTCCTTTATCTAATCACTCTTAAATAAAACACAAAAGTCTTTTTTTGAGAATATTTAGATTTTTAGATAATATTTGTTCACCATCACCATGTTTCCTACACAAGTTTTGTGAAACTACCAAATTATTAAATGGTTTAATATCAATGAGAGTGCTGTTTTGAACTTCGGGTGCAATTTCAAACTCCCTTTACCACAACTTCTACCACTACTCTACAGCTCATATCAATCTTCTGTTGGAATTGTATCAGAGCAGCAGGAAAATTCCTGTGGAAACTTTGGAACGGCTGAAAAATTGGGAGACGTAAACCAGCCTGTGAATTCCATCATAACTCACCCTGGATTTTGTCTCCCTTGATTTATTGGGATAACCTCCCAAGTGGAAACAATAAGTAATGTTTCATCATTCCTCAGTCTCCTCTAGACATCGCCAAGTGGTTGATTTATGGGACATTAATGACCTGCTGCTTTGATATTTAAAAGCTCAGGAACTTTTCACTGTGGACATCAATCAGTACTACTGGTGAGTAAGTGTTTGAAACATGTTTAATATATGTTTCTCTACACTAGTAATTTGGCAAACTATACATCATCTGTTTAATGATCTTTGCTACCACCTTAATTATCATTGCCTCCATATCTGCACAAAGCTTAAAACTTATACACTAGTTCCCTCAGTGGTTCCCTAGAATTTATGTTTTAAACTCTAAATTTGACAAAGCCTAACTGCTTTGTGGAGATGGGAGTGTAGTGACAATATTACAGGACTAATAAACCACTAGCTCAGGCTAATGGACCCGGTACGTGGATGGAATTCCACCTAGACGTGAAACTAGTCTCAGTAATGGCAACTAGGAATTTAGCACGAGTTGTAAAGAACCATCTGATCCACTAATGCCTTTAGGGAAGGAAATCTGCCACCTTAACCTGGTCTGACCTACCTGCAACACCAGATCAACAGCAATGTCATTTACTCTCAAGTACCTCCAGGCTCAAGACCAATTAAGGATGGGAAAGAAACCAGCAATGCCTATATTCTAGAAACTATTTTTCAAAAATCTAGCATGTTTCCCACACATTTCCAATATTGATGCTATTTGTCATTAGAAGAGTAGCCCATGTCACATACAAATCTTCCCTTTTTACAAAGCAACTATTTGCTTTTATATAGCCCCTTGCAAGTTTAAAATGGCCCAAGGACCTTTACAAAGTCATTAGAGCAAAATTTGTTAGAGGGTCACTTAAAATAATAAGTAAGGTGACCAACAGGTTCATCAAAGAGATTGATTTTAAGGAGCATCTTGGAGGAGGAGGAGGAGGAGGGGTGGAAAGTTTTAGGGAGTGCATTCACAGTATAACCAATTAAAGGTAAGGTTGGAAATGGTGGAGTCATGGAAATCAGAGGTGTTCAAGAGACTAGAACGGAAAGACAACAGAAATCTGAGGAGCATTAAGATTGGAGGAGAAAAAGGGAGAGGCTGAGTCCATGGAGAGATGTAAAAATAATGAGAATTTTAAAATCAGGATGCCATTGGTTGAGACCCAGGTAGACAATGCTTAGTAAGTTAGGATATAGGCAGCAGAGATTTGAAAGAGATAACACAGCGTGCTGCTGGAGGAACACAGCATGCCAGGCAGCATCAGAGGAGCAGTAAAGCTGATGTTTCGTGTCAGGACCCTGCTTCACAGTCATTTCTGAAGAAGGGTCCTGACCTGAAACATCAGCTTTCCTGCTCCGTTCCTCCAGCTCTACACTGTATTATCATTGACTCCAGCATTGACAGTTCTTACTATCAGAGATTTCAAGGAGCTCAAATTTATTTAAAATGTGAAGTTGCCATAGTCTTGCCAGACCAATGGGCTCCTTTGTCATTCCAGAGATTGACAGCTGTTGGGGCTTTAACCTGAGGGTCATCATGCCTCAGGTGAGGGGAGAGGTTGAGATGAAGCCACCTCATGGTAGCCTCAGATGAAGTGGGAATTGAACCCACACTGTTGGCATGAGTTTGAACCACAAACCAGCCTTCTGACCAAAATGACCACCAGCTCATGTTTAGGGGGGATAGAAATGGAGGCCAGTGAAGTTAGCATTAGAGCAATCAAGTGCAGCTATATGAATGAGAATTTGAGGTTAGAAATCATTTTTTGAATGTATAGAGTTTCTCCATTACTTTTGACAGGAATTGCATGGTTTGGTGACAAACATATTCAAGTACTTAATAAATAATGAGCCAAAAATCTCAAATTGTGTCACAACTGAATTTAGGAGCCCAAGTACTTAAAGAGGATCAATCAACAGAGCACAGAATCATGTCCCTTAAACAGATAGGAAGATGCAGCTTCATGTCTATCTATTTCAAAGTAGCTCGCCAAAGTTGTAGCATCTTTGTGATGGACCTATTTCAGGGATGCTGTATCATAGCTCAAGGATCAAATATTACAAAATTTTCAGTCCAACTTACTATTAATTCAGATTTGATTTAATTTATTATTGCCACATGGCAGTGAGATACAGTGAAAAGAATTGCTTTGCATGCTAACTAGACAAATCATACCTTACGTAAGAACATCAGGGTAATATATCAGAATGCAGAATATAGTGTTACAGCTACAGAGTGGGCATAGAGGAAGATCAACTCTAACTAGAAGTCGTCTGTTCATGAGTCTGCTAACAGCAGCGAAGAAGCTGTTCTTAAATCTGTTGGTACATGTTTTCAAACTTTATTATCTTCTGCCCAATGGAAGAGAGTATAACCGGAGGAGGAGGGGGTCTTTGGTTATTTTGGCTCCCTTCCTGAGGCACCAGGAAGTGTAGATGGAGTCAAGGCCGGTTTTCATGATGAACTGAGCTGCATTTATACCTCTCTGTAATTTCTTGTGGTCTTGGGGTAGAGCAGTTGCCACAACGAGCTATGATGCATCTAGATAGAATGTTTTCTTTGGTGTATCCATATAAGTTGATAAGGGTCATTGTGGACAAGGTGCATTTCCTTAGTCTTTTGAGGAAGTAGAGGCGTTGGTACATTTTCTTGACTGTATTGTTGGCATGGAAAGATCAGGACAGATTGTTGGTGATCATCACTTCTAGGAACTTGAAGCTCTTGACCACCTCCACTTCAGCACCGTTGATTCAGATAGGACATGAGCTCCAGTCCACTTTCTGATGTCAACGGCCAGCTGCTTCATTTTGTTGACACTATGGGAGCAACTATTGCCTTTACATCAAGCTGCTAAGTTCTCTATCTCTTTCCATGTACTCTGTCTAACCATTGGTTGGGATCTGAACCACTGCAGTGGTGTCATCCACAAATTTGTAAATGGAGTTTGAGCCCAATTTGGCCACACAGTCATGAGTGTATAAAGAATATTCTTCAGAAGAAGCATCCCAATCCGAAACGTCTGCTTTCCTGTTTCTCTGATGCTGCCTGTCCCGCTGTGTTATCTCATTACTGATGACTTGACAGACTCTGTTGTGGAAAACTGGTCAGAAGCATGGACTAGCGGAGGACTGAAACACCAAGCTTACTTCTGCCCTAATTGCTTATCTTTCATTTACTTAAGTCAGGACACGTGAATTTGTTATCAATTATTGAACAAGTGAAGAGAGTAGTCTGGAATTCATTTGTTTCAGGAGGTTTTTAGGTAAGGATTGCTAACTCTGGTGAATGGAATTTTTTAAAAATACCATTCCAGTTTCAGCCTGAAGCACTCTCAGGTCACGTATAATATAAACTTAAACAGAGTTAAGCTTCTTTTACTATACTCCAAAGTTTCCCAGGACAAGTATATTGTAGATTAACTTCAAAGTAAAACTGCCTCTGCACTATCCCATCAAACAATTCCTGGGTGTGTAAGTAGGCAGCAAGGTGGTGATGAGTAAATAAGTAACCCAGAAATCAAACTAATTTCCTAGGGAAATTACTCACATCATAGCAAGTCAAATTATATTAAGTTTAAAATTATAAGATAGACTTAATAATGGCAACCACGAAATATTTGTTGATTGTCACCAGAACTCCATCTGCTTCACTAATGTCCTTTACAGAAGGAAATCTACCTTACTCACATGGTCTGGCCTACATGTGACTCCAGACCCATGGTAACATATTGACCCTAAACTGATCTTCGAAATGAGGCAACAGACATTGATTTCAAAGATTATTGGAAAGGGCTAGTGATAACTATATCATGTGAGAATAAGAAGTACAGCATGAGTGGATGCAGAATAATGTTCCTTCACTGTTGTATCAATAAGCCTCAAGCCTGTTCTCAGGATGTCACCTCAAGTTCTGCAGAAGGGTCACTCAACCCGAAAGGTTAACTCAGATTTCCCTCCACAGATGCTGCCGGAGCTGCTGAGCTTTTCCAGCAATTTCCGTTTTTCTGATTTACAGCATCCGCAGTTCTTTTGATTTTTATTCCACTGATCAGTGTTATGTCCTATAAGTGCACATGATGGTCATTCATTTCTGGAGTTTTTGAGTAGAGAATTTCCTGGGACTCCATTTCTTTGAAAAATAGCTATCAAGGGACAGGAGACTTTTTTTTTCCAAATTCAGCGTGGAAACAGAAATATCTGCAGTCTCTGAAAAGTTCTGAATTGAAGAGTCACAGGAAGAGTTCCTCCCTTGAATGGCTATACCAAGATAGAACTATCATTGGAATTCATACATTCTGATTGTGAATTTAGCCAAAATTCAAAATCTACAGATTATTTCCAAGCTCATAATGTAACAAGGAGAGCCAGGTAGGAACTAATTGAATCATAAGTTGGTGAGAATTGCCACCACATATCCCCATTATAATAGCTCAAACTTTCAAATGATTCTAAGTGGACAAGAGAAATATTGATCAGAAAGGTGGTCACTGCACAGGAATTGATCACGTAAGAAATCCTATTACTCCAAAAGTCAGTCTACAAAGACAGCCAACAGTAGTAAAAGTAGCAACATCTGTGCCTTATGATGTTGCAATCTCCAGTCTTAAGGCCTCCAATTCTGTTCCTTTCAAGTTCATCATTACCAATCGCTTATCTCCTCAAACTAAAACTCCATATAAATTTGGGACCTGCTGGAAGTCCAACTTTTTGAGGACACCTGCAATGAGCTATGTTTCAATGTGTGTGTTCTGATGGAACCCAGTTTTGAAGGGCTCAAATAGCCTATGTCAGCTTCTAGTTTACAATGTAAAGACCATATCTTTCTTATTTTTCTATAGTTTTGATTGTGGAGCAAAATGAAAAAAGGATTATTTTGAAAATGGGGACTGTGGAAGGGATTGCTGCACTTTTTAAAAGCCAGGTAGTTTACACTCACTAAGAGTTGTTTACACAGTGTTTATCTAACACGTACTCTTCTTTATTCCCATGTGATGTGGTATGTATTGCCTGTTCCTAATTGCATTTGTAATTAGTACCTCCTGCTTCATTTCAAAGAATAAGAAACAATCACATTGTTCAGAAACTGGAATCACATGTAGGCCAGAATAGGTAAGGCAGATTTCCTTCCCTCAAGGGCACTAGTGGAATTAATAATGTGTTGTTCAAGCATTGGGGATAGGGCCATAGACAAACTGGAGTCAGGAAATTTGTAAAGGGAATTTCAGCAGCTGCTGATTGATCTGTAGAGTGGTAATGCCAAAGGCTTTCTGCCTGCCAATAATGATAGTATTGGCTCATAGGGAGTTGGACAGCTTGCAGGTGTGAAAGTTTGGTCAGAAGCTATTGGATACCTGGGAATAAGGACTAATCCTTTCCTCTGCAGTAACATCCAGCTCAAACCTAAAGAAAGCCCTCCCTCACCAGTAGCTGTAAGCTGTAGTCTTTAACCAGTCAGGGACTTTTATAAATTGTAAACCAGTCACCCTGTGCCTTATTACAAACAAGTGAAAGTATCTGGAGAAGGAAGACTGAAGATTAGCAACAGCTGGCAAACCAAAAGAATTGTACAACCGAATCCTGTGCTCAGGTTATTCAACTGCCTTTGCATTCTTTCCCTCCATGACACCTCTGTTGTGTGTGAGTGTGAGAGAGAGAGAGAGAGAGAGAAAGTGAGCAGAAGAAAAAGCGGGCAGGTGGGCAGAAGAGGGAGGGAGGGAGAGCGAGAGCAGGAGAAAGAGCGAAAGAAAAAAGGACAGCACGGGAAAGAGAGAGCAAGCAAGCAGGAAAAAGAGCGAGAGAGAGAACAGGAAAAGAAAGACAGGGAAAGAGAGAAAGAAAAGGGGAGAGAGAGAGAGAGAGAGAGAACAGAGAGAGCACAGATGTCATTATCAGGGGGCTAGATCTTCAACTTTAGCACATTACGGGTCAGTGCTTAATAATTGTTTGCCTGTAGTCATCTCTTGATTTGTAATAAACAGTAATTCAAGAACAAAAACCTGCTCCCAGCCTGAAAGTCAGATAAATGGGGGAGTTTTGTGTACTTATACAAAATATTTAACTTTTTGTGATGATTCCAGGAATAATAAGGCTTGATTTCCAGATTGCTACACCAGTGAGAAACAGCAGGAATCTTATTTGCTCCTTGGTGGGATGTCTGCTTCACAAAGAATCAATGAGATGCCACTGAAATGCACTTCTTCATTTATTTTTTTTTCGAACTGCAGAGTCAAGGTATACAACAGAAACAATTGTTATTCTTTATTTTTTATTTACGTGACTTATAAATAAAATACAAAAAATGTTCACTACAAAAATCTACTGTTAGTAGGATGTAAAAAATATTCTCTTTCGCTATTGAAGGCACAAACTTCACTTAGTGACACATGAAGAAAAATAACCTGCAGCATTTCTTTTTTTTAAATTTTCCCCATCAGAACACTGAAGAAAAAAAAAATGACAAAGCAGAGTCACACAGGAAGAGGCAGCAATAAAGCTTGATGATTACATCACATTGTGGATGGGCTGCACACACGCACGCACACACCCCTCTGGCGATGTTTGCACTGATGAGGACGGGACCAGCGATCACTATTCCAAACACAGTTCTCATTCAAACAAGGGAAAAAAAACAAGAGATCTTTTAAAACTTGTGAACAAAAAAAATTTAAAGAAAATGGCACCTTCTAAATGTAGGCTAACAACAGGTGCTGAGGTAGACTCAACCATAACATTAATTCAGAAAAAAAATAATAAAACACCTTTTTTAATATTAAAAAATAGTACAAAGCAATTAGACTGGCACATGCACTGTCACAAGTCAAAACAAAACAAATGGCCAATTGCCATGAGTACACTTGGTCCTAAATAGCAGTCCTCAGTGCTCTCTCTCTCTCTCTATATATATATATATATATATATAATATATTTATGTGTTTATATATGAACAGGATGGCTCTTTCTGAAACGTTACAAGTCTTCACCATCTTAAACTGGCACAATGCACAAAAAACAAATCCTAAAAAAGAGACTGGACGCAGGATTTCTTTTTCAAATAAAAACACTTGCCGAGAAACAAAGTGTGGAACACCTCTTAAGAAACCGATGCAACACTTGTACTTGACTGCAATAGGAGTTTAAGCCCGATTATTGTTTTTAAACAAAGAATGTGAAAAAAAATTGCAGACAGTTTAGGCTCACCATCATACACATCACATATCAAGTGTAACTATGCATGTTTTGCACTAAATCAAAATAGTTGCTGGCCAATACCATGTGCTAACTGAAAACAGAAAATGCTGGAGGAACTCAGCAGGTCTGGCAGCATCTGTGGAGAGAGAAACAGAGTTAACGTTGAGTCGATATGACTTTTCCTCAGATCTCTCTCAAAACACTAATGCTGTCTCTCTTTCTCTCTTCACAGATGCTGCAAAACTTGTTGAGGATCACCGGCACTTTATTTTTCTTTCAGATTTTCAGCATTGACATTGTTTTGCTTTTCTCACTGAACAAATTACTCTAATGCAGGGTCCCCTCTTATACTGCATAGCATTGTAAGAGTTGAGCGTGAAAATAGCGTTCAGTGATCATGTCCTTGGGAATTTAGTGAAATTTTCTTTTCCTTCTAAGTCCCTCTGTAAAGATGTTCTTAATTTTGTCCCCAATCTGTGAGCTGTGCAAAAGACAGTCAACTTTAAAGAAATATAAACTACATGGTGTTTTAAGAAAATAAAAGTCTTCATCTCCACTTGCTATCACTACCAGAGATAAAAGTATTCTGGTTTTTAACAGGTCACAATAACTTTCTCCAGACACACTACACAATTGCGGGTTGAAAATTGACAGTGACACTTTTGGATGTGCTTCATTATTTCGAGTGGAAGTTGAATGAACAGCTCATACTCTTACACTTACAGAATTCTGAAAACTATGAGACAATATGGAAACCCTTGCTGATACAAAACAACCCAACTATTTGTACCCAGCAACATCAGGTATGCAACTCGCTGTCCAGACTGTCTGGTGGAATCAACTCCATCAGCCTTAATGCTCTGGTAGAGATTGTGGTCAAACTGAATGAGAGATCCTGCTATCTCATCGGGATTGAAGAAACATAATTCATCAGGAAGACCAGCTCTGCCTTTGAGCACTGTTTCACTTCTTAGTTCAACATGTGGCAGCTTTAATTGTAATTATGGAAACCTATGGCCAGAGGGTCCCATTCTTAAGGCAGTGGCAGTGATGCAAGGCATTGTCATTGCCTAGGAAGAGAAGTGATTAACAATTCCTCAGCAAAAAGCACCGTCAAATTCAAGATGAACTACACCTCAAATTTACAAATTCCCCACTAGCAGATTAACTGATCGGCAGTATAACAAATACTTGGCGGTATGTTCACTGGAGAAGATAAAAGCTCAAAATTCCTTCTGGAAACTGAGGATCTAGGATTGGCACAGATGGCCCTCATTATCCTGATCAGAAATGACCTGTCCCATTAGAAAACTTGGTTTTCAATTGCTTTGCTGATGCTGCTCATCAAGTAAACCCTGGATAGTCAGGGCTGAGGTGAAGAATGGGCGTGAAGTGGGGGAAAGATTCCTACTGCTCTATGGAAAAGGCGAAACAAAAAAAACTTGAAACTTTATGTACTTGAGCGACCAGAATGGCAGAAAAGGCCCAAGGCCTTTCAATAGTGACTATTTTCTCAGAACATTAACAATAGTTAGGCCCATTGAATATGCAAGTTTGGGCCTCACTGATTTAGGTTTTTTCTGAAACAACTGTCTAATGAATTTGACAGAAGCCAACACCAGAGTGGATCTGGAGTAAAATTAAATGTATTAAAATTTGTAGCTTTTGTACCTGACAATCAGACACAACGCAGATTAGGGTATAGATTAATGTCTTTTGCTGCAGATATGGTAAAACAAACAAAAGCCACATTGAATCTTGAAGCTAGTCAACTTTAGATGGCTCTTATTGCTACAGTCCTGCTAAAAAGAACATCAGCAAATGGTGAAAATGACCAATGGAATTAATTGTCTCAGGGTTAACTTTAACTGGTTAACCGGCTCAAACATTACCCTCGTTAAAGTACGGGTACTTGCTAGCTTGTTAGGTCAACAATTGCCAAGTTAGATCAGTTAAGGCCCAGTGTCAGCCTCTGTCTAAAAATGGACCCCAGTGACCCCAACAGAAACAACGAGATATTCACAGTAAACCCTTGCTGCATTAGTGAACGTAACTGAAATAGTGTAAGAGTGGATTGTTTGAATTTAGCTTGGCTGCACAGCCTTAATTCTCACTTAACATCTTGCTTACAGTCAAATCCAATTCAATTTAAACCACATTAATAGGGTCTAAATTACTTTTCATTTGCATCAACTTATATCAAAGATTTGCTTGTACTTAATATTATCTTTTACTTTAAGGAAAACTTGGGAGACTGCTTATTCTCCTCGGGACTGGCTCAAAAAGCGAGAGTTGCAGGAACAGAACTCTTTCCCCATTGAAGGTACAGAATGCCAGCGGCAGGTAGTCCCAGGTCAAAGTAAGACACCAAAAATCAAAGGCAGTCCTCATGCACTCGTGCAAGAGCTGGTTCAGGCTCTAGCCTGGGTTCAAAGGCTGCCATTGTAGACTAACCTAGCTCAAGGCTACACAACCTAACAAGGTGCCAGTCCAATTTGTAATATTGTACCCAGTACCACAACTTGCACTTCCCACAGAGGACATCTGTGGGAAAGGTTAAGGGCTGATTCATTTGGCTCGTGAGATTGTGCTCACAGGGTTGAGACATTACAAACAGAATCTCTATAGGCAACTGGGTAGAAGCCTTTATGGGGTTGGACATAGCCCCCAATGAAAAGCCAATGTCTGACCTCCTCCTCCACCTGTCCTGCAGGCAGAATTATGATCACTTTTCTGGAAATAAGAATCTGCCTTCTTCAGCCACAATTCTTTATTTGTTCTAATGATAAACCAGTTTCCTGTTATCATGAGAAAAAGTAGCACAAGCTAAGATTTCGCACAGTAACTAATGGGCTCTGAATGAAGCCAAAAATCATCCAAGAGTCAGAACTGAATTTAGTTTTGAACATTTGTTTCAATTACCCCAGTTGCAGAAGTTTTAAATAAAATACTACCATCATGGTGTGAAATGAAATATATTCTAGAGTAAATCTCCACATAAACATTGAGCTTGCTAACTCTAAATCATACTGGAATTAAACTGGTTCCTTTTTGAGCGACTTCTTTGGTTAACCCGCAAGATAATGGCTGTGCAGCCAAGGCTCTGGACTTTCATCTCCAATGTCAAATCTCCTCCTCTGAAAAACAAGTGACATCACTTGAGGGTGTTAGCAGCCCTCCAACTAAATCATGCTCTCAAATTGCAAGTGCCAGCAGTTCCATGATAGGGAAACTTGGACATCTTAACTATCATGTTCAAAGGAGAACTTTTCAAGTGTTTATTGGCAATGCCAATCAAATTTGCAGATCAGTCTCACAGCAACATTCAATATGGACTGCCTAGTCTGAACTGCTACGGTATATAGTATCAGTACAAAAGACCACAAGGCCATTTGTAATAATCATTCAAAGCACTAGTCGCCATATTTGTGCGTTAACAAATGGAATTCCAGTTTAATTAACTTTTTTTTCAAAAAAGATAAAGAAATGATCACTATTAACCACTTGGGTCCTTTGACTTCTAAATTATAACAGCCAAACATTTAATGAATCAGGAAACAAGGATTTGGGTTCTGTCACTGACAAACCAGTGCGTTATTCACAAATATCTTCAATAGCAGAAGTGCTACAAATGGGCAGTGAACTTCTCAAATTAGGAAGCCTGATCTGTTTTCCAAACTTTTACTGACCATCCCCTTCCACCAAACTCAAGAGGATTAATGGTCTGCAATAATAACTGAAGTGCGTTTCATAAGCCACTTTATAAGTTGGGGCAAGGGATGAGGGGAAGTGAGAGTGGGAAGGACAAAACTGGGAATGGAGGTGAGGAAGGTGAAGATATTGGGAAAATTAGGTGGGGGGGGGTGGAAATAATAGGAAATGGAGAGGGGAGAGATGTAAAGAGGAGGAAACCAGATATCTTGTAGGTTTTTGGCCTGATACCACTTTGGCAACAATTTCAGCCCTGCCCACTCGATAATCATGGGAACCATTCTCACTGACTAATGAAATACAACCAAGTCTATAGGTTCATCAGTCAGATATAGGCAAACTCTTCCTCTTTGCATGTAGAAATTGTTCTTTGTTGCTAGGCAACAAGACTTTCCCCCTCTCTAGGCTTGTGTACCCAATGTCCTGCTGGCTTTATTAATAATTAGAGGTTATATTACCAAGTAACTTTGTTGCTTTTTGATTTAGTGCTAAATGCATGGAATAACATTGGGATACAACAACACTGTTTGAATTCCCACTTATTCACGAAGAAAAATCATATTTCACATCACAGAGGCAGAAAGACTACCAGATACCTACAAATGTTAAAAGGATTGACAATTATTACAAAAATATCACAATTTTGTAAATATCTAACCATTCGGTCTGAACATCACAGAGTGCTCCTCAACCCTGACAGTGTAGATTTGAATCCCCTCCATTCCCAGCGTACATTTACTAAAATCTCTCTTTACACACACACATCCATCTACCTCTCTCTCTCACACACACACACACACACACACACACACACAAACCAAGATTCCAGATTCTCCCCCAAGCGATTCTCTTCTTTTCTTCATAGTTAAAGAAAACCACATTGACTGTTCTCATAACTCAAGCTCAACACCTGTGTCCTTTCCATCGCACATTAGAAACTAAACCACCAACTGTTGCCTTTTCAACTAAAGGACTACACACACTCTTTCCATTTTTAAGGCACCCCCAAATTTCCCTTTTCACTGCTGGTCTAGACGTAACAGCTGTGCACAGCTAACCCAGTCTTTTCACTCCCATTCCCCAAGTTCTTTTTGTTTTTGAAATGACATTCCCCGCCACCCTCATCCCAGCAACACCCTAACTACGGCTAGATTCCCTAAATTCCCTCCCTCCCTCCCTCTCCCCGCCCTTACATATAGGTGCTGTTAGTTTGCCAAAGGAAATGCAGCAGACAATTCAAGCATGAGATGAACAGTTGTGGCAACAATGTAAAACACAAAAATACTGCAAACTGTGCTTTAATAACTTGCCAAAACAAAGTTTAAAAAAATAAGAGGTAGCTTTCAGAATATGTTTTGTCTCTTACCTAACCGGGAAGAGACGTTTTCCATTCATTTTTAAACAAAAAGCACAAAAAAAGGAAGAAAAAATAATAATTTGGTAATGACTGCGCACACTCAAAAACAAAACTACTTTCTCTGCTGTGGCACTTTGCAGTCCCTTAAGTACTTAAACTTGTTGCTACTGCCCGTCATATTTTGTGATTTATTTAATGACCCATGCCTGTACATGAAAGGAGGGCATCCAAACAGGGAAAAAAAAATTCGCTGAACAAGGTCATACAACGAGGTAATTCCAAGCGCACTGTGTGAGACACAGAAAATGGTTCAAAAAAAAATTTTTAAAAATCAAATTTTCTTCCCCACATTCACAGCAGTGTTTTTCTTTTCCCCTCTCTTGCTTTCATGGTTAGACGTAGCACAGGTAGAGATATGTTTTCTCTATTCTCCAGTCTGGTGGAATATCCTCTGGCTTGTGGCCTTTCATGTGCTTCTGCATAGCAGAAAGGCTGGGGCAGTAATCTAAGCATATTGTGCACTGGTAAGGGGATGCCCCATTATGGGTGCGTAGGTGCTTGATCATAGCAGAGTAGTCCCGAGACCGTTGATGGCACAGTTTACATTCAAAAGGCTTTTCACCTGCAAGAACCGAAATAAAAATCACATTATGCCTTTGAAGATCAAAAGTTGCTTATTTCCCATTGACGAACACACAAGACAGTATAGAATCATAAATCCCTATAGTGCAGATAGAGACGATTCAGCCCATTGAGTCCGCACTGACCCTCTGAAGAGCATCCAACTCAGACCCACCCCCACATCTGTAAACCTGCACTTCCCATGGCTAAACCACCTAAGCTTGCACATCCCTGGCATTACAGGGCAATTTCGTACGACCAAATTCACCTGATCTGCACATCTTGGGACTGTAGGAAGAAACTGGAGCACTCAGAAGAAACACATACAGGCACAGAGAATGTGCAAACTCCACACAGTCTCCTGAGGCTGGGGTCCCTGGTGCTGAGGCAGCAGTGCTAACCACCGAGCTACGCAGCCCTTATCCTCCCCTCCAACTCCCCTTCCGCAATTCCTTTGGCCCCAGCAACCAATTGTTGTTTTTCTCTCCACTCCTATCTCCATTAAATTTTATCTTTCTCCCATCCCAATTCCACTCCCTGCTTCCTTCAACTTTTAGTCCTCCTAACCTCCCCACCCCACAACCTCCCCACCCCTGTAGACCAAAACAGGATCATCTAGGGGGAAAAAAAAATAGCCATTCATCACACAGTCCACAGTCTATTCAGGTGTAGGGGCATCATAATGATGGCCATTCCCACAGCCCACTAGAAAGGAGAGTTCTGGAGAGCAAGGAGGCAGGGAGGCGAAACCTGAATAGGGATAGAAGAGAGTATGCTATAAAGATTAAGATATTTACACGTAAACAGTACAGCGAGTAAGGCAACTTAAAGATATTAGAAAATGCAGGCATTAACTTCCAAATCAATTATCGCTCATTTGAAACTGCTTAATTTCATTACAGCAGCAATTTTGATCCTAGAGATGCTTGGATTCACTGTACAAAGAAAAACATTGTCAAATAATGTGATAGACCTTTCTAGTGTCAAATTGTTCTCAAACATTTATTTGTCCAGTAGCATTTACTGAACCAAATCTCCAAGATGCACTGCAGTTGTTCTTCGACTAACACCTTTCAGACCTTACAAATTGGAAGGGAAAGAGCAACAGGTTCATGGAAACACCATCATCTACAAACTCCTCTTCAACCCCCTCACCACCCTAACTCATACCCCAAAACCCTAACCCACCCCCACTTCCTACCTACCAGCCTCATCCCCACCTCCTTGACCTGTCTGGTGATCTTCCCCATCCGCTTCCAAGCGGATAGTCCCCCAACCCCGCACAGCCTGGTTCTACCTCCTGTCAAAATCCCACAAACTGGACTGCGTGGGCAGACCCATTGTTTCAGCCTGCTCCTGCCCACGGAACTCCTCTCTTCTGACCTTGGCTCAGTTTTCTCTCCCCTGGTCCAATCCCTACCCATGTACATCCATGATTCATCTGACGCCTTGCGCCGGTTTCAAAGCTTCCAGTTTACCGGCTCCAGCCACCTCCTCTTTACCATGGACGTGCAATCCCTTTACACATCCACTCCCCACCAGGAAGGCCTTAGGGCTCTCCGCATCTTCCTGGAGCAAAGACCTGAACCATCACCACCCACCACCACCCTCCTCCGCTTGGCCAAGCTCATCCTCACCCTCAACAACTTCTCTTTCACCTCATCCCATTTTCTTCAGTTAAGAGGGGTCGCCATGGTACCCGTGTGGGCCCTAGTTATGCCTGTTACTTTGTGGGGTACATGGAACTTTCCTTGTTCCAGTCCTATTCCGGCTCCCAATCACGACTCTTTCTCTGATACGTTGATGATATCATCGGTGCTGCTTCCCTCGCTTGTCTAGAACTGAAAAACTTCCTCAATTTCACCTCCAATTTCCACCCGGCCCTCACTTTCACCTGGTCTATCTCTGACTCCTCCCTTCACTTGTGTTTTCATTTCTGGGGATAGACTGGCCACTAACATCCATTACAAACCCACCGACCCCCACTGCTACCTGGACTATACATCCTCACACGGGCAGCACAGTGGCTCAGTGGTTAGCACTGCAGCCTCACAGCGCCAGGGACCTGGATTCAATTCCAGCCTCGGGCAACTGTCTGTGTAGAGTTTGCACATTCTCCCCGTGTTTATGTGGGTTTCCTCCGGGTGCTCCGGTTTCCTCCCACAGTCCAAAAGATATGCAGGCTAGGTGGATTGGCCATACTAAATTGCCCGTAGTGTTCAGGGGTGTGTGCGTTATAGGGGGATGGGTCTGGGTGGGTGCTTCAAGGGGCGGTGTGGACTTGTAGGGCCAAAGGCCTGTTTCCACACTGTAGGGGATCTAATCTAATCTAACTCCATTTCCTGTAAAGACTCCATCCCATTCTCTCAGTTCCTCTGTCTCAGTCACATATGTTCAGATGAGGCCAACTTTGACAAGGGACCTTCCGACATGTCCACATTCTTCCTCAACCCAGGATTTCCCAACTCTGTTGTCAACAGGGCCCTCAACCAGGTCCGACCCATCTCCTGCTCTTCTACCCTCACCCCTTCTCTTCCCTCTCGCAATAGTGATAGGGTTCCCCTTATCTTCACCTACCATCCCACCAGCATGCATATCCTGCTGAACTTTTCCAGCAACTTTGTTTTTGTTCCTTAAGCTGTCTGTCTTCCCTCCCAACTGACCAACCCCCATCCCAGCTCCCTACTTGCAGACGCCTTTACTGGCTTCATCCCCGCCTCCTCAACCTGTCCATTTTCTTTCCACCATCCACCTTCCATCACCGCCTCCCCCTCTCTCTCCATTTATTTCAGAGTCCCCTTCCCCTTCCCCACTTCTGAAGAAGGGTCCAGACCTGAAACGTCAGCCTTCCTGCTCTGTTCATCCAGCTCTACACCTTGTTATCTTGACTCAGAAATACGTTGGTTATTCATTCACAGGGTTAAAGTCCTAACATTGTTTTTTTTAAAACAGCATGGACCAACACCAAATGGGCCGCAATGACCCCAGCAGGTGGTTCACTACCTCCAAGGGCAAATGGGGGGAGGGCAATAAACACCAGCCTTGGTGGATGTAAATGCCTCCACATTCCACGAATGAGGTGAAAGCACAGACAGAAGTTTATCCAGATCTTGAATGACATTTAAAGCACGCTTTTAATTCAAGTACTTTCCATCTGCTTAAGAAACTAGCTACATGCCATTCCCCCATTATAGATAAGTATAGCTCTAAAAAGAGTCAAGAGCCCAACACCATATAAAGAAGTGATAATGGGAACTGCAGATGCTGGAGAATCCAAGATAATAAAATGTGAGGCTGGATGAACACAGCAGGCCAAGCAGCATCTCAGGAGCCCTCTCTGAAGGGTCTAGGCCCGAAACGTCAGCTTTTGTGCTCCTGAGATGCTGCTGGGCCTGCTGTGTTCATCCAGCCTCACATTTTATTACCATATAAAGAAGCCTACTTTATTGGCAGTCCATCAAACACTGTTAACATAGACAACAACAGAAATTGCTGGAAAAGCTCAGCAGCTCTGACAGCACCTGTGGAAAGAAATCAGAGTTAATGTTTTGGGTCAAGGAACCCACTATTAACAGAGACTCGCTCTATCACTGACATATAGTGGCGACTCACCAAAGCTCCTTCAAAAGCACTTTCCAAACATGCAACTTTCTGCAATGGGGAGGACAGCAGACACATGGAGACACCATCACCTGTGAGTTCCCTCCAAGACCCACATGTTAGCTTTGGCTAGGTTAAAATCCCACAACTCCATGGCTAACAATGCGGTGGGTGTGCCCATCCATTATAGACAGCAGTAGTTCAAGGAGGCAGCTCATCACCACTTTCTCTAGGGCTAGGCAACTAATGCTAATCCAGGCAACACCCCATGAACAAATATCAAAAATAGAGTAGTTATAACATGTGTAAAGATCATTCACCCCATCCAGCGAGTGCTGGTGTTTCCCCTATTTGTGATCAGGACTTTCTGCTCACAATTACCCAACCTGCCCCTCAATTCCTCCATGCAGTACTAACCATTTGATTAGCATGTGCTGGTATACTTGTTACTAATGCAGCTTATTAGCCACTGAACTGCATTTTAGCTGCTATTTCCTGGTTCAGGGTTTCAACGTCATCTTTCAAAACGATTGAGAGCATGCGAGACAGGCTGCAAATTGCTGACACTGACAGATATCTGTGCGCTAACAGTTTAATGTGGGGTCGGGTGCTACCATTCACCTTCAAGTATTTTACACCTGTCCATCCCATCGCAGCAAATTTCTAATCAAATTAACTTGTACCATTTAAGTGCAGCACTTGAATTATAAACAGCTGTTAAAATTAGGGAATTATATAAAATTGCAATAGATTTTGTTTGCAAATTAATTCAGCTCATTGTGTACTTGCTCCTTAAATTTTCATTGACCTGATTTTCCAAATCAGCAATCCTGTCATCCAAGTGATTTAAACATGATTAATTCAAACAAGGAATCAAGGGAGCTGAGGCTGTACTATGAATGATGAGGCAGATCGTCCTTGTTCCCAGTGCCTCCCTTCCCCACAGGATGGGTTCGTGCCCCAGCTCGACAGGCCAAGTCTCTGTATATGATTGATGCAAGTGGCCTTAACTGCTAGATGTAGCACTTCCTTGTGGTGACATTGTAACCAACCTGTCTGAAGCAACCTTTAGATGGAGAATTCCTCTTGTTGCGTGGAATTATCAGGACTTTACAGCACAGAAACAGGCCACTCAGCTCAGCAGAGTATTGCTCCCACATGAAGCTTCTTTCACTCAATGTAGCCATCGACTCCGTTCCATTTTCCTTTGCCTTCACCTAGATTACACTTCAAATGCATCCGACCATTGCCTCCACCACACCCAGTGGCAGTGTTTTTCTCTCTCCGTGTTTATCCAGCTTCCTCATTAATTTGTTTATTATAGGGGCTGCTCTCTTCCCTGCTGCTGACAAACTCTATTCTGAAGAAGGGTCCCAAAACATTAACTCTGCTTTCTCTCCACAGATGCTGCCGGACCTGCTGAGTCTTTTTTCCAGCAATTTCAGTTTTGTTTCTATCATATTTCTTGACAGGGATTAAAGTGGATCTCCCTCTCATTAACTCCCCTGACTCAGGGTGCCCAATGGCGGTTTTCCTGGGGCAGTCCTGCATCAGCACCTCTCAGCTCGTGGGAATTCCTCCTCATGCAATGATGAGACGCAAACACTTCCCCACCCATTCAGACAGGAACCATCCACCTCTCCGGCTTCCTCCTCCTCCACCTCCCTCCAGCCCCTGAAGTGGTAGCACCTCACTCCCTGCCCAAGCAGAGTCAGATGCTAAAATACCCCTCTATTTATTACCAAAGGATTAGCCATCCCAACCAGAAAACAGAAGGGGACAATGTTGTGGTGAATGGGGAGGGAAGGCAGACAAAGCGGAACCAGGTGTCAGCAAAATAATCTTGGGCGAGGGGAGAAATAATTTGCAATCTCTCTTATGGATGAATGGCCTCACCAGTAAGCTCTGGCCTCTCACATGACAAAATCTCACCAAGATAGTCAGAGTCAGGCATCCACAAACAGAACAGAAGGGGGAGGTATGTCTCAGAGCAATGGGTGTTGGTCAGTGCAAATGGTGGAGAATAAATCCCAATAGTATCATTCAGTTATTTCAATGTGCCACACTCTAGATAATAAATCACCAATGAAAACAAATCCATAAGTGTTGGCTCATTTCAGCAAACAATTAGGGTAAGTTATGGAAGCAGTCAAGGGTGACAGCAGTAGAATTAAACACTGCAGAAACCTTCCAGCAAGGACTTCCTCCTGGTCAGGTGGCTTTATACTCAAAGAGAGAAATTCTCCTTATTTCTCGGACCTTGCAATCCTCAATGCATCAAAAATCAAATGTAGAGTTACATCTCCAGATTTGTCATCTTCAGAAAGACACAGAGATATTGATCATCAAAATACTACAATAGACACGCAAATTGAAACTGGAACAGTCCACTCAGCTCTCAATATTCTAACCCTATTAAAAATATGTAGAGGTCTGTCTCTTACACATTCTAGTTGTCCTCCCAACATCCACAAACATCTTGTGAGAGAGAATTCCAGATTTCGACTGTCCTCTTAGTAACAAATTCCTCTGGAATTCCTGAGTGCTCCCATTTTTAAGTTTATTACGGTGGTCCATTGTTCTTAACTCCTCGAACAAATAGTTTAATCTCTCCCTATCCTAGCAAACCACTTCAACATTTTAAACATTTCAGTCCAGCAACTTGCATTCTCCTATATTTGACAGAATACACCCAATGTTTAAACGTTAACTCCTTTATGGCTAATCTCCATTATTATCTCAGCTGATATTAGTACAGGATATGGCATATCCCAGACTTGAATTTGGCTTGTTAGATTTTTTTTATTATTTATCAAGATGGTCTCTCACTAAAACGCAAGTGTTCAATGCTACAATTTTAGTTTAAACAACAAACAGAAGTTCATTACACTAAAGAAATTAAGACAAAATAGATTAAACCAAGCTATTTATATATTAGCACAATCTGAAACATTTCAAAACAAACAGCAAAAGTACGCTTTGATTTATCCCATCACGTTACAGTACTCAAACACAAACACAGTTTTTGCTTGTGTACCACATCCGAAAGTTTAATAATGACTTCTTTTAAATTCCAACCTGGATTAGGACACACAACTGAGCTTAGACTTTTGCACCTTCAAGTAGCCCTTTCAGCCTTCTGGTTTGGAGCTTTTATATTAAAATCCTTACACTGATGTAACCTATTCCCTAACAGTTCTGAACTATATTCTCTCTTCAGGAGAAACAATTTCATACATTTTTAACTGGGACATCTGAAAACTGAGGGAAAAAAAGTTTCCAAATTATGGATCTTTCCTTTTAGAAAAATGAAAATCCCAATCCTTCTGATCAGAAAGCAAGTTAATTGTCTTCAAATATTTACTCTGTTTACTCAGAAAATTCTCCTGATACTAACAAGACCTATTTAACACCCACACTGACAAACACACTCTTAGAAACCCAAAGAACTGTTGATGCTGTAAATCAGGAACAAAAACAAAGTTGCTGGAAAAGCCCAGTAGTTCTGGCAGCATCTGTGAAGGGAAAAACAGAGTTAATGTTTTGGGTCCAGTGATCCTTCCTCAGAAACGTTAACTCTGTTCTTTCCTTCACTGATGCTGCCAGACCTGCTCAGCTTTTCCAGCAACTTTGTTTTTGAATACACTCGTAGACATAGACTGAAACCAAAATGGAACTAGTTCAAAATTCAAACTCTTCAATAAACAAACATTCATACAAATCACACAAATCAATCACATCAGGCTCACCATCTTCCTAAATCACTTCCTTTTACCAAAAAAAAAAATCAAGTAGGCTTGGGACTCTCACTCCTGATGATTCAGCATTACCTCAACATCCACAGAAAACAGAAAATCTAACCCAATATAATCCAAGGTTCTGCAATGACACTAAATTCTGAACTTCATCCTTTTACCACCTAGGGCCAGATTAGATAAATTGGGCAGATAAATTAAAAATTTGGAACATCTTAAGTCCAAATCACTGAAACAGACTAAAGGTGATACATTTCTTGGTAAACCCCTCACTCAAAGATGCCACAGCACCATTTGGTGTTAAGAAGAGTGAGAAACAAGGAGCGAATGTGGAGCGGTGCACTTGTACCTGATTGTGAGCTAAGATAATTCATTTGGGTTCCAAAAAGGCACAGTATTTAAGACCAAACAAAAGGACAGTACAGCAGAGGAACAGGCCCCTCATCCGGACAAGACTGCACATACACATGACGCCATTTTAAATGATAGCCTTTGGCCTCTATATGCCCGTATCCCTCTATTCCCTGCCTATTCATGTGTGGATGCCTCTTAAAAATTGTCATTGTACCACCTCTGGCTGCACACTCCAGGCACTTAGCTCCTTCTGTATATAAAGAAAACCTGCCTCTGACATCTCCTTTAAACTTTCCCCCTTTACCTTAAACCTATATCCCCTCGTAATTCAAATTTAAACCTTTAGAATTTGACTATCCATTCTCACCACGCCTCTCAATTTCATAAACTTCTACCAGTCTGTCCATCATCCTTCACTGTTCAAGTTTGTCAAATCTCTCCTCGTGGCTCATACCCCCCCCAAAACTAACCAACATCCGGCTTAGCCAAATTCTGTACCCTTTCCAAAGCCTCCAGACCCTTCTGGTAGTGTGGTGACTACAGCTGAACACAGTATTCCAAACGGGGTCTAATGAAAGTCCTATGTAGCTGCAACGTGACCCATCAATTTTTATCTTAACAAAAACTGCTGGAAGAAGTCACCAGGTCTGGCAGCATTTGTGCAAAGAAAGCAGAGTTAGTATTTCAGGTCTAATGGCCTTTCACCAGAACAGTTCTGAGGGGTCCCAGTGTTGATCCCTGCGGAACACTACTGATCACAGATCTCCAGTCAGAAAATCATCCCTCCATCTTTACTCAGTCTTGCATGACTAAGCCGGTTCTGTGTCTATTTTACTAGCTCACCATAAATCCCACATGACTTCACGTTTTGTATCAATGTGCCACGTGATAGTTTGTCTAAGGTCCTGCTAAAGTCCATACAGACAACACCTACCGTCCTGCCTTCAATCAGCTTTGTCATTTCCTAAAAAAACTCGAAGTTGTGAGACACAGCCTTCCCTGCACAAAGTCATACTGCCTATCGCTAATAAGTCCAAATGTCCTATCAAGATAGCGGTGGAGTGAGATGCTCCAAACAGCAATCCTCTGCTCCCTCTGTTTATTTACTGCTTTTTCCCCTTTTTGCTGTTTTCTCCGCCCACCACCTCCTGATGTAGAACAGGCTGGAGGCATGGAGCGACGTGGGGATGGCCAGCGGAGGAGGGGGCACGGAGCGACGTGGGGATGGCCAGCGGAGGAGGGGGGCACGGAGCGACGTGGGGATGGCCAGCGGAGGAGGGGGCACGGAGCGACGTGGGGATGGCCAGCGGAGGAGGGGGCACGGAGCGACGTGGGGATGGCCAGCGGAGGAGGGGGCACGGAGCGACGTGGGGATGGCCAGCGGAGGAGGGGGCACGGAGCGACGTGGGGATGGCCAGCGGAGGAGGGGGCACACAGCGACGTGGGGATGGCCAGCGGAGGAAGGGGCACACAGCGACGTGGGGATGGCCAGCGGAGGAGGGGGCACACAGCGACGTGGGGATGGCCAGCGGAGGAGGGGGCACACAGCGACGTGGGGATGGCCAGCGGAGGAGGGGGCACACAGCGACGTGGGGATGGCCAGCGGAGGAGGGGGCACACAGCGACGTGGGGATGGCCACCGGAGGAGGGGGCACACAGCGACGTGGGGATGGCCACCGGAGGAGGGGGCACACAGCGACGTGGGGATGGCCACCGGAGGAGGGGGCACACAGCGACGTGGGGATGGCCACCGGAGGAGGGGGCACACAGCGACGTGGGGATGGCCAGCGGGATGGATGCATGAGCAATGTGGGGACTGGTGTTGGAGGTCAGTGGCTTGCCAACCCAATCAAACCACGCATGGAAGCCTCCGGCACTAATCTACTACAGCCATTCTATAAAGGGCCTGCAATTTTTATCTTTTTAACTTTATTGCTGTATTAATAGTATAAATTAGAAAAGATAAGTAATGTAACTTTTTTCCTTTCTTTCTCTCCTTTATTTTTCTATTTTGTATTTAAGTTCTGTACCTGGATACTTTGTACCTAAGATAGTGCCACATTAAGCAACACTGTAAACTTTTCACTGTACTCCTGTACTTGAGTACATGAAAATAAAGAATATTCTAATTCTTCTGATTTTTATTTTCAAATGTGAATAACTCTTATCCTCAAGAACCTTCTCCAATAATTTCCCTCCATTGACATAACCTCACCCACCAGCCTGTCATTTTCCAGAGAATCCCTGTCACCCTTCTTATAACGAGGGAACAATGCTGGCCATTCTCCAGTCCTCTGGGACCTTACCTGTGACGAAAGAGGGTGCAAAGATTTCGTACCTAGGGTAGATCCCATCAGGTCCTGGGGACATGTCTACCTTAACGCTTTTCAAAACACTCAACACCCTTTTTCATTTTGACATGCCCTAGAATATTAACACACCCCTCCCAGGGCTCACCATTCACACCTTCTTTCTCTTTTGTGAATTCCGATGCAAAAGTATTTGTTAAGGACCTCACAGATTTCCTCTGGCTCCACACACAAATTCCCTCCTTCTTCCTTGAGTAGACCTACCCTTTCGCACCTAATATATGTACAAAATACTTTGAGATTTTCCTTAATACTGTTTGCCAAAGACATTTCAAGTGCCCCTTTTAGCCCTCCTAATTCCTTGCTTGAGTTCTTTCCTGCTATGTTTGTAAGGAGCAGATTAGATTTACCAGAGGTAAGTAAAAATACCAGATCTTTTGTAACAGCACAGGTGGAGGAGGAGGAGGAAAGGCAAGAGAGGGAGAATGAGTGCACACGTGTGTGAGGGTATGTATGACAGTGAACATGAGCGTGAGTGCATCTGCGTGGGAGATATTTCACATTGGGTACATTGCTCGTGTGCAAAAACTGCAGAGAAAATAAAGCACGCCAGGAATATTAGAATGGGAACATTTTGATTACTACAGACAGGGAAAACAATTCAATTTAACTTGGCAACATTTGGGGTGGAGGGGAATCTAATTAAAATATTGCAGGGCCATGCATTAATGGATTTTAAAAGCTCCTGGACAGGGTAGGAAACTTGATTTTACCCTGTGGCATTTTCATGATGTCAGATTTTTCAGTCCTCGTGACAAAGTGCTCCTTCGCTCAGATCGCCTGAGCCACAGCAGAGAATGGAAAGCAGCTCAAGCAGACTGGCCCTGCAGCAGTCCACAGATTAACACACGGCAACATCGACATTAGGTTTTCCAGCTCACCCTCCAAGTATCGCACAGTTAATCTGCACCGATACTAAATTACCACAAAAGGTTCTACTTCAATCAGCGTTTCTTTGACCTAACTCAAATTAGCTTTGCATTTAACAAAAAGAGAGAGAGAGAGACTCTCGAATTTATAATTCTGAGCTGCAGCACATTTAATCTTTCACGCTACATTGTACTGGGCTGGGTAGCAATCTCTGGACGAAATCATTAGTGTGTGAAAGACCAACAATGTTCACTGTGCCATGCAGCAAAAGTGTGCAGAAATGTTAACATCAACATACAAACATCACCTTGAAGATACCTCTATAGTGGATGACATTGGGTTTTTGAATGTCAGAACCTTAAATAATAAGAAGGGATCTGTTGAAACCCTGTGTACACAGAGTGAGTGAGATGGGGTTTATTGGAAATTCATGAATAGGAAGGGGTTTCACAATCCTGCAATGAATTGGAAGAGATTTAATAGAACATTTCAATCCCATTTAAAACAATTGCATGGTAATGGATTCACTGGAATTCTAGATCCTACAAGCAAATGAGGAGAAATTTAGACTATTGAAATTTTAGCAGTAAATCCTCATTCAAGGGAATAATATTTAAATGTGATGTGATGTGATAATGGGAACTGCAGATGCTGGAGAATCCAAGATAACAAAGTGTGGAGCTGAATGAACACAGCAGGCCCAGCAGCATCTCGGGAGCACAAAAGCTGACGTTTCGGGCCTAGACCCGTCATCAGAGAGGGGGATGGGGAGGGGGTTCTGGAATAAATAGGGAGAGGGGGGAGGCGGACCGAAGATGGAGAGAAAAGAAGATAGGTGGAGAGGAGAGTATAGGTGGGGAGGTAGAGAGGGGATAGGTCAGTCCAGGGAAGACGGACAGGTCAAGGAGGCGGGGTGAGGTTAGTAGGTAGGAAATGGAGGTGCGGCTTGAGGTGGGAGGAAGGAATGGGTGAGAGGAAGAATAGGTTAGGGAGGCTGAGACAGGCTGGGCTGGTTTTGGGATGCAGTGGGGGGGTGGGGAGAAGAGGGGGGAATGGGAGATTTTGAAGCTTGTGAAGTCCACATTGATACCATTGGGCTGCAGGGTTCCCAAACGGAATATGAGTTGCTGTTCCTGCAACCTCCGGGTGGCATCTTTGTGGCACTGCAGGAGGCCCATGATAGACATGTCGTCTGAGGAATGGGAGGGGGAGTTAAAACGGTTCGTGACTGGGAGGTGCAGCTGTTTATTGCGAACCGAGCGGAGATGTTCTGCAAAGCGGTCCCCAAGCCTCTGCTTGGTTTCCCCAATGTATATTTTTTCTCTGTAGTATGGAACATGCTACAGAATCTAACCAAAGATTTACAATTTGTTTCTATAGGAACAAGCACTTGACTTAAAGTTGAGATTTTCAGGAACATAGCCAAACGTTAACTGAGAACTTACATATCAGCACTGAACGGGATGAGTTGTGATCGTAAACTTATTAACCTGGATCCTATAGTTAGGGAAAGACGGCGATCTAGTAGAAATGTCACAAGATTAGACGAGTAACACAGATGCCCAGGCCAGTGTCTGTGGGACATGGGAACAAATACCCCCACTGAAGCTGAATTAATTGAAATTCAATTAATTACCCCAATGCTTGTAAAAATCAGTCTGGTTCACCAATGACCTTCATGGAAAGAAATCTGCTGTCCCTGCCTGGCCTAGCTTACAGGGGAGGGGACTCCAAACCCACACAACAATGTGGTCAAATCTTAACTGCCCTCCAAAATGACCTAGTAAGCTACTCAGTTCAAGGCTAAGAAGAGACTATCCTAAGATCAATCTACCCTGAAAACCCTACATTTTTAGGATAGTAAAATGTAGGGTATGCACGGTAGATTGATCCTAGTAGGATAATAGGTTGGCACATCATGGGCCGAAGGGCCTGTACTGTGCTGCATTATTCTATGTTCTAGAGCAACAAGGGGGACATGGTGGCTCAGTGGGTTAGCAATGCTGCCTGTCAGCACCAGGGACCTGGTTTCTCCTCGGGCACCTCAGGCAAACATCGGTGTGGAATGTGCACACTCTCCCTCCCCGTGCCTGCGTGGACTCCCTCCTACAGTCACAAAGATGTGCATTGGCCATGCTACATTGCCCACAATGTCCAGGGAAGTGCATGCTAGGCAGGTTAGCCACAGGAAATACACGATTGCAGGGAGGGGTTACTCTTCGGAGGATCAGTGCAGACTGGACGGGCTGAATGGTCTCCTTCCACACTGTAGGGATTCGATAAAGCGTCAACAAGTGGCCAACAATGACATCCCATGAAAAGGAATTAGAATTGTATCAGGGATAATTGGAACTGCAGATGCTGGAGAATCCAAAATAACAAAGTGTGGAGCTGGATGAACACAGCAGGCCAAGCAGCATCTTAGGAGCACAAAAGCTGACGTTTTGGGCCTAGACTCTTCATCAGACCAAAAAGTCAGCTTTTGTGCTCCTGAGGTGCTGCTTGGCCTGCTGTGTTCATCCAGCTCCACACTTCGTTAAAAAGGAATTACAAAGTCTCTTGTGTAAGTGTGAGCAGTGGCTGGATCTGAAAGCTGGTCCTGCCTGAGGATTACCTGTGTGAACTCTGTAGTGAGTCTCCAGCTGGTGTTTCAGACTGAACTTCTTCCCACATCCATTGCACTCGTAGGGTTTTTCCCCAGTGTGAATGCGCTTGTGACTTTTCAGAGTACACTCATCTCGGAAGCAGCTCCCACAGAATTCACACTCGTATGGGTGGTCACCTGAGAGAGGGGGAGAAAAAGCAAAATTGGTCAGGGCCACTTGAGTAAAGAATCTTTGATGACCTCATCAAAGCCACTCTCCGATTGTCACGATATAAAACAAAGAGCTGCAGGAAGCTGGAGATCTGAAACAGGAATTGCTGGAGAAACTCAGCAGCTCTGGCAGCCTCAGTCAAGTGAGAGAAACAGAGTTAACGTTTTGAGTCCAGTGACCCTTCTTCAGAACTTTTTGGGTGAGAAAGTGTGGCAATCACAATAAAAAGATATATTCGCATTAGAAATGATGCGGAAAGATTCTGGTGGTGCAGTAAGAGCATCCTTACCTCTTGTTCAGAACATCCTGGTTCAAGTCCCGACTGCTCCAGAGATGTGCAATAACACCTCTGATGAGGGCAATTAAAAATATCAAGGTTAATTCAGAGGAGAATAAGACTGGCTTCCAAATGCAACATGACATGATATGAAGATGGATTAGGGTATGTTTATAAAATCAGGAAAAATCTAAACAGAAATTGCTGGAAAAGCCTAGCAGTTCTGGCTGTCTCTGTGGAGAGAAACCAGATTTAACAGTTCAAGTCCAGTGACCCATCCTTACAACAGGGAAATATTACTGATGCATGTCAGCCTTCTCAAGTGGGTATAAAAAGGAGTAGGAGAGCTCGCTCTTGGTCTCCTAGCCCATAGCCCTCAAACAATACTGCAAAAACAGATGATTTGGTCACTGTCACTTTGTGGGATCTTGCTGTGCAAAAATTGGCTGCTGTGGTTCCTACATCATACCACCATGACTGCACTTGAAAAATATCTCATTATAATATCCTGAATCATTTTGCAGCCAAAATTATGGAAGATCATTTCTGGGCATCAAAGTCCAACAGATATTGATCAGGGAAAAATTACATTTTCGGATTTTGCGAGATTCCTGATTTATCACATAGAACATAACAGCACAGTACAGGCCCTTCGGCCCTCGATGTTGTGCCGACCTATCATACCGATCTCAAGCCCATCTAACCTACACTATTCCATGCACGTCCATATGCTTATCCAATGACGACTTAAACGTACTTAAAGATGGCGAATCTACTACCGTTGCAAGCAAAGCGTTCCATTCCCTTACTACTCCGAGTAAAGAAACTACCTCTGACATCTGTCCTATATCATTCACCCCTCAATTTAAAGCTATGCCCCCTTGTGCTCACCGTCACCATCCTAGGAAAAAGGCTCTCCCTATCCACCCGATCAAACCCTCTGATTATTTTATGTGTTTCAATTAAGTCACCTCTCAACCTTCTTCTCTAACGAAAACAGCCTCAAGTCCCTCAGCCTTTCCTCGTAAGACCTTCCCTCCATACCAGGCAGCATCCTAGTAAATCTCCTCTGCACCCTTTCTAAAGCTTCCACATCCTTCTTATAAAGCGGTGACCAGAACTGTACGCAATACTCCAAGTGCGGCCGCACCTGAGTTTTGTACAGCTTCACCGTAACCTCTTGGTTCCGGAACTCGATCCCTCTATTAATAAAAGCTAAAACACTGTATGCCTTCTTAACAGCCCTGTCAACCTGGGTGGCAACTTTCAAGGATCTGTGTACATGGACACCGAGATCTCTCTGCTCATCTACACTGCTAATAATCTTACCATTAGCCCTGTACTTTGCCTTCCGGTTACTCCTACCAAAGTGCATCACCTCACACTTGTCTGCATTAAACTCTATTTGCCACCTCTCAGCCCAGCTCTGCAGCTTATCTATGTCTCTCTGCAACCTATAGCATCCTTCGTCACTATCCACAACTCCACCGACCTTAGTGTCGTCTGCAAATTTACTAACCCATCCTTCTATGCCCTCATCCAGGTCATTTATAAAAATGACCAACAGTAGTGGACCCAACACCGACCCTTGCGGAACACCACTAGTAACTAGTCTCCAGGATGAACATTTCCCATCAACTACCACCCTCTGTCTTCTTTCAGCAAGCCAATTTCCGATCCAAACTGCTATATCTCCCACAAATCCATTCCTCCGCATTTTGTACAATAGCCTACTGTGGGGAACCTTATCGAACGCCTTGTTGAAATCCATATACACCACATCAACTGGTTTACACTCATCTACCTGTTTGGTCACCTTCTCAAAGAACTCAATAAGGTTTGTGAGGCACGACCTTCCCTTCACAAAACCATGCTGACTATCCCTAACCAATTTATTCTTTTCTGGATGATTACAAATCCTATCCTTTATAACCTTTTCCAACACTTCACCAACAACTGAAGTAAGGCTCACTGGTCTATAATTACCAGGGTTGTCTCTACTCCCCTTCTTGAACAGGGGAACCACATTTGCTATCCTCCAGTCATCTGGCACTATTCCTGTAGACAATGACGAGCTAAAGATCAATGCCAAAGGCTTGGCAATCTCCTCCCTGACTCCCCAGAGGATCTGAGGATAAATCCCATCCGGCCCAGGGGTCTTATCTATCTTCACCCTCTGTAGGATTTCTAATACCTCTTCCTTGTGAGCCTCAATCCCACCTAGGTCTACTAACCTGTATCTGAGTATTCTCCTCGACCACATTGTCGTTTTCTAGAGCTAGTTGAAAAATATTCATTCAGCGCTTCCCTTATCTCCTCTGACTCCACACACAACTTCCCACTACTATCCTTGATTGGGCCCAATCTTACTTTCGTCATTCTTTTATTCCTTAAATACCTATAGAAAGCCTTAGAGTTTACCCTGATCCTATCCGCCAACAACTTCTCATGTCTCCTCCTGGCTCTGAGCTCTCTCTTTAGGTCTTTCCTGGCTACCTCGTAGCCCTCAAGTGCCCTAACTGAGCCTTCACATCTCATCCTAACATAAGCCTTCTTCTTCCTCTTGACCAGAGATTCCACCTCCTTCGTAAATCACAGTTCCCGCGCTCTAAAGCTTCCTCCCTGCCTGACAGGAACATACTTATCCAGGACACACAGGAGCTTTTCCTTGAATAAGCTCCACATTTCTAATGTGCCCATCCCCTGCAGTTTCCTTCCCCATCCTATGCTCCCTAAATCTTGCCTAATCTCATTGTAATTGCCTTTCCCCCAGCTACAACTCTTGCCCAGTGGTATACACCTATCCCTTTCCATCACTAAAGTAAACATAACAGAATTGTGATCGCTATCACCAAAGTGCTCACCTACTTCCAAATCTAACAGCTGGCCAGGCTCATTACCCAGTACCAAATCTAACGTGGCTTCGCCCTTGTTGGCCTATCTACATACTGTGTCAGGAAGCCCTCCTGCACACACTGGACAAAAACTGACCCATCTACAGTACTTGAACTATAGCGTTCCCAGTCAATATTTGGAAAGTTGAAGTCCCCCATGACAACTACCCTGTCTCTCTCTCTCCTATTGAGAATCATCTTTGCTATCCTTTCCTCTACATCTCTGGAACTATTCGGAGGCCTATAGAAAACTCACAACAGGGTGACATCTCCTTTCTTGTTTCAAACTCAGCCCATACTACTTCAGTTGACGAGTCCCCAAACATCCTTTCTGCAACTGTAATACTGTCCTTGACCAACAATGCCACACCTCCCCCCACTTGTACCATCTTCTCTGTTCTTACTGAAACATCTAAATCCCAGAACCTGCAACAACCATTCCTGTCCCTGCTCTATCCATGTCGCTGAAATGGTCACAACTTCGAAGTCCCAGGTACTAACCCATGCTGCAAGTTCACCCACCTTATTCCGGACGCTCCTGGCGTTGAAGTAGACACACTTCAAACCAACTTTTTGCTTGCCGGTGCCATCTTGCTTCCCTGAAACTTTATTTCGGACCACCCTACTCTCAGCCTTTTCTATACTCGAACTACAATTTTGGTGCCCATCCCCCTGCTGAATGAGTTTAAACCCACCGGAATAGCCTTAGCAAATTCCGCCCCCCACCAGGATATTGGTACCCCTCTGGTTCAGGTGAAAACCATCTTGCTTGTAGACGTCCCACCTACCCCAAAAAGAGCCCCAATTATCCAAGAATCCAAAACCCTCCCTCCTGCACCATCCCTGTAGCCACATGTTCAACTCCTCTCTCTCCCCCTATTCCTCACCTCACTAGCACGTGGCACAGGCAACAAACCAGAGACAACAGCTCTGTTCATCCTAGCTCTCAGCTTCCATCCTATCTCGAGTTCCAAAAAAAAGCAAAGTGAAACTGCAACAACTTTGAGATGAAACTAATGGGCATATCTGAAGACACTGACAGATGGATAAAACCCAGCGTGTTTTCTGACTGACCTTGGTCAGGGAAACTAGCTGGGAGCCCTCTTAAGTTAAATTCTGGATGCCAAAGGAGGAGAATTTAAGAGGGCAGCAACTTGCATTTTGATACGTGATCTGGTAGCCAAACATTTTTCTAGGTCCCTCATTTGCTTTCTGACAGTCCCATGCAAGGCTCCGTACAAGATGATATCTTTGCAAATTATTGATTTTCAATTCTTGATGTGGATTTGGACTCCTGGCACTCGCAACCTCAAAAGTGAAGCCTGGCGTGGTCTAGTTTGTAAGGACTGTTCATCTGAACTCTTAATTCTCTATGTTTCTAATTTATTAGACTTTTTATTTCTTTATTTTTCTAATGTTTTTCCCTTAAGAATTTGTACTGAAGAATCCACACCCAAATACCTTG
This sequence comes from Stegostoma tigrinum, assembly GCF_030684315.1. Classification (NCBI taxonomy): domain Eukaryota; kingdom Metazoa; phylum Chordata; class Chondrichthyes; order Orectolobiformes; family Stegostomatidae; genus Stegostoma; species Stegostoma tigrinum. The sequence continues at coordinate 6,788,345 of NC_081385.1, read as the reverse complement.
GTACCCCAGATGGCGCTACAAGTGGCAACTTTTAAACTTTTCACTGTTTCCACGTGAGTACTTGCGACAATAAAGCTAATTCAAATTTCTTTTGCCCTTGAGACATTGTCTCCTGCTGCTTAAATGTTCCATTGATTAGACTCCTGTAGATCCACTCATTTCACATCAGCCTAGACTGTGAGCACAAGTATGCTATGCAACATGAGGTGGCATCACAGTTAACCCAAATTCTAAGAGATAATGGGAACTGCAGATGCTGGAGAATTCCAAGATAATAAAATGTGAGGCTGGATGAACACAGCAGGCCAAGCAGCATCTCAGGAGCACAAAAGCTGACGTTTCGGGCCTAGACCCTTCATCAGAGAGAGGGAACTGGAATAAATAGGGAGAGAGGGGAGGCGGACCGAAGATGGAGAGTAAAGAAGATAGGTGGAGAGAGTATAGGTGGGGAGGTAGGGAGGGGATAGGTCAGTCCAGGGAAGACGGACAGGTCAAGGAGGTGGGATGAGGTTAGTAGGTAGATGGGGGTGCGGCTTGGGGTGGGAGGAAGGGATGGGTGAGAGGAAGAACCGGTTAGGGAGGGAGAGACAGGTTGGACTGGTTTTGGGATGCAGTGGCTGGGGCGGGGGGGGGAAGAGCTGGGCTGGTTGTGTGGTGCAGTGGGGGGAGGGGACGAACTGGGCTGGTTTAGGGATGCAGTAGGGGAAGGGGAGATTTTGAAACTGGTGAAGTCCACATTGATACCATATGGCTGCAGGGTTCCCAGGCGGAATATGAGTTGCTGTTCCTGCAACCTTCGGGTGGCATCATTGTGGCAGTGCAGGAGGCCCATGATGGACATGTCATCTAGAGAATGGGAGGGGGAGTGGAAATGGTTTGCGACTGGGAGGTGCAGTTGTTTGTTGCAAACTGAGCGGAGGTGTTCTGCAAAGCGGTCCCCAAGCCTCCGCTTGGTTTCCCCAATGTAGAGGAAGCCGCACCGGGTACAGTGGAGGCAGTATACCACATTGGCAGATGTGCAGGTGAACCTCTGCTTAATGTCCCACTTCCTACAGACTAAGGGGGTGGCCATGGGCACCCGCATGGGCCCCAGCTATGCCTGCCTCTTTGTAGGTTACGTGGAACAGTCCCTCTTCCGCACCTACACAGGCCCCAAACCCCACCTCTTCCTCCGGTACATTGATGACTGTATCGGCGCCGCCTCTTGCTCCCCAGAGGAGTTCGAACAGTTCATCCACTTCACCAACACCTTCCACCCCAACCTTCAGTTCACCTGGGCCATCTCCAGCACACCCCTCACCTTCCTGGACCTCTCAGTCTCCATCTCAGGCAACCAGCTTGTAACTGATGTCCATTTCAAGCCCACTGACTCCCACAGCTACCTAGAATACACCACCTCCCACCCACCCTCCTGCAAAAATTCCATCCCCTATTCCTAATTCCTCCGCCTCCGCCGCATCTGCTCCCACGATGAGACATTCCACTCCCGCACATCCCAGATGTCCAAGTTCTTTAAGGACCGCAACTTTCCCCCCCACAGTGATCGAGAACGCCCTTGACCGCGTCTCCCGTATTTCCCGCAACACATCCCTCACACCCCGTCCCCGCCACAACCGCCCCAAGAGGATCCCCCTCGTTCTCACACACCACCCTACCAACCTCCGGATACAACGCATTATCCTCCGACACTTCCGCCATTTACAATCCGACCCCACCACCCAAGACATTTTTCCATCCCCTCCCCTGTCTGCTTTCCGGAGAGACCACTCTCTCCGTGACTCCCTTGTTCGCTCCACACTGCCCTCCAACCCCACCACACCAGGCACCTTCCCCTGCAACCGCAGGAAATGCTACACTTGTCCCCACACCTCCTCCCTCACCCCTATCCTAGGCCCCAAGATGACATTCCACATTAAGCAGAGGTTCACCTGCACATCTGCCAATGTGGTATACTGCATCCACTGTACCCGGTGCGGCTTCCTCTACATTGGGGAAACCAAGCGGAGGTTTGGGGACCGCTTTGCAGAACACCTCCGCTCAGTTCGCAACAAACAACTGCACCTCCCAGTCGCAAACCATTTCCACTCCCCCTCCCATTCTCTAGATGACATGTCCATCATGGGCCTCCTGCACTGCCACAATGATGCCACCCGAAGGTTGCAGGAACAGCAACTCATATTCCGCCTGGGAACCCTGCAGCCATATGGTATCAATGTGGACTTCACCAGTTTCAAAATCTCCCCTTCCCCGACTGCATCCCTCAACCAGCCCAGTTCGTCCCCTCCCCCCACTGCACCACACAACCAGCCCAGCTCTTCCCCCCCACCCATTGCATCCCAAAACCAGTCCAACCTGTCTCTCCCTCCCTAACCGGTTCTTCCTCTCACCCATCCCTTCCTCCCACCCCAAGCCGCACCCCCATCTACCTACTAACCTCATCCCACCTCCTTGATCTGTCAGTCTTCCCTGGACTGACCTATCCCCTCCCTACCTCCCCACCTATACTCTCTCCACCTATCTTCTTTTCTCTCCATCTTTGGTCCCCTTCCCCCTCTCTCCCTATTTATTCCAGTTCCCTCTCCGATGAAGGGTCTAGGCCCGAAACGTCAGCTTTTGTGCTCCTGAGATGCTGCTTGGCCTGCTGGGTTCATCCAGCCTCACATTTTATTATCTTCTAACCCAAATTCTAATATTGCTTGCCATTTTAAAACACTCTTCCCAGGAGAAAATTCCAGATGGATGCTGGCAGCAGTAACTCCTTGGATGATTTCCCCATGTTAGCTCTCTCAATCATCACTACGTCACCATCAAACTTACAGGCTACAGAGACAGGAACTCAGCAGAGCCCAACGTTACTTTGAAATGAAAACAAATGAAACTGCTGGAGAAACTCAGCAGATCTGGCAGCATCTGTGGACAGAAAGCAGAGATAACATTGCAGATCGAGTGGCCTTTCTTCAAATCCTTGAGCGTTTCTCCAGCAATTTCAGTTTTTGTTTCAGATTTCCAGCATCTGCGGTTTTTGGTTTTCTTCCAGGGTCACTTTAACAGGCTCAGTCAGCCAACAAACTACGGGACGGGCTGCAGACTGTGCACAGAACAGAAGGCTCACTTCATTCAAAACTTGATGAGGGGGACAAATTAAAACAGAAAAATATCTTTCCTTCAAAGCCAATATCTAGATATTTCACCACAGAACCAAAACTATTTTATGCTGGCCATTCAAACAAAATCTAGCAACCACTTTAATTTGCCAATTATTTATCTTAGTGATATCTGATCCTTTTGTTGATGCATCTATTTATCACAGCAGAGAATATTCATCATCACACAACCCCTAACCTGCAAGTATACTCCAGTGAAATGCAATAGGCAGAGCTACTTTTTTGTGGTCCCTTCTACTTTTGAGCAGATGGCAAGAAAGCTGCTGGCTGTGCAACATTCTCTACATTTCAATGTAGAAGCTTAGCAGCACGGCTTTTTAAACGAATAACAGCAACCTACACTTTTCACTGCATTGATGTCAATCAATGGCTTTGCATAAATTGCCTTTAAACTACTGCTGCTCCCCCATCCCATTCATCACACCAAGGTCTTTCTTCTGGATGTCCCCCTCTCTTTCTCCATCCACTTTAAAGCTGGCCAGTGCCAGGAAGCAGCACTCATTGCAAACTGATTCAGGTAACCAAACTGTTTTCAGGATGGTCCAAGGTTGCAAGGTTTATTTTCACTAACTGCATTGTCAACAAGTACGCCATTTGTCAGACAGAGTCAGATCTAGCTAATTGTTTTGTTAATTGACGTGAACTTCATATTCTGTTCCAATATAGTGGAGGAAGCAGTCATTCAACCCATCACATCTCGGCCAGCTTTTTGAAAGAGAAAGGCATCCAATTAAATCCCACTTCCTGACAGATGACAGTCAAGCCACGTCCGCACATTAACAGAAAATAGGATGGGAGACTGGTACAGGAGAGAGCTAACCTGCTACTTAAGAACAATCCAGTTCCTCCCACTCCTGTTTTTTTCCCATTATTCCTCCAATTTATTTCCTCCTGCAAATGCTAATTTAATTCCCTCTTAAAGGATACTGTTGAATGAGGAGCCTTTACCACATTGTGCTTTCTAAATCCAAACTGCCTGTTGAGCATGATTCAGCATAACACATAACAAATGATGCATCTGATCCCCTTTAAAGTGACATCTTAACAGGAGTTGCCCATAATGAGAAACTCATAGGTTTGAGTTGCATTCCTAGATAGCAGCACATAAGCCAGGCAGTATTGATGCAGTTAAAAACAAAAAATGCCTGAGATCACAGTAGGTCAGGCAGCATCCGTGGGGAGAGCAAGCTAAAGTTTCGCGTCTAAATGACACTTCAGGTTATTGATGAAGCGTTGTGTTTTCAGAGATGTTGTTACTGTTGGCACCTGATGTCTCCTCACTAAAAAAACCCACTGCACTCCTGAAGAAGGGTAACAGAACTCATTCCGGAGTTGTGGCCAACTTTTAACTTGTATCAACTTTCAAACACAACTCGGCCACACTAGTGAAAATTGCTTTCCATGCGGAAAGGTAGAAACAAAATGACAACGATTTAGGGAAATAGCAAAACACCTGCGGCTTTTGTTTTAAACACTAGAGTTGTTCTTGTTACCTGCAACACACTGCCCCAAAAGGAGTTGTAAAAAGGAATCGATATCTTTCAAAAGCCAATTGGAAATAATACAAGGAAGGGCAGGAGAGGAGGGCTGATTGCTAGTAAAGGAATGATCGGTTGAACAGCTTCTTCCAGAGCTTGATCATTTAATGATGGCATTAAGTAGTTGTTCATCTTGTTTGCTCTGCACAGGGTCATGCCATGCGAGAGCTGGCTCTGAGGTCTGTCTGCGCGACAACTGTGTTTCTCACGTCAGTCACTGGAGCAAATGATCTTGACTTTTAAGAGTTCTTTTTCTAAAAAAAACTTTCCTCCTCTGAATCATCTCAAATAGTTGTCCCTTTTCAATGGGAGCCTGTTAACAGGAGGGCTCCACTTCCATCCTATGACTGCAAAGGGATAAGGTTCATTGCTACCATGAGAAATTGATCGAGGTCAGGTTTCCCTATAAAGGGAAACAGTGGAGAATTTGGGGAAGGAAAGATTTTAAATTTTATAAAATTAAAAACTACAAATTATACATGAGCAATAATGCAAATATGTCTTTGCCACTCCGATGAAGAACATCCTCTGTGAAACAAGTAGCAATAAACTCAAGTCGTTGCCAAGCAATAGTCAGCCTCTAGCATGTTGATTATGTCAAACTCCTGCTCAACAAGCCTGGCATGAAGCGTGTAGCCAAGTGAACAATTCTCATCCCCCATCGACTGCCCAGAGGTCTGCACCTGTGCCCCGAGCAGTGTATTACCTGCAACAGCTGTCACAAGGGCTGTAGTGACAACCAACAAGCAGTGACACACAGCATTGGGACAGATGAAGTTTTATTGTGTGTGATAAGCAGCAAAAATCTGTCACTGCCCGGGGCTCTTAACTGGTCTGCACAGCCAAAGACAGCCTGCCAGCAGTGAATGGCAAACAGCAAAGAGCCCAGATCAAAGCACAGGGAGATTTTAAATCCAAGTCTGAGCTGCAAGAAATTACTGAGGCTTCTCTTTGCTGCTGCTGTTCACCGGCATTTGTTCATTTATAAACTAACTTTCCAATGGTAACCAAAAAGGGAACAATAAGAAACATAGGTAACTCGTTTAAGGGTAACAAGGAAACTTAATTTTTCTAAAATTGGAGTGTATTTCTCTACCCTATCTATTGGCTCCCAGTTCAGTAATGTCTTTATTATAAAATTCCCTTTATAGCTTTCATGTCCTTCTGTGGCCTCAGCTCCTCCTCCTCCCCATTAATATAACCACCACGAGCCCCATAACCTTTCAGATCTTTGCACTCTCAATTCTGGTCTCTTAAGCAGTGATGTTAACATCACTCCATCATTGGTCCCCATGCCTTCAGCAAGGGGAGGAGCAGCAGACCATATTGTCAATGCTGATCTTTGGCTCCACATCCACTTTCCTGCCCATTCTCGATATCCCTGCGACAACAAAAATCTGTCTCTTGGCCCTAAATGTATTTAACAATGGGGCATCCACAGTCCTCTGGAGCACAGCACTCCTAAAGTTCACAGGCCATGAAGTACACACATTTCTTCTCATTTCAGCCGAAGTAACAGTCTCCCTATCCAGGGACTGTGCCCCACATTTCAAGGCTCCACAGCCAGGGAAACCTCCCCCTGCTCTGTTAAATCCCTTCATAATCTTCTATCTTTCAATGAGATCACCTCTCGCTTGTTACGAATCCAGGGAATGTCGACATAATTCTTTCAGCCCTTCAGCAGAGAAGAATTCTCTCAAGTGAACATTTATTGTACTGTCTCCAATGCAAATATATTTCTCTTCAAATACAGAGATTAAAATTCAAACAGTACTCCAAGGGAGGTTGCATAAAAGCCCTGCACAATTTTAGGAAGGCTTCCTTAGTCTTGACCTCCATTTTCTTTGCTACAAGCTTTAGAGAAATGCAGATCATGCATTGGTATAGCACCCAGCATGTCCTAAAGAGAGTGACGTGCAAATCAGTCACTTTTGGGTGTAAGCAAACATGGCAGCCCATTTGCAAATACCACAAAAGGAAATAATCTAAATGCACAGTAAAAGTAGGAAATAGTGGAACTGGGCAAATTACGGCAGATGCTGGAATCTGTACTGAAAATCACAGCGGATCAGGCAGCATCCATGGTGAGAGAACAAGCTAATGTTTAGGGTCTAGAACACTCATCAGCCCTGATTAAGTCATCTAGACTCAAAATGTTCGCTTGCTCCCTCTCCATGGATACTTCCCGATCCGCTGTGATTTCCAGCATTTTTTGTTTTCAGTACAAATTGCGGAACTGCACTGCTATAAAAACTCAAAACATGAATGCAGATTCTCTCTCTCCCTCTCTCTGCTGATACTTCCAGCCCTGTTGGCCATTTTCTGTTATGTTTCAGACTTCCACCAAGCACAGCATTTTCCTTTTGTGACGTTAGATTTGGGTGAACTTGCCAGAGAAACTGGCCGGGACACTGGAGACTGCCACACTGCCCTGCTCCAAAAGAGCACTGAAGGATCTGCGATACTCTGCTGAGTCTTACCTGGCACCTCGAACAATGTTGTCCTCTTTGTCACCCTTGACAACGGAGGTTGACTCACCTGTTGACTCAGATGTCATCGTCTCATGTGAGCATTTTTTTTTAAAATTCCATTGCACTATTTTGAAGAACAGCAAGGGAGTTATTCCCTGGCCAATATTCGATTTTCCATTAGTAAATCAAGTGCAGGTTCTATGATTGTTCCACCACTGTCTCAAGGCTGCTTATGGAACCTTCTGGATGAACATTCCTTTATGGCAACACACATCTAAAGGACTTCACTGGCTGTGAAACTCTTTACAGTGTCCTCAGGCACCAAAAAAAACTAGCCTTCTTTCTTTTCCATGTCTTAAGCAAGCTGCTCGGTGTTGTCAAACGATGTTTCACCCAAACAAGTACAGATAGTACCATCAGGCAACCATTCAGAACTCTCTCCCCATTGCGTTCTGATGCGCACATGACAAGCGCCACAGGCAACCCACATCTCAGAGACTTCAGATGCAGTTGGCTGGAACCTTACTGGCAGTTCCATTATGAAATTTCGATTCAAAGCTAAACTGTGAAATAAATACCATGGTGTGTTTGGAATCCATCTTACAGAATGATGAGGCCATTCAGTCCATCATGCTTATGGTGGCTCCTTGAAAGCATTATCCAATTATTCTAACTCTCCTGCCCTGATCCCAAAGCCCTACAAATTTCTTTCTCCTCCCCTCCCCCACTTAAATATTCCATTTTGAAAATTATAACTGATTCTGCTTACCTAGGTCACAACTCTCCTGAGAAAACAGGTTCACTTTGTCTCCAGTCACAATGAATCAGCACCGGCTGGTTAATAATCCCCAAACCAGTAGAGAAGATTATTAGGTTTATTAAAAATCTCTTGACAATTTTAAACACCTTGATTAAATCTCCCACGTTGCAAGGAGAACAATCCCAGCTTTGCCAATCTCTCCAAATCCCATCATTCTAGTAAACTCCTCTACTCTTTAAGATCTTGCCATATTTTAAAGTTTCTCCACTGTCCTTGTGGACTAAACCAATTTACCTGCAAAGTTGTAAAAAAATCAGGAAGACTACAGCAGACTAGAGCTTTTGTACCTACGAAGAGAAGATTTTACAAAGGTCTTGAAGATTGTGAAAGACTTTGATAGGATGAACAAATGCAAGGTTACCATTCATAAATCCAATAGAGAATTCAAGAGAACATTCTTGAACGGAAATCAATAGAATGTGGAAGCCTATCAGAACAATAGGATGGTTACATTTACGGGTAATCAACAGATAGAAGGGTCACTAGACCCGATGCACTAACTCTGATTTCTCTCCACAGATGTTGCCAGACCTGCCGAGCTTTTCCAGCAATTTCTGGTTTTTGTTTCCGATTTACAGCATTTCTTTCAGTCTTTAAGATAGACAATCAGTAATTGATTGAGAGACGGCAGGGGTAGGTTGGAGATAAAGAATATTAGTTTTTTTTAAAAAGAAATGGGATATGGGCATCGCCAGTTAGGCCAGCATTTACTGCCCATGCCAGAGGGCAGTTAAAAGTCAACCACATCACTGCGGGCCTGGAGTTATCCCATCTGCAAGCCAGACCAGGTGAGGACAGACTGCCCTCCCGAAAAGGGCATTTGGGAATTAGATTGACTTTTATAAGAATTGAGGATTCTTGGTCACCATTACTTGAAACTAGCTTTATATTTCAAAGTTACTAATTGAATTGAAATTTTAGCAGATGGCATGGTACGGATTTGATTCCATGCTCCCCCATACTGAGTCTCTGGATGAGTTGTCCAATCCAGTAACATTGCTACTACATCACTATCTCCTCCTTATACAATAGGAACCAAGTTGGGGAGTCTGAAGCCACGTATAGGTCAGACCAGGTAAAGGTATATTTCCTTTCCTGTAGGGGCGCCAGTGAAGCAGAATATGTATTTTATAATGACTATCAGGATTTGATAACTGACATTTACTTCACAAAAAGATAACATCCTGTGAAGTGCCCTCGGGACTGTTTAAAAGTTAACCTGAGGTTGAGTCACGTAAGGAGTGTGGCCAAATGACCAAAAGCTTGGTCAAAAAGTCTGGTTTTAAGTGATGTGTCTTAAAAGGAGAGGGGCGTGGGGTGGAGAAGCTTAAGAAGGGACTTGCAGAATGTAGAAAGAATGGTGGAGTGGTCAAAATCAGGGGGATGTGTAAAGGCCAGGATTAGAGGAGCACATCAATCAGCGGGCTGCGGGATGGAGGAGGTTACATTTAGGAGGGGCAAGGGACAGAATCCCAAAACAAAATCAAGTGTTACTTAACCAGCAGCCAATTGGGCAGCAAGCACAGGGATTAGGAGTATACGGGGCTTGGTGTGATTTAGGATGCAGGGCACACTGGATAGACAAATACAGGATGGGAGCCATTTGATTCAGCAAATCTAAAGTGTAAAGAAAGGCAGAGATGAACATTTAGCACCTTAGTCAAGACAGAATTAGGCTAAGGATGGGTTGGGTTGAACAAAGTTCTAAGGACCATGGTGGAATTTGCACTCAAATCAGGCACATTAGCCCGAATGATTAGGTCAGTGGTATTACCATTATATCACCGTCTTCCCCAATGAAGCTGACACATTGATTTTAAATGCAAGGTTGAGAGTTCTGGGAACCAGAAAAGACAATACAACTGCTGTCAGAGGTTTACTCATACAGTGGAAAGACTGACTCATTTTACTGTCGATCAATTCCTGCCTGCAGCTTTCGCCATTGAAATTCTCAGATGAATTATTTCATTTTTTTGATATTATAATCAATCTGCTCAAATTTGTCATGACAGGCAGGCTTTAAACCATGAACTACATCCACCAATGCTAGAAATCACATGACACCAGGTTATAGTCTAACAGGTTTATTTGAAAACACAAGCTTCCTGAGCACTGCTCCTTCATCAGGTAAAGTCAGCAGCACTCCAAAAACTTGACATCTCAAATAAACCTGTTGGACTGTAACCTGGTATCATGTGACTTCTGACTTTGTCCACCCCAGGCCAACACTGGCACCTCCACATCGAATCTATCGATGACACTGCCACTGCACCACAGAACCCTAGTATTTCACTCCTTTACATACAAATCAATCATCAAAAAAGCGTGATAACAAGGTGTAGAGCTGGATGAACACAGCAGGCCAAGCAGCAGAGGAGATTTCTGAAAAAGGGTCTCGGCCTGAAACATCAGCTTTCCTGCTCCCCTGATGCTGCTTGGCCTGCTGTGTTCATCCAGCTCCACACCGTGTTATCTCAGATTCTCCACCATCTGCAGTTCGTACTATATCAAAAACGTGTGCTGGGAAATTTCAGTACATTTACCTTCTGCTGAGACAGAAAATCAAAACTCCAGGTCCAATAAATTAGACCTTAGGTGTTGCTCAGATATTTGAAATATATCAAATTTATAGGATGCTGGCAACAAGATGAATTTGATTAACTGCTTAACATTCATCAAGAATTCCATATGAAATGTTGCAGAAATGCATTACATTTAGAATAGAGACAAGTGAGACGGTGCACCTGAGAAACAATCTCATTGATATATTTCCCACTCACCATCCTGACTTGGAAAGATTTCACTGTTCCTTCACTGTCACTGGGTCAAAGTCCTGTATCTCCCTCCCTAATAGCATTGTGGGCCTCCCTATACCCCAACACTTGCAGGGGTTCAAGGCAATAGCTCACCACCACTTTCTCAACAGGCAACCAGGGATAGGCAATAAATGCTGGCCGGCCAGCCAGCAGAGCCCACGTCCAAGAAGCATGAGCAAAACAGAAGCAAAAAATTCTTGCCAGGTCTATTGAGCTGATGGGAAATACTGAGATTTTGTGTAACGTTAATTATGAAGCAAATTAAATCCAAGGGAAAATGGAGTACTAAATAGACACAGTTCAGAGAAGGTGATGCAGGCAGACAGAGAGCAGGGACTGGGGAAGGTGTGGATACCAAATTGAAAGTAAAGTCAATTCTTTCAGAGGCCAAAATGATCCGTAAATTTGAACATGTGGTTGGGAGGGAATATTGTAAATAGTCAGGCATGGCTTTGATGCCATGGGCAATTGACGTCCAGTTTCAATTCTTCAAACTGTTACAGCATATTCACGTTCAATGTGCTGAGGAGAACCCTTATGTTGGAACAACAAGTGCTCAGTTCATTTTCACAGTAGTGTTAGAGAAACTAAGATCCACAAACCCAGGTCCCCCTGCATCATCAGGCCTAATGCGTGCTGGTTGCAGTGTCCTACAGGAATGGAGCCTAAAAGCTTACACGCAAATAGTCAAAGAGAAAGCAAAATCCTGCATCTAGAATCTCAGAATTTCCTCAGCTTTTGCAATTTGCATGGGAGTGTGGCAAAGCAACCACATCACTAAACTAAAACTGCCTTTGATGGTGGCAAAGTTTAAGAAAACAGCATGGCAGCAAATTTAAAAGAAAAGCACAGTCTTTTGTTCCATGCTGATGGTTTTTGAGAGAGCCTCTTACTGTGCAGCTGCTCGTCTGATGTAATTGCAGTGTTGAAAAGAAAATGGACAAAATCTTCAATAAAAGTTCATTCCTTCACTGAAGAATGAGGTATTTACAATTCCTGAAGGGCAACTGAGTTTTTAAGTAGTGCTCAACTATTTTTAAGGCACTAACTTCACTGGAGGGAATTGGTCTGCTTTCTAGTGAAGTGACACTGTCATTATCCCCCACAATGTCTGGGTTTCTCCAGTTCCAAACCATAGATCATCCTTGACTTTCATCACTGTCATACCTTCCATTGCTTTGCCCCACCCCAGGGGTTCCATTCCCAAACTTCTCCACTTCACTATTCCTTTCTCTCCTCTTTAAATCATCTCTCTTTGACCAAGCCTTTGGTTACTTGTCCTAATATCTGGTGTCAGCCTTGGCGCAGTCAGTAGCATGTTTGTCTCAAAGTCAAAAGGTTGATGCTTCAAATTTCTTACTGTGTAAAAATGGCTGTGCTTCCCAGCGTGCAACATGATGACACTTCAACAAGTACTCCACTTCCTGCAAAGCACCTTGAAATGACTGTGGTTTTGAAAAGCCCTAGGAGAATGCAAATCTTTATTTTACAAGGCCTGATTGACAAATCTTGTTAGACAACACTCCCTCTGAGAAAGTTGAGAGATTTTATATAATGTTAAAAAGACTATACATGCAAGTCGCAGCTGCTTATGGGAAAGGCTAAGAAGAAGAATCAGATGAAGCAATTATATCACAGGGACGTGACCAAATTTTATATTCATTACACCTGAGCTTATGACCCACATTGCCCACAAATTCATTCTTATCCATCATCATTATCCAACTCATTCATTTTCAAATGCACCCTGCGTAATATACCAATTTCCTTGGAAGGTGATAACATGGTCCCAGTAAAGGGGGAATGAAATGTCAAATTAAAAGGAAGGACCAAACCAATCATTTTAAATGGAGGAATTATCCCATTGAAGTTAATGATTCTCAAAGTAGCAGGGTAAGGATCTACATGCAAATGCGGTGACAGTAGATTAAAACAAAGTGTCAACTCCTTTGTACACAGAATAATAAATTCTCTTTGTAAAGGGCCCAGCGGGTAGAGATGCAGCACATAATGAAGAATGAAAGGAGGAGAAACAATGGGCTCAATTCAAATGGCAGTGGTCTAGTGGCACCAATGGTTTGGTGCCAGTTTCAAAGATCTTGAGTAAAAAATGATTTGAAATGGGAAAATGCACCTGTTCTTCTCTTCAACACACCATCCTGTTAGGACATGATGTGTGTTGGAAGACATTTAAGTGGAAGAATTACCATCAAGTTGCTCAACAGAGTTTGGAGGTCGGAGTTTGGAGCTGGGTAGGTTGAGCTATCAGACTGTTGGTGTGCTATGCAAGACACGATCAAAGAAAAGAACAGCACAGAATTTGAAGTAAATTAAGCAACTGTTGCAAACGTATAACAACAGGTTCTGGGAAAGAGCACCTTTGAGTGGGAGGCAGTAGAATTTATTTTGATTTTGTGGCAGTGGATCACAAGTTTGGTGTACCAATGTAACATTGGGTTTTTTTTGATCTAGCTGTAATAGCTTAATTTCTGCATTAGACTTGCTCTCAACGTGTGCAAGCAAGGTGCATGTGGGGTGCACAGGAAACTGATGGCAAACACATCAGTGGAAGTTGATGACAATGACTGGATAGAATGACAGCCTTCAGCTGCGTACATGGTGAACGGTGGTGCACAAGCTCAACAGCTATCCACACATTCCAGACAATGACACACTGAACCTCAGCCTAGAGAGGTGAGTCAACTGAGGGGGATGCTAGGAGGATGCTGTACTTGTTGGGAAGACAGACAGAGACAGGGTGGGAAGGCAGAGAGATATTGATAGAAAGAAACAGGGAGGGAGAACACAAAAGAAAGTGGGGGTGGGGAAGTTCTCCCCCAAGCCACACAGCAAAATAACAATCTTGTTAAGGGGAAAGCAGGGAGGCTCTGTGCAATGATTGGAAGTTCTATCATGCTCTGTACAAATTGATCTGTCCTGGGGTTAAGTGTGAATTAGCTGAGATTGCATTAATTGTTTCTATTTTAACTGAAACATTAAATTTCTATTGAGTTAATTGCTACTTTAATTGCAATCAGCATTTCAGATGGGACTTGGTTCAGCATTCAGTTGGGGGCTTGCTTCACTGTTTCCAAGCAGATTAAGCAGCTGAATGCCTTTAGCCCTATAATTACTCATGTACAGTACTAAAATATAGAAAGTCTTGTGTCCCATCAACTGTCCATTGTTTTTCTGTATGGAACAAGTAGCACACAATCTCACAACACCAAACAGAAATCACATTGTTTCGTGTTGATTAGGCCCCTGGTCTGGTTTGATCAAGAGATTCTTATTAAACAAACACAGGCTCTGTCATGAGTACAGGTAGCTTTTACCTTCATTTATCAGTGGATAACGTACTGAGAACAGGTGTCTAAAAAAGCAACTTTTGAAGAATTGTCGCTGTTTTAACGTACGAAATACAACAACCCATTTGATCAGATCATCTGTTTTTAGGCATTTGCTAAGAGAAAGGCACCTCCTCTTTGAAATAATATCGAGGGATCCATCTGAGGAAGTGTTTTGGTTTAACACCTCACCCAATAAGGTGAAACCTCCAATATTGTAACCCTCCCTCACTGTCATAGTGATCATCATCAACCCATCCACTCCTGGAGTGGGACTAGAACATAGAACAGTACAGCACAGCACAGCACAAGGAGCAGACCCTTCGGCCCACCGTACCTATGCCAACCATGATATTAACCTTAATTAATCTCATCTGCCTTCACACGGACAGTATCCCTCCATTCTCTGTTTGTCCAGGTGTCTGTCTAAATGCCTCTTAAACATTGCTATCATACCTGCTTTTACCATGTTCCCAGGCACCTACACTTGTTTCACACATCTTTAAAAGTTCCCGCTTTCACATTAAACCTTTGCTGCACCATCCCGCAGACCCCATCCCCCCCGCCCCCCGCCCCAGTCCTTGACTTTCTGCCCTTGGAAGGAGACTTTTCCACAAACCCTTCTCTACATTTACCATGATCCATGCCTTTCTCCTTGGTGAATACCAATATGAAATATACATTAAAGGGCCTCACCCAATTCCTCTTGCTCCACACAAACTTCACTCACCCTCTCCTTGCCACTAAGTAGACCTACCCTTTCCCTAGTTACCCTTTTGCTCCTAGCGTATGTATTAAATGCCTTGGGATTCTCCTTACCCCTACTTGTCATGGACACTGCATGGCCTCTTCAGCCCTCAAATTTCTTTTCAGTTCTTTTGTGCTTCCTCTACACTTCTCAAGCACCCTATTTGGTTTCTGTTTCCTAAACAGAAAATGCTTCCTTCTTTTTAACTAAACTTAGAACATGTCTTGCAGCATCTGTGAAGAGAAAGAAAAGTTAATACTTCATGTACAGTGACCCCTGTTTAGAACACAAGGAGGGTCACCGGGCCCAAAGCGTCAACTCTGCTTTCTCCCTACGGATACTGCCAGACCTGCTGAATTTTTACAGCAATTTTTGTTTTTGTCTCTGACGTTCAGCACACAGTTTTTTTTTAAAGCAAGAAACACCTCTCCTATAATTCAAGGTTCCCAAATCTTTGCATCCTATCTCTCATCCTCACTGGTGTACTGGCTTTTAAAAGACTCTATCTCAGAAGTGGATTTACCTTCAGAGAGCTGCTCCCAATCTAGTTTTTCCAGTTCCTGCCTAACACTGTTGTAATTAGCCAAGGATCAATCTTATCTTTTTCTATAATTATATGAAAACTTATGGAATTATGATCACTATTCTCAAAACGTACGCCATTGAAACTTCAAATCATTTGGCCACACTTATTCTCCAGTACAACATCTAATACAGCCCCTTTTCTAGTTGGACTATCTACATAACATTTCCAGAATCCCACTTGGATGTACCTAACAAATCTGCCCCAGCTAAATCCACGAAGGGGAACGCACAACGGCACGAAGGGGAGTCCCAGTGAATGTTGAGGAAATTAAAATTGTCTGCCACCACAACCTTGCTTATATATCTGTTCCTCTAATCCCCACTGGCTATTGGGAGGCCTATACATCATGGACTAAAGCCATCATAGTGACTGCACCTTTCTCATTCTTGTGCTGTACCTATACAGCCTTGCTGGATGAGCCCTCCAAGATATCCTCGCTTACTAGAGCTGTGACATTTCTTTAATCAGTCATGCAACTCCCCCACCCCTTTCTCGTCTCTCCCCATCTTGCCTAAAACACTGGAATATTGAGTTGTCAGTCATGCCCTTCTCTCAACCAAGTTTCTGTAATGGCTACCACATTGTTGTCCCATACACTAATCCAGGCTCTAAGATCATCTGCCTTATCTGTTATACTTCTTGCATTAAAATAAATACACTTCAGACCGCTAGTCCTGCCATGTTCATTAATCTGAAACCGCCTGTACTCCCGACCGGTTGATTTAACCTCTGTCCTCTCTTCAAATGAATACTTCATGTGCTGACCAACTGTTTTGGTTCCCAATTCCCTGCCACACTAGTTTAAACCCTCCCGAATGGGAGCAGTCAGCCTCTCTGCCAGGATATTGATGCCCCTCCAGTTTAGGGGCAAATTGTCCTTCTTGTATAGGTTCCGCCTGTCCTGGAAGAGAGCTAGATATCCAAATCTCTCCCTCCTTCGCCAGCACCTTAGCCACATGGTCAACTCATAGCTTCCTATTTCTAGTCTCACTAGCACATGACAACATAGAGAGCAATCCAAAGATTGCAAGCCTAGAGGTCCTGCTTTTCAATATCAGTTAGCGGCTCTTCAAAGACTCTTAAGCCAGCTCTATTTGGAGCTTTGAGCAAGAGAACAGGTAACATATTCACCGTGGATTGGGACTCCATACCTGTGTGTGACCTGAGATGACGCTTCAGTGCTGTGTGGCTTGGAAAAGTTCGGTCACATTCACTGCAGATGTAAGTGCGAACTCCAGCGTGCACCTCCATATGCTGCTGCAGAGCAATCTGTGTCTGGAACCGTTTCCCACAGAGCAAGCAGAAGACAGCCATGTCAGTACCTGTTCAACAATACAGAAAATAAAACAGTCGTTGGTTAAACTGCAATTAATTACCATTGCTCATGTTCACAACCGGTTAAAAAAAGTTTAAGTAGTGACAAGCTCACCAATCAATTTCCAAAACCTATTAGTCCCTTCTCTCAACAGCATCATGTCTTTTCCTTCCTATTGTTTTGAAGAAATTGTTCAATTTACTTATTAGTTACCTATTAAACTTGCTGCAGAAATTTCCATCCGGTGATCTGATTTATATCATTGAGCAAAGGTGGAAGAGACTTGAATTTGTACACTATCCTTTACAGGATGTACAAAACAGCTTTAGACCCAAAGAATCTTCAAAGTCTAGTCACTGTTGTATTGTGAGAAATAAAAGCCGGCGTTACTGAAAGCAGCTTTAACCTCTTGACAAACATGAAGGCAAAACTCTTTGGAAAATGGTGAGAGCTGACATAAACTTATCTGGAGGATCATCCTTCCGTTGATTTTCATATGATACAAATAGGGATTTTGAAAAAGGATATAGCGGGCTATTCCAGCCTCTATTTTGTAAAATAAATATTCCCTGTAACCCCCTCAGAGCCGGAGTACAATGACAGAATACAATGTGGAGGCCACTAAAATCACCATTCTTCCTGACTGAAAGTAGACAGACTACATGAAAACAGGATGTCCACGCCAGCAAATACACCTAAACCTACTGCAGTTGCCACAGAATACAAGTAATCAATAGCTAATGATCAGAAGCTGGCATTACTAGTTAGTGATTGCATAGAACTGATCTCGGGGGCTTATGAGGCACATTGGTAGTGTCCCTATCTCTAAGCTAGAAGTCCAGGTTCAAGCCCCACTTGCAGTAGTGATGTGTAATAACATCTCTGTACAGGTTAATTGGAAAATATCTAGACGTGTCCATGTAGGAACTGGCCAACTGCCCCAACAGGGCTGCGCTAACATCTATGCTCCACATTGACCCTTTAATCCAAGCATGCACCATTTTCTTCTGTTTCTTTCTCTGTTGTTAGTTTGTCCAACTTTTGTTGAAATAAATTTTATGCTGCCATATTAGTTATTGCAAAATTAATTGAGACAAGTTCTGCATTAACTACTCTCAAGATAACAAGGGGTTTTGTTCTGAATTTACAAACTTAAAGGCCTCTGCCAGGTCAACTTTCAGTTTTCTCTTTGTTGAAGTAAACAGCCCCACTAGTTCACTCTTTGCTGACATCCATAACCTGTGTTTTCGTTTCAATCCAGCAAATTTTTACCCTATCCTGATCACTATCGTGATAAATATCCTGACTAACCAGTTTGGAGATGTGACGATCCACTTCTGGAGCAGGCAGGAGTGGAACTGAGGTTCTCGGCTCGGGGGCAGAGGCACTACCACTGCACCACTAAAGCCATCCTCTTATCTCTACAACGTTTTTACCAATATGAAGAGTAGGATTATTTATAGCACTCGAAACACAATCAAAAATCTGCAATTCTGTTTGATATTTCCTTTCTAGTCCAGTGATACGAACATGTCCTTAATGTGACCAAATTAAGCCTTATTACTCCAAAACATATTCCATGTTCACATTGTCACCGATTTTGCAGATAGTTGACCAAATGATACACATTACATGGGCACCGAGGTAATTGAATTCATTTTCATTTTAAAGGTTAGGTGATCATGAGATCATCATGAAACAGGATACCAGAAAATGAACTTAATAGCCTGAGAACACTGTGACAAAATTAACTGGATTGATGCACAATAAATTGCCAGAGCTCTGGGAGTTTCAATGTTGCGGCCAGCCTCAATGCTTCAGGTCACTACTGTCGAGACATGGCCATCCCACAACAGCAAGCACCTGGTGAAGGACACTCTGCTTTCGCAGTCTCACGCGAAACTGAAAAAACGGAAGGCCCAAAAGACACTCAAATTTCCAGCATCCAGCTTCTCTCTGTGCTGCACCTCGCATCATTCTCCATTCCACTGACGTAATAAAGCTGACAAGACGACAGTTTGTAGACACAACGTTTGTGTTCCACTGAGCGTAAAGGATCTAATTGAGGTGTTTACGCCGATTAAAAGACTCAAGAAGTGAGAGATAGAATCTATTTCCTAGGGCCCCCTTGTGGCACCGTAGCATTGTCCCTACCCCTGGGCCAGGAGGCTCGGTTTCGAGTCCCACCTGAGCCAAAAGTTGTGCAATAACATCTCTGAACAGATTGATTAGAAAAATAGGTTCAATAAAAAATATTAAGACTACAATCTAGTTTCTCAAATGTTACTGTCTATAACAAAGGTAAACTCACCTGGAAATTATACTCAACCTGAGGCAGGGTCAGTGGTGGGGCTGTGGTACAGTGGCAGTGTCCCTACCTCTGAGCCAGAAAGCCTAAATTCAAGTGCAACCTGCTCCTGAACAGGTTGATGACAAACTAATTAAAAACTCTGCCAGTCAGGGCTTGTATTGTCAGGAAGCAGTTCACTAAAAAATATGCCACTGACACCCAAAACTTCAGACACAATGAGCTATCAATGCTAGGGGTCAGGTGAAAATTAAAAAATAATTAAGCCTGCTGTTCCTTCATTACGTAAGGATAGATGTCTCAAGGAGCAAATCAAACATTAGCTAACTGAGTGGTAGATGACAGTCATACAGCATGGAAACAGACCCTTCGGTCCAACCAGCCCACACTTTCCATGTTCACAAACCAATCTAGTTCTACCTGCCTGCATTTGGCTCAAGTCCCTCCAAGCCTTTCCTATTCATATATTTATCCAAATGTGTTTCAAATGTTGCAACTATACCTGCATTTACCATTTCCTTTCGTGGTTCACTTCACATACAAACCACTGTTTTTAAAAAAAATGTCCCTCATGTCCTTTTTAATCTTTCTCCTCTCACCTTAAAAGTGTGTCCCCTAGTTTTGAACTTTCCCACCCTATGGAAAAAGACCATTGTTAGTCACCTCATCCATGCCCCTCATGATTTTATCACCCCTCAACACCTACACTCCAGTGAAAAATGCCCCAGCCTATCTTTACAACTCAAACCTTTCATTCCCAGCAACGTCCTAGTAAATCCTTCCTAAATCCTCTCCAATTTAATAATATACTTCCTATACACGGTGACCAGGACTGGACACAGTATGCCAGAAGAGGCCTAACCAACATCCTGTACAACTTCAACATGACATCCCAACTCCTATATTCAAAGGTCTGAGCAACGAAGGCAAACGTTCGAAACCTCCTTGCTTACATGTGATGCAAATTTCAAAGAAATGTGCTCCTGAACCCTCAGGTCTCTCTGTTCTCCATTAATAACAAAGGCCATACAATTAACTGTATAAGTCCTGCCTTGTTTGTTTTACTAAAATGCAACACCTTGTATTTATCCAAATTAAACTCCTTTTGCCACACCTCAGCCCATATTGACCCAGTTGATCAAAATCTCTTTATAAATTTACATAACCTTTTCGTTGCCCACTAAAACATCAATCTTGGTGTCATTTGCAAACTTAGTAACCAGGTCTTCTAAATTCTCATCCAAATCGTTTACACAAATGACAAACAAAAGTGGACCCAGCACCAATCTCAGCAGAACAACACTGGTCACGGGCCTCCAGTCTGAAACATAAATTCCACCACCATCCTCCGTCTCCAACAAGCCAATTTTGTATCCAATTGGAAAGCTTTTCCTGGATCTCACAGTCTAACTTTACTAATGAACGTACCCTTGATAAAAGGCATTACTGAAGTGCATGTCAACATCTACTGGTCTGTCCTCAATCTTTTGGATTACTTCCTCAAAAAACTCCTTCGCAAAACAGTGCTGACTATCCCTAATCAGTCCTTGCCTCTCCAAATTAAATCAAAATCCTATCTTTCAAAATCTTCTTTCACAACTTACCCACCACCACTGTCAGACTCTCTGGTCTACAGTTCCCAGGCTTCTCCCGACAACCTTTCTTAAACAAAGGCATTATAGTAGCCACCCTCCAATCCTCTCGCACCAAACCCATGGTCATAATTGACATAAATTTCTCTGCTAGAAGCCCCTTCAAATATGTAGCTACTTTGAGGAATTTGTCTTGAACTCATTGATGCTTGATTCAGACAACTGCTATGCAAAAGGTACACATTCAGCAAAAGCAATTTCAGTCAAGAAGCTGTTTCACAGGGAAATGCTAATTGTTCCTTAAAGGAAGGGATTGCTACCTGCACACAGGGTTTGCCAAATTACACAAATCGCATAGTGGACACAGCCAGACTGTTTATCCAGCACTGATCAGTACAACTGGAGTATTTTGCACATCTGTGTCAAGGCTAACAACAGATGCCCAGTGGAGTCAAGCAATTCATATTTTGAGTCTGCACAAGTCAATAATAAAGCAACCACATTTACCACCATGTAAGCACAGTCACAACATGCAAGTGACTATTTTAACTTTAGCAGGAGATTTCTGCTGGAGCCTCAAACCCTCAATCGCAATACAAGCTACTGCAGGATTGGCATTAGGTAACACAATCACAAACTGGTCAATAACCTTCAGAGATTGAACGATATCTTAAACAACCTCAGGTCTAGCAGAATCTCTGCTGGCTACTCGCCAGTCATTCAGAAGATATACTGGAAACACATAATCCTCAACATTAAATCTGCTGGTATTATTTTCTTCTGATATCTGGGAAATGAGAACACATGTATTCCATTGTAGATTTAGGACGTTTCCCCAATATAATACAGCTTTCTAATTTAATCAGAATGCATTGTTACGTTCAAAGTAAGACGACCCACATACTGTTTCATTGCTCACGATTCTTTGAAATGTTATTCTGATGAAAGATCTGTTTTTAAAAGGAGAGTTTTTTTTAAACCCACCCCCCCCCAATCTTTAAACTGATTTGACGAGGATTAAACAGAATCCTTTCATAAGCATTTCTTTCTATTGGCAGGGTCACAGGTCACACTACTGCTTCTTGAGAAACAGTGGGAACGATACAATGCTTCTTCTCCAACCCCTTCCCAGGGAAGTCCATACGATCACTGCACTTGGAATACTCATCTCCCACTGGGGGGGTGGGGGGTGGGGGTGGGATGAGGTTACACTTTGCACTCAACTTCAACATGAGGGGGGAATAAAAACATTTTATCTGTTTGCATGTCAGAGTCAGCCTTTGGTGTTTGAAGGAGAATTCTCAGTCCTTTCCCGCAAGGTTCTAAATGTTATTGTCAACTGCTATTCTACCGCTTCAGCAACAAACACCTTGTGCTCTCTCCAAAACAAACACTTTTTCATTCAACATCAAGCAAGAGGTCGCCTTAAGTAAATGTCCTTAAAAACAAAATTATACAACAGACATCCTGAAAGGACAGGATAGGTTATAGCAAAGATTGAGGCCATTTAGCCTTACATGTAAAGACCAAAAGAACTGCAGATGCTGTAAATCAGGAACAAAGTTGCTGGAAAAGCTTAGCAGATCTGGCAGCATCTGTGGAGGAGAAAATAAAGAGTTAATGTCCTCGAACAGTTCTGAGGAAGGAGCACCGGACCCAAAACGTTAACTCTGTTTTCCCCTCCACAGATGCTGCCAGACCTGCTTAGCCTTATGTGTACATGCCTAATCCTAGAGCTACTCAGGGAGGCCAATTACCTGTGTTTCCCCCGTGGCCCTGCAAACCGCTCTTCATATAATTGCTCAATTTTCTCTTTCAGAAGGCATGATTCGGATATACAAGTTGCACATTTGTCCTAAAGACGTAATATGTTGAAAGCTTGCTTACTCCTCTTCAGTCCCCTGAATGCTTTACACGTCAATCTTAGCAACTTGTACCATCTCCTAAACCTCTCCTGAACGTGAGTGCTCTATGTCTTAGCTTGGTCAGAATATTCAACAACAACAAAACAGTAATAAAACAGCAAAAACAGAGTGTAGCAGGCCCCTCAAATCGACTTTAAAAGATTTAACGAACCAGAGAATAAGGACTCATTAAGCAGGCCGGGTGACCATGCCACAGAGTTACTGAGGCATTGTAGTGGCTCAGCATTAAGCCCCACTGAAATTCTAACTAAGCCTTTGTGCTTTCCAGTGAATACAGGACTCTCATATCTAAACCCCCAAAATCACTCTCACACTCAGTAATCCCACGAAGTATGTGGCCCGCTTGTCCATAACTTTCAAAATGACAGCAGGACCAGGTGAAAGGTCAGGAGAACTTAGGCCCAAAGCACTCCAGCCAGCTGCAAAGCCTGTGAGACTAGGCCGCCAGGCCTGTATAAATCCACAGTGAGCAGCCGTCACTGTTGGGGGAGGTGGGGGAGGTGGGTGGGGTGGGGGGCAGGAGGAGGAGGGGGGGTGGGGGGGAAATGGGCTGGGGTGAGAGAAAGAAACAATGGCGTCTAGCAGGGGAGTCGGGGAGAACAAAGCTCTGAGACCGAGGCCTAAGGCCGTGACAAATCCTCTCGACAACTGCTGGACTCTCATTTGTGAAACTAATTGGCTTCAGCTACCAAACCAGACCAGCTACAGTGAGTGCAGAGAAGCAGCAAGGATTCTACTGTTGTGCACACTAGCTCAAAATAAACCACACAGTGTAACATTCCACAGAAGTGTCGCTATTTGATGGTTTTTTACAAAACAGTTTTTTTTACAATATAGGTCTGGTAGAAGTTATCCAATTCTAGACAGAATGCATTGAAAATGACACAACCATACTTAAAGGTATTCTTTTTAAGGAAAGAGATGGCTCTATAGTTTGGTAACATCATTTAAAGCTACAAAGTACTTGTATCAAATAAGCAGCCTCAAATTCAGAACAGAATACATGGGGAAGACCTCTCAGAAAAGGCTGAACTTTCGGTAGAAAAGCAAAAACTGAGGGAGGCCTCAAAATCATGCATAAAGCAGACATACAGAAAATATACTGGAGGCGGGGGTTGGAAGGCAAAACGTGAAGTCATAAATGAAATACAGTCACTAGAAATCCCAATTCAGGAAGAACATCCCAAGTGAGACAGCACACTGGGCAAGGGCAAATTGTCTGGACTGGTCAGGGTGAACAGCCTAGTTGTACGTAAGGGAAGTCCCACAAAGGAAAAGGAATGTTGACAGCACTAGATGAAGTGAAAACCGACAGGTAGCTCACATGGGATGTAAACACTAACAACACTGCAGCAAATGACACATTTGAACTACAAATATTAAACTGAGATCTCAGAGCAACATTTTCAGTGTTATTGAGGCAACAGAGAAGGGGAGTGGGGGAGAAGTGAGAATTCACCCACCCCAAATAATTACATAACAGTCACAAACAAATTCTGAAAGAGATTCTCTTGATTCTGAGTAATTTCAACTTTGACACAAGAGCTTTTTTTTAAATTCTTGGCAATTACATAAAGGTGGGGAGGGAGGCACCTCAAACAGCTATCATTCATTTCCACGGTAGCCATCGCATTAGACAAAAGGAAATCTCCAACAGAATCTTCCTGTACTGCTTTGCAGACAAAGGCTGAAATCACTGCCATTAATTTTACAGAACGTGGTGGGGCAAATTAAAATCTACAAAGATTCAGGCGCAGAGACAGAGGCCAAGATGGAGGGCAAGAGGGGTCAAGCTGGTGGAATTAAAGTCTTTACAACGGTGGTTGGGGAGGGGGCTTGGGGTGATTTAATAACAATCCCATTACAGTGTGTTTAATCACCAAACACCTCAGGCTTTTTAGCCCAAGGCAGTGAATACAGTACAGCCAGACCCAGACTTTCATTAATGGAATTACAGCACCAATTCCTTTCTCTCCCTTTCAGCTAACAGAAAATAACTCCCTACCCCAACTTTAAAAAAAAACAGAACTTCCTTTCAACTCCACGATCAAAACTTTTTCTGTGACTGGTTTCAAAGTGCTATTCTATTTCTGAAGGTCTGCAGTTGTAATTTGTGCCTTCACTGAAAGCACGCTGTCTTTATGTGGGTACTGTCCATGGTACAACTTGTTTCTTCAGCTCTATAACAAGTGCCTAACTAGCTTATACTGATCCTGGGAAGGGTTTCAGACCAGATGACTAAGTCCGGGAGTTCAGCCCAGCAGAGCTGGGGCAGCATAGCATGGCTTTAGAAATTGGAATGAGCATTCCTGACATTACAACTGACAGATTCATTACTTGGTGTCGGATAACCTGTACAAGCTGGCCAGGGTCTGATTTTAAATTAGAACTCAAGAGGGTCACTGGACTCAAAACTCCTTTTAAATTCCCAGAGATGCTGGCAGACCTGCTGAGTTTTGTCAGCAATTTCTGTTTTAGTTTCTGATTTTCACGTCTGCTGCATGCTGAATTAGACTTTGCAGTATTTTTAACTCTACCTTTTTAAGATGCTGTACAGGCAAGAAAGTTCTAAAGAAAACACAAACCAACCAGAATACATTGCTTCTCATCCCTGCTAGCAAATAAGCGTGTACCGGCGTCTGATTAGATCAGAATTAAATCTAGCAGAAATAAAAACAGAAATTGCTGGAACACTCAGCAGGTCAGGCAGCATCTGTACAGTGACTGAGTGAATGTTTTAAATTGACAAGTCTTCTTGAGACCTTGATAGATAATGTGGGTGGGGGCAAGCCAGGCATACAAGGTGAGGGAATGCATAAGAGACTAGATTGGATTTTGGAGTGGAGCAGAATTTTAAGTTGGAGATGTCAGGGGCAGACAAGTTAGCCTTGTCAATGAGACAGGAAGCTTGTCACAATTGAAACTGAACAAACAATGTCAAAAGACAAATCCATACCTGCTCATGTTTCTATCACTAACAAGCCAGTCTGAGGGAGACTGAGGAATTCCAACAGACGATACAAACATTTCCCAAGCAACAAAAGGAAATTAACCAACAGGCAGAATGAGAGATTCTCTGAGGAATTCCAAAATAAAACAAATTCCACAAGCTTGACCTCTCTTGACCTCCATCTTAGTCCCTGGTCTACGCGCCTGAGCCTTTGTAGATTTTAATTTGCCCCACCACATTCTGTAAAATGTTTTATTTTTAAAAGAAATCCTGAAGGCTCTCTAGTTAAGATAGGAATACATCCTTAATTGAATCTTTTTGAAGCTCACTTATAGGGTGTGGGCATCACTGTCTGGCCATCATTTATAGCCCATTCTGAGTTGCTCCTCATGGTGATGGTGGTGAGTGGCTGCTTGAACTGCTACAGTCCTTGTGCTGTAGGTGGACCTACAGTGCAATTAGGGTGGGAATTCCAGGATTTCACCCAATGATACTGAAGGAAAAGCAATATATTTCCAAGTCAGGATGGTGAGTGGCTTGGAGGGGAACTTGCAGGTGGTGGTGCTCCCATGTACCTGCTGCTCTTGTCCTTCTCGTTGGTGCTCATCATTTTGGAAGGTGCCGTCAAAGGAGCCTTGGTGAATTTCTACAATGCATCTTGTAGGTGTACACACTGCTGCTATTCAGCTTTTTGGTGAAGAGAGTGGATGTGGCCCCAATCAAGCAGGCTGCTGTGTCCTGGATAGGGTCAATCCACTGGAGTGTTGTTGGAACTTCTCCTATCCAGGCAATACTAATCCAGAGATTCATTCTCCTTGGTGGGGGGGGGGGGGATGTTGTGGGAGAACCTAGAGTATCACAGGGAGTCCATATCAGTTAAATGATGCAGCATTAATATTACATCAAACAATTCACTCCTTCCTTGAAAACTAGGTTCACTGAGAAGATCGGCGGGGAGAAGAACCAGGGGGTGAAGAGGGACTCAGAAACAATGGAAGTGGAGGCTTTAATTGAAATAATAGTTGAGAGGGGGTAAAGGAAATGAGGAAGATGGGGGCAGGGTATTGAGTAGCTCACCTCCTTACTGTTCACCATCTTAGAAATACAATTTAATCAGAAAAAAACTCTTTTACAGTGATCCTGGCAAAAGAAAAAGATAATTAGTAAGCAGAGAGCTCCTTCACTGCTTCATTGACATTCCAGCAGGGTTAGTATGTTGCATTTCAAATGCAGTCTGATGAAGTCAACAAAATCAGACTATTTGTTACTCACATTGAAGTGTTTTGTGGTGACTTGCAATTAAAATGGAATTAGCGTCCAGATTGAGCCTTGGGAAATTCATACCTCCCAAAAACAAAACTGGCAATAAAGGCCACCTCAAATATTAAGAGGACACTTTTGGTCAATGTCGGTTTGCTTTCTGCTCAGAGCAGGGAACATTTAAATCAAAATACTTGTAATCCTAATCACTTCCGCAGAGATAAAACTCAGTACAGAATTACTCGCAGACTACCTGAAACGTGACTTTGAAAAAAGCAGGAACAACAGAACAGTGCAATTTATTGTAAGCATTTTAACCCCTTCCTTGACCCACAGTCAGAACTGTGGGATGTATTACACCGCTTCAAAACCCAAAAAGCATAGCTAGCAAATCGAGCATTGTAACACTGCACCGCTTATGATCCACAGTTTTATTTCACATTTGTGTCAGCTTTTTGCTTTCCCGTCCTGAAACAAGGCCATCAGCTCTGAATGTCATGTAACACTTGATTACCCTTTCACCTCCAAGTCAGAATGTTAAAGATTTAAAATCAACTCCAGGATTTGAGTGCAAAAATCAAGCCACAATACTCTGTTGCAGTACTGAGGGAGTCAAGTCAAACCTGGGTCAGACTAGAAAAGGATGATAAGTTTACTTCCCTAAAAAGGACATGAGCGAACCAGATAAGTTTTTACAGATGGTAGTCACAATTAGGCTAGAATTTTATATTACAGTCTTTTTAAAATTCAAATGTTGTGATCTGCCATGGTGACATTTGAACCCATGTCCTAGAACATAAGTATGAGGTTCTCAATTAGCACTATACCACCATCTCCCCCGTACTATTTGTGACATCAGAACATCCCAAAGTACTTTATAGCCAAATAAATGCTTCGGAGCATAATCAATGTTGCAATATAAAAACTACAGCAATTTAGGGAGGCACAGCAGGTTCTCACTAGCATGCAAATTATGGTAGAAATGGCTGAGGAGAATTGGTTGAAGCAATTGTGATTGAGGAATAAGTATTGGTAAAAGGCAGTGGAGAGACTTGTATACTAAGTGTTTCCAGGAAAAGCACCCAAGTAGCACAAGAGAATTGAGCACGCCTCAAAATATTCTATCTGCTGTGCTCACTAGTGTGACTGAACTATAAAAGATGCACAGATAGCAAATAGGGCCAGAGCTGTGGCTTCAAGTGACACACAATAGGAATGTCATGACTGAAACATGAAAACAATAAGAATTGACACTTATAAACAGAAAACAAAAACACAGACCTAAACAAATTCCTGCTAAGCCTTGTGCTCCTGAGATGCTGCTTGGCCTCCTGTGTTCATCCAGCTTCACACTTTATTAAAATGATGCTTCAGTTTTGTTTCAGGACCTTGGACAGATCACATGTGGACTGCGCTGTGTTTGATTTTCATGCCAGTGGGCATCAGACTGCTAACGCCTTCTGCATCTGTCAATGAGTTATTATCTGGAAAGGGTCCCTGCAGTGGATTCCGAGACTATGCTGTGCTTCACCTTTCCTAACACTACCAAATCACCCTATCCCCAACTCCCACTTTTAGCTGGAATTGAAGGATATTCTCCAGCTCTCTGCTGAGAACAAAATGCAGGAGACAAATCCAGAGGGGCAATAGGAAGCATTTTCATTTATTGTTTTTTCATTAATGTAGAAGTTATTGAGCATGGTTGCTCAACATTGTTTGAGTGACATTCACAAATTGTTCGGACAAGTGTAGAGTCTGTCACCTTCTTGATTGATGGTGGAAGAAATACTGCCAACAATGGTTATCACACACCCAATGATGGCAGAGTAGTCATTTCAGGCAAGAATCATGGCCAGGAAGATGTCCAACTCTGACAACCCTGGCAGAAGCAAGATTATTGGGGTGCCTTTGGCAGCAGTGCAGCATAACCCAAGGAGCAGGAGTAAGCAAAGAATGGCTTGTGGCTGGAATGTTTGAACTGGAAGCAAGATCAAGCCATTCAGCCCTTTTAGCCAACAGCACCAAGGTAGATTATGGCTGATGTACTTTAACACCATTCTGCCCCATTATCTCCACACCCCTTCATACCTAGGAACCAGTCAGTCTCAGTCTTGAACATAAAGAGCCTCCATAACACTCTGGGACAGAGAATTCTAAACGTTAAACACCCTGGAAAGAAATTCCTTCTCATCTCAATTTTTAATGGCCCATTCTTTGTAAAGGTACCGTACCTCCCAGTTATAGTGACCACGGTCAGAGTAAACATCAACCCAGCCAATCTCAAAGACATTTGAATGCTTCTAATGAGATCATCTTTCACTCTTCTTGACAACATAGGTCCAATTTCCCTCACCCCTTCTCAAAAGGAAAATGCCAGCATCCCAAGAATCATCTGTCACAATATGGTTGGAACCTGTAGTCTACATTCCTTCTAATTTCATCTGTTGCTCTGGAGACTTCAGAGGTCCATGCACAGCAGTAGTTCCCAGATCTGAAGTCAATCGGGCCACATATCAATTGGTATGCACAGTCCTGCGACGACCACACCACTTAGAGGGAACACAGCTGTAGTTGGTGGAGCCATCGGTGTTGGATGTTTTCCATCTCCAGTTTGATCTGATCACTGATCTGTTGTGCAATTGCTATCTCAGTTGAGACTTCTCACACCATTGGGTGAGTATGCAGCAAGGAACTTCCGGTCATTACTCTGATATTTAAACAAGCCTGTACACTCAGGCATGCAACCTGAATGCCAGCTTGCAAAGTTAAATGTGTTCTATCCAGAAAGTCAGCAGTCCACAAGTACAGATAGGGTCTTAGTAACAAAGCTCGACTTTATTCAAACCTTTCATGGGGTCATGAGTCCCTAGAGACCACAGGAAGAGAAAATGATATTGAAATCAATCAGTCTCTCTTCCGAAAACAAATGGGGATGAAATCCGACTTCATTCTCAAGGCATCTCTGGAATTTCATCAAGCTTTCTAATCTACCCAGACAGAAGCAACTCAAAACCCAGTACACCGTCAGGCCCCAGTGCAACAGGCCTGCAGTATCTACTTACCTCAGCACTGATTAATGGTGTTATACATGTGAAACAGCAGTGCTCTGACCAGGATCACAAGCAACTTTAATAAATAGGGGATCAGTGCACATCACTATCATAAAAAAGGGAATAGTTCAAACAATGCATCTTTTGTTAGAATTTACTAAAATTAAACTGAAGCTTTAGAATGTAAACATGTAAACTTTGATAGCAATTGCCACATCAGTCACAAAAAGACGACTAACCAATTTCAATGCAATATGCCACTAGTATATTTGGTTTCTATAAAGGGGGAAGATCTCACTTCAGGCAACAAATACTAAAGCACACCTGCCAAGTGTTGGAACTTGGACCAATCACTGGACAGACCTGCAGGGAATGAGAGTTCAAACAGTGCCATGTTCATTTGGGAATTTAAAATTAATTGAATAAATGAAAAAAAAACTGGCTATCAGTAAATTGTGAGCAAAGTCTATCAGGCTGCTGTTAAAACCCACCTGTCTCAATAATGATACCTGGTAAAGGAATCTTTTGATCCTTTACCCAGTCTGGACTTATAGGGGAGTCCAGACTCATGCCGTTACTGTTTGGAATTCAAGATGGTGACAGAATAGGATGCTCCAGCCAGAGTTCCTCTGCTCCATCCATTCACTTTCTTTTTTTCTTTTTTCCCACCACCCCCAAGCTTCTAACTTTAAAGTTACTTGGAGGGGAGTGGAGGTGCTGACTCCTGGATGAGAGGCAGTCAAGGCGAATCTCAGGTCAGACAGGCACGGGAAGGGAGGCTGAGTTTTGAAACCCAGTATGGTCTCAAGAGTTGGCCTGATGCAATTTCAAGTATAGGTGCTGGCACAGACTTGGTTGAAAAGGAGAGTAAAGAGAGGGAATTTTTAATTTTCTTTTTATTCTTAATCTCAACTTCTTTGTATTATTCTTTCAATTTTGTACCAATAATTAAGTATCTGTACCTAGGTAGCAGATGGCACCATAAGCAGTGGCATCACAAACGTTACACTGCATTCATTCAAATGCACAAGACAACGAAGCTAATTCTAATTCCATTTCTTAACTATCTTCTGAAGAGGCTGAGTAAGACATTTGGTCCCAAAATATTCTACAAGAGGCAGCTGCTCACCAGTTCCTTGCTGAGGAATGGATGAATGAGCTAGCCACATCAAGAATATCTTTTGTGCAATCATCCAGTGATGTGGTCAAGTTCAGGCTAAAAGAGCTTCAGAGTCATGAAATAAAAAGGGATCCTGCATGGGGGAGAGCGTATGGGCTGAAGGAGGAAAGAGATTGATAGCATTCTCACTCTCAGTCAGTACTGTGTGGGCTCATGCACCATATTCCAGAGACTTGAATACAAAATTAAGGTTGATAGTCCCATGCCGAACTGAGGGAGTATTGTGCTGTCAAAAAGTGCTTGCTTTCTGATGAGAAGCTAATCATCTGCTCCCTCCAGTGGATGCAGAAAATTCCATGGAACTTCTCTGAAGAACAGCAGGGGTGTCCTTCCTTGTATCTTTTCCTCAAATGAACTGCAGTGAAATGGAATAATTGGTGAATAATCACTCTCCCAAGAGCTTGCTGCACTTCAACATGAGGATGTTGGTTAGGCTGCTTTTGGAATACTGTGTAATTCTGGTCTCCCTACTATAATGCTATGAAACTTGAGGGGGTTCAGAAAAGATTTACAATGATATTGCCAGGATTGGGGGTTTGGGGCTACAGGGTGAGGCTGAATAGGCTGGGACTATTTTCCCTGGATCGTTGGAGGCTGAGTGGTGACCTTATAGAGATTTATAAAATCTTGAGGAGCATGGACAGAGTATATAGGCAAGGTCTTCCTCCAGGATTGAGGAGAGCAAACTCAATGGCGTAGGTTTAAGGGGAGAGGGGGAAGATTTAAAAGGGATCTAAAGGGCAACGCTTTCATGCAGAAGGTGGTGCATGCATGGAATGAACTGCCAGAGGAAGTGGAGGAGGCTGGTACAATTACAACATTTAAAAGGCATATGAATAGGAATGGTGTAGAGGGATACAGGCCATATGCTGGCAAATGGGAATGGATTAATTTAAGAGATCTGGTTGGCATGGATGAGTTGGACCAAAGTGTCTGCTTGTGTGCTGTATATCTCTATGTCTCCACTTCAGAAGGACATCAGAGGTTTTGCAATGCGTCTTGGATACTAGTGAGAAATGAAATAGGCTTTATAATGTGCAAGCCTTTTCATTTTGTCCTTTTTAGCCTAGCTGGAGTCCTCCCCTTACTCTTGTTTGTTATTTGTCGACACTGCCTCAAAGCCAATAATAAACTCCCATTAGGAGCCTGATATCCACTTATATTTCCTCAAGTCATACAGTTAAGCATCATTTTCAGAAGGAGGATCTAAGCCCGAATCGTCAGCTTTCCTGCTCCTCTGATGCTACTTGGCCTGCTGCGTTTATCCAGCTCTACACCTTATCTCAGATAAGCATCACTTGTTTAGCAAGCTGTGTGTCAAATTACTTATTGTGCATTATCTGCTACCTATTTGCATCAAAAGTACCAATAAACTCTTGACAGATGCATAATTAGTTTGCTATGAGAATGCAGATGTAGATTTGAACCTTGATATAATGGCAGTGAAAGGATACCAGGATCAGAATGATGCTCAGATCAGGCAGGCTTTATGTAGAGCTGACCCAAGCGACACATAACAAAGCACTCTTGTAAGTCTGTTGATCTTACATCTGGGCTGGGTAGGAAAGGCTTGGGTTACAGTACCTCCTTATCTCAGCCCCGTAACATCTCAACTCAGCTGCTGGTTCATCCACTCGGATGGTTCCAATTTGCACATCAGAAATCAAAGCAATCGGAAAAAGGCCAGATGAAATGTTGAAGCACAGATTATTTATATCAGTCAAGGATTAGAAGATGTAGTATGGTGTCCATTGTCCACCTCAGAATGGCTAGTTCTTACATGAGGGAGGGGGGGCATGGCATTGTTACCGTATTACCAAAGCACACCTCACTTGAGGCTATAAATTTAAACTATGTTGAGTGATGATCTATATAAAAATAAAAAGCAGCTTAGTTTGAGTAGTTTCAGAAGATTTTGCTTTTATAGAGTACTGCCATATTCCAAATAGTGACACTCAAACAGGATCAGTCTGCTCCTCTCAACAGTCTCATGCCTCACAATTCCACCATGAACATGGGTGACTGTCAGTCTTAGCACCCATACCTACTCTGAGTGTGCCCCACATGGGCAGCAACAAGTTACACTGCTTTGCTTGCTTACTGTATGATTTTGTGCATCCTTAAAATGTGCATTATCAGCCTCCAAACCATAAAATTCTCACTGCCCTTCAAGTCCCTCATCAGTAAAATCTTGAGTCAGAAACCTACCAGCTTTGTTAAGATTATAACAAATGAACATGCATAACTTGATACAAGACCAAGAGGGCTCGTTTATCTATACTGGCTCTTCAGGAAAAAAACCCAACCTTTCCCTTGCACTTCCTCTGTAGCCCCAAACATTTTATCACCTAAATTCCCTTTTGGAAGCTACAATTGAATCTGCTTCTTCTCCCCTTTCAAGTTGCATTTTCCATATCATAACTGATTGCTTCAAAATGTGCAGCACAGATCTGGATT
This sequence comes from Stegostoma tigrinum, assembly GCF_030684315.1. NCBI lineage: Eukaryota > Metazoa > Chordata > Chondrichthyes > Orectolobiformes > Stegostomatidae > Stegostoma > Stegostoma tigrinum. The sequence goes on along the minus strand of NC_081385.1, from coordinate 6,754,818 downwards.
TAGTTACAGTGAATGCAAAATAGTATCAGATGGGTGGTTTATACTGATGATTTAATTAGTGGTTAGAAGCAAATAAATAGACAACTAAAGTACAGTACACCAGAACTGCGACACAATCAAGTAACAAACATTTTAACGTTGGACAAACTCCTCAAACCAGAATTCACAGTAACATTCCCCAGAATTACTACAGAACCAATATTTGAAAATATGACACATTTTTTGAGAAGTACAAAATAGGATGGTGGGAATTCACAAATATGAATCATCATTTATAAAGAAATAGCTCAAGACAAAGTTCCATAGCCAAACCGTGGTGAGAATGAGGAATTTGTGGCTACAAGGAGCGATTGGGGAACATATGATTTAAGAGGAACCTGAATAAACACATTATCGAGTAGGGAAGAGAAGAATGTAACGATAGGGTGAGACGAATTGAGGTGAGAACTCCATCCTGAGTGCAAAAGCCCCCCGCATAAGTTTGTTGGGCTGAATGGTCTTTGTCTGTGACGTGAACATTATTGCATGCCCAAAAGAAAAATCCAGTTGAAGTTAAATCAGAACTGCACAGAGGTTTGATGTGTTTTAAATAAAAAGGGTCAAAGGGGCAAAACACCCTCAACTATAGATTCTATTACAGCAATATGGCAGGCAGAAAGGTTGAATAGGTGACTGGTAAAAAATTAAATTAGTGCACAATAGCAGACTTAATTAGCTGAAGGTCTCAATGTACGAACATGTTCACAGACTCCATTCTAATCTCTTTGGACAAACATGATGCTCAAACACAGAACTTTACTCCTGAATGATGCCTGAACAATAGATATCCCTGACTCTGGAATATTTTATCATTGTTGATTTGGCCTCTTGAGGTTACCTTTATGATCCATTGCATTGCTAGCTTTGTTTTGGTCTCAAGACTCCAGCAGGGCAATTTTCAACTACAAATGCACAAATTGACCGAGAATAGCACACCAGGTGTGATCAGTGCATTACATTATACAGTAGGTCTTGATTATGTTTCGTTTCGAAGAGCGTTTGGGGGTTTCAATAGCACTTGCAGCTTTTTCAGAGACTTATCTTGTTTGTCCTCACTCCCAAAGCCCTAACTTTTCCCACATCTTTTCAGAAGACATCAGGGTTTGTGTTCAATTCCAACTGTCTATGCCTTTTGTCAGTAGATCTAACAACTTTTTTCTCCCCTTCCTCTAATCACCCACATGCTTCACTGTCTCCTACACTTGACGGCTTATGATGTGGCCAAGACCAGGAACTCGCAATGTGGGAGTTCAAAGGTTCATTCTGCTCTGCACCACCAGATGGTGCTGCAGAATGGGTCATCTGGGTTGAACAGCCAAAGCAAATGACTCATTGGGCAAGACTCAGAAGTTTCCAAAATGAATCCCTTGTTAGCAAACACCCACTCAGTGAGGAATCACTCCACCTCTGGCTGATTAACTAAGCTACTCATCTCAGAATCGTGGGGTGCTGCGGTGCCCACATAAGTCACTGCAGTCCAGGATACCCGATTGAAAAGGGCTTTGTGCACCAATATTTGTAAGGAATGGTAATGACACAAAGTGATTGCAAACCAAGGGTAGGAGTTGGGATGGGGACAGAGGGTACAGAGTACTGTAAATTAGTCACAGACCAGGCAAATTTTTTGAACTGCCCCCTTCCAGCCCAGTCACACCCTAGATAGAAACCTTAAATGCAGGACCATGCCTGTTGCTTCCTATCCTTCGCTTGAGAATTCAAAACTAACAGAACAGCCACCTCAAAGAAAGCCTTACATTTTTATGGTGACTTCAAGATATTCCAAAGTGTTTCACAGCCAATGAAATCCTTCTGAAAGCTTGTCATAAAAATTGGCTGCTCGGACAAAGTTCTCACTAAAAGCAGGAGGACATTGGTCAGATTATTTACTTTCTTGATTCTGGCCGAGGGGTAAATATCGGCTGGGATACTGGGTGACCTCCCTGCAGTCGCGGTGGTATCCGGAGATACCTAAGAAACCAAGACAACACAGTGTGAAGCTGGATGAACACAGCAGGCCAAGCAGCATCTCAAGAGCACAAAAGCTGTTTCCATTATCTCTGATACCTAAGAAGCCAGAATGGTTGAAGGGCTCGTGCTGAATGCCAGCATCTCTAACCGTGCAGCAGTCCATCAGAACAGCAGTGGAGAGAGACAAACCTCACAGCGAATAAGTCTAGTACTAGGGATCAGAGTAACCAGACAGCATTGCCCAATCCTACCTTGACATTTAGGAGACACAGGCAGGAGACTTTTGCATTGGTCATTAGGTCAACATCAGGGTCATTTTAAGCCAAGTTTGCACTCGAGTCTGATGAACACACATGGTTTATTTGGGCCACTGGACTGGAGGACACAATAGGTTAAGGCCAAAAGATATACGAGACACCAACTTTCACTGCAGGACTCTCCAAAGCATTGAGATTTCAATCCTTTCCTCCAATTAAGGAAAAACTGAAGCAGCAGGGGTCAAAGTTTTAATATCTCCAATGTGCTCTTCCAAATTTGATTTTTTGAGCATATGTAAACGTTGGAGGAAAGCCAAACAATGGGTAACAGAAGGCTTTCCACCTCTATCTTCAAAAGCAGCTCGGGATGTTTTCTCCAGATGTTTCCACAACACTCACTTCAAATCAAAATTAACCCAAACAGCAGGGACCAAGCACTTCTCTCTCAGCCGGTGAGTCAGGAGAAACAAATTCAGGCATTGCTGGAGAAACTCAGCAGGTCTGGCAGCACCTGTGCAGAGAAAGCAGTATTGGGTCCAGTGACCCTTCCTCAAAAATTGTGCCATAAACTGAGCACAAGTCTTTCAAAATAGTTATTGAAGTCCAGCAATTGAGACCACATTATAGCTGAACCGTGGATAGGGAGTCAGGTCAAGCTGAGGGCAGATTCGGTATGGAAGCTGGGGTTGGGGCGGGGGGGGAGAGATAGGCAGAGGGGAGAGTTGGGACTGTTCAGTCAGGAGATGGGAGAGTTGGGAACCTGAAACCCCCATAAGCTAAACAAATTGGCGCTGCGCTACATAGAACTTCTACAATATAAAATAGTCACTAATGAGTCCGAACTGAGAAATCAAGAGAAAACATGGTAACTCAATGATTAGAATTTGGAACAGGCTACCATGAGAATTGGCTAAAACAAATAACTTCGATGTATGTATGGGGAAGGGTGGTGAGGGTGAAATAGAAGGATTAGGGTTATTAGGGGTTGGGGGGGGGAACTAAAGCTGACGAGCGAGTGAAAGGACTGAGGGGAATGGGTGGAGACAAAAGGAGAGCTAGCGAGAAAGAGTGAGCGAGCGAGAGCAAGCGAATGAGGAGATGGGGGTAGGAGGAGGCGAGAGTGAGTGCGAGAGCAAGAACACATTTGTAGGCCATAAAGAGTAGCATAGATCAAATGGGCTGAATAAAAATAAAAATAGAAATTGCTGGAGAAACTCAGCAGGTCTGGCAGCATTTGTGGAGAAAGAAGCAGACTAAATGTATTGGGTTCAATGATCCCTCATTAGAGCAGAGATGAATGGCCTGGTTTGAGACTGGAAATTCTATTTAACCCTGTAACAGGCTGTAGCAATGCAGGTTAGAGAGAGAGGGGGGGGTAAGATGGGGCAGAGGAATTAATTGAAGCTTCAGTTCCCTAATGTTCATGACTGATTTCTGGTGCAAGTCACATAACGCAAAGCGTTGGGGCTTTACTGTGTAGACTCAGTTGAGTAGCCTCACCTATTAACCACCGAGAGCGACATGGCTGGAGGGAGGGCATGACAGCCACACGTCCTGAACTAAGCACCAGCACCACCAGGAGGGGAGAGCTACTGGGTGGTGGGGCCAAGAGATAAGCTACATTCCCCTGCATTTGCAGCAAAACTATTACCAATATTACAAAAACTGAGCATCTTGGGAAATCACAAATATTTGCATTGTATGTACTAGCTACTCACTAATAAAACTTCCACTTTTTTTCCCCCCCAGTGAGGGTGGGAATTAGTGTGAACATTTAACAAATGGATTACAGAAACCCTGAGGAAAGGTTGGCCCCTTCTCAAAGAGTGTGCATGAAATACTGAGTGATATTGCGTTCATCTACAGCAAGCAGACAAAGAAACCTCTGAGATCCTGAGTGTAAGATATGCAAATCCCTGCAACAGCACACCGCAACCCCCCCCCACCCTCATTCAATCCCTGTCAGGCAAGTGCTAGTGTGCTTCAGCACCACTCCACAGCAGTTCTCCAGATCTTCAGGAAATGAAAACATAGGGACAGAGCATTCAAGCCCTCAGGTTAGACTGAGCTGCACAAAGTGCTTCGTAAATTGCAACATCTGGTAGCAAACCTTGTGGTCATTGTGTCAAATACAAGATATAGCTACCCGCAACCATCCCCCCCCGCCAACCCGACTCCCCCCAAACCACGGTTTCAATTAAACCGGGCAAATGGCAGCTGTCATTCTTTCATTTCCATATTTACAGATGGGCTTCAATAAAACAAGCAGCCCCAGGCTCACAACCAACTAATGCTTTCGTTAATATTGAGGCTAGATTGGAGTCCAGGCAGACACACCCCAGCCCACGCGCGCACACACAGACACATACACACCTGGGGAGGCATACTAAACATCTCTATTGCTAATCAGAAAACTTGCCTCCGGTCACATTTTAGCAAAGTTAAATTTTCCACCTTATTTTTAAGATGAGGAGGCAGTCAGCAGCACGATTAGACTGAGACTATTTGGCGAAAGAAACAGAATTGAGAAGAAGAGAATTTCTTTGCACAGCAAGCTGTAGAAATCCAGAATGTGCTGCCAGTAGATTCAAGAATAACTTCCAAGCTAATTTTTCATTCATTCATCGGATAGGGGTGTCATTGGCTGGGCCAACATTTATTATTTTGAGCAACTGCAGTAGGGTTAGGCTCCATGTGGTGTGCAGTGCTACTACAGACCGAACTCTAGGATTTTGACCCAGCTACAAGGCAATATTTTTTCCAAATCAGGGTGGTGAGTGACTTGGAGGTGAACTTGCATGAATTAATTAAATACTTGGAGGGTGGAAATAGTTTTTTTTTTAAAAAACGAGCTAGGGGAAATAACAGACAAATAGTGGGGGTGCAACTGGACAATTCTTTCCAAAAGCCGGCTCAAAGACAGGGGGCCAAATGATGATGATTTAAGAATAAGTGTGAATATTTGGGCTGTAATTCTGGCCAGTAACTTTGCTTTACTGTTAGTACAAATGGTGCTGGAGTACGGGCCAACCGGGGAGCATGACATTGGTATAAGATCTCTCAGCGGAGGGTAGATTAGAAGAAATTGCTTCTTGCTGAGGATTATTAAAAGGTGGAATCCATCATCTAGGCTGCTGCTGAAGCTGTTTCCATGAAAACACTTCATTTGAAAATATGGAAAGTTCAAAGAAACACAATTGAACGGCATTGATAAAAGCCTGCACTGGCACTAGCACAGGGACAAAGGGGCACTGCTCTTGTTCAAATCCCTTGGATCTTACACACCCCATGTCACCAGTACATGAATGCCAGTTAAATCTTCAGCACCTTCGGGCCTCGGCGAATATGAGACACAATCCTGACTTGGCTCTGGACAGTTACAAAGCCCAAAGACAGACCCAAACAGCCCATACACACATGGGAATGACCAAATGTGTCTCAAGCACATCCAGGGGAGTTTGGGCCCCAAGCAATGTTGGACAATTAGCATCAATGTGAATAGAACACAGCCTGGCAGCAGCTCGAATCGCACACAGTCAAGAAGAATGAGCTGAAATTTAAAAGTCAACTCTTGTTCACTGTTTCTTTTACCCCAAATTAATTCCTACCTCTCATCCCCTTCCTTTTCAGATCATTCTTGCTTAGTTGGAAATTAATCAGACGTGCTATTTACACAGAATTAAAATCACAGAGGCAGAATATTCAGCCCATCCAATCCATGCCGGCATTTATGGTCCATTTATAGCACCCTTCTTTCTTAAACTCTAATTGGGAGCTTAGAAGCAGTTTTGTCTCTCGTAGCTTTGCAGCAGCTAAGTTTTAAACATTCAATCAATACAAGAGATTACAGGGAAATGTTGAGAGAGACTTGAAGACTTCCTTAAAACGGGACATTAGATCAACAGAATGATGAGGTCAGCACAGCTCACCGCTGTTCAAAATGAAAAGAACTCAACATTAAAGGACATTCCGTCAAAAAGGATTAAATTGACGCCACACCTCCCCCATCCCACCTCTCTCTCTTTTTCCCAAGGAAGAGAAAAGCTGTTTTTGTTCACTCAAGTCTTCACTGTACAAAAGGAAACGGATTTGCAGCAAGACACACAAGATGACCCTTTGACCTTAAGCTGCTGAAATGTCCTCAATGGCATAAATACCACATAATCAATCACATACCAGGAGGCCCAAGCCCTCTGCCCTTGGCTCAGTGGTTGCCCATACAAGATGCACTGTAAATGGACACCAGATTCCCAAAGAGGCCCCCAGCATTCCAGAGTCTGACAATCCTCAGGACTCTTTTCAAAAACTGCAAACTAGCCCAAGTCAAGCCAGTTTGGTCTGACTATCAAGTTACAGTTCCATGTAGTTTTTTTTTGTTTCAAATTGCTTACAGCAAAAATCCGGTAAAGAAACAATTAATCAACATAGGGATCTTCCTCATTTTCCTTCCTCACGCATTCAAATAGCTTTTGAAGATTTATCCACATGCAACCCCATTATCGGAACAGTAACAAGACCCAACCTGCAAAGATGACTTTCCATTCCTATCATATCCTACTGCATAAAATACACTGGCTCTTTAAAACTGTGCTTGTTCAGCTAAATTCATGTGTGTTTTCCTGTATTGGTCATGCTCTTGTACCACTTTTCAGTCACTAGCAATACAGGATGTAACTCAGCAGATGATTCAATTCTTCTCAAACACAGAGCTATGTATTAAAGCAGCAAAGACAAAAGCAAAATGCCCCTAAATCTTTGAGAGAGGTGTTTGGTTTCTGATGGGGGTAAAGGATGGAAGGTGTGAGGAGTCTGCTAAAAGAACACAGTCAATCAAATTTGCAGCTTTGCAGCCCAGAGTGACAAAAGGAAACCTCAAAAAGGGGCTGGCCTCTGCTTTCTCAGAAAGGCAGAAAGCAAGCACGCTCCTGGGTTCTCTCAAACAGAGCAACTGTAACTAGAGAACATTTGCTGTTGTGGCAAACGCCCCACTTTATAGCTTGGGCGTTTCAGGGTTTGGACTAAGAGCAACAGCAAATATCTCCTGTTAAAATCAACCTGGTTACTTCAGACAGGAAGTGGAGAATGTATTTGTGGAGGGGTGTAGCACCAAGTTAACATCTTAACGTCCAAACCACAATCCTGGTGTTGGTTTGTCTGAAAAAAAATTTACCAATTTATCTCCCCATCCAGTGAGCTCATCCACGTAATTCTCTCCTGTTTCTTCATGGGCCCTATGTCATTACTTTTCTCTAGGAGCAGACAGTGAGTGAGGAGAACAATCACAATCCTTAGAGTGTGAAAACAGGCCATTCAGCCCACCGAGTCCACATCAGTGCTCTAAAGAGCATCTCACCTCAACCAACACCGTAACCCTATTAGTCTGCATTTCCCATGGTTAAGCCACCTAGCCTGCACATCCCTGGACGCTACAGGAAATTTAGTGTGGCCAATCCACTCAACCTGCACATCTTTGGATTGCAGGAGGAAACTGGAGCACCTGGAGGAAACCCACACAGACACAGGGAGAACATACAAACTCCACACAGGCAGTTGCCTAAAAATAGGATTGAACCCAGATCCCTGACACTGTGAGGCAGCAGCTCTAACCACTGAGCCACCATGCCGCTGTTCAACTTTGGGGTGCATTACAGCACAGTCACAGCTCAAAACGGTTTTACCGTTCTCTAGTGAGCATGCTGCAGTCAAGTGCAGTGACTCCATCATCATCTCTCTTGTTTGTTTCCCCAGTTTTGTTGTGGGTGTCATTTATTGCCCAGAGGTCAATTATGCATGAACCGTGTCGCTATGGGACTGGAGTCACACGTAGGCCAGACTGGGAAAGGTCACATTAGCAAGCCAAATGGGTTTTGTTTTTAACACAGTTGCAATTGATTAGCTTTTAGTTCCAGATTTTTTTTAAAAATTGATTTCAAATTTCACCCTCTGCCACATGGGATTCTAAGACAGGCCCATGAACGTTAGCATGGAATCCTGGATTGTTAGTCTCGCAACTACTGAGCACATGGTATGCGTACAGCACTTGTGTTTTGTTTACGTTAACGTAGAGGAGCACTCACATTTTGCCATTTATTTTTATTACAAATCTGATTATCAAGGCCAGAACATCCAGATAATCTGCTTTCTCTCCACAAGTGCGTTTAGACATGCTGAGCTTCCCCAGAAACTTCTGCTTTTATTTCAGATCTCCCAGCGTTCGCAGCATTTTGCTTCTGTTGGTTTGATGTCCATCGGAAAATAATCAGGACGCCAGGGATAATTTCTCTGCCCTTCAACATCCTGGGATCTTTTAACGTTCCCCTAAGCGGGTAGATACAGCTTAGTTTAACATCCTGCACGAAACACTGCACCTCCAACACTGCAATGCTCCCTCAATACTGCAGCAGAAAGTTAGACTTGAGTTTTTGGGCTCAAGCCCTGAAGTGAGACTCAAACTTGGTCTGAGAGGGGTAAGTGCTACCCACTGAACTGCAGTTGGCAGCTTTACACCAAATCTTGCTGCACTGATATTCATCCTTCCATCATTAAAAATTTCAGATCGCTGTTTGCAAGTTAGCTGCCACATCTCCTCCAGTACAAGTGACCACACTCCCAAAGTTATTCATCAGCTGCAGAGCAATACAATGTCCTAAGACTGAGTTATTCGCTGCGCAGATGCAAGTTCCTTGTCTGCAAATGACTGCAGCTTTTCAAAACCCTACAACTTTTTTATAATGTTTTCTCTTTTATAATGGTTTCCCCAGTGGAATCTAAACGTGGCTGTTAAATAATGAACAGGAGTTACTCAAAGCTTCTTTGACAGCATCTTCCAAACCAGCTATCTCTTACCCCTCGAGGAACAGCAAGGATGGGAGATGGGAGGGAACCTGCAAGTTCCCCTCTGAGCCACACAGCATCCTGATTTGGAAACATACCACTATTTCTCAATGCTTGAAAAGGCAGAATCCTGGACAGCACCCCCCCGCCACCAAGGTCCACCTACAACCCATAGACTGCAGCAGCTCACTACCTTCTCAATTGCATTCGAGAAAGTGCAATAAATCCTAGCCTAGTGGCCAGAGTTGGCCAGAGTTAGCCAGAGCCCCTGAAACAATAAATATTAAGAAGGATATAAACAAGCAAACACAACAAGAAACATGCAGTAATGATGCTTCTAATTCAGGCAGATTTCACAGTTGCAACCACCTAATGGCAAATTAGTTTGCTAGTATACAGAGGGAGAAAATTCAGCCCCTAAACAATACTAAAAACTGCCTCTCTGTGATGTGGTGGTAGTGTCTGTACCTCTGAGCTAGGAAATAAAGTCCCAGCTGCATGAAAGCTATGCCATAACACATACGAACAGGTGGATTTGAAACAAAAACTCCCAAGGCCAGTGGATCATGGAGCATTATCTATTTGCACATTGATAACGATCCCCCTTCCCATTTTATTAGCCCCTAATCTCGCAATAAAACATTAAATCTGCTGACGCCTAAGTTGTTTAAAGCTTGTAAAATGTTAGAAAACAAACCTAATAATACAATACTTTAAGAGCGTTAAAAAAGTAAGCAGATAACCAGCACTGTACAAATAGTTTAGCTCGCTTGTGAGAGAATGAAGCTATACTGGAGCACAAACAAACATTCCAATCATTTATTACATGCCACATATTCAGTGCAGTGGCAACAATACAAGACAAGAAGAACCAGTTATACAAACAGCTGTTTGCACATTGTGAAATGCTTGATGTCAAGTTCATAAATCTCCTTTTCTGTCCTGTTTCTCTCCCCCAAACAACACGGCCCAACCTTGCTGTAGGCTGTAATATATTTCACTTGACTGTCACACAGAGCAGGAAATGGTTTGGATGGTCATGAGGGGTGCGCTCGGGATTCTGCTCTGCATGTTGGAGAGATAACCATCCTTTTGGTAGTTTCTGGTTCCAATGCTCTCTGCTTTGAGACATAATGTGCAGGTGCCAGTGCTGGGGTGGACATAGTCAGAAATCAGATGACACCAGGTTATCATCCAACAGGTTTATTTGAAATCACCAGCTTTCCGAGGGCTGCTCCTTCGTCACCTGATTCCATCCTTGCATTTCCCTTGGCTAAGCCACCTAGCCAGCACATCCCTGGAAACTATGTACAGCTTAGCACGGCCAATGCACCTGAACTGCATATCTGAGCACTGAGGTGGGGGGGAGCTGGAACACCCGGGAGGAAACCCACACAGACATGGGGAGAATGTGTAAACTCCACACAGACAGTAACCAGAGGGTGAAACTGAGCCTGGGTGCCTGGCGCTGTGAGGCAGCCGTGCTAACCACTGAGCCACCGTGCTGCCCAGATTGGCTGCTGTCAGTTCCGACTTTGACCCATGAAACATAATCCCATAGAACAGAAATGGAAATGGCACATGTAGCTACAGGAGTCCAACAAGATGTGGTGGATTAAGTGTCATGTGTTTCACCATAACGCAATGATCACTTGACTGATATTGTTTGGAGAGAACACTCTAATCTGGAACGAGCATGTGGACAGAAGTGTCATGGCTAACTGCTTATAGAACTGAATTCACTAGGTCAGTATTTATACCCAGTCCCGAAACACTCAATCAGCCACATTGCTGTGGGTCTGAAGACACATGCAGGCCAGAAGAAATCAAGCAGCAAATTCCCCTCCCCAAAAGACATTTGGAAACCAGATGGGCTAAGAGAAATACGTGAACAGAAATAAATCAAGAAGGGTTGCAGTCCATAAGGAGTTGAAGAGCCTTGCTTAGAGAGAGGAGGAAGCAAGCCTCAAACTCTGCTGCTGGCCATAGACTAAGCTACTCCAGGCCAGTATCTCAATACAGTGACCAGTATTTACTTAAAACATAAGACTGTTTAGATTCTTACAGTGAGATTGGTGGGAAGGGCTGGAAAGAACATTTGATGACACCTTTACATTTGCTGCCGTTTGTTTATTCCTCCCCATGCTCCCTAAAGAACAAGCACTTTATGCAAGTGGCCCCATAGATACTAAACGTATTCTGGTAGATCACCCAAGATGCAAATCTGAGAGAAAGTGTACTCACCTAACAACAGAAAAACACCAAAGGGCGATTAAAGAATACATGGACTGGATGTTGGACCTACTCCACAAGGATCATGGTTGCTTTAACAGAAGCTCAAAATCAGGAGGCATTGCCAGAAAGTATATGAGAGAGACTATTTTTGATGTGAAAGACTGCAACCAGAGATTTATGGTAACTGGCAGCTGACAAGAAGACAGGGATAATCTCAGACACAAATTATGGTGATGTGTCCATATTATAGCTGGCAACAAGTCCTGATTCCTGTCACTCTCTCATGTTTACTGACCCACATTAGATTTCAAAATTGTCATCCTCATTTTCAAATTGCATCAGTGCTTCACCCCTCCTGGTTTAACCTCTGACAGTGCATCTCCCTTGGGGATATCTGTATTCATCTAATTCTAGCCTTCTGGAGCTTCTCCAAATATCCATGCATGTCACATTTGACATTTCATCAGCTGCCTGGCCCTCAAAACTCTTCTAAAACTGTTCCTCCGACTTCTCCTCCTCAGAGGCACTTATTAAAACAGACCATTTTGAGCATGCTTTTGGTTATCTGCCCTAATAGCTCACGTGGCTCAGCCTCTAACTTTTCCCATTCCCATAAAGAACCTGGCACATTTAGCTAAGATTAAAGGCCCCACATAACTCAGGTTGCTGTTTGAATGAGTAGCCTAGAAGTATTAGTGGAGGAAAGTTCAAAAGGAAATACAATCAATTTATAAATAATTTCTTATTTGAATGTACTCCATTCATCTGTTTCAAGTGCATAACAAGCTCACCCTGTTCCAGACTTTGCCTCAAATGACATTTTTAGGTTTTGGAGTGGATTTTAGCTCAGGTTGTGGCTGTTGAGGTTGGTTGGCTCGCTGATCTGGTTTCTTGTTTCACAGACATTTGTTACCGTGCTGGGTAACACCCTCAGTGCAGCCTCTGAAGAAGCGTTGGTGTGTTTTCCCGCCTGGTTTTTAAACTCTGGGGTCCGTTGAGATGGATTGCCTCACTTCCGGGTTTCCTTCTTAGTGGAATGTATATGGGGTCGAGTTCAATCTGTTTATTAATAGCATGCTTCGTGGAGTGCCAGGCTTCTAGGAATTCTCGTGCCTGTCTCTGCCTAGCTGGTCCCAGGATCTTGGTGCTGTCCCAGTCGAAATCCACATGGGCAAGGAGAACCACCATTTCAACTGGGACAACAACAAAATCCTGGGACAGGTCACGCAGAGACAGGCATGAGAATTCCTAGAAACCTGGCACTCCATGAAGCATACTATTAATATACAGGTTGAACTCGACCCCACATATAACCCACTACAGAAGGAAAACCGGAAGTGAGGCAATCCACTGCAACGAACTCCAGAGTTTTAAAAACCAGGTGTGAGAACTCACCAACGCTTCAGAGGCTGCACTGAGAATGTTACCCTGTATGCTAACAAAACATCTGCAAAGCAAGAAACCAGCTCAGCGAGTCAACCAACCTCAACATTTTGACTTCCCCTCAGGCCTCCCAGAATTCTCTGCAAGTAAACAGTTAGCCTCCAGCTCACTGCCACGCCTCTAGAGGAGTCATCTCATTAGCGATCTGAGAGCTCCGTGTGCACATGCCACGTGAGGGTCGGGGGGGGGGGGGGGCGTAGGAGGGAGACAGAGGGAGATGGGGTGAGGAAAGAGGGAGGGACAAGGAGGGGTTGAGATCCCTGAAAGTATTAGCGCCAAAAGAACAGATTGGTGAAGGAAGCACATAGGGTGCTTGCCTTCATTGGCCAGAGTGTAGAATATAGGAGTAAGGAAGTGTTGTTCCAACTGAAGGGTCTGGCTTTATGTTGTATGATAATGATTCTCATTCTTCTAAATATGAACCATCACAGGCCCAACCTACTCAATGTCTCCTCAGAAGGCAGTCCTTCCATACCAGGCTCAGCACTAGTGAAGAGGTTGGTCAAGAGATTACAAGAGAGTTGCAATGGGAGAGAGACTCCTCCCACTTCCTACAGACTAAGGGGGTGGCCATGGGCACCCGCATGGGCCCCAGCTATGCCTGCCTCTTTGTAGGTTACGTGGAACAGTCCATCTTCCGCACCTACACAGGCCCCAAACCCCACCTCTTCCTCCGGTACATTGATGACTGTATCGGCGCCGCCTCTTGCTCCCCAGAGGAGCTCGAACAGTTCATCCACTTCACCAACACCTTCCACCCCAACCTTCAGTTCACCTGGGCCATCTCCAGCACATCCCTCACCTTCCTGGACCTCTCAGTCTCCATCTCAGGCAACCAGCTTGTAACTGATGTCCATTTCAAGCCCACCGACTCCCACAGCTACCTAGAATACACCTCCTCCCACCCACCCTCCTGCAAAAACTCCATCCCCTATTCCCAATTCCTCCGCCTCCGCCGCATCTGCTCCCACGATAAGACATTCCACTCCCGCACATCCCAGATGTCCAAGTTCTTTAAGGACCGCAACTTCCCCCCCACGGTGATTGAGAACGCCCTTGACCGCGTCTCCCGCATTTCCCGCGACACATCCCTCACACCCCGCCCCCGCCACAACCGCCCCAAGAGGATCCCCCTCGTTCTCACACACCACCCTACCAACCTCCGGATACAACGCATTATCCTCCGACACTTCCGCCATTTACAATCCGACCCCACCACCCAAGACATTTTTCCATCCCCACCCCTGTCTGCTTTCCGGAGAGACCACTCTCTCCGTGACTCCCTTGTTCGCTCCACACTGCCCTCCAACCCCACCACACCCGGCACCTTCCCCTGCAACCGCAGGAAATGCTACACTTGTCCCCACACCTCCTCCCTCACCCCCATCCCAGGCCCCAAGATGACATTCCACATTAAGCAGAGGTTCACCTGCACATCTGCCAATGTGGTATACTGCATCCACTGTACCCGGTGCGGCTTTCTCTACATTGGGGAAACCAAGCGGAGGCTTGGGGACCGCTTTGCAGAACACCTCCGCTCAGTTCGCAACAAACAACTGCACCTCCCAGTCGCAAACCATTTCCACTCCCCCTCCCATTCTCTTGATGACATGTCCATCATGGGCCTCCTGCACTGCCACAATGATGCCACCCGAAGGTTGCAGGAACAGCAACTCATATTCCGCCTGGGAACCCTGCAGCCATATGGTATCAATGTGGACTTCACCAGTTTCAAAATCTCCCCTTCCCCCACTGCATCCCTAAACCAGCCCAGTTCATCCCCTCCCCCCACTGCACCACACAACCAGCCCAGCTCTTCCCCCCCACCCACTGCATCCCAAAACCAGTCCAACCTGTCTCTGCCTCCCTAACCGGTTCTTCCTCTCACCCATCCCTTCCTCCCAGCCCCAGCCGCACCCCCAGCTACCTACTAACCTCATCCCACCTCCTTGACCTGTCCGTCTTCCCTGGACTGACCTATCCCCTCCCTACCTCCCCACCTACACCCTCTCCACCTATCTTCTTTGCTCTCCATCTTCGGTCCGCCTCCCCCTCTCTCCCTATTTATTCCAGTTCCCTCCCCCCATCCCCCTCTCTGATGAAGGGTCTAGGCCCGAAACGTCAGCTTTTGTGCTCCTGAGATGCTGCTTGGCCTGCTGTGTTCATCCAGCCTCACATTTTATTATCTCAGCACTAGTGAACTTTCCTTGGACTGCCTCCAATGCTGGTATAACTTCCCTTGGACGAAAAACCCAAAACAGTTCACTGCATTGCAGCTGTGGTCTGATGAGTGCCTTGAATAGATTTTGTAAAACCTACCTACTGTTGTACCCCTCTCCCTTCTAAATAAGGGTCTAGTTCACACATATGTAAGTACAAAGATCTCCATGGAAACACAAAAACCAAAACGTCCTTATTCCCTCCCTATGCCAGAAGACGCTCATTAATTCCAGAGTCAGATAAAATACACCAGGAAAGATGATACAATGATCTCACTGACTTCCCCTCTGAATCAGGTGATGTGGCACAAGCAGTCCAGACCTCATCACTGCAAAATGCATGCGAAGACTCAGTCTAATATTGACAATCCTATTGTAACCATTAACAAATGGTTGGTAAGCGACCCAGAGGAACAGAGGTAATGAGTTACAAACTTCCCTTGTTATTGAACCACTGATGGTTTCAGGGATTGGGAAACCCAGCAACAAGATCTGATAAGGCCTTTGTTCAGATGGGAGGGTCAGACCTTGCTCATGCCTTGCACAGAGAAGTTACAGGGCAGATTTGCTGCAACTTGGCAAAAAAAGTTAGCGCTCATTACTCAATCAGGTTATTTATCTTTCCAATAACTCATTTAAAAAGTGCTTTAGAAAAGCATTAGGCAAAAAACTGATGGAATACCAATCCACTCTCAGACAAAGAATCCAATGCTAAAGTGATTATTGCAGCAGATTATTATGCACAAGACAATTTTTTTTAATCGTGGGAGAAAGATTTCTTTTTAAATACTAAGGTGTTATTTTAAATAATTGGATTAAGACTTTAACCCTTGTTAGCACAGACATTTGCTTCTGAACAAAACTAGAACTGACATTGAAAATTACAAATTTCGTCGCAGAGCAAGGCTATTTGCCCACAGTAGCAGCACAAATGCTTTGTTCGAGGAGTAGAGATATCTCACTCCAAACCCATTTTGGTAGCATCACTGTTTGGAAATAAACAATAACAAAGACAAGATGCAAGCAAGACTTCAAGTGATTGGCAGTGCTTTGTAACACTTAATCACCTTCGCCCCAGCACCTGCTGATTTCAGAGCCACCTGAATAGTTGATCTTGGACTGCAGGTATTGTGCTTTTCAAGACAAACAAAGGCATTTAGCATCAATCGGGTAAAACTCTGATGAAGGGTCTAGGCCCGAAACATCAGCTTTTATGCTCCTGGGCCTGCTGTGTTCATCCAGCCTCACATTTTATTACCACTAACATGGGTGTTGGTTACCATGCCAAATGATGCAATTCAAGACACATTTTCTTGTAAATTAACTGCATCGTTCACACATCACTTCATAAAAATCACCAAACATTAATGCCATGTTGTGTTCATCCAGCCCCACACTTTGTTATCTCTGAGCTTTGGCACTAAAGTGTGGAGCTGGATGAACACAGCAGGCCAAGCAGCATCTTAGGATCTAAAATGCTGCCTGGCCTGCTGTGTTCATCCAGCCCCACACTTTGTTATCTCGGATTCTCCAGCATCTGCAGTTCCCATTGTCTCTGATGCCAAAGCTCAGGTTGAGTTTTGGAGACTTCCACATGAATTCAGCCATTCATGAAATACAAATAAATGCCCTCTTCATTGGTATGACTAGCTTGGCTTTCATTGAAATTTTATATCATGCTGACACCTGAGCCCTTTGGGTTGTACTTTTGCTTCTGAATGCCAAGGTGGTGTTTTTTATTTTGAAAATTAATTCATAGGCTGTGGGTATCACTGGTTACTAAATTATTGTCCATCCCTTGATACCCAGGGGGCAATTAAGATCAAATCATTAGTCAGATGTAGATCTGACAATGGCGGGTCCAGATGGGTTTTTACAGCAATTGAGAATGATTATTTGGTCACAAGGCCAAACTTAATTCCAGGTTTTTATTGAATTCAAGCCATTATCTGCCATAGTGGTGCAAGAACGGAGGCTTTCTTTTGTGTCCAGAAAACCGTGGACTACAATGAGAAAGAAAGATTCCAAAAACAGGAACTTACCAGGACAGCTGCATAGTTTCAGAGCAAGGAATTTAAAACTTATTATAGACTAATTGAGCAGGTTGGAACTAGAAATAAGCGACAGAGACACGGACACAGAGGGAAAGGCAAAAGGGGGTACGACTGTTGGCCTCTGCCTGTTCTACACAGTTTAAAAAAAACCTCAGTTTAAGATTGAAGAAAACCAGTTGCTTTTCGTTCAGTTGATGTTGAGAGCTGAGACTTGCGAAATGATAAATCAGTGACATTTTACAAGGGGACCATGGACACCAAGGGCCCAACTAGCAAAGATGCACCACCTCAAAATCAGAACCAGCAAGCAAAGCACATCAAATTCCCAATTTTGTCTACATTTGCCAATACTCTATTTTCCCTGCTTATCTGTGCGTGTAAGGGGAAGCTGAGAAGGACATTAGAGTTTTAGTTACTTAAAACAAAAAATATAGCTGAAGATCACAGCAGGTCATGCAGCGTCCATGGAGAGAAAGCAAGGTGATGTTTTGAATCTAGTTATTAGTGTTATATGCTAATGGTTTTTACCAATATTACTTATGACCCCTAGGTCTAGTCTCCCTGACAAGTGGGAACACCTTGTTGTTGACCTAGATTCCACCCTCCAGCCCCTATCAAGGGTTTCAAGCGCACAGTTAAAACCAAACTCCCAATTCAACTGAGAATGGGATAAACATGTGCACTCTCCAGTTCATTACTACAGGAACATGGGCCGCCGCAGCTGAAATATTCCAAATATTCCACTATCTTGTCCATTTTCTGCCTCCAAAGTGTTTTCACAAGGGTCAATTTCAAAGCCAATTGAAGAGGCCACCTGTTAATATTCATCCCTTGGATGATGTTGTGTACTCCTCTTCACTTACCCATTACACAAAAAAAAAAAGCAGCAAACATCAAGCAGCAATAAGTCACAACAGCTGCATCTTCGTTCAGGACATACCCAGATACTGCATGAGAGTCTGTGCCTGCTCTTGTAACTCCCTCCCTCAAAGACCGAAGTGCGATACTTAGTCTTTGACTGGTGGAAGAAAGCCTAACCACCAGGTAAGATCAGCATCCCTCCAATATTACACAGGTACAATATATACCAGCTGATTCCATTGTGAAATGGAGAGAATGGATACCAACTCTTTGACATTGGCCTGGGATCTCCAGGGCTCTGCTCTGTGAAGCCCCGAAGAAAAAGAGACACTTTTTTGGTCTCAATTTCTTGAAACATTTTTCTTTGCTAAAGAAAATGAATTAAATTGAATTAAAGAAATAAGAAATTGAAAAGGGGTCGGGGGGAAACAGGGACTTGGACAAACATCAACGAATTGGATAGAGTCTTGTTGCTTTCCAACTGAGACAGGAAGGCAGTGCATTATGGGTAATAATTAAAAGTCAATTGTGGCGGGGGAGGGGGGGGGTCGCGCTCTCGTGGTACACTGATAGTGTACCCGCCTCCCAGTCAGGAGGGCTGGGCTCAAGTCCCACCTGCTCCAGAGGCGTGTAATTATGGGTCGATCAGAAAATACCTTTCAGAAGCTAATTGTTGGGATCGAGTATGACCAGCACATTCATTATAACTTCCATAAAGTGACATGATGTAATGACTCAGGCTGCAAGTTGGACGCTGCAATACAAGCGATCGTATTTTCTTATACAATATGCAGCAAATAGGAGTACACTGTAAGGCCTGAAAAAAAATTCAAAGTTGATACCAGAACTGTGACACAGTAATTGTCACAAGGCTCCACTCCAGAAAAGAGAAGGCTGACGGGCTGATCTGATAGAGATCTACAAGGCTATGAATGTTTAAACATACCAATGTTGCTGACTGTAAAGACAGACCAAATAAAGGGTGGCACGGTGGCTCAGTGGTTACCACTGCAGCCTCACAGCGCCAGGGACCCGGGTTCGATTCCAGCCTCGGGTAACTGTCTGTGCAGAGTTTGCACATTCTCCCCGTGTCTGCGTGGGTTTCCTCCGGGTGCTCCAGTTTCCTCCCACAGTCCAAAGATGTGCAGGCGAGGTGGATTGGCCATGCTAAATTGCCCGTAGTGTTTAGGGGTGAGAGAGTTATAGGGGGATATGTCTGGGTGGGATGCTCCAAGGGGCGGTGTGGACTTGTTGGGCTGAAGGGCCTGTTTCCACACTGTAGGGAAATCTAAACTAATCAAGGGCCATAATGAGGTGATAACCCTGAGCAAGTCCAAATCGGAGTTCGAGGAGGATATGAAACTTGTTACCACCAAGATGTCTCAAAGTGCTCGCAGCCAGTGAAGTACTTTGTGAAGTGTAGCACAAGAACATAGAACATTACAGCACAGTACAGGCCCTTCAGCCCTCGATGTTGTGCCAACCTGTCATACCGATCTGAAGCCCGTCTAACCTACATTATTCCATGTACGTCCATATGTTTGTCCAAATTGTAATGTTGTAACGTTGGAGATGCAGCAGTATCATCCGACAAATAGCAATGTGATAACGATCAGAAAGTTGGTCTCTGACATGTTGATTAGTAATCTTCTCTCAGGATAATCAGAGAATCCCTACACAGTTCTGGATGTGAGTTTGCTCGCTGAGCTGGAAGGTTAGTTTCCAGACGTTTCGTCACCATTCTAGGTAACGTCATCAGTGAGCCTCTGACGAAGCGCTGGTGTTATGTCCCGCTTTCTATTTATCTGGTTAGGTTTCCTTGGGTTGGTGATGTCATTTCCTGCATTGGTGATGTCATTTCCTGTTCTTTTTCTCAGGGGATGGTAGATTGGGTCCGAATCAATGTGTTTGTTGACGGAGTTCCGGTTGGAATGCCATGCTTCTCGGAATTCTCGTGCGTGTCTCTGTTTGGCTTGTCCTAGGATGGATGTGTTGTCCTAATCAAAGTGGAGTCCTTCCTCATCTGTACGTAAGGATACGAGTGATAGTGGGTTGATTGGGACAACACATCCATCCTAGGACAAGCCAAACAGAGACACGCACGAGAATTCCGAGAAGCATGGCATTCCAACCGGAACTCCATCAACAAACACATTGGCTCCAAATCAACCTACCATCCCCTGAGAAAAAGAACAGGAAATGCTATCACCAACGCAGGAAATGACATCACCAACCCAAGGAAACCTAACCAGATAAATAGAAAGCGGGTCATAACACCAGCGCTTCGTCGGAGGTTCACTGATGATATTACCTAGAATGGTGACGAAACATCTGAAAACTAACCTTCCAGCTCAGTGAGCAAACTCACATCCAGAACCACTACCTGAGCTACAAATCTTCTCAAAACTCGCTAATCCGTACAGTGTGAAAGCAGGCCATTTGACCCATCAAACCACACGGGCCCTCCAAAGAGCATCCCACGCACACCCACTCCCCTAATCTATCATTGCACATTCCCCACATCCTGTGATGTGTAGGTTAGATGGATAGGCCACTATGGACAATTTACCATAGCCAATCTACCTAACCTGCACATCTTTGGACAGGAGGCAACCAGAGCACCTAAAGGAAACCCACGTGGGCAGGGGGGAGAACAGACAAGCTCCACACAATCAGCCGAGGCTGGAATTGAACCTGGGTCCCTGGTGCTGTGAGGCAGCTGTGCTAACCAACTGAGCCACCGTGCCAGAGGGATAACTCCCCTGCTTGTCCCTGAAATAGTAGCATTGGATCTTTTGTATCCAGCCAATAATAGGCAGTTGGGACATCAGCTGAACATCTCATCTGAAAGACAATGGCTAATGGAAAACTGCACTGAAGTGTCAACCTTCAGTTTTGCATCCTAGTTCTGGAATGGGACTCCAAATCTTTTGATTCAGACACTAACCTGCAATCCTCTAAGCCACCACGCTCTCTCAACAAGGCAGAACAGATTACGTTATGACAGGCAGACAAACACAAGGAAGCAGTTGAACAGAATCACGTTGACCAGGTTAGATGAGGAAGGGCTGGAGAAGGTTCATGCGCAGCACAATCACTGACATTGTCAAGTTGCACAGAATGGCCTCTTTTCTGCATTATTTCATTCTAGATAAATATATTTCAATTTGAAAACACGAATGATAAACCATCAAAACGTTAGCTCTCTAATTCTAGTGCGTAACCGTGTGAAAGATGTGTGCAGTTTCCACAAATGGGCGTCTTGTAATTATTCCTGGCCCAGGTGAGTGCACTACCCACCTGTTCACAACTGCCAGAAAAAGACAACTAACAGCATAAACCTCAGAAATAACCTGACTAAAACTGTAAAACTCTGAGATGAAATGGATTAAAACAAACATAAAAATAAATACTTAAACATTTAACCAGTGTTTGCTCAGGCATTTTTTTTCTGCATTTCTCCCTCTGTCCTTTGTCCCATAATTTTGTTTTAGTCCTTTCTAAAGATTTAATGATGTTTAATCTTTCATTTTCTTCTTCTATGTTGACTTCATTGAAAAAGTTGCATTATTGTCTTTTAAGGAATTATCTGGTGTATCTCCAGCTCGTACTACTCATAAGCTCATCTTTCAACAGGTAAAGCAGATGGCCACCAGCTTTAAACCTTCCCTTGGATTCAAGTCAGGTTACATTGTTCCTGGATTGTACAGATTCCAAAGAAACTCAGCTCATGTTGAGAAAATCAAAAATGACGAACCCAACAATGAAAACAAGGCGCTATCGAGCTGCTTAAAACTCGGCATTATTCCTAAAATCTGCGCTTTCTCTGCTTGTAACAGCAATGATTGTGCACCTACAGGATGCAGTCTGCATTGTGGTCATTGCATTAGAGACAGACGGCAACAGTATTTAGTTAACATGTGAAAGGGATAATGTTATTGATGACTGTATGGATATTGGAACCAAACTCATTACATGAAGATATTCATTACAAGCCAGCATCTGGCAGTGTTAATAACACTTTCACACCAGGCACCTTTTAATAGGGCTGTGCAATGCACAGTTTTGAAGATGCTGCTTTTGAACGTTTGGACAGAGGTAATATTTTTGCAATATCAATGCAAGGTACGATGCAAGAAAGTATACCTCAAAGCTTATTGACCTGAACTACAAGGAGATGCAAAACCCATGAAGATTTCAGATTTGATTCCAGGCTGATCACAATTAGAGCAGTGCCCCTGGGCTATGGAGAGGGGGAAATAATTGTAATGATTCATTCTAAATGTGGTATATTAACAGCTGATTCACTGAAAGAGAAAGAACACAGGGACATAACCTCTTGTCACTCATGCAATATCCTGAGCTTGACAAAGAAATTGAGATTTGAATGTCTAAGAGATTCAATTAAGTTCAACTCTTTCATAAAATCTGTGTCATAACCTTTTTTGTCTTAAGAGTTTTGAACAAGCCATTTCTAACATCTACTTACATTTTCTGTTGAAACAGAACATGTTTCACCTCCAATAATATTAAAACACAAACTTTCACTTAAAAGGAATTAAATGCTAACATTTACCATCCTTAATGCATTTCATTAAAAGTAAATGGTAGTTACCCTTTGATTAGCTGTAACTATTTTGGAATACATTAGTGTTTGATAGCCCTGACCTTTACAATAAAAGATATACATGTCATAATTAAAATCACTTGAATGGTTTGAGCCAGATCCTAGGAGACCTGTGTTAATTATTATTCTAATTTGCAGCAGTAATTCTTAATCTAATCTCCATTCTTCTTGCCCCCTCATTTTGTAATAGCTACCATTTTGGAATTAGATTTTTTTTAATATAAACAAGCATGAAAGTAAAACCCCAAATTTTCCTTTCTTCATGATAAACTCGTCCTGATAAATCATTCATCCAAGACCTAATTCTGCACTCCTTTCCAAGATAGCACTCAATTTGCAGCACTAATATAGGTTATATCATGCAATTGCTTTACATGTATTTTCAACTCCACAAAAGCCTCCTCTCAGCCACCTCATCATATTACATTTTTTTAATATATACACTCTTTCAATCTTGCGCGTTTACCAAACTTCAAAATGGTCTATGCGATCAAACTCAACTGCTCAGTTTCAAGTTTCACATTTTAATCACTCCCTGGATGAAGAGGTTTCACCCAAATTCTTTACTGGGTTTATCAGTGACTCTTTTGTATGTATGGGCCCGGTTTCTGCTGTCTCCCACAATTGGAAACAGCTTCTCAATATCTACCCCATCAAACTCTTCATAAATTGTAAAGTCCTTTATCAGGGGGCCTCAAGTGTTAAACTTCTCTCAGCCAGTTGATGAAGCAAGAGAACAGGAGTCAATCTTACACAGGTTTGAATGCATTCGCAAAGTCAAAAATTTACAAATGTAGCTCTCCTAATTCTACAAACCATCACCAGGTTTAATAAGTGTTTTGGCAGTGCCTTTGAGTAAACACTAAGCGTAAAAAGGTGACTGTACGTGTGCTCAAGTAATTATTTAATGAACGCCTCATTCCTGTATTTATTATGCCTCAATTTATTCAATTATCACCCGCAGCCTTCTCTTTTCTGGAGAACAGAGTCCCAGCTGGTTGTTTTTCCCCAAACGGTACAATTTCTCTATTCAATAATGCCCACCTCAATCTTTTTTCGGCACCTTCTTCAGTGCTTCCCATCACCTCTCTCACTGAAGGTGGGAAGAGTAAATGTTACAACCTTACTTGAATGCCCCCTCAGAGGACAGAAGAGAGTCATGGCCCTGTTGAAGTTTCTCATCTCTCACCTACATCCATTTTGCTCTTCACTATCATTTTAACAAATTTGAATTCAAATATCCTCAGAGCAATTGAATACACTGTTTGGTCTGCAGTCTGTATAAGGTCATGGGAATTCACCAGCACAACAGTAGGGCCACTGGGGGGAGGTAATTATTGCTGCACTGTCAATCCAGAGACCCAGATAATGTTCTGGGAACCTGGGTTCGAATCCCACCATTGCAGATGGTAGAATTTGAATGCAACAGAATATCTGGAATTAAGAGTCTAACAATGAACGTGAACCCATTGTCGACGGTTGGAAAAAGCCATCTGGTTCACTGTTGTCCTTTAGGGAAAGAAACTGCCATCCTTACCTAGTCTGGGCCTCAAGTGACGCCAGACCTACAGCAACATGGTTGACTCTGAACTGCCCTCTGGGCAATTGGGAGCAGGTAATAAATGGTGCTTAGCCAGCGAGGCCCTCATCCCGTGAATGAATAAAGGAAAACAAAACAACTGGCCAAAGCTTTTGTGCTCCTGAGATGCTGCTTGGCTTGATGTGTTCATCCAGCTTCACACTTTATTATCTTGGATTCTCCAGCATCTGCAGTTCCCATTGTCACTGATAGAACTGGCCAAAACACCCCTGGGCTACAAAATGAAACATAGTTCCGAGTCATCTCCCGATTCCCATTAGGGGTAGCTTAGTGGCGATGTGCAGGTAACAAGTGAGGACAGCAATAGCAGAGATTCTCTCACACCATGGCCACATTCTGACACACAGCCTCAGGCCAGGAAAGCTACCACTTTAGTGAAGAACCAATGGCTGTCAGGCAAGCAACTGTACTTCACTGTGTTAGCATCTCCAGGAACGGACAGAAAGAAATGGAGGAAACGAACAAAATTAACATAGGAATGTGGAAATACCAAAAAAAACATTATGTTGACTGTTGCACAGAGATTAGATGGCATTTGCTGCCAACTCGAGAGAAACATCGGAAAAGGAGTGCTCTTGAAATATCTAAAGCAACATTTTCAAGGCAGGTCCCAGTGAGAAATATTTTCTGAATTAGATTGAGTCGATTGCAATTCCAGGGCAAGAACAATTTAGGACATTTCTTCATTTTAGTATTTATTCTCCTCCTCAAGCCCCAGGCCATTGCTGCGATTTTACTATGTTCCCGAATATAGACATCAATATTCCTCAGCTATCAAAATCCAGTTGTACAATTCCTATTGTGCAAGAGCTCTGTGCAAATAAGACCATGACCACATATTAAATTGCCTGGACCACTGTCAATTACATTCCACGCAAATGAAGAGAAACAGAAAACATCCAGGTTTTTTTACTAAAGACAAGCTCCACACAATCAGCCGAGGCTTTTCTAAAGCCAAAGAAGAAAGCAAATCCCCTCTTCCTGTACTATTTTGAAGGAAAGCCACAACATCTTATCTGTCGCATTTTTTGTTGTAATAGGCAACAGTCAAACGCATCAACAAATTCTTGGCCTGAAACCTGTAATCTGCAGCTGCAAGTGTTCCTAGGTATACTTCGGATGGGAGCAAAAAACCATTAAGGGATTTGTCATCCATTTGTCCACAGGGATGGCATCTGAAAACTTAATTGGAGTCAAAGAAAGGATTTTATAAAACAGCCCCTTTTTCAGAAAGTTCAGATTTTTGCAGTTTTTTTTAATTCGTTCACAGGATGTGGCCATTCATTGAGCCAGCATTTATTGTTCATCTCTAATTCAGAGGACAGTTCAGAGTCAAGCACATTGCTATGGGTCTGCTGTCACATGGAGGCAAAAACCAGGTAAGGACAGCAGATTTCCTTCCCTAAAGGCCATTAGTGAACCCGATGTGTTTTTCTTGACCATTGACAATGGTTTCACGGTCATCACTAGACTTTTAATTCCAAGTTTCTACTGAGTTCAAATTTTACCATCTGCCACGGTGGGTTTTGAACAGATGTACCCAGAACATTAACTGGGTCTCTGGATTAATTGTCTAGCAATAACACTATTTGACCATCACCTCCTCGCATGTGGGACTCGAGCCAAGCAGTTTGGATCTCCTATATTTTCAGTGTGCCATGCTGCAAGAGGACAGAGCTCAGTAAGATGGAGGCAAAGAGCTTTATACCACTGGATCACAAGCTATATGGTGATGACATCATGAGCATATCCTTTAAAGGACTTAAGGTGAAACAGCAAATGCAAGTCCTTTATCTCTGATTGTCAGTCTGTGGCATTCTCTTTCATAGAGAGCTGAATATTTTTAAGGCAAAGGTGGGTCAACTCCATTGTTTGCAAAGAATCTAAGGTGATCAGGAAGGGCTAGAATGTGGGATTGAGGTTACAGTCAGGTCAGATTTGATCCTATTGAATGGTGAAGCTCAAGGCACCAAACAGCTACTGTCTGTCTGTGTTTACGTGTTTGTACGTTCATATTGGGGTCAGTTTAGCTCAGTTGGCTAGACAGCTAGTTTGCACCACAGAGAGACACTAACATTATGATCAGAATTCCTGCACCAGCTGAGATTACCAGGAAGTGTTCTCTTCAACCTCTCCCGTTTGTCTGGCATGGTGACCCTCAGGTTAAATCACCACCAGTCCTCTCTTCCAAATGAGAGCAGCTCTATGGTCTGAGAAGACTGACACCACTATCTTTAATGTAAATAGATCATGAAGCTGCTATCACAATATATAACACATGTAGCTGGTTTTGCTGGCTCCCTAGCCCAGTAATGTTGATGGACTAGGATGCTGGTCTGGCCAAGGTCAGGTGTGTCACTAAACCTCGAAACATTCTGTCTCAGAAAGTTAAAGCACATTTTCAAGCAGAACCATGAGGGAGTTTTCAAATTATATTTTACTTGACATTTTATTTTTAAATAAAAATATTAAAATAAATTTTATTTGTCATATATGAAATCGGAGCTTATTCCCAACACCATTTATTACTCTAATGGTTGCAAAAAACGTAATATTGTATTTAATTTAAAAGATTTAACTGAGAGTATCACACCAAAGTGTTATCAATGCTAGAAATAAAATTATAGCCTGTTCATAAATAATACAAAACACTCCCTAATTTTGCTTTCTTTATTTTGTAACCACCTGTATTTATTTAGCATCTTGAATGCAGTAAAATATCCCAGGGTGCCACACAGGAGCACAATTAAACAGAGCTTTGATTGAAGAGGAGACAACTGGCTACGGCCAAAGTGTGACATTTTCAGGAGCACCTCAAAAGAGGAGGGGCTGGTGGGAGAGGAGAGACAGAGAGACAGAGAGACAGAGAGACAGAGAGACAGAGAGACAGAGAGACAGAGAGACAGAGAGACAGAGAGACAGAGAGACAGAGAGACAGAGAGACAGAGAGACAGAGAGACAGCTCACAGGTAGGGGGGAAGAGAGAAAACAGTGGTGGTTAAGATGAGAATTCCAGAGCTTAGGATCTAGGCCGCCCTAACATTCCACTACATACATCTTATTCCAGACAGATTTTCAAGCAAACCTGCTAATTAAAAATGGAGAGTTTGCAACTACAATGGCTTAATGCAGGCAGTTTTCCATTCTAAAGGTGGCTCTGGCAATTTCCAATTGGAAAAGTTGACAGGGCATCCAGATGCAAGGTATTGACTATGTGATTGTGTTTCACTCATATCCAAGAACGAGAATACTAATACTTTAAAGACAGAAAATATGTAATGGGTTTCTGTCAATGTTACACTTGACATTAAAGTAAATTGCTGCTGGTCTCCAGTTCTTTCCCAATGAAATGCCTGGCACAATCACAGAAACATTATCCAAATCCCCTTTGATATTTGAAGGCACATGCCTGGACATTCTGTATCCATTTGCAAGTAAACATTGCAGTGTACATTTTGTCCATGCAATGTTTAGTCCCAAAGGAGCAAAACATTAAATGAACATTTTTATTATTTTCACAAAAAAATGCAGACACAGCAGCGTGTATGAGGGACTGTGCTTATATTTTTACAAGAATGGAACACTTGGAGCTCCATTAGTTAATTAACTAGAATTAGTGTAATTGTATCTCAAAAGAGCTCAAAATCTTCTGCTTTTTGTAGGCTCTGAGGGCACAGCTTTTCATTGAAATATGTATCAAAGAGAAATTTGAAAAAGGTAGGTGCCAAATCAGTCTATCCTGATGCTACATATGCTTCCAAAGTGAATGATGAAGTAAGATCAAACTATGCAACATTCTGTTTGGTGTGTATCTTTCCTTACACATGTAGCACTTGTTACACAAAGAATGGCACAATAAGTTAGACACTGGATCATATCATGAGAACTCTACATTGGTGCAACCCACATTAACTGAGGCTTCAGGTACCATCAGAGATTGCCTTGCAGCAAATGCAGCAACTACTGATGTGAGGGCTTCAGTTGATCTGTTGAATGTCAATGGGAGATAGTTGGATCCCCTCTCCTGCAGAGGGGGGAGTGATGGTATTTCTAACATGAAAGTTATTTGTTCCTCTCAAATCCTATTATCTCAAGCAATCCACATGGGAGTAAATTCTAGATTCTAACCCATCTCAGGGTAAAGAGCTTTCTGCTGAATTCTTCTCTATATTGATCACTGACCGTCTTACAGTTATGATCCTCTCGATTTGACCAACTCCGACAAGAGAACGGAGATCACAATGAGACCAGATGAGGGAACGATGGCAGGTTTTCTTCCCTTGAAGAACCCTCTGGGGTTTTAAGCACCATCTGGTATTTTCACTGTCAATCAGACTGCTGCCAACCTTTCATTTCTGAGGTTAGCTTGATTGAAAATGTTGTTCCTCACAGAGAATCTCAGTGATTTAACAGAGCTAAATTGTATGGTAGAACTTATGATGCAATCTAGTTTTAAAGTTGCCTGGGGCATGCTACATATTAACCATTACTACAGTTTTACAAACATTTGAAGTTTTGTGGACTGCAGCAAAAAGAGACAGCAAACGTGATGCAAGAAAACACTCTACTCTGAATTGTTGGGGGTCTAGACTGCACTGCCTGGAAGCGTAGCAGAGACAAGTTCAAGTGAATATCAGGTGACTATTTAAATGGAGATATTTTTCAAGGCCAATAGGAAAATGGCAGGAGAATAGCACCAAGTCTTGGAGTATTGCGTACAGTCCTGGTCACCGCATTATAAGAAGGATGTGGAAGCTTTGGAAAGGGTGCAGAGGAGATTTACTGGGATGTTGCCTGGTATGGAGGGAAGGTCTTACGAGGAAAGGCTGAGTGACTTGAGGCTGTTTTCATTAGAGAGAAGACGGTTGAGAGGTGACTTAATTGAAACATATAAAATAATCAGAGGGTTAGATAGGGTGTATAGAGAGCGTCTTTATCCTAGGATGGTGACGGCGAGCATGAGGGGGTATAGCTTTAAATTGAGGGGTGAAAGATATAGGACAGATATCAGAGGTAGTTTCTTTACTCAGAGTAGTAAGGGAATGGAACGCTTTGCCTGCAACGGTTGTAGATTCGCCAACTTTAGGTAATTTAAGTCGTCATTGGATAAGCATATGGACATACATGGAACAGTGTAGGTTAGATGGGCTTGAGATCGGTATGACAGGTCGGCACAACATCAATAGCTGAAGGGCCTGTACTGTGCTGTAATGTTCTATGTTCTATAAGTCATAATGTTCAGAGACCTCAATCAATAGACAGGATGGGCCAAACAGCCTCCTTCTGCCCCTCAATAATGAGATCCCCCTATTCTGGAGAGAAGTTGTGGATTGGATCTGTTGGAATTGACAATCCACTGGAGCCTCGCTCACGCCAGCTGTGCCTAACAAGTGCCACACATGCTGTGTGTCGGAAGCTTGAGCTCAAATCACCCCAATGACTTCTGAGCAAAATGTGAGCTGGCAGCTCAGTGCTTGAACTGAGGGAACACTGCTGTAGGTGCTGTCCTTTAGATCTGTATCATCAAACTAATGCTCCAGCCTGCTCTCTCAGTGGTCATAATCAATCCCAGAGTGTTATATCATTGCTCTTATTGGAGTCATGGCCAAATCACTTACATGGTTCTTTTCACGGCTGCTCATAACTAGTGAAAAGTGTGACATGAATATTCAAAGTTTTTTCTTTATTTTACAGCCTGACACCCATTCTTAACACTCAAGCCGAGCCAAGATAAGAGTGCATTTTCAGAATCCGATCCTGATCTCCATCAATGTCCATTCACCTGCTCTCTAAACTCCAAGTGCCTTAATTTGAAGGATGCACATTCAAATGGTCTTCTCCCTTTTCTTTAACCCAGTGGCAACAGGTTAGTCACAATATTTCTATCACTATCACAACTAACGCTGGTCACGCTAGGGGTTTAAACTTGGGACCATTCTAATCTCTCAGCACGTGCTTGGCATTTTTGTGCTAGATGCACACGTACAGCCCCGAAAACTATTCTAATGCTACATGGGGCTCTGACAGAGACTTGTAAATAGCTCCCTCCCATTTGTGGGGCTGATTGACCATTCATGAGTGATGAATGCTCTTGCATTTGCTCGGTGAACTACAATAGATGCTGCGCAGGTTAGCAATACCCTTCCAGTGCTGGCATCTCATTTCCAAGCACCAAAGGCCTGACATCACATCAACACAAAACAGATTAGTCTCGAGGAACTGGAGCTCCTATCGAATTGCAGAAGTGGAATTATTTTAGAAAAGCTACTGACTCATCATGGCCCAAGAATAGCAACTGGTCAGTCAGTCAGTCAAAGAGTTCAAAACTAGAGCAAAGAGTTCTCAATCACTAAAAATGCACTCAGGAGGTTGAGGCGAGAAAATAAAAACGGTTGAGTGAATTTGTTTCCTTTGCAAGCTTTGCACAATTCAAATTGCGCAAAATCACGACAGAACATTTATAAATAAACGGAGGATATCACCACAAATCAGTAACCTGACCTGTTTTTGGAAGTGCGGCAGCTCCGATTCTGCTACTATAAACCTTGCTAATAGTGTCACATTTTGGGGACTTAATCAACCCTTTTAGCAGTAGCCACATAGCTCTTCAAAATTCCCACAGCCTCAGCAAATTATTCTTATTTATTGCATT
This sequence comes from Stegostoma tigrinum, assembly GCF_030684315.1. Lineage (NCBI taxonomy): Eukaryota > Metazoa > Chordata > Chondrichthyes > Orectolobiformes > Stegostomatidae > Stegostoma > Stegostoma tigrinum. The sequence goes on along the minus strand of NC_081385.1, from coordinate 6,724,029 downwards.
CATCAAGATGAGAACTTAACTTCAAATATTAGGTACCAGTGGAACATGGAAAACAGGAGCAGGAGTGGGAGTAGGCCATTCAGCGCTTTGAGCCTGCTCCACCATTCAGTATGATTATGGCTGATCATCCAACTCAGTCTCTTGTTCCTACTTTCTCCCCAGACACTTTGATCCCTTTAGCCTTAAGAACCATATCTAACTTGTTCTTGGAAACATTCAAAGTTCAAACAACATTCAAACATTTCTCACATGAAAGCTAAATGGCCTGGGATGCTATTGACAGGAAAGGGCAGGTTCATTTATCTCCAACACCTAACCAATCTCTGCAAATCTGATTACTCGGCCATTATCACCTTGCTGTTTTTGGGGGCTTGCTATGTGCAATTTGGCATCTGAATTTCCTGTGTTAGCAGAGTGGATACATTTTGTAAGTGCTTCAACGATTGTTAGGCTCTTTGGGATTTTGGGGGTGACTTGAGCATTTAGGGTTTTTTTTAAAAAGGACCACACAAATGAGGGACCTACTATTTAACACACAAACAACTAAACACACCGGCAGCAAAACAGAATTTTGTTGTATTGGCTTTCCTACGTTACGTAACATAGCTAAGGAGATGTGGGCTAAAGAAATTGTATCTTTACTCTGGATATGGCAAGTGATCACATGCAAAATCAGCTACATCATTGTGCCATCAGATCTCACGGACAGGGAACGGGTTCTTTTGGGCTCTAAGTAAGATGTCTATCCTCTCCATATAGTTACGTTCAATGAAGCCTGTCACTGTTCACTCTCAAAAATGTAGATCTTCTGTCACAACTGAAAGCTCATCTCAGTAATGAGAATATTAAAAGCAGAACCACTTAACATACTTTAGAAAAGGATTACAAAAACTCATTAAAAATAGTTCAGGCACATTTGCCTACATTTTAATTGAGCAACTAACTTCAAAATCAGTAGGCAGTCAGGATGGGTGTGTTCAAATTAAAGAACTTCAAAAGTTTTTCTCCCCAGACCCATTAAGAAAATTTCATTTAATGCTACAACTGAATTTCAGCAGCTTGCGTATTACAAAGTGTCAATCAAGCAACCAAAACTGATACTAGACAAGAAGCCTATTTATAGGTTAGTAATGTGGTTACTATATATATTGAAACTCATCAGGGACTGTCAAAGACTAGAGAACGTCATGGAAGAATTTCTACAAAGCCTCACTGGCAGCAATAATGTGGGAAACCTAAATCATCACTTAGTCATTCTTCCCATAATCTCTCTGCTTTCATGTAAATGGAAGTCATCCCCGATTAAACTAGAACATAGCTGAACAAATTCAGCAATGCTTTGCTCTTTCCCACTCACTGCAGCATCAATTGGTTCCTACTCTATCACTGGGTGCCATCCGGCCCCCACCCAAATTTCAGGCACGGCTCCAATAGGAACCGGAGAATTGAACAAATACAAAGAGAGAGGCCAAGATCCATCCAAGTCCGCCCTCTACTATCCGGATATTTGCATGATCTAATAATTGTGACTAGCCAACAACTCCACTATGATTGATCATTTAGTATATTACAGACCCAGACACAAGGTGACAAAGGCCTCCCGTGTTGAAGAGCTTTCAGACGATGCGTCCAAAGTCATGCATTTCTCCCCAAGCCAAGCCACGCTAAAGTCACAGCATGTCAAATTTCAAATTGTTCATAAACTGGATCCCAAGTTGTTACTTCCAGAGATAAGACCAAGGTATATCTGAATTAATCAATCCATGCTCCTTCCACCATATCCCCCAGGACCCTATTTTATACATTAACCGCTCACTGAAATATTGATTCCACACTTGAGTTTGGATTTAGACCTCCCTTCAAATACAGTCTGTCTCCTCTGGTTAAACTGTCCTGGGTTCAAAGTACCACAGAAGAGAGACAGAAGTTTAGATCCTCTGGGTGGTTTCACAGTCTGCAAAGATTTTGGAACCAAACCTGATCCCATCTGGCCATATCCTACTTCCCTCTCACTCTTCACCTTCAATAAAGTCATAAACCTCAGCAGAAACTCACTCCCAATGCAATGCTGACTAAAATTTGAACACTGCGCTACATCATTCAGAAGAGGATAGGTTTATGAAGTTAGTTACGGTTTGCCATAACTGATCAAGCTATAACCAGATTTCAAAATTCTGATTTTCAAATCTCCCTGAAGCCTTGCTACCACCTTGCATTTCCTTCTGCCCTCTAAGGTCTCTGCACTTCGCTATCTTGACCTCTTTACACATGTTTGATATTCATTGGTGGCCATTCCTTCAGCTGTCTGGATCCTCAGCTCTGGAATTCATTCTGTAATACACTTCACCACTTGCTTCTTTTAAAGGTGCTCTTTAAAACCTACCTCTTGACCAAGATTAGTCACCTATCCTAAATATCACCTTATATGGGGCCCAGGGGGAAATATTGCTTGGCAGTTGCTACTTTCACGCCTTAACAGCATTGGAAATTACTACAGAAACGCAAGTTGTTGGTGCAATGCTGCGATGTAAAAGACAGATGGCAAAGTTCACCCACACTGAAGCTACAAGAATACAGAGTGAAACTTCACTGACCAGCAGTGCTGCAACTAAACACCAAGTATGTCACTCGTCATTATTAGTTTGTATGTCTTTCTACGAACTTGACACTGATTAGTAACATAACTGCTGGCTGTCAATGACCTGCACACGTCTACTTCTGTTCTGCAACATGGGAGAGAGGGTGCGGCAATTACAGAATATTGACATAAAAACCTAATGGTCTATTAATTGGAATCTCACATGCTTTAGCTTTGATTTTTAAAAAAGTCACTTGCTCTAGGAGTAGCCAATTTTAAAAGGAGAGGACTACAAAAAGTAAGTTTTCATGCCACAAAAGTGCCAGTGACTTTTATGAAACCATTTATCAATCCCTTGACACACATTCCTGGCCCGCATGGCACGGTGGTCAGTTAGTGATGCCAACAACTCCCACACTGGCTGAAGTATGAAGGGCCTTCATTCTCAACTTCTCCCTTGTCTGAGGTGTGGTGACCATCAGGTCACTGCCACTACCAGATGTCTCTCTCTCTAATGACAGCTGTTCTATGGTCAAGGAGAGCAACGGTGACTTAGCTTTTACCTGGTTGATGTGAACAGATTCTTGTGCACAGTCGAGCTGAGTTAAACAAGCCCCTTTTAACGTAATATATTTATGCTTTTATTTAAAATGGAGATAGGAGATGTTGCCTGTCTAAATAATGCTTTTGATACAATCAAAACTAGACTTATGAGTTGTCCATTGAGCAAACATCTTGAATCAGGCAGGTTATGTGAATGAGTTGCTGGTACAGCATACTTTACAAAAACAATTATACTAAGAATAATGGCAACGAAGAGATAATTCTTAAATCTTGTACTAAGTACAATTTATATTTTTTGTTGTTTTAACAGGTCATTGTCCCAGTCTTCCCTTGGATTCTTCTCAATTACTGCCATCAATTGAAACACCATCTCCCTGCTCAAAATCTTTTTCAAATTTAAGGAGACAGTGCAACACCACTTATTGTAATCCTACGGAATGTGGTTATGAGATGTGAAAGCTACTCTGCATCATATTACCTGTGTGCATGGTGCACCAGATTTTGATATTATGGACCACTTTTGAGAACACATTTAATTTGCAGCAAACGAACACAGAATTATCCAATTGTTTAACAAATCACCACTTTGGAAACATACTGTAAATAAAGAACAAAGAAACCTACAGCACAGGAACAGGCCCTTCGGCCCTCCAAGCCTGCGCCGATCAAGATCCTCTGTCTAACCTGTCATCTATTTTCTAACGGTCTGTGTCCATTTGCTCCCTGCCCATCCATGTACCTGTCCAGATATATCTTAAAAGACGCTAATGTGTCTGCGTCTACCACCTCCGCTGGCAACACGTTCCAGGCACCCATCACCCTCTGTGTAAAGAACTTTCCACGCATATCTCCCTTAAACTTTTCTCCTCTCACTTTGAGGCAGAATAGAACATCCAATGATATTGCCAGATATTCAACAACTAAAGACGTAATGCTCCAGTAGAAAATTTATTCTCCATCCCTCGGTAAACTGGATATTCAAATCCTGAACATCGCAAATGAATCAGGAAACAATCTGTTCCCTAAAAGCAAACCTGTAGCTGCAATCGACAAGCAATAATAAGCCCCACACCGCACAGCGGAACTATGATGATTAAGCTCAGCTTTAATTTTAAATTTCATCAACCATCCTCAATTAAAATAGCAAAATTGTAGCCATAACTTGCAATACAGCATAGACTAAATTCCATCCTCTGGAGCTTTAGAAGAGGTTTCCTGCAAGTTCACATATTATCACAAATGATTAGTGTATGTTGTTCAGTAATCCCCCCAATTTTAAAACTTCCGTCTTTATGATCAAATCTCTCCATTGCCTTACAACTCTCCAACCCACTTATTTTTGATCGCTCCTGCAGCTGGTGTTTTCGATAGACTTTCAATTGAGACACCCAGGTAATGTTCTGGTAAGATGGGAGATGGTGGAATCTGAACTCACTTAAAAATAAATCTGGAATTAAAAGTCCAGTGATAACCATGAAAGTGTTGTCCGGCATTGGGGAAAAGAACCCAGCCGGTGCAGGAATGCATTTTCGGGAAGAAATTCTGCCATACTTACCTTGTCTGGCCTACATGTGACTCTACATTCATTGCAACATGGTTCACTCTCAACTGCCATCAGGACAATTAGAGATAGGCAAAGGTGCTCCTCCAGCCAGCAACTCCCTGCTTCACAGGAACAACTTAAAAACACCTCAGGGATGTCTGCGATCCAGCAATTTAGGCCTCTTGCAATTTTCACTGTCCCACCAACATTGGCAGTCACTTCTACTGCCTAGATCTTAACCTTTGGAATTTGTTCTCCAAACCCCACGCTCCTCCTTTTAAGTTACCTACCTCTATGACAAAGCTTTTGATCATTACTCCAATCATGAATGCGGAATGACCTCAGTTTAAGTTCTCCAATTATCTGTTGCCTTTGATTCCATCAATAAAACTTGGGAGATGCAACAAAAACCAAATCAGATACTCTATTCTAGGTAAAGCTTGAAAGCTTTGTAAAAAGTACCAGTGTGGGTCTGACGATGACTTTCCAGGGCATCTTCTTTGGAGAACTGTGCTCCGCACTGATCGCAAACGAAGGCCTTTGCACCTGCTGTAACAAAGAAAACAGAACAGTTTAGAACAAAAAGTTTAAGATAACACATACCATTGGACCTCTGCACACATCTGTCAAAGAGAAAAGTTTTTAGAAAAATCGTTTGTCAGCTGCAAGGCAGATAGATTGAGTTACACATTGCAGTTTCTTGTGTACGCCCAAAACTCTCACGGTAACACAACGCTTCTGGCACACATTTTATTCCTGAAATATCTGCATCTTTCTGGCCTCTCAAACTGTTTATCCACCTGTCAAATTTACAGCATTCAACATGACAGGTCAATGTCGACTGAGCGCTTGATCATGACAACCTAAACCCATTTCACTTTGAATCTCAAAAGCTGGCCAGGCGACAGAGGGAGCAGAAGGAAAGAAGAAAGCTGACAGCTGACCTACCTACAAAGGCCAGAAGAAATAAGAACCAACTAGGCCATTCAGCCTTTTAGCCTGCTCCACCATTAAACAGGATCAACATGCCTCACACCCACTTTCCTGCATTATCTTCATAACCCTCGATTCCCCAGATGAAGAATCTATCCCAGCCTTAAAATATACACAAGGACTCTGCCCCCACAGCTGTGTTGAGGAGTTCCAAGGACTCTCAACCCTTAAAGAAATTCATCATCTCAGTCTTAAATTGGCACTCCTTAATTCTGAGACTACGCCCTCTCCCACGAGGGATTTGTTATGAATTCAGTCATAAAACGAGATTACTGTGTCGATGCTGTGACAGAGAAAGAATCTGCATTCACAAGGCATCTTTCATGCCGTCCTGATGATCCAAAGTGCTTTCCAGCTGATGAAGTCCCTTTTGTAAATGTACTGTTACACAAAATCCAAGAGTCAACCTGCATACAGCAAGCTCCCACAAACAAAACAAACAAATGATGCAATCACAATCTTTGCAGTTGTTGAAGGATAAGTGAGGGCAGGAAGCTGGGGTGAACATCCCCCGCTCTTCTAAATGGCAGAAAATTGTGTTTTTGGCCCATCCGAGGAAGTAAACAGAGCCATGGTTCAACGTTTTGTCTAAGATTTTGTATGTCCAACACTGCAACACTCCTACAGTACTGCACTGCAGCAACTGCATTGGATTGAGGCTTGAACCTACAACCTCTGACACAGAACTGGTTATGTTGCCCACCCAAGCATGGCTAATAATGCTAATTACAAGAGCACTTGACCAAGTTTGATGGCTTTAAAAATGAAGCCAACTCATACTGCATTATTATTAATCAGAAAATACATCCTAGACATGGCAATGTATTGATTATTACTCAATATATATTACTCAAACACATTCATATTTACTCCAACCACCAGACCAGAATTTGTAAAGTCAGCAACACCAATATCCCATAAATGAATTTAAAGAAAAAACATAAAAATTAAAAGAAGAATTCAGGAGAATCTCCTTCGCCTGGGGACAGGTGAGAATGTGGAACTCATTACAACACCAAGAGTGACTGAGGTGAACAGCATTGGTGCAGTTATGGTGCAGATGGATAGGTACAGTAGCGAGAGAAAAATAAAAAGCGATACAATGTTAGGGCTCGACAAAGGAAAGGCATGGAAGAAATTAGCGTGTAGATTGAAAACCACCACAGTCCAGTTGGGCTGAATGGCCCGTTTCTGTGTCAATAAATTGCATTTGAGTTGTTACAATTATGATGTAAACAGAACCAGGCCTTTGTCCAGTGTCAGCAGATACCAGCACAGACCCGAGGTGGTTAGTGGTCAGCCCTAGTCAATAACAGAATGACAGTGTTAGCCAAGCTAAACTGCTCACTCTTCATGGCAATGCCTGGCTAGAACAGCATGAAGCGTTCTCACAATAACAGATTTCTTTTCAATAAGGTAAGCATGTGTACAGAATTAAAACTAAGCGTTACACAATTTTGAAATGACATTGACACATATTAACTTTGAAAAAGGTGTGGTGTCTGTAGGTGTGATTATCAAAAGAATTTTAGTGTAATCAAGTCTGTGTCACTAAACCTGACTGTGGCTGTAATGAGCAAAACAGGAAACTGCTTATCTGATCAACAAGCCAAATCTTTCACTGAAAATGAGACTACAAAGTACTACACTGGCAATGTGATAGAAAATAGTCACCAAGTGAGACCATATCAAAAAAAACCGTTATAATAGAATGTAAAGTTAAAAGCATTCACGTGTTTCAAGTAACTCTCTATGGAACATTTGGGACAGGGAAGGTTAGGTCACCCAATGATCCTTTTACTTCATCAGAAATAACCCCAGTTTCTCACTGTTTTGGAGTAATGTTAAAATTAAACAGAAAACTAAAGCTGTAATGTTCTCCCTTTGCTTTCATAAGGAAACATACCGCCCAGTCTGCATTGCAACCACCAGCAGCTCAGTTGATAACACAGTATCAAAATACCAGGGGCTCAAACTCTACTTCTGAAAAATCTCGGTCTATCCTTCCAAGTACTGTCACCTGAGGCACTAAACTGAGGTGGCTATGAAATTTTCCTTCCGTGAGTATCACTAATGTTAACAAATTTACCCAATTGCTACTTGAGAGCTTGCTGTGCACAAACTGGATTGGTATTTTCTTATATTCCACTTCAAAAACACTTTAAAAATGCATATAAAGTGTTTTGGGGCTATTTTGTGGTCACGAAAGGTACTACGGAATGCAATTTCATTTTCTTCCACTGGTTAGCTGATCTCGGAGGCGCTACAATGAGCCATTCACACATGGATAGAGGAAAGCACAATGTAACAGTCAAAATTACCATTCATTAACAGCTGACTCAGTTAAAGGAATACATGGTACAATGCGTCACAATCCCAATGTGCATCTTACTTACAGTAAGAGACAATCATAGGAGGGATAGTATGGTAAATTGGGAGGGGGGGGACAACATTCATGTATTTATCCCACCCAATGTTTATACAAATTTTTTGCAAATTGCCTCAAGGCGGCAAAAAGCCCATGAGTGATGAAAAGGACCACAACTTCAAATAGTATCAGAGATAATGGGAACTGCAGATGCTGGAGATTCCAAGATAATAAAATGTGAGGCTGGATGAACACAGCAGGCCAAGCAGCATCTCAGGAGCACAAAATCAGTAGGCCCGAAACGTCAGCTTTTGTGCTCCTGAGATGCTGCTTGGCCTGCTGTGTTCATCCAGCCTCACATTTTATTACAACTTCAAATAGTTTTGCCTAGCAAAATGCAGACACTTAATGGTGATAATTCAATAAAGACAAACCCTTATACCTTACATTCCCAAGATAGATAATGGGATTAGCAATCATCTCAAGATTTGTCCGATTCTTAATCTCTTACCTTTCCTTTACTCTTCAAAAGGATCTGATCCTAGAGAACCAAATTTCATATCCCAGCAGCTCAAGATCCATGATATTCCCTTGATATCCATCCTACCTATATGCTCAATTTTCCACCAGACCATGGAATGATTCATCTCCATGGAATGGAGATGGTCATTTAGCTCAAAGTGCTTCCTCTGGCTCTTTGCAAGAGCAATCCAATTAATCACTCCCCCTCCAATTCCTCACAGCCTTTCAATTTACCCTTCCACCTACCTTTCCTTTCATTAGCTGCTATTTAACTAGCTTCCACCCTCCTGTCAGGTCATAACTTGCTATGACAAGAAAAATATCTCACTTGTGCTTCCTCTTATTGGAAATCTCCCTCCTCTGTTTTTCCAGTACCTTTTGGTAACCAATCTTATTCATGCTCTCAAAATAACCGTACATGATTATGGACCTCTCTACCAACCCTCCCTTCAAATCTCTCAACTCTACGGTTACTGATTCTTTTCAGAGTTCTTTACTCATACCTTCCCAAGGTCTGAATACATAATCTACCACATTTTCCCCATAATGGAAATGAAACCCTGTTTGTTTATTCAGTATCTAACACAAAATCTTCATCCCCCCCAATCTTCTCTTTCCCTTGAAATGTTCAATTTCTAAAATTGAAGCTCTACATTTCCAATTAACTGGACCTGAAAAAAATCTCATCAGCCGCCAGCATACTCAGCCTTGGTGTCACCCCACATTGAGTCACAGCAGAGAAACAGACCCTTCGGTCCAAGCAGTCCATGCTGACCATAATCCCAAACTAAACCAGTCCTGCCTGCACTTGGCCCATACCCCTCCAAACCTCTCTTATTCATGTACTTAGCCAAATGTCTATTAAACACTGGAATGGTACCCACATGCATCACTTCCTCTGGCAGTTCATTCCAAACACGAACCACTCTCTAAAAATAATGAAGCAAAAAAAAAAGAAAATTACAAGAGCAATATCAGAACCAAGAATTTCTATCCACCATGTTAAAAAAAAAAGAGTGAAACAAGCTGTTTTTTTCTCAGGACAAAACCAGGTCCCCAATTCAAAGATAGCCCTTAATCCATTCAATGAAGAACTCAAGAATCCTATTTACCTGGAGTGTGGTTTACATCAGCAATTCAGGAGGAGTGGTTAAGGTGAATAGCACAGATACGTTCCAGGTAAGGACAAAATGACAAAGGAATTGGAGGTGATTGTGACAAAGTTCAATGATATAGGGCAGATAAAAATCAGCAAATCTGTTAGACAGAATGGCTCATTTCTGCGGTATACATTGTATGTAAATCTATGTGGTCTTACCTATGGGTTCTTCACTAACTTAGGACATTGAAAGACAAGATAAGGAACCAAATATTCAGAGGCACTTTGCTGAAAGTAGTTTCATTTGCAAAGGGAAACGGGAGTCCGATCATGGAGTTTGGATTGACATTTGGTTGTTTTCCCTCAATGTTTGGCAGTCTACATAAAATCTAAAACAGTCTGATCAAATTTCTGAACTCATGCCCTGGCTAACACTGACACCAATTAATTTTATTTCAACACATTGGTGAAAAAAAAAATTCCATTAGCTTTTTTGTTCCCCACCGACTGGGAATGGGTATGCCAGTTGGGGATCTGAATATCACCAAAAAGAGAGAAGAGTTGCCAAAGCTTTTTCCAACTGCACTCTTCAGCACACAACACAAGAATGCCAAATTTTGAACATCACAACAATTTAAACAACAGGACAAAATATGTACTAACTGCACGATCAGTCAACAGATTACCCCATGACAATGCCCAAGTTAAATGTAAACTATCAGCACCGCAAATTCTCGGGCAAAAATGTACAAGGCTTGAACTCTTTTTTGTGTTTGCAGAATACCAGATCTCACATACAAATGCATGCTGCTTTACATGGGATGAATCAAACTTGGGATTTCAGAAAATGTGTTGCATGGAGTATAATTGAGACAAAAAAAGAGTGCTAAAAACCATTCAAACATCACCAAGGGACATACAGGAAACAAGCCTCCACAGTTCAAAATCCACCAACAATTTAAGATTTACAATCTTCACTGGGAAAGACTTTAGGGTGCCTCGTGTAAGACATGAGCATTTCACCAAAATGAAGGTTCCGAACCAGAGGATGTAACTTAAAAGTGATTAACAAAAGAACGAGATGAAATGTGTTTTATGCAGTGAGTAGTTACGATCTGGAATGCCTTGCCCGAATGTCGAGTAATCAGATAGCCACAATGTTATTTAATGGAGATGTGAGCCTAAACAGCCTCCACTTGCTCTGAATTCACAAATGCAGTAGAGGTAGAAGTAGATTCACCTGTACTTAGTTTAAGAACTTGAATAAGTAATTGAAAAAAAGGAAAATAATAGGGCTGCAGGGAAGTTATGAAAGGCTAAATTGCTCCTGAGTGTGTCAACACAACTAAACGAATGGTCTCCTTCAGAGCTATAATTGAAGTATTCAATTGTTCCAGGAAGCTGCAAGCATGAGCCAGCTTGCACTTTGTTTTATTCATGCACAGGACTTGGGCATCAGTGACTAGGCCAGCATTTATTGCACATTCCTAATTGTCCAGAGGTCAGTTAAGAGTCAACCACATTGCTGTCGGCCTAGAGTCACATGTCGGCCAGACCAGCTAAGAATGGCATCCTTAACGAAGTCATCTCTCCACATCTCGAAGGCACAAAACATACTGGTAATTATTCTCCAATCTTAGAATTCCATCTTTGCAAAAGCGCAAATTGGGTTAGCACAGTTAGGCTGGTTACAGTAGATGCAGAGAGAAATTTCCTTCACACCTCAGGAAAAGATTTGCGCTAGGAATACTTGGTGCTGGCATGGAAACATATTCCATATCGCAGTGAACTTCTTTCAACTCAGGTGCAATGTTGTACTTAAAAAGTGAAAGATTTATCAATTAGTTTCATTCTCAGTGCCATCTCCACATGGCACTTAAATCAACCATCTGTGCTTTGAATTAATTCTACTCATTAGTGGAGTTGCAGGAATGTCTGTTTCCTGTGCCAACCTCTAACTGTGGGCAGAAGCACAGAACTGTTTACTGTCACAGCATTTTCATGGTTCCATATCTGTACTGAGCTTTGAAGTGTGGTTAGGTAATCAAAAAAGTAGCAGAAGTACCTTCAAAGTTGAGCACAGTTATTGCTTGCATGATTGACCTGACCCGTCTACCTCATTCAGATGATCTCAATACCTCGAGAGCAGAAAAGAAAACAGTTGCAATTTCAGAGCACTTTTCACAGCTCCCAAACATGCCAAGGTAAGATGTGCAACTGTCAATTTGCACCCAGTGAGCTTCCATCAAAAGCAAGTGACAATGAACAGAAAATCTGGGCAGTGATGTTGATCAAGGAATAAACATCAACCAGGACTCAGGAGAAAGTTCTATCAGTGACAACGGGAACTGCAGATGCTGGAGAATCCGAGATAACAAAGTGTGGGGCTGGATGAACACAGCAGGCCAAGCAGCATCTCAGGAGCACAAAAGCTGACGTTTCGTTCAGGCCTAGACCCTTCATCAGAGAGCTCTGAAGAAGGGTCTAGGCCCGAAACGTCAGCTTTTGTGCTCCTGAGATGCTGCTTGGCCTGCTGTGTTCATCCAGCTCCACACTTTGTTATCTCAGGAGAAAGTTCCCCTGCTTAGTTTCAAAATCATGGAATCTCTCACGGCAAACTGAGATGGAGCGTCATTTTAATATCCCGTCCAAAGGATAGCACACTTGACAGTGCAATGCTTCCTCAGTACCACACTAGAGTACCAGCCTAGATTACCTACTGACAACAGTGGACACACAGAGGCATGGATCACTTGTGAAAGATGCTTTCCACAGGATCCTTTGGGGATATCGGTATTGCTACCAGCAGAAGACATTTAGCAACCCAAGTGACTGGTCAAAGCAAATGTTCCACTTCAGGTTTGTTTGCTGCCTGTCTAGTTTGGACGGAAGCTTTGTCTGGAAAGAACATTTTAAATTCTACCCTTCAATATGGCAACACAAAATCAGAGATGCCCCATTGACTCCGCCGTATTTAGTAGTGTTAGCATCTCAACTTTAACGGGCCAGGTTCCAAGGGAGGCAAGTTTATAATGTTAATGCTTGGAGCATTGGGATTTCGTACAATATTGAAAGAGAAGATTGTGTAAGGGAAACCCATTACATTTCCAGATTTACCCTTTACACAGGTAGATGGACAATGAACTATGACGTTATCTTTAACAGCTTATTTAAAGCGAATGCCACTGCAACCTACTCTTCAAAACATTAGATATTACACATGCCAGTTTACTTAGACTGAAGAGTGATACAAAGCACAAAATAATTGGTCCATTAAGTACAATATGTAAGAACACATCGTACAAGAAAGTCCTTAATGGGGCAATTACCCTTTGGAGTGAACGTAAAGGCTTCATTAGTTTAAGAAAAAAAGTGTCCAGTCTTAAAATTGCAAATTCAGCTAGTTTTCATCCACTTCTGCAAAACCACAATTTTTTTTGTAGGAAAATTAAACTCTAGCACTGTATCAGATTCCTGTTTTCATTCTGTTGGAATCAAACCCGGCTCTGCAATTCTTCAGATGCAGAATATTATGGATTAGATGTCTATTGACAGCAAATTGATGAACACAGAATAATGATGCTTGCAAAACTCTGAACTTAATAATATTCAACATGGCCAATTCAACAATTATTCAAATTACCTATTAATTTCCCATTAAAAACTACTGCCGTTAATTCTAATAAAGAAACTGGACTCTTTTGGCTGATAAAAGGAGACAACTGATCCCATAAGGAAAGAAAATAAAGTTCACGTTTGCAGACGATGATATTATTAAAATACGTAATACAGAGAAAGGAGAATAAAGGGGGTGGGTCTGAACAAATATTTGTCTCTGAACAAACATCACAAAAACCCCAATATCTAGTCATAGTCACACTTCTGTTTGGGGGAGCTTGCTATGCACAAGTTATTCCCCATCTATCCTTCAGCAGGGACTGCACTTCAAATGTCCTTCATTGGCTATAAAGCGCTTTGGGGTGTTCTGAGATTATAGGAGAGTTTATACAACTAACAGTCTGCGCTGGTAAGTTATATTCCATAATTTTTGAATATACAAATTCCTGTGGAAAATCCATCTTCTCCAAACAACTTCTGTTCCAATTTCTTAAACTGTCAGAACTTGCACCAACTGGCAATGGGAGAGAAATGTCAAAGTCTTTCATTTTATTTGCATCCATTTTCACATCAAAGCTCAGTTTGAGTTAGCAACAGCCCCAACTGAAAGGAGGAAATAGTGCAGACATTTTTTAATGGATCATTAGTTCAAGTTTAGTTATGCTTCTTCATAAAGCAAATATGAAACATTTCAAAATAAACATCAGTCCTATTTCAGGTCCTTTCAATCATTTGGTTTATAAATGATAGAACTGAAAGTAGCATAATTACCATCATTCTATTAAAAACAAGAAATTCCATTATTTTCCCTTTTAAAAAAGCTGGTTCACCAAGATAATGATATAGTCACCCAGTTATTGATCCTTCATCTAACTTTAACTTCTTTCCAAAGCAACATGGCCCAGCAACACACCCCTCTCCCCACACCTTCTATCAGCCTTGTTTCTATTTTTTCTATTCACAGTTCCTGTAGGTACAAGTTAACCACATGTGAAACTCTCCACACTAAAACATGTGTTGCCCTGTGGACATTGACTAGGAAAGCTGACTTGTACTGATTATTCCAAGTGAGCTGACCACAACACTCATGCTCACTTTCAAATCCCTCCACGGCCTCCTTCAATCATATCTCAGGGGATATCTGCCAGTCGTGTATCCATTGAAGTATCATTTTTTCATGTCTTGTCTATTATCCATGGTCAACAGATAATACTCTCCACTTTGCCTCCAACTCTAAGCTTAGAACAAGCTCTTGGCAATCCTTCCGTCCAGCCAAGTTGGTTTCCAGCCCACACCCTTCTCTATTTTCCTCTGTGTCACCAGTCCACATGTTGTTTCGCTCAATGCTTAAAATAAAATGGAAGAAACTTGGAAAAGAAGAGCATGATCAACATGAAAGCTGCTGCTGATCATAAACAAGAAGTCCTGAAACTGCAGCCTTCCAATTCACTGAGTTTTTTGGAAGTGACAGCCCAATTTATTGTTCCTAAAGATCCTAATGCATAGATTATATTGCAATGGTTACCACAGAGGACTCTCCTCCTCAACCTCTCCCTCTCCTTCTTCTCAAGGTGTGGTAGGCCTCAGGTAAAATCGCCACTGGTCATCTCTCTCCAATGAGGTAGGAGCCGTACGCTCCATAGGACGATGGCCAATTTATTGTACGACAATAATTCATGGCCAATGGTACGTTTAGTTTTATTTTTAATAGATATTTTAAGTACAAAGCTCCTTTTTTGTGTGTGGGGCTATGTACATGCTGTAATTTAAAAGGGACCAACTAGAGTGCAGCAAATTTTGAACACTAAATGGTCACAGAGGGGATTTCGGTTTGATTTCATTTATTATCGCATGTGCCTAAGTAGAGTGAAAAGCTTTGTTTGTGCGCAGTGCAGGCAGATCATAGTAAGCAAAGATATATAGATTATAGAGTGAAAAAAATTTGGAAAGAGTGAGGCATACACGTCACACTGCACAGGGCATTTACAAGGCAAGATCAATGTTAACAAGGTCAGCATTATGTGAAGTTAGAGTCCAATCATCAGCCTAATAAGGGCAAGGAAGCAGCTGTTCTTGAACCTGATGGTGCGCGCTCAGGCTTCTGTATCTTCTGCCTGGTCATGGTTGATCGAAGCATTCATTGATCATTCTAAATCTGCGCAGGTATCATTTTATAATATTACATATGTCTTTCATTCTACAGAACGAATGTATTCATTGTGTTCTATGCCTGGCAAATACAGCAACTTCAAGTGACAGACAGTTACATTGTTAAATGCCAATATCCACACAAGAATAACATCTCACCAATAATATCCAAGTATTGGCATGATGTGGCTGTGATATGAACCAAACTCACCACGATGAGTTACGTCTTGTCCATTCCAGTCCAAATACCCTTTAAACAATGCAATAAACATTTTTCGCAATCTACAATTCCTTGTTGATCCTTACAGTAAATTTCATGAGCTACCAATTTGGTGGGCAAAGCAGATAGATAAGTCAAAAGTAGTCCAAAGTCCCAATTCTATCTCATTACTACATTATGATCTTCTACCATTAGCAAAATACGTCAAAAGAAATTAAAAACTTAAAACATTCATGGGAAAGAAATGCTGTTAAATGTCTTTCTGCAGCAAATTATGGTCTATTTTCTAACTCAATATCACAGTTGTGTGCCTCCCTCCTGATTTCCCTTCTCCATAGAGCCTAGATGGTCCTCAAACTCAATTCTTGACATTTTTCAAACGTCATCTTTTATCTTGACCTTGGTGTTGGGAGGATCCTGAACTAAGGGGTCTTGACAGTTTGTCTCAAGTGCGATCGGAAATTGTTTGTATACCCAGCTTTCCCCTGAAGATCTGTGGTGACATTTGGTCCGATCAGCTGAAAAACAGCATCATGCCTCTCTCTCTGCAAAGGCTTCTGTTGGTCTGCTGTGCTGTCAAATAATAAATGTCAGTTTGAGAGTGTGCCATTCCACTACAACCCCCTTACTTTTCCAATCTCATCCACATAATTTTGCAAGATGTTACTCCAATGGGCGATACTGGAAAAGGAGAATAGATTCATTCAGATCTGTTTGCACCCACCCAATATCCATGCCATCCACGATCTCGCAAAGATACCTATATTGGGACATAATCAATTGACATCATCCTTACTCCAGACGTCAGCTCATTATTGGAAATAAAATGCCCAATAAACTGAGCATTGCATTTTGGTACTAAATACATGATTGACCATTGTTTTTGGCATCTGGACAAGAAAGGAAGAGTTGGATTTATTATAGCACTTTTCCTGATACTCCCAGTCACTGCAAAGTACTTTACAGCCACTGAACTTAATTAAATGTTGAAAAAATGGCAGCAAATATGTCAGTGCTTCCCACTAAAACACCAGCATGACACTGACCAGATAATCAGCATGAGACACTTAGGGAAAAATATTGGGCCAGGACACTGCAGGTGACTCCTCTGTTGCTTTTCTAAAGAATTTCACAGGATCTTTTAATCCAATGACACAAGGTGACAAAGATGTTGATATAATACCACGTCTGAAAAATAGCACCTCTGACAAGTCAGCCCTCCTTTGGTACTGCACTGGAGTGCTAGTCTTGACTTTCATGCTTGAGCTCTGGGGGGGGTGGCTTGAACATAGACACTTGGGGACTGGTGAGAGCCCTGTAAACCGAGCCACAGCTGGCCTCATACAATACTGAGTTTGGACTGTCTGAGCACTCAACAAGCACTTCCATTCAGATAGCCCCCAGACCCTTCAATGTCACAGAAGATGATGTAGTACAGAGATGTAGGCAACACTTTAGTTTCCAAATGCCGTGAGCCACATGTGAAAGGGATGCATGTTTGTAAATTTGCTCCCGCCCTTTAAATATTTCATCAGTTCAGTAAGGTTGTTTTTTTAAAATATACTCTGATCAGTCTCTCATGTGAAAAATATCTGGACAATTTAAACCTCTGAGAAGGATTTAAATGGCACCATCTGCACATGACAAAAGTTTAGCAAAATCTAGATCTGCGCTGCCGCGCCATTCTAATTAATTGCTGAATACAACAGCAGTAAACCCTGCTTCACAAAGACTCACACCATGGTGTTAATCAGTCCCTGTTTCACAACAGCACAGACCATTTTATTGATGAGCTTGCATTACACAAGACTCACCCAGCAAGTTCAGTTGGACTGGAAAGAATTACATTATCAAAAATAATTTAAATAAACACACAGCTGTGTAGGAAGGCAATAAATACAAAATGCATAAAGATGTGCACAGATGGTGCTTCATAATGTGCTGTCAGATCAGTTGAACGACATCCATAGCAGAATCTAATCAAACTGTACAGCATAAATGGCAGGTAGATTGGCCATGATTGCATTTAGCAATTTGTTTATTAGATTAAGTTTTGCGTATTTGTTACAAATTATTTAATATCTTGCATCGTAATTTGTCTCTAAACAAACTTTTTTAGCCACACGATTTTGAATGGCTGAGAAACAAACAGACAGCATTGAAGAAACAAATTTGCAATAGACGAATATGGACGCATGTTACACAACCAGTTCCCATGTCTCATTGGTAACCTTTATCTTGGCACTCATCTCCACTGCTCCTATCTCTTCACCAGCATTAACACACTACCCCCCCACCCTCACACTTGTATCACTGAGCTGTGCCCCCAAATGTATTTTTGTTTATTAAAACAATAACGTACAGGAGGCCATTCAGCAGATCACTCCCATGCCAGCCCCATGGAAAGAGCTATCTGCAATTATTTACATTCTTCATACTGCCCCATGCCTCAACTTTTCTGAAGATAATCACTTTGAAATTTGCCCTCAGTTTTGCTGACACTAATCTTTCAGATCACAACTCACTGTCAAAAGAAACCTGCAATTGCCTCCAGTTCTATTGCCAATCCCAATAAGTCCAAATCTTCAGGTTACCAACACTCATATTACTGAAAGTAGTTACTCCTTATTTAACCGCTTGTGCAAGTATGGAGAACGAGGGGGCACAAATTGGCTCTCTTTACAAATTACTTTCAATGTAAGATGCAAGAGCAAGTTGGTTAGAGTCTGGTTGGCTCCATCTGAAAGTGTGGCAGAGGCGTATTCAATCAAAGCATCTGAGAGGGCATTATTGATTATCTAAATAGAAATAACCTGTAGGTTTAGAGACAGAGAGCTGGGACCTTGGCACCCACCAAAAATGCTCAGAGCCTGTACAGACATGATGGGCTGAAAGGCTGCTTTTGGCACTGTAACAATTGTCATTTTCTACTAAACCCACCCTGATTCTGAACTCTTTAATGCATTTCCTTTTAGCCGTCTCTACTCCATGGAGAGCAACCCCAAGCTTCTAAACCCAAGTGAAGCCTATCATCCCACTCTATTAAATGGCCGACACAGATGACCTTTCAAAAAGGCTGGGGTTTCCTTTCCACAAGCACTTGGACTGCCAGACCACATGCATTTCCCCCTCCTGCACCAGCAGTGTTCTGAAACTAAGACCATTGCACCATCTTAAGTGGAAAGCAACACAATCAACCTTTGCCAAGCATATCTAAACAAGACCTGAAGCGTCACTTAGTTTCCCACTTTGCACGCAGGCATTGAGTCTAACCAACAATCCCCAGTTCCCCGCAGCATATTGTTTTCAAACTATGGACAGTGCAGGAGGCAAATGGGAACAAGCATGGAGCAGACATTTCCAAGCACACAGAAACTGATGCATCATCTCGATACAGCTCCAGGATATAAAACACGCAACTGTTGGGATGGCTGCAAATTTTGTTCTGTGCATTGTAATGTGGATATTTTGCCAAATTTATTTGGCTTTGGTACATGCAACCCACAGTGGGAATTGTTTTCATTCCCTGCCAAAGCAGACTTTAATGTTTGGAATAGGAACTTTTATTAAGGTCTCCATGTATAACATTAAAAAGGTGCCACAAAAACAGAAGTTGCTGGAAAAGCTCAACAGGTCTGGCAGCATCTGTGAAGAAACTAAAAAATTAGAGTTAATGTTTTGGGTCCAGTGACCGTTCCTTGGAACTCTCAGCTTTCTGATTTTGTTTCTTCACAGATGCTGCCAGACCTGCTGAGCTTTTCCAGCAACTTCTGTTTTAGTGCCTGATTTACAGCATCTGCAGTTCTTGCGGTTTTTATTAAAAAGTGCCACCTGCAGCTCAATGGGTAACGCTCTAACTCCCAAACAGGCAGAAAGCTAGCCACCAGGATACATGAACTTCAACCAGCCACAAAACGACATGACCCACTATCACCCGTATCGTTACATACAGATTAGGAAGGACACCACTTTGATTGGGACAACACATCCATCCTAGGACAAGCTAAACAGAGACACGCACGAGAATTCCTAGAAGCATGGCATTCCAACCGGAACTCCATCAAACACATTGATTCGGAGCCCATCTACCACCCACTGAGAAAAAGAACAGGAAATGACATCACCAACCCAAGGAAACCTAAACAGATAAATAGAAAGCGGGACATAACACCAGCGCTTTGTCGGAGGCTCACTGATGATGTTACCTAGAATGGTGACGAAACGTCTGAAAACTAACCTTCCAGCTCAGCCAGCAAACTCACATCCAGAACCTCGACCTGAGCTACAAATCTTCTCAAAACTCGCTAGTTTAATTCCCACTCCAATGGCTCAAGAATAAAATCTTTCACTGTAATTTCAAGGGAATGCTCTACCGCCTTTCAGATGAGATGCTAACTAGGGCCTTATCTGCCTTTCCAGATGGGCAGAAGAGATCCTGTGGCACTATTTCCAGGAAGTGTATTGGGGTTTTGGAGTGTGTCCTGGCCAATATTGACCCTTCAATTAACATCACTAAAAACAATGATCAGATCATTATCATATTGCTTTTCTGAACAGTCGCATCCGATTTGAAACGTTCTACAGATGCTGCAAGACCTATTGGGTCTCTCTAGCACTTTCTGCTTTTATTTCAGCTTTCTAATGCTGGCAGCATTTTGCTTTCATCGTATTGTTGTTTGTGGGGAGCTTTCTCTGAGTAAATTGGGTGCTGCTCTTCATATAATCTAACAGTAACTACACAGAAAGTACACCATTGCCTGTAAAGCACTTGAGCACATCCTGTGACTGTGAAAGGTGCTATACAAATGCAAGAGATAATGGGAATTGCAGATGCTGGAGAATCCAAGACAACAAAGTGTGAAGCTGGATGAACACAGCAGGCCAAGCAGCATCTCAGGAGCACAAAAGCTGACGTTTTGGGCCTAGGCCCTCTCTGATGAAGGGTCTAGGCCCGAAACGTCAGACTTTGTGCTTGAGATGCTGCTTGGCCTGCTGTGTTCATCCAGCTTCACACTTTGCTATATAAATGCAAGTCTTTTTTTTGTATCCTCAGGTGTCTGATGTTTATTTTCAGGTTATATTTCATATTTCCCCTTCACTCAAATGCTGCTTACAAATTCTATGCGACTAAATTGGAATGTGCCATTGCGTTACTTTAAACAAACAAAAAGGATTTGCACAGAAACTAGCCCAACTAGTCAATGGTGATGCTCAAGCCCCATATTTACACCCAACTTATTTCATCTTACCATGTCAACATAAATACTGTTTTTTCCCCTCTCTGATGCAATTATGCAGCATCCCCTTGAATGCATCTTTGATTTTTCAATTTGAACAGACTCTATGGTAGCAAGTTCCACATGCACAGGGCTCTGCATAGGAAAACATTTTTCCTAAGTTGCAGACAGTAAATAGGCACAAACTAACCAAAAAAGACTGACTCGTGTGTCAGGGTCAAGGGAATGAGACAAGGGGGTCATACACCCAATACCACCGAAACAAATATCGAAAACCTCAAAGTGATCATCATTTGCACGAAGAGGGTCAAATAAATCAGCACAAAAATACAAGGGTTTAAATGCATGAAGTACAATGATCTCAGCATACAGGTTGAATTTTATAAACAATGACTGTTTAGTTGTAGTATAATGTTGGCAGCACTGTACATGGAAAACTGGAAAATTCAGGATAATGTTTGTGTAAGATTCTTCGAGTTTCTAAGTTGTATGGAGAGAAACAGCACTCCACCTGTACGACGTTGTGCAATATTTGCCTTTTTTGAGGAAGTACATTTTGTACTATGACACTGCACCAAAAAAAGCATGGTGCAAGTACAGTGAGTACAGACATTGGGCACTTCATGCTGTGTTCCACTGTTTATTTACATACGTTCTTATCAGACTTGAAATTGGCTCAGTGTGCCAACTGCAAAAGGCCAGGACTGAGTGTTCTCCGTCTCTCTCTCTCTCTCTCTCTCTCTCTCTCTCTGTGAAGTGTCAGCAGTGAATTTCGTTCAGGCAAAATAAAAACATGGGTCAGTACGCCAACATTCCTGAAAAAGTGCAGAGGGTGACTATGCAGTTGTTCTCCCAAGTGTTTTATAGGTTAAAATACCTGACGCACTGTACATATATAACTGAAGAACGTCCGCATTAAAATAGAGATACAATCCTTTTGTTAACCGCTTCTCCAGAGTTAAAAGCTTCTGAGTCATTTCCGTAAGAAACCAGATTTCTTTCCTTCAAAAAAAAGCAAACACTATTTCATTGCTCAGCTAGACAACCTCTAGAAATATACTTTATGGAAAAATAATGTACTTCTTTCTCCAATCATCTTTGAAAATCTTTGTCAGCACCTTTTGCAGCTTCTTGAACGAGAGCCAAGGAAAGCCGCGTTTTCTTGATCGGAATCATTCTCTCACCTCCAGTTTCCTAGTCGCATTACTTTTCTCGTCTACCTCAATTTTAATTGATATTGCAGTGCTCAATGCTCCTTTTTTAATAACCTCAATTCCTTCTGACCTCTAAATATACTTGTCACTGCTGCTACACATCGTTCTTCCGTTCAAATTCTTCTGCACAATCTCAATCTGCCCCAGAATTGTGAAATTCCTTTGCTTTATCTTTCCTGTGTCATTCTATCTGCAGGCTTTTAAAACTCATACTAAAAGGTGTCATTAATTCACAACTGGAGCATTGCTAAAAGAAATATTTTGTTGTCACAGCTTTTCATTTTGCATTCATCAGGACAACTTGCAAGAAATACCAGAGTTCACAACACACAACTCATTTTATTTCACTTTACTTCCCTTTCAGGTCATGATTGAATTGAAGGTCATAGCCATCCATAGATTCCTAAACAATAAAGACAAAAATAGAAATTGCTGAAAAATCTCTACAGGTCTGGCAGCATGTGAGAGGAGAAATCAGAGTTCACATTTCGGGTCAAGTGACGTTTCCTCCCTGATTTAGATCATCCACAGTCCTTTCAACTTCCAAAGCAGTAAAGACACTTCACCTCAATATGGTCACAACAGCAAGGACATGGACTCAAATGGGCTGAATGGCCCCCTTTCGGTGGGTAGTGACAATGGCTTTGTTCCATGGGCGTCAAATTCTAC
Organism: Stegostoma tigrinum; assembly: GCF_030684315.1. Lineage (NCBI taxonomy): Eukaryota > Metazoa > Chordata > Chondrichthyes > Orectolobiformes > Stegostomatidae > Stegostoma > Stegostoma tigrinum. Next base: position 6,701,256 of record NC_081385.1, on the reverse strand, counting down.
TCCAGTACCTTCATGCAAATAACTAAGTGACACACTTGTTTTGAAAGTAGAGCATTTCCACTCCAAAAGAACCAAGTACCAAAATCTAGGCTGTGTACTGACTGCAGGTTTGAGTTGGTTCATGTGGAGCATGAACCATTTGGGCCAAATGGCCTCATTCTGGATAGTCGAGTGTGTGTCGGGGGTGCCACCTGTCACATGAGACGTTAAACCAATGGCCCGGCTGCTCCCTCAGCGAGCACAAAAATCCCATTCTTTTGCAGACCAGGGGAATTTTGCTGGTTTCCTGGCCAATGTTAGTCTTTCAACTAAAATCAGATTATTTGATATCACAGCATCGTCTGTGGGAGCTTACTGTGCTTAAACCATCAGCTATATTTCCTACAGTAATGTCATGACTACACCTAAAGCACTTTGCTGGCTGTAAAACAAACATACATTCTGTACAATGCTAGATAAATGCAAGTTATTTCTTTCTTTGAAGCATCGATGTTTAAACAGTGACAATGTTTGGCAGCTGAAGAACGTTATTCCAGGAATAAATAGATAACTGAAACATCAAACAAAGATCCATGCCCTTCCTTCCTATACACACATGACATCCCTGGCAAATGGCTTGGCTGTGTTGGTGAAAATGACCCCTTCTTAACGCAACACCCAACGGCCACGTGTCTGTCCACAGAGATCTGTTTAAGTACAGCCTCCTCCTGGAAACTTTATCCAACTCATGAGGTCATTTCTGTTGATCTAATTTTTGTTGATCCATCCAGTATGAAAGTCACTTTCAGTGAACTTCTTTCAAAATTTTTTGAGGACACAGTATGCCTCATTAATTTCAGAGCAAACAGATTTTGCAATATTCTGAAAAAAATGCCCACAACCAGCAGTTCTCTTACTACCTTGGATCTAGGCCCAGTAATCCGTTAGACCATAAGATGTAGTAAGCCATTTATCCTATCAAGTTTGCTCTGCCATTCAACAAGATCATGGCTGATCAGAGAATCTTCAACTTCATTTTCACGCCTTCTCCCCAGAATCCACAATTCCCCTAAAGATTACAAATGTGACTCAATCTTGAGTTTACTTACTGACAGTGCCTCAGTGGTAAAGAATTCCAGATTCACTGTGCTCAGAAGAAATACCTCATCATTTCCCCTTAACTTTGAGGTTATGCCTTCTGCTCCTGGACTATCCCACAAAAGGGAAATCCACCCATGCCCATCTACCCCTAAAAATCCTGCATGCTTCAATAAGGTCCTCCCTCATTCTTTTAAATCTTATTGAGTCTGAGTCAAGTGGGCCAGTGGTGTATGTGAGATGACAAGTTCGCCTTTTCATTTCAGGAAAAATAAAGTGCTGGAAAAACTCGGCAGGTCTGGCAACATCTGTTGAGAAAGAAACAGAATTACGGTTTTGAGTCCTTAATCTGGAACAGTTCTGAAGAGTCATATTGGCTTCAAAACAGTAACTATTTCTCTCCACAGAAACTGCCGGACTTGAGTTTCACTTTGTTTTAATTTCAGATTTACAACATCCGCAGTACTTTGCTTTGAATGGAGTTTATTTTTCCCTATGTCTTGAACTGCATTACCAATCATTTCTTACATTCTCACAGAAACTTACATTGAAAGGCCAGTCCATTGCAAACCTAGACTGAAAAGGAGAAGAAACTAAAATATGTTAAGTCAGAGTTCGCTTAACATTCCGGTTGAATTTGCTAATCGGAGGAGGAAGGAATGGCTTAAAACAGGAAGTTGCACAATGCTGAGGTCTCAGGAAAGAATGCCATAAGAGATAGGGGGCTCCAGGTTTTGAGATTACTACATTGCAACAGGAGGCTTCAATTTGAAATGTTATCCCCAGTATAAGAAATAAAGCGTCCAAAGGGAAATCGTATTTCTAGCCAGTGAGATAAATTGTCTCTTTTAGACAACGAACATTGGAAATTTCAGACATATGATGACAGCAGCTCCACTTCCAGGGACACAAGCGCCATCAAATATCTCTGGGAGTTCTTAGGGTACTTTTCCACCTTGCACCCATGGTGTATCAAACCATCTTCTTGATAGCTTAAAAAAGCTAAGTAAGAAACAATATAAGACTGAATTTACCAAACACACAGACCAATAACAACTTAGATTAAACCTTAAAACGTCCCAACATGTTCGACAGACACATTAACAAAATTTGACAAAGCACTACCCAAGTTGGATACGTGACCAAAAGTTTGTCAAATTAATGTCTTCTATTATGAACAGAAAGTGCAGAAACACAGGAGGTCTGGCAGTATCTGTGGAGAGAGAAATAGCGTTTACTGAGTCATCTCATGAGGAGTCATCAGATTTGAAACATTAACTCTGTTTCTCCCCACACAGAAGCTCCCAGACCTGCTGAGTTTCTCCAGCGCTTAGTGTTTTGGTTTCAAACTTCCAACATCCACATGAAAATAGTAGAAAGGGAGGTAGAAGAGACAGAGATAAAGATTTCAGAAAGGAATGGCAGTGCTTGAAACCACAAGCCAAAAGGCATGTCCAACAAAAGATGGAACAATTTAAAATCATTACTTCCTCTGAAGGTAACAGACAAAGAAGCATCAAACAAGAAGCTGGAGACACGAGTGAGATAGGAAGAGAAGGATGTGTCCATGTGAGCTGAGAAGTTGAAGGATGTCAAGCACAAATAAAAGGCACAAACCAGTGGGGGCCAATGACTTATTTGTATGTTGTAAACACTATGAGGCATTCCTTCATCATTGGCCAAGCTTTGGTCAACTTCCCTAATATCCTTTTGTAACTCAACACCAAATTTTGTTTGACAACACTTCCAAGGAGCACATTGTGATTATCAACCATATTAAAAGGCACAAGATAAGTAAAGGCTGTTGTTATTCTTTCATACCTCTAAGAGGCACAGAGGAATTGTCTGAAAGGAATTAAAAAAAGGTGTATTTCTCCTGGTTCCAACTTGGTAAACCAGAGTGTTAATGTCGCAGGGTGGAAAAAAAGATTTCAGTTAAAGGAAATTGTGCAATGCTATGGTTGCAATCCATTACCAACTACTGTACACTAGTCTGTTTTGATCTCAAAGACACAGCACATATCCGAAAATTATGCATGCAATATCCCTAAAGAGATAATCACAGTTAACGTGCCTACAATTTTCCAATAAACACTAACCATCTCAGTCCTTGTGAAATTTAAACTATGGCTTTCAGATAATTGCAATCTGCACATATTTACTTTAATTTGATTATAATCACATTTTCCCCCAACCAATAAAATCCACAAGCTAGCAGCTGACCACCAGGGTGAGTTAATCAGATTTTCTCTACACCTCTGCATCTTGGGCTTGTATCAATGCCAGACTGAAGCAATTGAAGTTTTAGGAAAAAAAGTTTCTCCGACTCAACTATGAAAGAACTTTTGCAGAAATGGGTTTGTAACATTCTTACCCTAGTTTGCATGGATCTGAGCCCAGAGCTAGAAACTGCTCCTCAGCAGGTAGAACTGAAACTTTCCCACGGATGAGATAGAAGATGGAAAGAAGCAAAATAATGACAGCAGTCTTCTCCTGCAGTTTTGGCTAAAGTGCATTGCTAGGGAAGGAAGTGAGTTTTCTTCTACAGTTGATTTGGTGGGCTTAATTTATTATTGTCACATGTATGTAGGTATAGTGAAAAAATTTGTTTTGCACGCAGTACAGGCAGATCATACCATAATAAGTACATTTCAGTAATAAAACAGAGTGAGGAATACAATGTTATGGCTGCAGAGAAGGTGAAGAGTAAGATCAACGTTAAATACAAAATCTGAGAGGTCCGTTCTGAAGTCTAATAACAGTGGGGAAGCTGTTCTTAAATCTATATGTGTGTGTAAGCCCTTCATGACTACCATCTACAAGATACAAGTTAGGAACATGGTGGAATACTGTCCAGGTTGGGTGTTGATCCACGAAATCATGACATTCAGGAATCTACATATCAAAAGAAAACTTGATTGACACCTCAGCCCACAGCTCACTCTGTCCACCACTAATGCACAATGACCATATGAATGGGCCCTCTACAAGATGCACTAAAGCAACTTGCCAAAAGATTCCCTTGGTAGCATTTTCCAAATCTGGGTGATTGCTGTCTAGAAGTACTAGGACATTTAAGAACACCACCACCAGCTGAAATTTCTCTTAGCCCCTTGTCACACTTACTTGGAACAAAAATCATCATTTCTTCACTGAGACTGGACTCCATACCCAACAGCACTGTCAGTGTGGCCACACTAAGTGGGCTGCCGCCATTCAATGTGACAACTCACCACCTTCTCCAGAGTAATTCAGAATGAGCAATACGAGTCAAAACATACTGGTACAATCTGGAGACACTTTGTCTCCTTCCCAAGTTTAACCTTAACAAATAGTGACAGAGATGGGTTTCAATAAAGTGTAGACGGCCAAAAGGGATAAAGTATTTAAAATAGCCACCCAGGTGGGAAGATATCCAAGTAGCAACAACATGTAACAATTCAAATCAAGATCGGATCCGAAGCTGGGATCCCTGATCCCCAGAGCATTTACCCACAGTTTTTGGCATGGCAAATGTCGAGCTTAAAGGATGGATGTATCAAAACGAGTCAAAGTTCAGACATGGTGCGGGTAAGCAAAACCAGTTTGTCGTTAGAACCTGCACTAGCCTAAAGATGAGAAACCTGGCACAGGAGTCAACCTATTGGCATGCTTGAGATAGGAGCTCCCTGGAAACACGTTTCCCAAAAAACAGAGATCTTTAACAAGGAGCTGCTCTCTGGGCCTTTCAATTACTGGCCCAGGTAAAGGACCATATCACTGCTTCAGCAGCTCCTTAGCAGCCAACCCAGTGCTGTTGAAAAGGGGATGGCTGACGGTCACCAGGGACAGGAGACTAGATAGGCTGGGGTTATTTTCCTCCTGGCAGAGAAGGCTGGGAGTTTTCAGGGAGTTAGGGTGGTATTCGATCTGTTCAAAGCTCTGAAACACACAGGCAGGGGAGATAACAAGAACACCTTCCTTTAGTAGAGAGGTCAGTAACTAGGGGGCCACAATTTTAAGGGAAGGAGCAGCAGGTTTAGAGGTGTGTTGAGGAACTTCATTTTCATCCAGAGGGTGTTGGTATCTGGTACTCACTGCCTAACAGTGTAGCAGAGGCAGTTAAGAACTGTTCAGATGCAGACTTGAATTGTGGGAGTGTACAAGACTGTGGGCCAAAGCACTGGAAAATAGGATCATAATAGGTAAATGTTTGATGACCAGCACACAGCCTTTCTGTGCTGTTTAAAAAAAACCATGACTCTATGACAAGCTTAGCAATGTTTTCTGAACGGTCTGTCAGTCAAAGATTAAATGGAGCAGGCCACTCAATCGGCAAACACAGGTGAAGAATAAACATTTCCCAAACTGGCAGAAATGGCTTAAACTCGAGGCAGGGAAGAAAACCCTATGAATTTGGACAATTTTGCCTCCAGAATTGGAGGAGATAAAGTCCCAACGTGCCTTCCACCTCGAAAAATAATTCACCGTGTGGCAGTGCCAACTTTGCCACAGCAGAAAAAGAATTATTCTTAGTGTTTATAGTGCCAGTGGGGAAAACCTGTACCCACAAAGAATGCAACCTGAGGCAATCCCACTTACTTAGAAGGACAAAGAAATTGTTTGCATTAATCAGCCAACTGTAAATAAAAATGGATTTAGCCCCCATTCCTGTTTCCACGCTATTATTAGAGTTATTTTCGAATGGCTTGCAACCAAAACTCTCAGCCTGCAAAACAAAAGCCTCCCTCCCCAAGATGCATTAATTCGTCATGTTGATGAGGGAAAGGTTGTCGTCCTAAAGCACAAATATTCTCCACTGCCTGCTTCGTACAAACGACCAGCCTGGGGAGAGTGAAGAAACAGCAGGCTGCCTGTGCACAGCTTCCTGGCCACAGAAATGAGATCTTGTCAAAAGAAACATACAAATCCACTCTAGCCTGAGGCAGGCTCTCTCAATCTATTTTCTGCTCAGCTAGTTTTAAGTGAAGTTATTATGAGTCATTAAAACACTCACTAGTCTGTGGAAGTTAGCCAATTACACTTTTTAAATTTAGCCTTCTCTCTTGAACCTACCCAGACCACCCCCTCCCCATCTCACCACACCCCCTGATTACTTGCCTCCCCTCCCACATAATACAGAGCTTCTTAGTTTCGTTGCTGTTAACCTTGTTTAGCAGAGGGAGAGATTATGCGTGGTACAAACACTTTGCACAAAAGGAATTTTCTGACTGGGCTCATTGCATCAGCTGTACCCACAGCTCTCCACCCAGTAAACTTTTCTGACATACTGCAGTCTGTAATATAAATATATTGCAATACAGTGGGAAGTTTATTCCCAACTTTCCCTCAACCCCACCCCAATTTAAGGAGCAGAATTTTTACTTGTCTGGCAAGATCTACTCAGATCACAAAAAGAATCTTTCCTCATTCTCCAGCTTCTCTCCCTCCCATCTTCCCTTTAAAATATACAACAGGCCATTTGCCAATCTCCCAGCCATCTGGGTAAATGGCCTGCAGAAAATGTACCTGCTTTAATTGTTGCAAAGAGACAATGGTACTGGGCTTAATCCAGACAGTCTGGATTTGAATTCAGTTTTAGAAAATTACTAGAAATAAAAAGATGGCATAAGTGACCACAAGACAGCCAACTGTCATTAAAGATTGAAGTTCCTTTGGAGAAGGAAACTTTTGAAGGAAGTCTGGGCACAGCTGGGCCTAGCTGCAGCTCCAAAAGTTCACCAAGACAGTGGACTCAACATCTTGGAATTGTCAGCAAGGTATGCAGCCCCTGCTAACATGCCACAACTGCCCCATTGACTGCTCAGAATTGGAAACAAGTGGCAACTTCACTAAGGAGCCCTACAGTCTATTCATCAATTTAAATTAATTATGACAAAGTTCTCGCCAGAGGTAACAAAGTAAACTTAAGTGAAACAGGAAACGCTAGAAATGCTCAACAGCGGCTGTGGGAACACAGTGAATGTTTTAGGCTGACGTCAGGACAACTAGTAAAAGACCCAAAGCAGGGGACAGAATTGGTCACTGCCCCTAGATGGTGGAAGCGATAGTGAGAAAGCTGAGAGATTCGTGTCAAATGGTCAGTGAGGAGATTCCCAACATTGACAGCAAAATATCCCATTTTCCAACCAAGTGTTCAATAGGTTCTCTCTGGTGAGTAGCAAGATCCCTATCCACACGTTAGTGTGCATTAGCATTCTCACTATCATTGTGCCTCCTTGATATTCAGCTTCCCATTCTCCTACCCTACACACACCCCCCCCCAATAGAAACCAGACCGTGACAATTCCCGACTCAACATCCGAGCGGATACCCTAAACGCCTACTCCTCTGGACCTCCATCAGTCACAGATATCTCAGGGCACACTCCACAGGCAGTGACCACACACTCCCTGCCCCACTGTCCACTTGGAGCTCCAGGCCCCCGATGGCAAAGTGGATGCCAATGTCCCTAGACCCAGTATGCTTGAAGCAATTGAGGGACACCATGCAGGGCAGCTGTAGACTGCCATCCCTTGGTGTTTTAAGCATGGTGCCTTCCCAGGAGTTCCAGGCATTAGCGAATACTTACCCTGGGAGCAAATGGGAGAACGGGATGAACAGGAGTGCGCAGCATACATAAACGGAGTGAGTTTGGGAAGATAGGACGAGAAAACACACCAGGGTCTGCAGAAAGAAAGCTTCCACGAAACTTGCAAAGAATGTCATGAAGCCAATTTAGACCATAAGGAACAGGAGCAGGACAATTAGCCCCTCAAGCCTGGTTCGCCATTCAATAGGATCACGGCTGATCCGATATTCCTCACTTCCACTTTCCTGCCCCTTCCCCATCACCCTCAATTCCCCACCTAAGAACCTATCTCAGCCTTAAGTATATTACGATACACAGCCCCCAGAGAACAGGTGGCTGTTGATGTCAGTCTTAAACTGGCATTTCTTAATTCTGAGGCTACTTCTAAAACTCAGTCCATTTACTCTTCTACTATATCCACTGGTACTGCCGGGCCTGCTGAGTATTTCCAACATCTGCAGTACTTCAGAAGCCAGTTTCAGGTATTTGTGGAGGACTCAGAGCTAAAGAAGGGAAAATACACCATCTCCCAACACTGAAAGCACAAGTGGGGAAGGCTGCTATATTAGGCATCACTAGCAAAGCCATCATTTGGTGAGCATCCCTAATCGCACTCAAAGGTGGTAGCAAGTCGCCAGCTTGAACTACAGCAGTCCATGAGATGTAGAAATACCTACAGAGCTGTTAGTGAGGTCCAACATTGTGGTCCAATGACAGTGAGGACACAAAAATATTGTTTCAAGTCAGGATGGTGTGCAGCTTGGATGGTGACTTCTAGATGATTGTTTTTGAACGTATCTGCCAGGTTTGTTTCTCTGAATGCTAGAGATCACAAGGTGCTGCTGAAGGACCCTCCATAGATGCTTCACATTGCCTCTGATGTAGGAAGTAACGTTGAAGGTGCTCGAAAGGTTGGTATATAATTCTCTGCTGTTACCAGCCTAGTGAGAATGAACATAAATATGAAAAACTAGAAGACTATTCACTTTAAAGGAAGAATTCTTCCAACAAGACTGACAGATACATAGCACAACCCAATTTCACATTAACTCGATTATTCAGTACCAAGTGTTAGCTCCTGACTTTGACCCAAGAGACGCTAAACATTATTGCAAGAATACATATCATCGATCTTCATGTTTTCCACCAAACATTTCTTTTCTGCTGCATTGGAGCAAACATACTGATATTAGTTTCCCAACCTTGAGGGCAGCAGGCATTGTTGAAAGCATTATTCAATCTATGCTCATGCCAGCTGTGGGATCAGTGGAGTCCCTACAACGGAAACACACAGCCACTTAACAATCCATTTAATGACACAACTGAGACTACAATAAGAAAACTGCACCACTTGGTAATGCTGCAGCCATTTTTACACTGCGAGGGAGTAAAGGATAAAATGGCAGTAGAGAGGAACATAAAAATAAATCAAGGTGTAGAATTTGGTGGGTTTTAATACAAGCATGAAATTAAATCAAACTGTCAAACTACCATTCAAACATGCATGATGTGGATTATAGGTGCATTAGGCCTAGTCCAGCCACACGAACACAACACTTCCATCCTCTACCACAATGAAGGAGACATGTAAAAACAAAGAAGTGCAGATGCTGGAGATCTGAACAAAGGCAGAAATTGCTGGTCTAATCTCAAACAGCCTGTCAGCATTCACAGTGTGTACTCATTCATGCATCAGCTGTATTGTGTCAGTGAGGGGCACTCTCAACACCGAGTCGGAAGATTGTGGGTCCAAGACTCACTCAAGAGATCCAAGGACAAACTCTAGCTTGAAGCTGCTCTTGTAATACCACTTGAGTAAAAGTGAGGTCTTTGTAGTCTTAAAGGAAGTAATGTTGCAGGTAGTGAGTAGGCATTATATAATGCTCTGCTGTTACCAGCCCAGTGAGAATTAACATGAATATGAAAAGTTAGAAGACTATTCACTTTAATGAAACAGACCGACAGGTACACAGCACAACCCGATTTCACGTTACCTCGGTTACTCAGTACCAAATGTTAGCTTTGGACTTTGACCCAGAGAGATACTAAACATTATTGCAAGAACAAACATCATCGATCTTCCTGATTTCCAAACATTTTCTTCCTTTTTGCATTGGACTGCTCCACGTGACTGTTCTCTCATCAGACAAAGATGACGGATGGTGGTTTAATACGACCTCAGGCAAGGGGAAAGCTTGAGAAGGTGGAGTACTGCAGTGTTGGAGGTGCAAATTAGATGCTCAATTGAGACTCTCTGTCTGTTTAGGTGGATGTAAAAGATTTGCAGCATTTCCAAAATGGGCAAGCTTTGCCTCAACATCACCATTACGAAAAATTACCTGGTAATGACAGCAATGCTGTTTAGAACAGTTTACGGTGAGCAAACCAGCTGCAACAATTACCGAGTTAGATCAGTAACTCAATTTCACGGGTAGGTCCACTGCGAAATGTGTTAAGATACAGCAAGGTCATGAATGACAGAACACACAAAACTACAAAGTCTTTCTAGCAAACTTTTAGAGTAGTGGCTTGAGGAGATGATGATATTGTCATCACAAAGTGATATTGTCGAGGAGAAGGAAGAAGATTAAACGTGAGGACAGAACTTCCTGAAAGTGTCTCAAATTGGTTCTGTCTAATATGCAATAGTGGGGAGGAGTTGGTTTATACTGGACCCATGCTATCGCCTGGGAGAGCTGGCTAGCTTCCAAGGCATAGCTTAGAAGATTTTACTGGAACGAAACAGAGCGCTTGCAGATGCAGATCACTGAAACAAGGGAAAGGATGGTGTAACTGCAAAGGAAAATAGACAAAATTACAAGTAATGCTGTCTTATACGATTAGTGAAAATATTTACAAAACAATGCTAAATTTAGCATGGAAAACTCTAAGTGAGTCAAGATAAGGAAGGGGAAAAAGGAAGCAAGCAAAGCTGGTCGGGAAATTCTGGTTTTTTGTTGCGACAGGGCTTGGATTACCAGTGTCCTATTGGAGTTAGCGTATTGACCCTTATATTTGGAAGCAGATAATCAGTACACAGAAGGCATCCAATCAGTATCCTTGAAGAGACAATCCAATTTTCTCAAAATCACCCAGCCCTGAAAACATTTATCCATTATCTTTCAAAACTCCTGATGCTCAATTGAAATGTGTACTCCTCTGAGGCTCTTTTTTTTTGAAATATAATTTAAGATTAATTGAATGTTTACTGAATTTTCCAATTCAGCACAAACGTTGGTTACTCTTCCCCCATCGAAGGGAGCCACTTATGGACACTCTTGGGCATCAAGTAGACAAATTCCTAATGTTTCATACGACATCCTTCCTACACTTCACTTATTCCTCCCGTCTCTGCCCACTTAATCCATATTATTACGCTCAGTGATCTTTAGATACTTTGTCCCTCATCCCTCAAGCATTTTAGAAGCGTACAAGATAGCAGAGGTAGGCCATTCTACCCATCCAAGTTTGCTCCACCGTTAAGATCATGGCTGATCATTGAGCTCAAAATCCTAATCCTGCCCTCCTCCCATATCCCTTGACTTCATTTCCCATAAAAGCTTCATCCACTTCCTTCTTCAAAACAATGTTTTGGCCTCAGTCACTTTCTGTGGTAGTTAATTTGACTGACCAACTGCTCTCTGGGTGAAGAAATGTCCCATCTCCATTCTAAAAGGTCCAGCCCTCAACTCTTAAGCTATGATTGCTTGTTCTGGATTTCCCCCACCAACAGGAACATCCCGTATCTATCCTGCTGGAATTTTATAAATTTCTATAAAGACACTCCTCACTCTTGTAAACGCTAGTGAATAAAATCTGACATTCCTCAGGTATCAGTCCTGACATCTTTGCTGTGTGTACTCTACTGCAAAAGTCAAGGCTCTCTTGCCAAAAAAAACATAGTTGCTTGTTCCCACTTGTTTTTGAGTAGCTCCTTTCCTCCTCCCAATGTGTTCTCTCCACAGCCCTACATGGTTCTGCAAACTTAATGTCACTCAATTGCATGATCATTTTTCAACTTGTTTCTCTTGATCTTCAATCTTACAGTGCACAGCAACACGAATCTTGGCTCACCATCCAAAGTAACTCATGCAGTAACTTAAACTCTGGGAGAACATCACGCAATATTCAATCAGTGGTTTGGATTCCAATACAACCCAACTGTCACAATAGACATTAAATGTTGTCTTGTCTGTCCGAAGCCTGGCTTGATTCCAAGAGGTTAAAAATAGAATACTTTCTTCTATCCTCGAGTTCTGAAGCTTGAGAACTCAAATCAAGACAAATTTATAACTGAATATTTTCCCGACTAAACTGGAGTCTGAGAACACGAGAATTTAAACAGATTTGATTATGTATTGTGATTTTTTTTTGCTGCATTTGAAGAGCATTGTTCAATAGAAGTCATCGATTATTCATAGGTCCGGCTTTTCTCACCAAATCCCCTGGACGAGGAGACCTGGCTTCAAATCCGACCAACTTTGTAACAAGGTTTCTGAACAGGTTGATTAGAAAACTGATTTGATTTGCTTTATCATTCATGACACCACAACTGTATGGTGTCCTGCCAATTAAGGGTTAATATGGTGCAAACAACACATGATTAATTCACTTCGCTCATTCCTCCTCATGAATTCGCGCCCATGAATGAATGAGTGCCAAGGTAACTTTCAATCAAGAGAATGCAGGATTCTAATGGGAAGGAGAACTGATTGACCATATTAGCCTGAATTACAATTAGAGTCACGGTGACCTGCTCTTGGGTCAGCAAGCCATTTTGACAGTCTGGACAAACAAGTTTCAAAAATCACTCCGTCACTTCAAAACTGGCCTAAGTACTGACAGCATTGAGCTCTCGTTATTGCAGGTCTCAGAGTCACAGAATTGTTAGAGGCCATTTGGCCTATAATGTCTGCACCAACTCTTCAAAATGAAGATCACCACCTAATTCTAATGTCCTTTTTATTATTGTGTAAACATGCCCGAGTGCAGTATGGATTGTGCAAAGAATAATTGACAAACAACTCTCTTGAAGGAAAGGCAGCCATGTGCCTTTGATGAGATTTGTACAGTGCATTCCAGGCCCTTTCTACTTGCTGAGCATAAAAATTTGTGCTCCTAAGATGCTGCCTGGCCTGCTGTGTTCATCCAGCTCCACACTTGGTTATTTGCTCACTCACCCTTGTTTCTTTTGCACATCATTTAAATCTGTGCCGTCCAGTCCTTGATCTTTTCACAAGTGGGAACAGCTTCTCCCTGTCTACTCTGTCCAGACTCAATTTTGAAAATCTCCATCAGGTCTGCCCTTTGCCTCCTCCTGTCTGAGGAGGAGGGCCCCAACTTCTTCAACCTATCTTCTTCACTGAAGTTTCTTATCCAAAGAACCACTCTCACAAACCACTTCTGTATCACACCCTTCCTATAATGTGGCACATATAACAATACACAATACTCCATCCAAGGGCTGACAGCAGCCTCAATGCAGGTTGACCATGCTTGAAGGGCCACCATCAGCCACCCTCCAGTGCTGCTGAATTATTTTCAGACAGTACAAAGAGCAGACGTCTATAGGAAAGGCAGCTATAACACAAGTGCAAATTACTTCTGAAAGTTGCAATCAGTTTACAGGTAATATTGGTTGTCACTGGATTAGAACCCAGGAAGAACAAATGATAGCCCTCAAAAGAGTCATCTAACCTCAAAGGACAATCACGGCAAAACAACTATTAGAAAAGGAACATTCACAGAAATCGAGTAGAAAGCTGGTAATAGGAAGATAGGCTGCTGGCAGAGGATGTGCTGGAATGTGAGGAGGCGAGTGAAACCCTCGCCTGGGCTGGTTTGACATCATTGTGTAAACATGCCTGAGTGCAGTATGGATTGTGCAAAGAATAATTGACAAACAACTCTCTTGAAGGAAAGGCAGCCAGGTGCCTTTGATGAGATTTGTACTCAATATAACAGTAAATATTCATAGCAGTTTATTAATTTTGCAAGATTGTGTAAGCACTCAAGCTTTTCATTTATTATTACATTCTGTTGAGTACACAACAATCTAAAAAGCAGCACATCCAGTTGTGACTACAAATGTAAATCATTTTACCGTACACAATTTAAACCAACATAAATTGCCATAAAGACAATCGCATTTAACAAGTGACCTAACATCTCAGGAAAATGCCTTAAAGTCAAGGAGGGACTCTATGTGCTGCGCATTAAGTGCTGACCGCACGATGCAGTCTTGCAATGTAACAATAACCGATTTCCACATAGCACGCTCCCACAAACAATGTCACAATTTTAAAAAGAGAATTCAATTATCAGACAATCTACTTCCTTAAAAAAAGAACACTAATTGAGGGATAATTGGTGGCGGCGAAAAGATCCTCCAAACTATTTTGAAATAATGCTAATCTTCTGCAGTGGCAAAAGGGAAGATGTGGCTTCAGCTTAAATAATTCATTCAAAACATGCAGCTTTAACAGTGCATTTCCTCTGCATTGCACTGAAATCTGTGTCAGTCTAAACCTTATGTTCCAGATATAAGTGGCATGTGGCATGAACAGTCACACAGCCTAAAAGGTCGATTGCTACAAGTCCTTATTTTCTAAATTTTATGGAAACGTTTTCAGTTCCATTCAATAGATTCAAGCTTTGTGATATTTTGAAGATTTAGGTTCACTTAAAAAAGTATTATTTCAAAATCCACATATGGAATCTTCACACAGGAGGGACGGGCCGAGTGTGGAGGTGTGATTGCAGTTTTAGCTGCAAACAGGATTTTATCGCAAGGCACTAATTCATTCGCTGTCCAATCAAATTATGTTCATTTCCCAAAAATATACTTTATTCTTAAATTTTATAGACGTGACCATTCAAAGTTGACTCTGAATAAGGATGCAAAACAAATCTGGTGGTTTCTTCCTCCAGGAAATTTGAGTTATTGATAGATTTAAATTAGTTACATTTAACATCTACAATTAAAATTTGCAAAGATTCAATGAATATCAAGCATACAGCTCAAGGAAGTTTGCCCAGTTTCTGCATATCTATGAGTCAGACAGTGGCCATTCCCCATTGTGACTTTACAATGAAGGCCACAGGTTTTAAAGCAAATCTAAGTATTTTTGCACCTTGGAATGTGCCAATCTGCAAACCTCACTGTCAAACTATACCAAAGAAAGAGTGCGCCATACATCGGAACTTCAATCTCTTCTGCCACAGAGGTAGCATTCATGATCCCTCAATATTCAAAAGGATCAGCTGTACGACCACTGAAAAGGGACCATGTTAACAATAAAAATAATTACAATATCGCATTTCTTCTTCACAACAAATCACTGGAGTGTCCATTAAAACACATGCATACAATAAAATTGAGAACGTAAAATTGGATGCAGATATTGGGGGTCACTTGAGGCAAGTGTCAAACCTGAAGAGCATACTGCCAATGTTTACTCCCAGGACAGCGCCTTTTCATAAACAAACGTTCCAGCTCTTAAAATCTCCATGAATTGTGGAGCCTTGACCCGAGCATTCAGTAATCCCATCAACAATGGTTAACAGGCCACCTCCACTGACAGATAGCGAGATCTTTTGCTGAAATAGATTCACACAGACTGGAATCCGAGTGCTCAGTCCTCAGAGTTTTGCCAGAGCAATTTACCTCTTGCGCAAAATTCAAACCTTTCGCTCCATTCCTGCTGCGTGCACTTACTGGAGGGGGTAGTTTAAAATCAGACTCCCCTCGCACACGCATTATCAAGGCTCACAACCCCCATCAGTGGCCACCTCCATCCCCAGTTCAGTTTTGGCTCAGTGTGCAACACCATCGTGTGCGCCACAGACTGTGGGTTCAAGTCAGACTCCAGACTCCGTTCCGAGGCCTGGAATATGCCAGTCTGCAGCAAGTCAGAGATTTGAGCTCTTGAAACTCACAGCCAAGGATGCGCTGCACTTCCAGAAATGCTGCCTTTAAATCTTAAGCTCAGATACATTCCAAATGGACATAAAAGACCTCACACTACCTGAAGAATAGCAAAGGGGTTCTCCAGGTGCCCTAACCAATATTTACTCCTCTATCAGTATTACTAAAGATGAACACCTGGTTATCATCACATTCCTTTTTTGGGAGCTCCGTGTGTGCAAATTGGCATCTGCATTTTTTACACTGCAATAACAGCAACACTTCAGAAAGTACCTTGTTGGTTCTCAACAGTTTTTACACACCCTGGAAGTGGTGTAAACTACCAAAAGTAGCAAAAGAACACAATCAAAACGGAGCCTCAGTTTGTGTTAAAAGCATGAGGACTCTTTACAATACTAATGACCGACACACGTCCTCAATTCCAAGTATCAAAAGAACCGAAAAGTTTAAGACAGCCAGACATTTCCTGCTGAAATTCCCTGAGCTAGTTATACAGTGTCCCAAATAACAGCAGCAGCCACCAGGAATTTACAGACAGCTGCTACATGTCCCAACCACAAGCTCTCCCAGAGCGGTCTCAGAATGTGTCTACTTATGTTGCCTCCCCACAGGAGTATTTGGGCAATGGCCTGAAAGGTCAAATGAAGTGCCAATTCAAATGTGATCCATACAATACTATTTGGGATCAGTGTCACAAAAAATCAGATTGGTCCAAAATATTGCAGCCACAATTAAATCAAGACAGTCCGAATCACCAAGGGAAACTGATCCTGGATCAAATCCTAGTCTCCGCTCCACAGTCACCATTGCGGTCTCAGAGCGAGCCCACCCAATTTCTTGACTTGTAACCACAGTTGGGGGCAGGTTGGGAGGGACAAAAAGGAAGACAGGCAGAGGGTAAAAATCTCTCGGTTTCCATCTTCCTGAGCTCTGTCCTCTTGCAGCATGGCATGCCGAGGGAAGCATATTACAGCACATCTGAACTGCTTTGCTTGAGCCCTGATGAGCCAGTGCCTGTGATTGACACTTGCATATGTAAATATCAGATGCTGCAACGGTTCATTGAACTCTTCAGTACGGTGTGAACCCTACCCCAACCCAAACACTTCCTTTATATTAGTTACACGTTCTAACAAACATTGCATGACAGTTACTGATCACTAGTTCTCATGGCTGCTCACATCCATTCTGCTCACAGTAGGGGGGTTTAAAAGACAATTGGATTGGAGTTCTGAACGTCATAACAGGGTTTTCAAAAGCTAGTGGTTCCACCCCTTCAGGATTGCTCTGGAACCTCCAGCATTGTGATACAACAGTGCTTTAAGTAACCCAGAAGAACATCCCAGCAGTACTCCAATGAGCATAGTCCCAACCTGCTTAACCTTTGCTCCAAGGCCATTCCTCCACACTGGGGATCATCCTGGTGAACCTTCTCTGAACTGCCTCCAATAAAATGATATGTTTGTCCCAATAAGGGGCCAATATGGCTCGCAGCACTTCACATGTTGGTTATAAGAAATAAACGTAGATAGCGAAGAAAGGCTAATTGATTAGATAAAATGGATCTTTTGGAGATCAGTCCAAACTTTGTTTGTAACCTTAGATTGAACAAGCAAGGAGTAATAGCTTCCAGAGCGCATCACCAGAATGATAGATTGAAAACTGATTAGCCAGAGAATTATATGTGACACAAGGAGTGAATAAATTACATGGCAAGGCTCAACAATCTGGAATGTAGAGTCTGAAAGAACTGTGGGAGCAGAATCAATAGTAAACTTCCAAAAGTGAGATTGGTTGAAACATCGCATGGGAAAATGTTGCAGGATAATGTGGAAAGGACAGTGGGAAAGGCAGGATTTAGATAGCTCATTCAAAAACGTGGCACAGCCACAAAATGACCTGCTTCTATGTTCCATCCTTTTATAACTATAGGGATAGAGAAAAAACAGCAGGAGAGAGAATGAGATTCAGAGGGAGAAAGAAACTGAAGGTGAGAAGATAGTTTGTCAAATGAGGAGCTATTTTGCATCAGCTTCTCCTTAGTGGTTGGATAAAATGAATGGCTGAGATCATTGAAAAATCAGCTGGTGACAAGGGGATAGTGGGGACAGGTTTGTGACTAGAAGTTGTAAATAAAGTGATTGGAAGCCACCATTGGAGAATTATTGCAAACACATGGAATGGAAAATATTGCAAAAAGAAATGATTTGGACTTTTCCACAAGCAGGGGTAGAGGCTTATGTTGTTTTGCACATTGTATGCTCACCAGAAAAAGTGGTACCAGATGATGTGCGTTCGCCTCCTCTCTAAGCATCAGTGCAAGCTGTCGAACAATTACCAATTAAAGGCACTGTTATCAAATCATTATTTAATGGGACCCTACACTGTGCAGTGTAACTCTAATCGTGCGTCACGCAAGCTACACAATTTGGCTTCGGAACAAACACCTTCAGTTCAGATCTTCATGTGAAATCTACGGTGCCAGCTGATGGCAGAGTTCAGGCAAAATAGGGAGGCAAGTGGGGGGAGGAGGGGGGGTTGTAAAGATTCCCAACCCTAGCCAGTGACCCTGTTGGTCAGCAATAGCATTCAACATTGTCAAAGTGTCCTTTTTTTTTGTATCCTGGCAGTGTTAGAACATAGAACATAGAACATTACAGCACAGTACAGGCCCTTCGGCCCTCAATGTTGTGCCGACCTGTCATACCGATCTCAAGCCCATCTAACCTACACTATTCCACGTACATCCATATGCTTGTCCAATGCCGACTTAAATGTACCTAAAGTTGGCGAATCTACTACCGTTGCAGGCAAAGCGTTCCATTCCCTTACTACTCTCTGAGTAAAGAAACTACCTCTGACATCTGTCCTATATCTTTCACCCTTCAATTTAAAGCTATGCCCCCTCGTGTACACTGCTCTCTCTCTCTCTCTTTTTGCATGCAGCACAGAGTACATTGTTGAGAGGTTGAATTTCTCTGCTCATCTACACTACTAAGAATCTTACCATTAGCCCAGTACTTTGCCTTCTGGTTACTCCTACCAAAGTGCATCACCTCACACTTGTCTGCATTAAACTCCATTTGCCACCTCTCAGCCCAGCTCTGCAGCTTATCTATGTCTCTCTGTAACCTACAACATCCTTCGTCACTATCCACAACACCACTGACCTTAGTATCAGAGATAATGGGAACTGCAGATGTGCTGCTGTCGGCAGAATGGCCACTTGGGTAAAAGGAGTGGAAGAAGCAGCCTGTGCCCATGCAAGCGCTCCCTATTAAGAATTAGTGCCCTAAGGAAGTGTGACACATTAGTCAGTAGAATGGTGGGGGGGGGGAAGAGAAGAGAGGAGGGGCGGGGGGAGGGACCGGAGGAAATGAGAAAGAAACAAAAGCACCAACTGTCTACACACACAGGAGTCCTGTGCATATCTCACTTCCAACGTGGAGCTCCCTCTGTTATCGAATCAGTTGCACGTGCTGACGGCCCAGCAAACTTAAACAAAAACAAAATGCACCGAGTCCAAGGAGGAATGGGCGGTATTAGGGTGCACGGTGCAGTGCACTGCCCATGGAGCTTACAGCTGCCAAGAGCCATTGTTGCATCCATTCAACCTCTCAACAATGTACTCTGTGCTGCATGCAAAAAGAGAGAGAGAGAGAGCAGTGTTGAGCTGAATATCAAATCCCCACATTACATGCAAGGCCCTCGCTTCTTAGCAACGATTGGATTTAAATTAAATTGCCACCAACAGCAGCCAAAACAGAAGCTGCAGGTTGGGGCAATGAGGAGGGTAGGAGAGGGGGTTGGCTTATTTTATTTTGCCCTCATATCTGCCACTTCAGGCAATAACCATTTTTGTTTTGCAAGATGTATAATTTACAAAAAGAGGGCAGAGAAATTCAGTGCCGCTAATTCAATTTCTCAGTTTCCCTGCCCCTCTGCTTCTCTTTTTTCCAGTAGTCCTGCTATGGATCTCTTGAAGCTGATTAATTTCGGCTTGGTACAACATGTTCCTGTGCACAGCTGTGAGCTGTCATAAACTCCGCTGAGTGCTGGCTGAACATTCAGATCCACCAGCAGCCTATGACATCATTGCAAGGATATGGCTGAATCAGAGCCAAACTGAAAAGCAGCCTTTGGTTTATTCCAAGAACACTCCCCTTAAAAGAAAAAAATATGAAGCAGCAAGGCAATGTTTATATTATTCCTGAAGGGAATGTTTGAAAGAAAGGATATAAGGCGGATGTAAACATTTAATGCTTTATTGAGAATGGGTCCCGCTTGCTTTCATTCACAGAATGCTCTGGCACAGCTCAGTAGCAGAAAGAAAAGGGTGTGAGAGGTGGACAGACTAAAGCAATGAGCAGGACAGGACACTATTAGAATCGTCAGCTCCAGGCAGAGGAAGAGGGGGTAAAAAGAAACTTGCATTTACGTAGCGCTCGTCAGGACTGGCACAAGGTCCTTCACACCTAAGGGGTGACTTCTGAAGTGCAGTCACTGTGGTAACAAAACAAATTGCAGTAACCAACTTGCACACAGCAAACTCCAAACAGCAAAATGGCAACAATCAGGCCGACTATTTTTGGCCACGTTGACAGAAAAAGAAAAATTGTCCAGGCCAGGGGATAAGCTGCCTCCTCACCTTGGGAACTGAGCCAAAGGACCTTCGATCCACCTACCTGAGGGAGTGAGCAGGTTTTAACAGAAAGACAGCATCTCAGAAAATCTATCCCTTTCCTCAGTATTCTGAGGAGTGTCAGCCTGGATTTTTCTGCTCAAGTCTCTGACCTGGGGGATTTGTGCCCACAAATTTGCCGACTTGGACAAGAGTGTGTTCCCCACTGAGCCACGCAGTTACAAAGAAAATAAAATGCAAAGCTCTTGCTCTCGATCAATAACAACTGTGACTGGAAAGATCTCTGTGGCCCCTAAATGAGGACGAGATCAAAGCTCTGCCAAAGCTCTTCATGGTCAATTCGCCTGGAATAAACATTCATGTGGTGTTCTCATAAATTTGGAAAGAGATGGAAGAAGAAATTGGCCAAGACGAGGATGAGAGAAAGAGAAAGAATCCTTGTAACAAAGATAAATGGTTCAGTGGACGGAAGGAAATTATTTGACTTAAAAGTCAATGCATTTCAACTTAAGCTCATTTGCTTCCAAAACGAGAGAATAATATTATTATTAAGCTGAGAGGAAAGTTACCAGCCTGACATTTCTGTTCATCCGAAGAGCCCCATGGTTTGTCTAGCAATAACCTTCCTTGTAGGAGGTATAGCTAACTCCCCATTCTGCAGTGGTATCCAAGGCCGCAATAGCGGTTAACAGGACAGTGCAGACATTAAAAAAAAATCACCCATGTACCCTGGATATTGAAATCGCAAAGGCTTGAAGACCGAGAAACCTTGGAAATTATCAACAGATTTTCTCAACCCTGCATCAGCGTCGCTATCCAAACACAAGTCCAGGGGAGAACTCCTTCCAACGTTAGCAATGGGTTTGGCCGTTGAGCCCAGTTCATGGTGGGAATGACCCCACAGCATAATGCCCTATGCAAACTGATATTCTATTCTGAATCTAGATCAATGAAGTGCTCAAGTCTGATGCAAGAACAGTGCGTCGCAATGAAGCAATAACACAGTTGGCTTCCATGTTAATGTCAATATTGGCAGTGGCAGAGCTCAATTCCAGTTTTTTGATGGGATGGGAGGAAAAGAGATATTAAAATAAAACAACAAATTAGTGGCCTAATTAGAAAACTAACTGATCAACAGAAGGGAGAGAAATGAGGACATACGTAATCAACAACGATCTGGGATTACCAGAAACTGAACTGGATCAGTCATGTTGTGGCTACAGAGGCAAATCAGAAGCTAGGAATTCTGCAGCAAGTAACTCAGCTCCTGACTCCCAAAACCTGCCCACCATCGAAAAGGCACAAGTCAGGAGTGTGATGGAATGCCCCCCACTTGCCTTGATGAGTGCACCTCCAACACGAGAAACTCCACACCAATCCAGGGCTATCTTCAACGTTCATTCCCTCCACCACAACTGCTGTATGCAACATCCAATAGGAACAATTCACCAAGGCTCCTTCAACAGAATCTTCAAGTGCGCAACCATTACCATCTGGAAAGATAGGGCATGGGAACACCACCATCTCCAAGTCTCTCACATTCCTGACTTGCAAATAGAGGGCCATTCCTTCAGTGCCCACGGCTCAAATCCTGAAACTCCCTTCCTAACATGGCCACGGGTCCTGTTGCATCATGTACACATGCAAATTGTAACGAAAAAGGCAGATCAAATTTTCCAATCTACGGAGAAGAATTGAGGTTAAGGTGGTAGAATGATGTCAGAGCTACACAGCCCTGGTTTGACAATGCCTGGAGTCACTCTGAACATCATTCTGCACACCACACCGTAGGAAGGATAGATCAACTTTAGAAGGAGTGTGTCACAGGTTTACTGGAACCCCACCTAAACACCAAATGGCAAATTTCAAGAGACTACATAAAGAATACAAACTTGGTTTAATAAGTTACAACATTAAAACTCCGAATTGATCAAAGTTGTTACAAGATTAACAGGAACCAGATAGGGCAAGGAGGAAACCATTTCTGCTATTATGGGATAGGAGGTCGAGGACTGAGCAATGGATCTAAAAATTAGAACCAGGCCTTTCAGTAAGGTTGCCAGGAAACAAATTATGCTCAAGTTGTGGCAGAAAGCCTAAACTTTTCTCCACAAGTGGCAATGCTAAATCAACCTTAATTTTAAATTGGAGACTGATAGATTTCTATCAAGAGCTTTAAGTATACAGGGCAAAGGGAGGTATATGTAGTTAGTTTGCAGTCAAGAAATAAAGGGAGGAACAAAAACAAAGTTGCTGGAAAAGCTCAGCAGGTCTAGCAGCATCTGTGAAGGGAAAAAACAGTTGATTTTTCAGGTCCAGTGACCCTTCTTCAGAGCTAATAAAGGGAGGAACATTCTTCAGTTTCTAAATGTATAAAGCATCACAGATGTGCTGGATGAGCTGGACTGTGCAAAAGATCTTGCTCCACTCGTCACCTTCACATGTTCTGCACAATACTTGACATTGATACTGGATGCTTAAATTTAAAAGTGGGTCAGCCCTATACAATTCAACTGCATTTACACAGAATGTCTCCTTGATCAGTGTAAAACACCCAGTGCTAAAAGTTACACATTCTCCATATAAAAGGGCAAAAGAACATTATTTTTAAAAAAAAGGCAATAATAACGACCCCATGAGCCTGCTCTGCAACTTGATAAGATCAAGGGCGATCATCAGGATCCAGAGAACATGCTTCGAGTTGTACAGCAGGGTGATGATACGCGGGTGCATACGGGTCTATCCTTAGTTATAGAGGCAATTAGCGTTGACAAGATAAACGGGACACCATGTAGCATGATTGTTGGCAGATAATTAAGCGTTTGTTGACTTGAGTGTGATTTATTTTCTATATTTCATCAATGAACTAAATAAACCAGCGACGGGACTACTCAGTGCATCGAGAGAGTTCTGTTGATTTGTATTCACAATCTAGTTATGGAGTCAGGGCAGGGATGAGAGTACACATTGTACTTTTGTGAAGGGGACGACAATTACAGATAGCTCCTTGAGAGAAATAAATCATTTTAAAAAAAAGACAAAATTCACTGCTGGTTTCATTTAAAATATAATACTCCAAAAGCCTGGCTAGAACAACCTCAGTGAAATTGAAATTAGTCACAAGGTTAAGTTGGCGACAGACTACATGCTTTTTACAGATGTTAAGATTAGTGTTATGCTATCCACTTGGAGACAGAATGTCACAAGTTCGCTAATAAGTGCCCAAGATCTGCAAAGACACAAATGACCTGCCAATGAGCTATCAGTGTCTGTCTAATCGGAGTGCTGAAAGGATCTGCAAAAGCCTTAAATCACAGCAGGCTATGGTTCATAGGTATGGCGTTGTTGCAGTGACAAAGTATTAGGCTCTGTCATCTGCTGATAGGTCACTAGTGGATTTCATGCATGATAGATCGTTCATGCAAGACTGTCAATCATAGCCTGTGTTCTAACCAGACCATTTGGCAGGCTGTTCCTTCATTTCAAATTCCTCACTCATCTCAATCCCTCGGAGCTATCATGGCTTTTTTTAAAAAACATATTCATTTGTGGGATGTGGGTGTTGCTGGCTTCATCGTCCATGCCTAGCTGCCCTTGAGAAGGTGGTGGTGAGCTGCCTTCTTGAGCTGCTGCAGTCCACCTGCTGTGGGTTGACCCACAATGCCGTTAGGGAGGGAATTCTAGGAACGAACATCCATTTTGTTTATCTCACTGTTAGCTTTAACTGTCCCAAGGTCTGCTCCCAATCCTTGAAGACATTCCTGAAGATCGAGCTTTTGGGCAAAGCTTTTGATCACACCTTATCCTAACCCCTTTCTTCATCACTTGATCTCAAATTCTTGCTGATTGCGCACCTGCAAAGTACGTGGAGGTGACTGTTGGAAGAGGTGCTATATAAATGCAAGTTGTTCAGGTCAGGCTGTGCTGAACGTAAGCTGGTATAAATAGTGAGCTCCTGCACCAAGCTGATAAGATTGCACTAAATGACACAAAGCCCTGTTTGGCTGATACATTGTGCGACAGTGACTCTGTTTTCTGCTGAACCAAACCAAGCTCTGTACACTTCACATTTCCAGACATCTTAGGAACAGTCGAAAGCCATTTATTGCCACCAACCTATGTCACATTTGTAGCTGCTCCGATTCCACCAACTCTCAAATACCTGGCAATTTTTGGGAATTTTCTGTTGACCAACCGCCTCAGTCACATTTTCCTTTGGCACAGAGAGTGTGTGTTCTGGATCTCTACCATCCTTTACATGAAAAAGCCCTAACTAAATATCTCAGCTCTAATTTTAAAGCAATACTGTATTGTTCTGGATTCTGAGTGCTCCCGTGAAGTCACCGTAAAAGTACAAATTTAGAGAATTTAGGCCTTCAACCCTATTCAACGTGACCCTCTAACTCGACACCATACCATCACTCACTTCCCAAACCTTTCCACCTTTAGCCTCTACAAAGGCGTTTCATTATTAACTATATTCAGTGACTCAGCCTCAGGGGGTAGGGACTGTCACAGGTTCACATCCTCAGAGGGAAGAAGCCTCTTCGTCTTAGTCCGAAATAGCCTCAGACATCCTGAGGCACACCATCTTATTTCAATCCATTCATAGGATATGGCTCGGCCAGAACTTATTGTCCATCCCCAATTAAGAATCAACCACATTGGAGTCACATGTAGGCCAGGCAGATTCAGGACAGCAGTCTGCCCTCCGTAAAGGGCATTAGTGAACAGATAAATATTTATTGAGTATATTCAAGATGGAGATAGATAGGCTCTTAATTATCAAGGGTTACAGAGAGAAAGCAGGAGAATGGGGTTGAGGAACTTATCAGCCATGACGGAATGGTAGAGAAAACCCGATGGGCCGAATGGCCTAATTTCTGCTCCTATGTCTTACAATCTTATGAAATATTTACCACAATTGGTAGCAATCGTATGGTTGCCATTAGCCAGTTCTAAATTCTAGATTTTAATGAATTCAGATTTCACTGGCTGCCATAAGGGGATTCGAGTCCATACCTCCTGAACTTCAGACTGGAGTTCTGGATTACTAGTCACAGTAACACACTGTCACTGTCTCCCTTAACTCCTTTAATCAGCCTAAGTTTAAATCGTCATCTATTGTTATCAACAGAACATATGAAATCAACATGGGAACCTCACCGTAAACGACTGGCTAATAAATTGCCAGAAAGCTATCCCTTAGCTGAATGAGTAATTCTGTACATTACAATGCATCACATTAAAATATTGCAACTTGGTTGAAGCGTGTCCTAATGCAAACTCCAACTCTAGCAAAAAGGGCAGAATGAGCATTATCTAAAGGCAATACTTGAATACTCAACACCTACAGTATGATTCATTAACAACCTTCTGTTTCAGTTAACTGAAGCACAATTCATCTACCCACAGGGCATGAAGATTAAAAGGGTACAGAGAGTCAGTGATGGACGATGTGACCTTTCTGATGTCACAAGCCACTAGAAATTTATGTTAGAATAAGACAACACATGAGGCCAACAGATACCAAGTCAAAGCCAATCCGTAGATAAAAAATGAACCAAAATGTTAACAGTGCATTCCTTAATCAATCACGAGCACCTGCAAATCCCTGAAACGAAAATTAAACTCATGCTTTTAACAGATTCTAATCTTGCTCAACATTTGAGGCAGTTTAAATGATGGGATTGCCAATTTTCAAGCCAAAATTACAACAAAGCTAAGTATTTAGTGCTTTAAAACAACCTAGAACTAGAGAATTTTCAACTGGCACCCACTGTTTTCAGAGGGGACGCTGCATTAGTTCAAGAAGAGCTGTGTATTTGTTTTTAATTGAAGTTTACTTCACAGTGATCATGAAGATCCCATGGGTCGGCAAGGGGTAGAGAGCTCTCTCCCAGCACCCAGGCAAAATTCCACCTCCAACAGACATCAAGAAATTATCTGGTACATTATGACTTGTTGGATCTTGCCTTGTGCCAAATAGTGACAACATTTACTTAATACCAGCAGTGCTGTATTTGAGAGCAAACTCCATAATGGATTGCGATATTTCCAAGAAGTTTCAGGCACTATATCAACGCTAATCTCTGTCTAAACAGAACAGGATTGGCACATGTTGATAAGGACTTTGTTTTCCATGTTGATTCAAATTTGAAGGACAGTGCAGCAGAAATTACGTTAAAGCACCATCAAGACTCCCCTCTGCTCCTTCAAAACTACCCACAAATCAGAATGTGTGTGTCCTCGCCTCTTCATATCCAGTGCAAGAGTTTGTTAAAAATCTATGCTCGACTTCTTTGAAGTGCTGCTCTCCCATCCAGCTCTTTTCAACATTCTTCCATCAGCGAGCTTCACTGGGCAAAACCAACACTTGTTGCTCATCCTCAACTTCCCACAAATGGAATGGTGTGCCAAGCCATTAGAGGGCAACAACTTAATTGCCGTGGGCCTGGAGTCTCTCATAGGCCAGACTGGGTAACGATGAAATTCTTTACCAAGGAATCTGAGGTTGCCCAGAACATGAAAGAGAAAATTCAGTCTGTAGAAGCATTTAAAATTGACATGTTATCTAATAACTTTTGGTATTTTCAGTGGGCAAGGCATCAGGTTTGGATGAGATGCGTCCAAGGATAATAAAGCAAATGAGATCGGAAATTGTGGACACACTGGTCATAATTGTTCAGTCTTCCTGAGACTTAGCAGCAGAGCCAGAGAACTGGGAAACTGTAAACATTATGCCCTTGGTCCAAAAACAAAGTGAATAAGGAACAGACCAGCAATTCCAGACCAATCAGTTTAATTTTAATGGTGGGGAGAATTCTAGAAATCATAATTTGGCATTGAGGACAAATCTGGCTTGAATTAGAGAGAGATCCAATATGGATTGCTTCAGGAAAATAGTTTTTAACCAATTTGTGAGTTCTTTTTAAAAAAAAAACGTTGATTGGGGTAATACATGGACTTCCAAAAGGCATTTGATATCATGCTACATAGACTGATGGACAAATTTAGAGCCTATGGAGTAAAAAGGGACAGTAACAATATGCTTACAAAATTGGCTGATACTCAAAACATAAGAATGGTTAGTAGGGGTTTTTTGGGCTAAACTAAGGTAGGTACTGGAATTTTCCTGGTATTTTACTGGAAGCTTTGCTCAGTACATATTAATGACCGAGACCATGAAGAACAAGAGACAATTTCAAAGTTTGGAGATAACATAAAACTTAGAAGTATTATAAACTGTGAGAACAGTGAAAAAAGACATTCAAAAGCAGACAGAAAGGTGGCAAATAGAGTTCAGAGCAGAGAAGCGTAGCAATATATTTTTGGTAGGAAGATCATGGATAGAGTGTACAAAATAAAAGGAACTACTTTTAAAAGGTGTGTATACACAGATGTTATTTAAAAAAGTGAGAGACAGGTAGAGAGCAGCTATTAAACGTACACTATTGAAAAGCTTCATAAATCAGGGGCACACATTAGACGAACAATGAGCCTCTTTAAAACACTAGTTAGATCTCAGCTGGAATGTCGTTTACAGTTCTGGGGCCATTTCAGAAAGGATGGAAAGCAATGGAGAAAGTGCAGAAGAGGTTTACAGGAATGTCTCCCAAGATCAAAAATATCAGGTATGAGGACAGATTGGAAAATTGGGGACTATTTTCTTTGGAGAGGAGAATTGATAAAAGTTTTCAAAAACCATATGAGGTCTGGATAGAATAGATGAGAAGAAATTGCTCTTACTTGTAAAAGAGCAAGACAGAGAGAGCACAGATGTGAAGCAATTTGCAACGGCAGAGAATACAATGCAACAGAAAAATACGTACTGAATCGAAGTATTCAAGATGGTATTATATAATCATTTGAACAGAACCAATGTGCAGGATTATATGAGAAATGCCTGGAAGAATTGGCACTGAGTCAGAATGCTCAATCAGGGAGCATGATGGATCAAATAGCTTCGACTGCATTGAAACTATTCGGAGATTACATTGCCAAAAAGGCATGAGTGAACTGAATGCAAGTTTTTTCCCTTAATAACAACACTGAGATTAGCTCTCAATTCCAGACTTCTTCACTAAATTTCAATTCCTCCAACTACCGGGATAGAACTTGATTCCAGACCCCACAGCCTTAGTCCAGTGACATTACCACTATGTCACACATCTGCTCAATTTTGATAACCTCTTGTGCTTCATTAAAGCTTCTCAAGTAAACAAAATTGATGAGGGTTCAGATGCCTTATATTCTGAAGAATTGTGGCAAAGGACAGACGCCCTCCCAACTAATGGCTTGAAGGTAACAAGTCCAGCTCCACACACATTTCATGTAGTCATCCCAAAGGGTGACAAGGTGGCTCAATGGTTAGCACTGCTGCCTCACAGCGCCAGAGGCCCAGGTTCGATTCCAGCCTTGGGCGACTGTCTGTGGGGAGTTTGCACATTCTCCCAGTGTCTGTGTGGATTCCCTCCGGGTGCTCCAGTTTCCTCCCACAGTCCAAAGTAGTGCGGGCTAGGTGGATTGGCCATGCTAAATTGCCTGTAGTGTTCACGGATGTTTAGATTAGGTGGGTTATACGGGGATGGGTCTAGGTGGGATGCTCTCAGGGTCGAAGGGCCTGTTCCCACACTAGAGGGGTCCTATGATTCTACTCTAAGTGAGCAGATGTTTCAGTTCTGGACCAACTTCTGTCAAATGTTGGTTTTGACTTCCCATGTTGATATGGTCACCCAATTAAGTGAGAAACATGGTTGAATAGGCAAACTGCAGGAACAACCGTGATAGAAACAAAAAGGATAGGAAAAAATGAGACAACTTAATAGTACCGAGATAGAACATAGAACATTACAGCGGAGATGAAGGATCTGTTTTGGGATCTGGTGGGCGAGAACATCTTATGGCACATTTTTTTTTTAAAATCAGAAGTCTAGTTTTTAACCTTTGATTGCACTTCAATTCAGAATTTACAAAATCGGGGAGAACCTGTAGCTAGTTACTTAGCTTGATCTATTTTTTAAAAAGTCAGTTGTTTTCAAGAAATATAAATAGACTGTAAAAGTTTGTGTGGTGCAGTGGTGGTGTTCCTATATCTGGGCCAGGGGGCCCAGGCTCAAGCCCCACCTGCCTCTTGAGTTTTTTTTTGCGGGGGGCGGGGGGGAAAGTGGTGTGAAGGAAAAGCTCTTTTCTTTCACCTTCAGCCTCCCACCATTAGCTCTTACTTCGCTACAGGTGAAGGAGATTCTTAAATACTCCTCAGTTTTCTGCTTTTCTCGTCATAATTATTACTTTTGAGAAGTTACAAGATGGCAGGTCAGCTTGGCCAAATGGAGCATACATCCTGCAGTAGATGTGAAATCACAGGCACACCACACGTTCCAGGTAAAATACATTTGCACAAGCTTGAACTCCAGGTTTCAAAACTTTAGCAGTCGCTGGAGTCACTTCTGTATACCCACGAGCCAGAGGATGACATGAATCACGGTGAGATTGCTGTATCTCTAAATTAACAGTCAAGAAATTACACTGTTAGACCATCAGCTCTCCTTTAGTACAGAAGTCAAATACCTGGGGAAAACATCGTGATTGATAAGAGAATTAAAACTTTCACCTAGAGGTTGAAGAGTGCCTGCAGTTGAATGTCTAGTTTGGTGGTTGAGACACAAACCTTCAGCTCATTTGAAAAGAAACCTGGCCCTGCCTCTGAACCATTGGAACCAAGGATATGGGCCAGGACCAGAAAGAGTGCTTTGAATCAGTATCTACTTTATTCAGCCTGCATAGTGGGTGCATGGTCTCTTCCTGTGCGGCCAATTTTCAATTGTAGTGTGGACACTTCCAAAGCTTGAAACACAGTCGTAAGAATACAGGAGATGACAATTTATCCCATCAAAATCACACCAGTCCTTTATACAGCCAGCCAGTCAATCCCATTCTCCCACCATCTCCATAAACATGCAAGATTATGTCTGCTTATTATCTATAACAAAATAGCCTTTTGAGTTAATTGACTATGTCTAATTCCACCAACTACAGAAGCAGTAACACTCCAGGTCATTACCATTTGCATCAATGTAGTTCATTTGGATAAATGAGTCATTAAACAGCATAACTGATGTTCTAGACTTCAATACGTCATTCTATTTGCTTTATACTTGACAGAATTGATGCAAATCAAGCCAGTTTGGCAACAATTCTGTGCTTTCAAAACCTGAATTCAAACATTGATGTGAATGTATCCAAACATGACCAGGTCATTTGAACTTTTCTCCCCCTCACTCAATAAATGTGGACATTGGTAAGTGTAGGTACACAGAGGATTCACAGAATTTGACCCATCAATAGTGAAGGAACATTGAAATAGTTCCAAGCTTCCATTCATTGATTCTGTCTACACTTCAATGCCTCAGAAAGGTAACCATCAAAGACCCCTCCCACCCTGGTTAGCTCTTCCAACCTCTTCTGTCAGAAAGAAGATACAAAAGCTTAAACACATGTACCAACAGGTTCAAGAATAGGGATAGTAGGAACTACAGATGCTAGAGAATCTGAGATAACAAGGTGTAGAGCTGGATGAACACAGCAGGCCAAGCAGCATCAGAGGAGCAGGAAGGCTGATGTTTCGGGTCTAGGCCCGAACTGTCAACTGTCCTGCTCCTCTGATGCTGCTTGGCCTGCTGTGTTCATCCAGCTCTACACCTTGTTATCTCAGATTCTCTAGCATCTGTAGTTCCTGAGATAACAAGGTGTAGAGCTGGATGAACACAGCAGGCCAAGCAGCATCAGAGAAGCAGGACAGTTGACAGTTCGGGCCTAGACCCGAAACATCAGCCTTCCTGCTCCTCTGATGCTGCTTGGCCTGCTGTGTTCATCCAGCTCTACACCTTGTTATCTCAGGTTCAAGAATAGCTTCTTCCCACTATTATATTTCTGAATGAACCTCTCAAATTTCAAATTTAATGCTGATCTTGCCTTTTGTGCACTTTCTTTGCAGCGGTAACTTTGTATTCCTCGTTCTGTGATCTTTGTTTGGTATGATCTCCCTGTACTGCATGCAAAACAAAAAACTTTCCACTGTACTTATACACAAGTGACCATAACAAATCAAACCGAAAGTCAGGATGGTGTGGGGTGCCTGGAGGGACCTTGTAGATGATGTTCCCTTATGCCTGTCACCTTCAATAATGCAAGTGGTGCTGAGAAAATTTAAGTGTGTTTTGCCACCAGAAACTACACTTCAGAAGAGAGAGAAGATAGGTTTTAGCAAATTCCGTGTTTGACATTTGAGGAAAATGAGAGACAGCAGTAGACTGTGTTAAGAATCCTCTTTTCCAGATACCATATGCAGGAACGGGCAGTGCTGAAGTGTACCTAAGGACAGGATTCAGAAAAACTGTAGCCAGAATAAATCCCAAGAAGATGAAGAAATGTTCCAGGTAGAGAAGTACTGCTAGGCACCCAAAAGGCAAATCAAAGAACCTCTCCTTCAAATAAGATCCACTAAAACACACATTGCAATCTTTGTTATGAACAAAAGGTAGTGATTGCTTCCAAAAAATGACTGAACCTTAACGTTTTCAAGATTTCAAATGAGTAATCAAGCTGAAGGCGTTTTTTCTTTGATCTTAAGGGATATGGGCATTGCTACCAAGGTCTTTCTTTGGTGCCCAACCCTAAGGGCCCTTGAACTAAATGGCCTGCTTAGCTATTTAATAGGCCAGTGAAGAGTCAACCACATTGATCTGGGTGTGGAGTCACATGTAGGTCAGGCCAGATAAGGATGGCAAGTTTCTGATCCTGAAGGGGGAGTGAACTAGTTGAGTATTTACGACAATAGATGGTAGTTTTATGAAATCTAATCTCCAAGAGCAGTTTTAATAATCGAATTGAAATTCCAATGGCTTGCGTGCTTTTTGAACCCCTATCCCTAGAGCACTGGCCCAGCCAATGGATCATTAAGCCAATGACACTACCATTATACCACCACCTCCCATGAGAGATGCTACCATAAAGCTATACATCGCTCTCTAAAGGGTTAGGGTTCTTGAGGCAACAACCTCCTAACACCTGCACAGGGCAGGTCATTCAGCCTAAACCTATCCCACCATTCAATGTCTTTTACCCACTCCATGCCCATAGCCCTGTACACTATGGGCAGCACGGTGGCTCAGTGGTTGGCACTGCAGCCTCACAGCACCAGGAGCCTGGGTTCAATTCCACTCTCGAGTGACTTTGTGTGGAGTTTGCACATTCTCCCCATGTCTGCATGGGTTTCCTCCGGGTGCTCCAGTTTCCCCCCACAGTCCAAAAATGTGCAGGCTAGATGAACTAGCCATGCTAAATTGCCCGTAGTGTTCAGGGATGTGTTGATTTGGTGGGTTACAGAGGAATGGGTCTGGGTGGGATGCTTGGGGGTTAGGTGTGGACTCGTTGGGCCAAAGGGCCTGTTTCCACACTGTAGGGATTCTATTCTATGAACGATGATGATCAGAAATCCATCAATCTCCACCTTAAACATACTCAAATACTGAGTTTCCATAGTCACCGATGGTCATGAATTCAAAGATTAACAACCCTCTTAGCAAAAACATTTCTCATCTCAGACCTACGTTGCATCTCCCTTATTTTTAAATTGTGCCACCTAGTTCAAGATTCCCTAACAGGCTTGGTTTACCCATTCTCTGTTCATAGGACAGTCCACCATCCCAGGAACACATCTGGAGAACCTTCTTTGCACTCGCTCCATGGAGATGGTATCTTTCCCAGAGACAAGGAGGCCAATTTTCCCAGTGTTCTCAGGGTGGTCTCACCAAGCTCATATACAATATGAGCAAGCCTTCACTCCTCCTGTACTCAAACCAATTGATTAATTGATCTTATTGTCACATGTACTGAAATACGGGGAAGTTTGTTTATGAGTAATAAAGGTGGATCGCAGGAAGCAAAGAATGTACAGATCAAAAGGACTTAGAGGCATGTCGATTACATTATTTGAGGCTACAGTCCATTCAACAGTCTGATAATGGCTGGAAAGAAGCTGTTCCTGAACCTGCTCGTGAATGTGTTTAGGCTTCTGTATCTTCTGCCTGATGGGAGACATCGTAGGAGGTCATTACCAGAGTGTAATGGGTCTTCAATGACGTTAACGACTTCACCACACTGAGCGGTGTAAATAGCATCCATGGATAGAAGGTTGGCTTCCGTGATGGTCTGGGCTACACACACCACATTCTGTAGTTCATTACGGTTCTTTCAATGGTGCGTCAGTAGAAGTTGGTGAGGGACGTGTTGGACATGCCAAATTTTCTCTTGCAAGAACGGATTAGCCTTCCTAATAACTTGCTCCACCTGTATGTTAATCTTCAGTGATTTATTGAAGACCTTTTGTACATCAACATTCCAACCTCTCACTATTTAAGGAAATACTCTATAGATCTGTTTATCTTAAAGTGAATAACCTCACCTCTTCACATCATATTTCATCTGCAACATTCTTGCCCATTCAACGCATGTGTCCAAATACTCCTGAAACAGTTGCATGCTCCTCACAGAACATATATTCCTGGTTAGCTTGGATCAGCCACAAATTTGGAAGTGCCCACCTCCAAATCACTGTTATATTTTAAATAGAGAGGACCCTGAGCAATAATCCTTGTCGTGCTAGACTAGTCTCAGCCTGCCAATGTGACAATGATCCATTCATACCTACTCTATTTTCTATCAGTCAGCAAGTTATTAATCCACGTCAGTGCAGTATCTCCTATCCTCTATGTGCTTTAATGTTTCAAACCTTGCCACCTAAGGCAACAGCATCAAAACCTGAAAAATAAGTTCACTGTATCGAGTGGCTCACCACTGAATATATTACAAACAAAATTAACAAAGAACTCCAAGTTTATCAAACAACTCCCCATTCAAAAATCCATGTTGACTACAATCAGATTATCAACTGGGTGTCTATTTATCCCATCCTTTTTGATCAATCCTACCATTTCCATACAGACCTGTTAGTGTTACATCAGTAGTAAGTTCACTGTTTCCTCTCTCACTCCATTCCTGAATAGCAGGATGACATTTGCAACTTTCCAACCTCCAGGAACCATTCTAGAATCGAGAACCAAAGGCATCAATTCTCTCTATAGCCACCTCCTGCAATTTCTGGGATGCACAGTATCAGATCCTAAGAATTTATCAACCTTCAGCCCCAGTTCTCTATCTTGGACAACCTTCATACTGATTCTAATCTCCTTCAATTCTTCAGTCTCCCCAGTCATTCTCAGTAAAAACAGGTACAAACCAACCATTTAGCTACTCTGTCATTTCTCTATTTCCCATGTTACATTCTCCAGATTCAGCCTGTAATGGGCCTATACTTATCCAAACCAAATGTTTCCCTTTTACATACAGAGAGAACCTTTTACAGTCAGTTATAGGTTTTGTTTAGCCAGGCTGCATTCACATTCTATTCTCACTTCCTGGGTCTGTTTCTTGGTCCTTTGTTGTATTCTACAAACCTCCCAAACTGCTATTTATGGCAACTTTATAGGCCATTTCTTTTACTCTTATTCAATGCTGAATTTCTTTTGTAAGGCACAATCAACTGACTTTTTTTGGTACTTTTCATCTTAAAGGCAGGCAAAGGAACATATGCAATGCATGGAATGTGTGGTTGTTGTAAATCATGTTCTTTAACGTCCAGCCATTGCCTATGTACAGTCACACTTCTTAATGTATCTTCCCAAACCACATCAGCCAATTTGTGCCTCATGCATTTATAATCACCCTTACTCAAATGTAACACCCTTCCAGTGAACCATCTCCTTTACCACAATGTAAAAGTGCTATCGTATTGTGGTCACTCATCCCCAAGGTTCTTTTACAAGAAAATGGTTAAATAGTCGTTATGTAACAATAGATGTTAAATAGCCTGTTCTCTTATTGGCTCAACATACTGTTCCAAAAAGAAAACCACCCTAACACACTCCAGAAACACAGGCTCCACAGCTTCAGTCCTCAACTAGTTTACCCAGTGTATATACAGATGAAAGTCACTTGTGACAACTGTTAGTCATACTACATACTTCTCATCTCCGCATTAAATCTATGCCCCACCCGACCACAACTATTCGTGGCCTGTTACTAACTCCAATCAATATCTACCGCCCCGTGCTGTTTCATAATTCCACCCATTATTCTTCAGATCTGAGATCCTCCCTTACTAATCTACTGATGTCAAGACTTATTATCAGTGCAACTTTGCTCCAAATGTTGAAAATCTTTGCTTATTCAGTTCCAAGTCCGAGTCACCGTGCAGCCATATTTCTGCAATGGCAATTAGATCATGTCCATCTACCTCTATTTGTGCCTTCAGATCACTTACTTTGTTATGAATAATGCAAGCATTCAGGGAGTAAAAGCATTCCACTTTCACAATGTACTCAATGCTCAGTCTTGTTACTCCATCTTCTAGCTCTCCTCCAGCATTTCAATTTCCTGTTTCCAACATTTTCCATCCGATTTGGGCCATCCCAGAAGTTCCCACTCCCTGTTTAGACCCACCCCAAGAGCAAACAGCAAAGATATCAGCTCCAGTCCAGCTTGTACAGGTCCTACCTGCCCTAGCACAGAACCATTCCCATTTCCTCAGCAATCTGATTCCCTCCCTCCTACAGCAGCTTTCCAGCTGCACATTCAATCAATCCTCAGGTTTTCACGATCACTAGGAATCCTGAGATTACTGCGCTTTTGAGATGCTGCCTTTCAATTTCCTTTCTCAATCCCCGAAATTTGCCTTCAGGATCTCATCCCTCTACCAACATGTTGTTGGTACCAAGGTGAAGCACAACATCTGGCTGATCTCTCCCCCACAGCTGAATCACTGGTGGCGACAAGGGCTTGGCTGTGGCTGCGGCTGCATTCTTGAGGAACAATCACCCTCACCGATTTCCAAAACGGAATGCTGATTAGCAAAACACAAAAGACTCATGAGATCCCCATTTCCTCTTTGCCTGTACACTTCTAACCCTGAGGTGTGACTACCTCCCTACACATGCTATCTATGCCATCCTTTACATTGCAGATGCGCAACTAAAGTTCAGAAACATAAGAGTTCAAGCAGCCAATGACATTCCCTTCCAATGTGCTCTTCTGGGACACAGTATATCCATTACTTCATACATTCTCAATACGTACACTCCACTTGGCCCATCTCACCTGCTATCCCATAATGCTAAAAACTGTTTGTTGGCCTTAGAATAAGTAAGAATTTACTATGAAAACCTAAAATTATATCCTCCCACTCTGAGGAATAGAAGATAAAACTTAAACAATCCAAATACCCAACATTCACTTTGCTGACCGAGCAGGCTGGTCAAGCCTATTTGCCAACTTGCTTTCCCTGTGCTCGTGATGTCACTCCTCAAAATGGTCTCAGTACAGGGAGACCTCCCAATCCACACGCTTCCTCCACCACTTACTTCTCACCAGAGATATTAATCCTTCCAGTAAACGTTAATTATAGCACCACTTTCCCCTCCGCCGACTTGAATTCTCAGGTGTCACCCAGGAGAAGTCTCAGTCACTCGAGCCATATTTCACATGAGGTGACTGAACTATGGGGTAGGGGAGGGGCAGGAGAGAGAAAAATAGACAGTTGATGGTGCAGTAATTGTTCACTCTCATTGCAACTGTGACAACTTTTCCCAGAGAACTGTGACAGGATGCACCAATGTTTGTTTCAAAAAAAAATCAATATTAATGTTAAGCTTTTGACAAGACAACATACAAAAGCTAAAATGGTATCTGGACATGAAAAGACATGTGAACAGCAAAGTATAGGAGAGAGGATTTAGCAAAATTAGCTTCAGATGTGATTGTAGCAATTAAATATAATGTGTTCATTATTTTTGTATTATACAAGATACAGATATCAGGAAGTAAGTGAATTCAAAAGGGGACCCTGGCCACATAAGACCAGGTTGTACTTGAAAACACAAAACTGTGCCTAATGTTAGATATGATTCCATGATCTGAATATATTTGCAAAACAACTGAGTGTGTTAAGAATCACACTGGCATCCAATTTACGATTATCTGTTGGGTTCACAGTATGTGCACTTCCACATACTGGAAGTTACACGTATTAATGCACAGTTCCCTGTTCTCTGCAGACAAAATTAACCTACACACACACACATTGTGCCTGTTACTAATTAACAAAACAGGCAACTGCCATTTTCTGGTTCATTCTTCAGGGCAATACCTGCCTGGTTAAAATTTAAACACAGCTTAACAGTTAACTGTCAGCTATCATGTAACTGGTACATTCTCCACAGCAATGATTCT
Organism: Stegostoma tigrinum; assembly: GCF_030684315.1. Taxonomy (NCBI): domain Eukaryota; kingdom Metazoa; phylum Chordata; class Chondrichthyes; order Orectolobiformes; family Stegostomatidae; genus Stegostoma; species Stegostoma tigrinum. The sequence goes on along the minus strand of NC_081385.1, from coordinate 6,663,693 downwards.
ACTAACCAGAGCTGATTTTCCAACCAATGCCCTCCTTTTTCAGTACAAGATATTCCCTTCAACCTTGGTATACTTGCAAATTTTCTGATGATTACAAGGCAAACTGTTGCAGCAAATGTATTTTTACCAGCAATAGTCAATGCATACAGTTTCAATATGGAAGTGTTAAGTAGGCTGGACTCCCCAGAATAAATGTCCCACAAAGACTCATTGGTTACTGACAAACTCGACCGTGATGCATCTTATTTCCTGCACCAAACCAGGCTATTCTACCTAAAGAGTCTACATCAGGATTAATACTCCACAAACCTCTTCCCAATTCATTTCATTACAGCCAGCGAACATATCCTTTCTTCCCTCCCTCACATCTGTAGCCATTATCTCTCATCCAGCAATTGCTTTATTTCTTAAAAATGGACGAGAGATCTTGACATCGTCATTTTGCCGACTGTGGGAGCTTTTTGTGCACAAGTGGCCAACACGTTTCCTACACTGCAGTGGTAAGGACACTTTTTCTTTTTTTTAAAATAAAAGTGCATTAGGATAAGCCAAAGTCAGGGAAAAGTACCACGCAAGTGCAAACTCTTACTTCCTTCATTACAAACATAACGTATTTGGCAAAAAGAAGAGCAAAAAGCAGAAAAATTGCAAGTTTTTGTTTTTTTTTTCTGTCAAACTATTAAGCTCGTTGCCAAAAAATCAAAACTGTTTTGTTTACAGCACAGGAAACCTGCTTGCTTGTTCCCTCAGACTATGACAAATTTGGCACAAGACTAACTGTACATACTGTACCCACAGGGTTGGCTGCAAGCCCAGGTTGGCGAAGTGCCAACTCCACAACAACAAGTGTCGTCAGCCAGAACAAGCCACAGGGAAGGGAGGAGGGGAGCTGAAATAGACACCACAATTGTACTGAGCACACCACAGCTAGCTTTCTTCATTTTTAAAAGAAACTGCCGAAATTCCTCTTTTATGTCTCAAAACAAGCGAGAGAGGTACAACGTGATCCTCTGTTACCTGAATGCGAAAGCAGATGCATCCGTAGCCGTAGGCTGTCCAGGAATCTTTTACCACACAGTTCGCACCCATAGGTCCTCATACCACTGTGCAGCTTCCTATAGAACAAGGCAGCAGGAGGAAGAGAAAATAAAAGAACATCAATAAAGTATGGTAGGAATTTGTAATTTAAGCCCATTTCATTAATCTCTCTAAGCACCTACCACAGAAGCACGGCTGCTGCACATTTCCTCTTACACTTTAAAGTATAGTTACTAGGCATTTTTAGTACACCGTGGGGGAAATTTTAAAAAAAACAAGATACGGCAACGAATACGCTTCAAAGTTGAGCGTTTCTCAATTAATCATCTGAAATGGCTCCCAGCAAACAAAAGTGAACCTCCACGTCACATCTTAGACCTCCGCAGCTTTGAGCTCTCAGCAGCTAATCAACCATGACTCTGGGGCTGGAAAGTCTAAGGTGTTGGATTCAGGGTCCAATCTCTGCAAAGGTGTAGGTTCGAATCCCACCAACCATTTCCAATTAGCTTGGAGCTCTTGTGATGCAGTGGTGACGTCCCTACCTCTGAAACAGGAGGCCCTGGCCAAGTCCCACCAAAGGTGTATAACAACCTTTTGAGATCAAGAGGCTAATTTTCAAAAAACAACTAAACTATGGCTGAACGAGAAACAAAATGCCAGTCTTGGGCGGCCAAATGTTTAACTGCATCTTGAACACTGGTTGCAAGGGTAACTTTTTTTAAAATTCATCCTTGGGATGAAAGGCATCACTGGTCAGGCAGCATTTATTGCCTGTCCCTAATTGCCTAGACAGCAGTTGAGTCACCCACATTGCTGTGGGTCAGGAGTCACACGTAGGCCAGACAAAGCAAGGATGGCAGTTTCTTTCCCATAAGGACATTAGTGAACCAGCTGTTTTTCTTTTCCGACAATTGATCAATGGATACATGGTCATCATTAGATTTTTAATCCCAGATATTTATTGCATTCAAATTCCACCCCATTTGCCCTAGCAGGATTTGAACCTGGTTCCCCAGAACATTATCTGGGTTTCTGGATTAACAGCCCAGTGATAATACCATGAGGCCGTCGCCTTATTTAGGGGAGGCAGAGACCTAGGCGGTGTCATCGCTGGGTTATTATTTCAGAGACCCAAGTCATGCTCTGGGGCCCCAAGTTCGAAACGTGCCATGGCAAATGGTGAAATCTGAATTCAATTAAATGGAGTTGTGTGTCTGACGATGACCATGAATCCAATTTGTTCGGGGAAAGCCCCAACTGGTTCACTAATGTCATTTAGGGAAGGAAAAGACCTGGACCTGGACCTGGCCTGGCCTTTATGCGACTCCAGACCCACAGCAATGTAGTTGACTCTTAAGTGCCATCTGAGCAATGAATGCTGGCCTAGCCAGCTACGCCCTCAACCAATGAATAAAAAAACAAAGTTTACTGAAAAATCTCAAATTCCCTCAGAGTCTTATAAAGGTAGACACCAATGCCCAGGCCTGTGGACTGTGACTGGGGCAGATCAAGCTCCAATTACTGCCACCCACACCCCTAAAACCCCATGGATCATACCCAGGTCAACAGCCTGGGCCAGAAACCGCATCAAGGCCTGTGATTCCTGTCTCATATTGGGAAGAGGTTTCGTCTTGTGGGACAAAGACAAACTACAGGATACAGTTTGCCTCTTTTTAAAACCTTTCACAATAAAGGGAAGCATATTTTCTTTTGCCCTCAAAATGACTGTTGCTCTTACTCTCAAGGACGGTGGGTGTTTAAAATTTACTCGAGATGGATGGTGTTAGATTTTTGATGGATAAGGGATACAAGGAATATTGGATGGGGGAGGCAGCCAAGAGGAGAGAGACTACAGCCAGACAACCCACAGTTTTATTGAAGGTTCAAATCCTGAATTCAAAACAAAAATCTGGAATTAACAGTCGAATGATGACCATGAATCCATTGTCAATTGTTCAAGGCTTTCTCCTGCTCACAAGCCTCATGTTGCTGTCTCTGCTCCTGCAATTCTTCCAGAACAGCTTTCCCAGAGCCAGGCACGGCAGATAGCTGTTGTACTAAAAATGATTTCAGTGAATGGCCCCAGAGTCCAATATAAACAAACGACCCGAGAACAAAGCTAGGAGTCGGTCAAAGGTACACTGAGGATCCACAGCAGCTGAGACATCATGGGAAGCAAAGCTTTAGTCAATTTTCAGTGCCCTGTAAGCTTCACTAAAGAAAGAAGGGGCCAGTGAATAAGAAACTTGCAATTTTGCAGACCAGGTCACACAACAGCAGAGTATTCCAAAAGACTGGCCAGCAAACAAGGTGCTATCATTGTTTAGACAAATATCACAGCCAGTTTGATGCACGAAACATGCCAGAAGTATGAAAGATAAATGACCAACAATTCAAATTTAATGGTTCCAATAGAGTATAGAAGCTGGGCTTCTAATAACTGACGTTCACTTCGAGCTAACTCTCCTTTCGGGCCCAGGTTTAACTGTACGTGCAACACAAACTGCGTGGTGCAACTTCCTTCCCTGCAGGTGTATTTGCCTCGGATTGATTACAGCTCCAACCCAATCCCAGGGTCATTAGGAGTCAGCATTTGTTGCCCACATCCCGTGAAACAGTGAAAAGAACAATGGACGTTGCTTTAGTTGACCAGAGTGCAGTACGTAGCCTGCAGCATTGCTCCATTTGCCACTGATGCCTAGGCTGCTCATATCCTGTGACACAGACAGAGTGTTGCTTGTTGAAGGTTTGATTTTTGTTGCTCCACCTCACGCTATTAACCTAACCATTTCAGAATATCCATAATCACACCTGGAAATTGTTGCAAAGAAAGGGCAAATAGGCATCCACAAAGTCAAGATTTAAAGTTGCAGCGTTGACTCTTCAATTGAAGTCCAAAGTCTGCATCTAAAACACCAAGCTGTGCATTTAGGGTTGTCAATCGCCCCCAGAGTGGACCCTCTGCCCCCAGGGATTGAAGATTGATCTTGAGGACTCAACAGGGGGGGGGGAAAAAAATTCCTTGTAAGGAGAAATCAACAATAAAGACAGAAAATAAGCAATTGGAATGTCTGGGAAACAGGTTGAGTATTTCTGGCATTTTCTGTTTTTTATTTTCATTTCACAGCTTCTGCAGTATTTTGTATTTGAAGAGGAGAGGTAACAGCCTAGTGGGTTTATCACTGGACTGTTTATCTAGAGACACATAACCTTCTCGGTTGACCCAGGTTCAAATCCTGAATTCAAAACAAAAATCTGGAATTAACAGTCGAGTGATGACCATGAATCCATTGTCAATTGTTGAAAAACCCCATCTGGCTTACTAATTGCCCTCCTCACCCAGTGTGGTCTATATGTGGCTCCAGAACAGCGGCAACATGGCTAACTCTTAATTGCCCTCTGCGGAATTAGGGGCGGGCAATAAATGCTGCCTAGTCAGAGATGCCCTCATCCAGTCAATGAATTTAAGAAAAAAAAATTATATAGCACTATTCATGACCACTAAACATCTCAAAAGGACTTTACAAAAGTAATTTTGTAGTGATATCAGATATACAGCAATATCCCACAAACAGCAATGTGATGTTGGGCAAATAATCTATTTGTTGTGACGTTAGTGGAGAAACAAATGAGGGACTCCATTGATAGCACAGGATCTTCCAGATCCACCAAGCAGGTAGATGGGGTCTTGGGTGAACATCTCATCTGAAAGATGGCACTTCTGACAGCATAGCACATTCTGCGTATCACTTTGAAGTCTCCTCCTTGATTTGTTGGTTTATGCACTCTAGCCTTGGATTGGGACTGAACCTGGAGACTCAAGGCTCAAAGACAGGAGTGTTGCCATATTGTGTCTACTGGGGCTAAAATGAGAGATGGCAACAACAATGCCATTCAACTGGATGGCGCAGTTCGAGACCACATGGTGGAATCACCAACAGTACGCCCACAATTGGCAATCCCAACTCCCATCACCCATTCTCCTCAGAAATTCCAACTGGTCTGCCGTGGAAGCACCCAAAGAGATCCAATACATCATGTTATGCCAAATAGGTGACCATTTACAGAACCAGACACAGGACCTCTGCCCAATGTAGCTCTCCCAGCAGCCCACTCCCTGACACACTGTTCTCCATACGTTTGTGAAATACTAAAAGCCTTCTAAAGAGACAGTTGTGTGGTTTAGAAAGACATTGCAACACATGCTCAAATTTAAAAGATTGCAGAAATAACCACAAGAGCAACAAGGCCACAGAAAGCCAACTGCATCGCATTGCAATCAGTCATACAAACTCAGTAATAGAGAGTACAGCTCACGGGATCTTCTTCAGGCAAAAGCAGCAAAGTAGACCACTGAAAGTATTTCCCAACAACCGGTTTCCTTGTGTTGCATCACTTGCATCAATGGCTCAGGAAGCATGTTTGTAACCTGGGCTATCTAAAGAGGTTGTGCAAGCTAAATCTTTTGAAGTTAACCTGTCCACATGCAAGGATATTTCAAAGACACATGCATTTCTTTTTCCACCCCAAATCTTAGTGCCACCGCCCAGTCAACACCACTCAGTCGAAAGGTTGAGATTTCAAGTCCCAGACCAAAACTTGAACTCAAAACTTGAGCCTGATGCTCCAGCGCAGTACTGAGGGAATACTGTATTGTTCAGGATGCAGTCTTTCAGATGAGTTAAATTCAGAATTGTAATGGTGCAGAAGGAGGCCATGCAGTCCACTATGCCTGTGCCTGTTCTATCCCCCAGTGCCGACCTCCTATCTTTTCCCCATGTACACCATTTCTACCCAAATCACCAAATGCTGTCCCAAATGCCTTAATTGAACCTGCCACCACCACATTTAGTGCATTCTATACTCTAACTACTCACTGTGTGATAAAGCTTTTTCTTACTTGACTTTAATTTTTTTTTCTTTTCAAAAGTGGAGGTCATCTCTCAATTGCGAGTTTTAAAAAACCCACCGTGTTATTTTAATGAGCTGGGGAGTGGTCTCTGGTCTTGGCCAATATTTATCCTTCAATCAAATTCTCAATACAAAGATAACAAGGTTGCAAACACACCATTTATTGGAATTCAATCAGCATCACAAAAAGATTATCTCATTGTCATCACATTCCTGTAGGAGCTTGCTGTGCCCAAATTTTACATGATATATTTGCAGAATTTTACATTACAACTGTGGCTGTACATCATTATATTAGATTAGATTAGATTCCCTACAGTGTGGAAACAGGCCCTTCGGCCCTACAAGTCCACACCGCCCCTTGAAGCATCCCACCCAGACCCATTCCCCTAAAACTCTCACACCCCTGAACACTACAGGCAATTTAGCATGGCCGATCCACCTAGCCTGCACATCTTTGGACTGTGGGAGGAAACCGGAGCACCCGGAGGAAACCCACGCAGACACAGGGAGAATGTGAAAACTCCACACAGACAGTCACCTGAGGCTGGAATTGAACCTGGGTCCCTGGTGCTGTGAGGCTGCAGTGCTAACCACTGAGCCACCGTGCCACCCCCGTTACTAGGGAAGAACTTTGGGGCATCCTGTAGCCATCAGCGGCTCTGTATAAATGCGAGATTTTCAACACCTTAAATGCAAGACTAGAGGGATTAACTTTGATCTTCTTGACTTGGCAGGAAGGGGATTGAGGTCAGGAGCAAGCGAATGCCAAGATGGCATGTCACATTCACTGGTCAAACCTGGAACCCAAAAATAGAGTTCATGGGAGCATCGGAGGTGACCTCCAAAGCTTCGACATAGTTGGACATTAATTATAACCTCTCTTGACAGGCCCCCAAATGAACACACTCCGACAGACAGCCCTTCATTAAATCTTCTCAAACTGCTGCTCTCACCCTCAGTGGGAGGCCTGCGGTTCCCAGTACTGCACACTTAGTCTCACACAACTCAAACCTCTCTCCAGTCATGAACAATGTTTGGTGACTCAGATCTATTAAAGCCTTGGGCTTGATTTTCACAGTTCAAGTAAATGCAGTATTTCATTACACACAGCCCACCTATCAGTCTGCTTTACAGCAACCATGCCATAATTTTTGGAGGTGGGGTGGGGGGGTGGATCAACAATTTACTATTACAGATTTATGCTGGATGTCACAGGCTGCATGGTACAAGAGCTGACCCCCACCCCCCACAGATTGGCTGATCTTAACTAGGGAGCTGGGGCGGGTGGGGGGGAATTCTGAATTTCATCTGGACTCCTAAAAGGGAAGCTCAATAAACAGCAGGGAGAAGGGAATGTGCTAAAGAAGTGTGGGATGAAGAGGGTTGGGAGCAGATATATTCAGAGTATAAAAACTGAGGCCTAAAGTAGCAAACCAACAATGGACTGGTTTGCAGATGTGGACTCAATGTATTTAGATGAGTGACCCTTAAGAGTGAGGGGTGTAGGGTGGAGGGAAGGGAGAATGAACACACAGCCATTGCTGACGGCTGACCAATGACTATCCCCACCCAATCACACAGGGCCCAAACCTGCAGGAATGCTGATCAGAAACCTGTATATTTTATTAAAGAAAACTTAAATTAGGAGCAGTAGGCCAACCAGCCCTGCTCCACCATTCAATATGATCACAACCGATCATCCATCTCTGTGCCCAGTTCCTGCTTTCACCCCATCACCTTCAAAAGAACTCTCTCTCAAAGAAGTCTCACTAAAACTGGAATCCAGGTCTTCCTGCTCAGAGGTAAGGACATATCACTCTGCCAGAAGAGCCCTTCCACGCTGATCAACCTGCTTTATTTTGAAGTAACTGTCTGTTATAGATATTTTCTAATCTACTGTTCCAGAGGTAATATCACCACCACCATTGGAGCAGGTGGGGCTTGAGTCCAGGCCTCCTGACTTAGAGGTAGAAACAGCACCACAGGACCCCTCCTCAACCAATGAAACCCAAAGCCCAATGAGCGAGTATCAACCTGCTCTCAATCAGCTCTTCCAGTTGACCCTTAAAGGCACCTGCAACTCAAACAATGACAGCACAGACTGAACTGTGACGGATCCCTCCTGTCAGCAGGGTGCATTTCTAGATAATGAATTACCAAAGCTGCATGAGGCAACCAGAAGCTACATAAGGCACTGTTTGTTTCCAGCACAAGTTAGCACACTCCGATCAGGAAAGAAACAATATCCTCCTACCAAACAGATGGCTAGTGCGAGGTGCAGGCTTCATGAGGACTCTCACTACACTCAATCAAATTCGAAAACTTTAAAGAGGAAGTGTCGTCCTATGGACTGCAAACATAAAATTTTAAAAACCTACACAGGCTGGTAAAGGGAAACTATTGCCTCAAAATGAAATTGCTTCACTTCCTGAGATTTTCCCTCTCGTCTCCCTTGCTCCCCCAATCTTTGGGTTCAAATGGCAATGGCGACTACAAGGTTAGTCACTATTTTCATCTTTTAATATAAAAAAAACACTCAGGTTGGTCAGTCATCAAATATTGGCACAAGTTCAAAACTGAGTTCTCAAATATATCTTTAACCAGCAGTTTTATAGCTCCCGACAAAGCAACAAGGACCAGCAAAAGTTATGGATTAGCCCGTAATCATCTCCTTTCATGACAAGCTGCAAAATGTGAGGTTTCAGTGGGATTCACCATCTCTATCAATAAAGCTCCATTAGCGGGATCGTCTTTGGTCTTAAGGGAGGTGTTTGAAAAAAAAAGTCAACTTGATTGCTATTCCTTGTTAAAGTCAGCACCTTCGGCAAAGGAGGAAACACATTGCATCCATATACCCATGTACCCATTTCACCATCCCAATAAAGAGACAGGTCGGCCAGGTCTTAGGCTTCCATAATCAGCATTGCAACAAGGTATCACTAGTGTCATCTCACACGGTTCTTAGTGGGAGACAGCCTTATGCAGATTCTGCGGTTTCCAGCCAACCACCTACAAGGCACAAGTTGGGGAGTGTGCTGCAAATATTTTCCACTTGCCCGGGCATGTGTCGCTTGAGCAACACAATCAACACCATTCCAGACGAAGCAACCTGCTTGATCAGCATCCTACCCACCACCTCCGACATTCACTCCCTCCATCAATGCAAAGGAGCAGTACTGTGGACCATCTATGCAACGCATTGCAGCAAATTCCGACAACAGCACCTTCGAAACCCTCTACCACCTGGGAGGATGAGTGGGGGCAGCTGGTAAAAATTCCCCTCTGAATCATACAGCTTTCCAATTTGGAACGAGATCACCATTCCTTCACTGTCACCGAGTCAAGATCCTGCAACTCTCTTGCAAACAGCACTGCGAGTGCCTGTAAATCAGAGACTCCAACCATCCAAGGCACCTTCTCAAGGAATGAGAGATTAGTGATAAATGCTGTTCTGGCCAGTGACCTCCTTAACCCATGAATGAGTTTTCAAAAACACAACAACAATTTCATTTGAAATTACATTGACTCATAGTGGAGATGGGCATTGACTTTACAGCCAGTCTAGCCATCAAGCCTTAATATTAAATGATGCTACCACCACTAAATCATCCACTCTCAACATCTTTGGAGTTACCATTGACCAGAAACTCAACTGGACTCGCCACATAAACAGAATGCTTACAAGAGCAGATCAGATACTAGGAATATTGCAGCAGGTAACTCCCGTCTTAACTCCCAAAGCTTGTCCATCAACTACCAAGCACAAGTCAGGAATGTAATGGAGTACATCCCACTTGCTTGGATGGGTACAGCTCCAACAACAGTCAAGCTGGATACCACCCAAGACAAAGCAGCCTGCTTGATTGGCGTCATAACCACAAGCATCCACTCTTTCCACTATTAATGCTCAGTAGCAGCAGTGTGTGTACTATCTACAAGATGCACTGCGGAAATTCACCAAAGATCCTTAGACAGCACCTTCTAAACCCATGATAACGGGAACTGCAGATGCTGGAGAATCCGAGATAATAAAGTGTGAAGCTGGATGAACGCAGCAGGCCAAGCAGCATCTCAGGAGCACTGATGCTGCTTGGCCTGCTGCGTTCATCCAGCTTCACACTTTATTACCTTCCAAACCTATGACCGCTTCCATCTAGAAGAACATGTGCAGCAGATACATGGGAACACTACCACCTGCAAGTTCCCCTCCAAACTACTCACCACCCTGACTTGGAAATAGATCGCCATTCCTTCACTGTCACTGGGTCAATATCCCAGAATTCCCTCCCTAATGGCATCATGTGTGGTAACATACAGCAGGGGGATCGTTGCAGTTCAAGGTAGCAGCTCATCACCACCCTCCAAAGGGCAACTAGGGACGGGCAATAAATGCTGGCCTAGTCAGCGATGCTGACATTTCATGAGTGAGTAAACAAAATGTTTGAGATGTTTGAAGATCATTACATCTTCCTCATTTTCACACCAGTCTGCTTTCTTTGCTGCAACATTAAAATGTCTCCAGAGGCATTCTGGGGCTCAGGGACACCTTGGTGAAAAGCATATTTCCATGTGGAGGTCTAAGTAGAAAGTGACTGCTTCAAGTCATTACGTTCCCATGTAATAATTTTGACTGAAGACTCAGATTTCTATAAATTATTTTTTTCCCAGTTAGAATACAAAGACTATGTTGCAAGAACATTCTGCTTTCTACATTGTAATTTGTTTTTCTGTTGACTCTAGACAACATACCACTGAGACTGGAGTTGTATGGTTCTCATTTGGTGCATGCTGCGAGGGGTGGGGGAGGGGTGCAATGTTGTGTTCTGGAACATAATGTATGCTTGGTTAATTTTTTAAAATAAAAAAGCGTTGAGTGAATCCAAATTATTTATGTACTGTAAGTAACCTTATTCCAACCCATATTAGAGTTGTGTAATCCAATATAAAAAAAATGAAACTCTGTTCAAAAGCCTGGAAGTGTAGCCAATCCACAACTTCTCGCTCCTTCAAGCTGCAATAAAATTTCACGAGCAACATGATCCAATTTGGTCCAAATAGTCATTTCTCACTCTTTGGGTGATGTTACACAAGGCTGCTGAACCAAAGTCCTACCCTTTCTTCACCTTCAGTGGGACATACTCTCCCTTGAATTCATGTCCCAATCACAAACATGCACAAATTTAAGCAAACATCTCAGGAGCAGTGGTACCAGAGATGCAAGTTTATGATGAAGGCATTAATCTTTAAACCCTAGTTGCCCTTGTGAAGGTGGATTGAGCTGCCTTCTTGAACTGCTGCAGTCCACGGCCTGGGTTGACCCCCAAATGCCACAAGGAAAGGAATTCCAGGATTTTGACCCAGCGATAGTGAAGGAAAGGTGATATATTTCCAAGTCAGGAGAATGAGTGGCTTGGAGGTGGGCGGATTGCTCTTGTAGGTCATAATGTTCCCATATCTCCACTGCCGTTGTCCCTCAGATTAGAAGTGGTTGTAAGTTTGGAAGGTGATGTCTGAGGATCTTGCATTTCCTCTGGAGGAGGATTCTAAATACCCTGAGGCACTAATTTGACAAGGAGCATGGGACTGCTTCCTAGCATTTAGGCTAATAATTACCTTTCAATCAATGTCACCCAAACCAATTTTAGCCATCTTATTACATTGCTATTTGAGGAAGTTATGCACCACCAACACTGGCAGGAGAAAGGTCTTCATTAGCTGCAAATAACTTTGGGATGAATAGAGATTATGAAAGGCACTGGGTGAGTGAACTGTAAGGAGCGTGAAACATGGGAGAAACCACTTCCAGTGCCAGGAGAGTCATTAAACAGAGGACATAATTTTTTTTTAAACTGGCAAACTAACCAGAAGGAAAAGGATACAAGCTCGTTGTTCAAAGCAATTATGATCTGAAACACGCAGTCTTTAAAACAGAAAAAGCATTAAAAATAGAGTACGTACTTTAAAGGCAGAAATGCTGGTGTTATTGAGAAAGGGCAGGAAGGGCAAATAATCAAATGTTTCTTTGCAAAGAGTCAACACAGTTATAACAAGCTGAATGGTCTCTGTGCTGTGTTCTGTGTTATGTTTCTGAGATTTATAGAACATAGAACAATACAGCACAGTACAGGCCTTTCGGCCCACAATGTTGTGCCGAACTTTTACCCTAATTCTAAGGTCTATCAAACCTCCACCCCTAGCTTATGCTATCATCCATATGTCTATCTAATAGCCACTTAAATGCCCCTAATGAGGCTGACTCCACTACCCTCTCCGGCAATGCATTCCACGCCCCAACCACTCTGAGTAAAGAACCTACCTGTGATGTGTCACCTATGTCTACCTCCACTCACTTTAAAAATATGCCCCCTCGTAACCGCTACCTCCATCCAAGGAAAAAGTCTCTGGCTGTCTGCTCAATCTATATCTTTGATCATTTTCTACTCCTCTATCAAGTCACCTTTCTTGTTCTTGTAACACCAAAAGTTAAAACTGTACTAAAGAATTTCTAAGTTCAAGTATACATATTAGGAAGACATCACACACTCACTATTTCAAAACACAATCATTCAGGAACAAAAATGCCTTAAGAAAATATTGCCATAAAGAGTGTGAAAACAGAACAACGCATTACTACATTTCAACCATCCTTGGAAATAGCAAAATCAATACCATATCAACTGGGTTATATCATTTTAAATTGATCAGACAACTGCAGGAGATCAATACGAGTCATGATACAGAACGTGCTTGTGGTTGTAGTTACAGTTGTTAACATGGTTAATTGTCATATGGTCAGGTTCTTGCTCACACTCCTCAAATTCCTCATTTTACTGATCTCCCCCACTGCAAAATCTTCACCAAAATATGATCTCTTGTATACAGAGCGCCATGCTAGACATATCCCCCTTGGAGGAAACTACTGTTAATTGTACATCAATTCTGTTTAATTAGATACAGCTGGAGTAATAATTGGTGTTTCACTTGATACATGAGATGACTCTTCCTAAAATTGTCGTATAGTTGAATTGGAAGATCTATGCTTGCAATATTTCAGTCTCTCAATAAATGAGGGGCCAAGACTGGGCCAGTGTCATCCTCCACCAACTAAATTTCTAAAATATTATCAAATCAAATAATGGAATATGCCAACAGGCTATTCAGCCCTACTGGTCTGTGCTAGCATTTATTATACATGTAATTTCTCCCAATTTATTTTACCTCATCCTATCAGGATTTCCTTCTGCCATAGGTTAGTTTGAACCATCCTTGAAAATGGCAAAGTCAATGCCATATTGACTGGGTTATTTCATTTTAAGTTGAACAGTCAACCACAGGAAATTGATGCCACTCCTCCTCGTCTAAATGCCTGTTTGTGGCATCCATAGCTTTGAGTCAATAAATGCAAGTATGAACAGACAAGTTCAGGGCAATGGGCCGTTCAGCCCTTCGAGCCTCCTCCAGCATGCAATTAGATCCAGGCTGACCGGATTGTGGCCTCAATGTCACTTTTCTATCCACCCCCAATAACTTTTGACTCAGTTATTAAAGAATCTACCTCCCCCTATGCCTTAGAAGTCATCAATAGCCACAATGCCACCCAATTCTGGCAGTGACCTAGAAGTAAATTTGACGGTCTTCACTGGCGAACACCAACTCCTGCTGGAAAACAGACACATACGGAAAGCAGTGGTGTTCAGGTCAGAATTTTCCTGCCAGTACCCACATTTAGGCAAGATGCGCAGGAAACTGTTGCTTGGATGAGATACCAGCCGAGTCCTGGACTTTGTGAACGAACTAGAATCTAAATTGGCATGTTCAGGAAGGGCGAGGATGGAAAGTGAAAACCAAGTGAGAAAATTAATAACGTGTGCACCAGAAACAGCTTGCAGAACCACCTCTGCAGAAATATTAGAGGAGAAAAGGTGGTGAAATCAATGCCATGGGTCAGAGAGAGGAAGGAAAAGATTAGGCAATAATAATTCAAACTGCACTGTAGCTAATGAAACGGCACTGTTGTCATGCAGGAAGCCTAGCAGCAAAGTTGTGGAACCTAGTTATGCACAAGCAGTGGAACTAGTAATGGTCAGACTTTTTTTTTTGCAATATTGATCGAGGGATGGATATTGTAGCAAGGTCAGATCTGTGCTCCAGTGTGTGAACAGCAACAGGCATCACTAAAACTATTAGCAAAGGGTGGCGAGACAGGACATCTCCTGGAATCCTATCGACTCCAGTTCTCAAACAATGTGATCTGACATCCCTGTGACACAAACGAAAACAAAAGCAAAACAGAACTGTGGAGCCTCAAGTCTGAAACAAAAACAGAAGTTAGAGAAACTCAGCAGGTCTGGCAGCATCAATGGAGAGACAGAGCAAACGTTTTGGGTCCAGTGACGCTTCTGCAGATTTTCTGCACCTTTTGCACATGCTCAGTCACTATTCTTAGACACAAGGTATAATTAAGCCTTTACTATGCAGTTATCAACCAGCACAGCAGGGGAACTCCCTTATGCTTGCTCCAGCTAGTCCAATGGGATCACCTACAATCCACATAAGCAGGAGATAGTGGAGATGTTGAACTGAGGCCCTAAGAGATGGCAAACAAATATTGCCATGGTCCAAACATTGCACAATATTCTAGACAAATGCCTGACTACTGTCACAATATTGGCAAATGTTAAATCATGCAAGGGGTTGCAGGAGATCATGGAGGGGGAGGTACAAGTGTGGAAAGAAATGAATTTCCCATCCCTTCAACAGCTGCTATGATTAAAAAATGGGCAAGGCTCAAGTTTCTTTTTAAGCCACAGTGGGCTTAATACAATAACCATTCAATGAAACAAAACTAAGAAAACGTGACTGTGTGTGTTTTGGAGTGGAGCAACCTGTACAAACCTATAATGAGAAAGAAAAGTCAAATTAACTAATATCACTTCTCATCATTCCCACACCACACAGGCTGCGACCAACCCTAATCAGCATATCTTTGCAGTTTTCAACTGCACTCATGTTTCATTAACAAATGCCCAATGCACAAAATTCCACCTTAGTAACGAGAAGAACTTATGGTCAGCCATGTCGGGATCATTATTCCTGACCCATGTATCACTACTGGTAGGCAATGTACCTACAAAGAGAAATATTGTTTGCAGATTCAAAGAGGAGGAAAGAAAAGGGAGGAGCGGAGTGAAATATTTTTCCTTAAATAATAGCCATGAAAAGGAGTGGTCACCACAGAAATCTTTAAACCCACAGGGCAAACCTTCCCAAGAGAGGCTGCTCAGAACAAACAAACACCCAGGCCTCTGGCAAGCTGTAAGTAATTAAGTTGGCCTGTAAAGAGCTAAGAGGAGCACTTCAAAGGGGCAGCAACTGCTGTAATGGCCTCTTTTTCTCCTAAAGCCATTCCTGGTTACCTCAAGCCGTATGTACCACAGTGTACTGTTCTCATCAACATGGATGTGTTAAAATGTGTTAGAACTGGTTGTAAAGATGCCTTTTGGAGCAAGGGAAGGCAATATAATGCACATACCCCTTTAACTGCTGGCAGTAAGGATGCAATCCCCTACCCCCACTCCCAATATAGTCACCCCATCTTCAGCTGAAGACAGCGAATCACGTTGAGATACAGAAGGAGGATGGGTTGGGGGGGGGGGGGGGGGGTCGGTGGCGGTGGTGGCTCTTGTTGGCAGTAATGTCCATACCCCAAGCCAGGAGGCCTGGGTTCAAGTCCTACTTCAGAGTTGTGCAATAACAGCAATAACATCACTGAACAGATGGATTATAAAACACCTACAGAACAATGTTGCCAGAATGCCTAAACTGTCCCAGAGTTTTGTGGAATTGAAGACCAATCTCTATGATGCTGGAGCAAGAAAAATCCTGGGCAGAACTACCACTCGTGAATTAAACAAAAACTTTTCTCTCCCTATATTCTTTGTTGGCCGAAAAAATATTGGACATTGATGGGGAAGCAGGTGGAGTTAGAGAAAAGGCTTCACGCACAGGACACATTCATTCTGAGTTGTGCAGTAAGGAATCTTTCTAACTGGCCGCGCCAAGATTGATGGGATGTTGGGCCCATTGTGTTAAGGCAGGAAGTCATATGATCAAATATTGAACACCAGCTGTGGTCCTCCATTTCAATTTTTCCTCCAGTGGACATTCCTTAGAATCATGGAATCCCTACAGTATAGGAGCAGCCCATCAACTCCAGAATGACCCTCCAAACAGTATCCCATGCAGACCCACCTCCCCACCCTATCCCAGTAACGCTACATTTCCCATGGCCATACCTCCAAGTCTGCACATCCCTGGAAACTACATACAATTTTAGCTTGGCCAATCCACCTAACTGACACAATTTTGGATTGAGATAGAAAAACTGATCACCCAGAGTAAACACCCACAGACACGGGGAGAATGCAAAATCTCCACACAGGCTGTCAGTCATCTGGGGGTGGAATTAAAACTGGTGATGTGAGGCAGCAGTGCTAACCGCTGTGCCATCCTTCAATTGTCAAGTATCAAGATGGAGGGAAGGCTAGGCAGACAAAAGGAAAAAGAGTCAAGCCACTGCAGAAGACACTTCAGACGACCCTTTATCCACATGTACCTGTTCTTGTATGCCACAGACACCATTATAATCCCCACAGTCAAGCTGGTAGCTAGAAATGTGATCTATTCAGTTCAGAGCAATTACGCAATAGCTAAAAGTTTAGCAGGTAAAGTTAATATTTGTTGTATTTTATGGAGATATTGCAATTCAATGTGCTTTCAACAGAAATGATAATAATAATAGTGCTCATATGACCAGAGTGTAATATCAACACTGGCACCATTTTAACCATTCTCACTATCCTCATTAGATTTAAGCTTATGTTAAAAAAATCCTCGAGGCACTTTTTCTCCAAATCACATCCAGACCCAGCGATGCTGACGGAACAGCAATGTATGTCCAAGTCAGGATTTGAAGGAGATGATAATCCCAAAGGCTTAGCCTTCACATTCTTTTCAGTGATAGAGTTGTGTGGCTGCTGACAGAGTAACCTTGATGCTATTACAGTGCAAGCCTGAGATCAGGGAGCATTATCAGGGAATAAATTTCCCATTTGCCCGGACAAATAAAGCTCCACCAACAGAAAAGAAACTGATACCATTCGAGACAATTTGATTGGCATTGTACCACTAACCTTAAAATATTTATGCCCACCAGCAGCAGGGCACATTGGCTGCAATGTAAGCCATCTACAAGGTGGATTGCAGCAACTTTCCAAAGCTTCTTCAACAAACACGCAACCTTGACCAATCCAAAGGACAAGAGTGGAAGATGCGTGGATACGCTGTCTTCCTCAGCTGGCACACCATCCTGACTTGTGTTTGTCATCACTTCATTAAATCCTGGAACTCCCTTGCTAACAGTATGCTCTCGAATGTATTTTGGGGATGTAAAATAAAGACAGACCTTGCCAACAATGTACAAAAGAAGCCTTGTAGATTGTACGTGGAGCTTCATTGTGTTGGTAATGGAAGGTGGATATAATCCAGGGCAGAAAGCACCATCTGTTTCAACTGCTCTATCCTACAGAATGCAACACTAATACATAGCAGCAAATTGGGAATATCTGTCAGAAGAGGGAGGAAAGATGGGAAGAGAGAGAACAATAAAAACACAAGCTTGGACAAGACATCATGTGATCCATCGTGGATGGTATGGTCAGACAGAACATTCTGCAAAGTTTGGGATGGCTAATGTCTAAAATCAGTCAGATGAGGTTGGAGGAGACGGGAGCATGGTTCAGGGTAAGGGAATAACAATCGCCATTGACTGAAGTCCCAGCACAGTTCACAATTCCCAAAGAAGGTATTCAAGATCATAGTCTGAGCCAGTGGAGAAGCAGTGCCAGAGAGGGGTCACACCAGTCAGCTTCTCTGTAGAGGCTTTGGGATGAACAAGTAGACAGTGCAAGACCACCAAAAGAACCACAATGATTAGAGTGGGCTAAAACTGTAAAGGTTGGGGGGGGGGGGCGGGGGGCGCCACGTGCGGAGGGAGGGGAGAAACCCTGGATGAAAAAAGGAGCAACACAGAAGGCCAAAAAAGTAAAATCTAGCAAACGGTGTCATTACTGGCACCTGGTCACTTTGAAGTTGGATTGTGCTTCAGGTCATTAGATTGGACAGTTGGGGGTGGGGCGAGCTGGAGGTGTCAGAAAGTCCAGAAAGGGCAAAGAGCAAGAAATCTGTTCCGTAGCAATTAAACAAAAGATAACAGATTTGCTGGAAGCAATTTAAACTGTAATTCAAGGATGATGCTGAGGTTTGTCAACAACAGGACAACCTGGAGATTGAATTACAGCTTTAAATTCCCTGAACTGATAGTAATTACCCCACAAAATGTACAAAAATGTAACAACGTCATTTCTGCCAGACTCTCAGTTATACTAGTCCGGAGTGAGTAGAGACAATGCTTTTCTGATTGCTCATGAACTTTCAATAAAATGATTCAGCGTCCATTAGAATCCATTTCATCAATGCTCTTGACAGCATACTTCCTCTTAATAACCCTTCTCAGCTCGAAAACAATAACCTTATACCTTCAGTCACATCCCTCAAAAATCTACATTACAGACAAGGCCAATTCTTACTAAAGCTTATTCTTTGAGACGGCTTTGGAATTGTCAAACTCCTTCCTTTCCTCAATATACCGTACCCTCCCCCTACAACACAGCTTGTTTAAATCTAAGATAATAAAATGTGAGGCTGGATGAACACAACAGGCCAAGCAGCATCCCAGGAGCACAAAACCTGACGTTTCGGGCCTAGACCTTTCATCAGAGAGGGGGATGGGGTGAGGGTTCTGGAATAAATAGGGAGAGAGGGGGAGGCGGACTGAAGATGGAGAGAAAAGAAGATAGGTGGAGAGGAGAGTATAGGTGGGGAGGTGGGGAGGGGATAGGTCAGTCCAGGGAAGACGGACAGGTCAAGGATGTGGGATGAGGTTAGTAGGTAGGAGATGGAGGTGCGGCTTGGGGTGGGAGGATGGGATGGGTGAGAGGAAGAACAGGTTAGGGAGACAGAGGCAGGTTGGACTGGTTTTGGGATGCTGTGGGTGGAGGGGAAGGGCTGGGCTGGGCTGGTTTTGGAATGCGGTGGGGGAAGGGGAGATTTTGAAGCTGGTGAAGTCCACATTGGAACCTTGCAGCCCAATGGTATCAAAGCGGAATATGAGTTGCTGTTCCTGCAACCTTTGGGTGGCATCATTGTGGCACTGCAGGAGGCCCATGATGGACATGTCATCTAAAGAATGGGAGGGGGAGTAGAAATGGTTTGCGACTGGGAGGCGCAGTTGTTTATTGCGAACCGAGCGGAGGTGTTCTGCAAAGCGGTCTCCAAGCCTCCGCTTGGTTTCCCCAATGTAGAGGAAGCCACACCAAGTGCAATGGATACAATATACCACATTGGCAGATGTGCAGGTGAACATCTGCTTAATATGGAAGGTCATCTTGGGGCCTGGGATAGGGGTGAGGGGGGAGGTGTGGGGGCAAGTGTAGCATTTCCTGCAGTTGCAGGGGAAGGGTGCCGGGTGTGGTGGGGTTGGAGGGCAGTGTGGAGCGAACAAGGGAGTCACGGAGAGAGTGGTCTCTCCGGAAAGCAGACAAGGGTGGGGATGGAAAAATGTCTTGGGTGGTGGGGTCGGATTGTAGATGGCGCAAGTGTCGGAGGATGATGCGTTATATCCAGAGGTTGGTGGGGTGGTGTGTGAGAATGAGGGGGATCCTCTTGGGTGGTTGTGGCGGGGGCGGGGTGTGAAGGATGTGTTGCGGGAAATGTGGGAGACGTGGTCAAGGGCGTTCTCGATCACTGTGGGGGGAAAGTTGCGGTCCTTGAAGAACGTGGACATCTGGGATGTGTGGGAGTGGAATGCCTCATCCTGGCAGCAGATGCGGCGGAGGCGGAGGAATTGGGAATAGGGGATGGAATTTTTGCAGGAGGGTGGGTGGGAGGAGGTGTATTCTAGGTCGCTGTGGGAGTCGCTGGGCTCGAAATGGACATCAGTTACAAGCTGGTTGCCTGAGATGGAGACTGAGAGGTCCAGGAAGGTGAGGGATGTGCTGGAGATGGCCCAGGTGAACTGAAGGTTGGGGTGGAAGGTGTTGGTGAAGTGGATGAACCCACATCATCCAGCTGTGGCTGGCTATTCCCTCTATTGCTTCAAACCGGGTACGGTCCTGCACTTATGGGCTCAAAGGCATACCTCCCCATCTCCCCTACACTCCAGCCTCCACCACCTTATGTTTTGCTTTGCAATTGGGGACCCAAGACAGCCAACAAGCAAGATCAATTTACAAAGGCAAGAGAGACTTCAGCTAAACTGATCAACAACCAGACAGAGATGTATATATAAATAGTACATGAAGGGTTCAAGTTATTTGATCACATCAGTGGTAGGGTTATGAACAATAAATTCACAAACCCAAGTATGATTTGAGGGAGGGTAACAACTTATGAAATGTGGGTACGTCCTAACCAAGGCATTGGCTAGTTCATCTGAAGCACATTTAATTCTCCCTTAAAAAAGATGAAAGCAATTCAATGTTAACACGAAGCTTCCGGACATTATAATTTACATAAAATAAAAGGTTAAGAACAAAGGATAGATATAGCAAATAAATGACTAATAATGTACTGTGTGAAGCTGGATGAACACAGCAGGCCAAGCAGCACCTCAGGAGCACAGCTCAAGAGATGCTGCTTGGCCTGCTGTGTTCATCCAGCTTCACACTTTATTACCTTGGATTCTCCAGCATCTGCAGTTCCCATTATCACTAATAATGTACTGTCGGGTCCTGCTTATGGCCTGTCAAAAAATTATTTGTTAGTAAAGGGACATTGGCTGTTTCAGTATTTTGTCGTGACATTTCACACACAGGTAAAACACTGATGCATGAGAAAAAGAGGAATATGGCAGAAAGAAACACAGAGGAATATGTTAATAGAGTTAGCTAAAGCAGAACGCGCTGAGGCAAATTGAACAAACACCAGAATAGAACTTGCTGGGCTGAATGGTCTGCTTCTGTAAATACGCATCAGTTTGGAACATGACCAATGAAGGGGAGAGGCTGGTTACAGTGAATCAGACAATGAGGTCACATAGCGAGTATTGCAGCCAACAAGAATCACCCCTTTGCATTCCCATTGGTGGAAATTCTTCAAGAAACTTCAACACACACAAAATATCCCAAAATTCTTCAATAAAACAATCCAAGAATTGAAAAAAGGAAGCAACTGTAGGGCATTTAGGTTAGAATGGAGAGAGACTTTCTTCACAGACAGTTTATGAACCTTTACAATTCCTTACTCCAGTATGTGGATGCTCCAGCACTGTACATGTTAAAGACAGCAATTGAGTGAGTTTTAGATATTAAGGGAATCGAAGGGTACAGAGATAGAACAGGAAAGTCAAATGCAGGGAGGCGATCAGCCACAAAGGATGCATATTGTTTCTCCGTTGTGTGGCTGCACATGCAGGTCTTCCAATGATCCACACACAGCGATCGGCTTCAGCTCATCGCCCGGAACAGTGACCTCCTGTTCTGGAAGTCACTGCTATGCCTGAGGCCTGGGAGACCCATGCAACCAGTAAGAAAATGAGAGAGAATGCTGCGTAGGAGTAGACTTAGGCTACTCAGCCCATTGAGTCTATTCTGCCATTCAATGAGATCATGGCTGATCGATAATTGTCAACTCCATTTTCCTGCTTTTGCCCGAATGTCCTTGGCTCTCTTACTAATTAAAAATCTCTCAAGCTTTGAATATACTTTTAAAGACTCAGCTTCAACAGTGTAGAATTCCATAGGTTCACTTCCTCGAGAAGAAATTCCTCATCTCCATCACAAATGTCCAATCCCTTCCCTCAGAGATTACACTCTCTGGTTCTAGACTCTCCCACAAGGCAAAAAGTTGGCTCTCTCATCTACCCTGTCAAGTTCCCTGACAATCTTGTATGTTTCATCAAGGTTGCCTCACATTCTTCTAAATTCCAATGAGTACAGGCCCATCCTACACGACCTCTCCTCAAAACATTTCCTCCATTGTTGGGATCAGCCATGATCTTATTCAACAGTGCAACAGATACAAGCGACCAACTGGCCTGCTCCTGCTTGAATTATTTTTTGTGTGGATAAAGCTTGGACAAAGAGGTAGGTTTTAAAGAATGTTTTAAAGGAGTGAAAGGGTTTGGAGTACGTTGGACAAGAGGCGGCCAGACTTACTGGGGTAAGCTATACATGTACAGGTCCGAGAGAAAATGTCCATTCGACTATAGAGCTTGAGCTGACCAGAGAAACAAAAAGGAAATGTAATACAGCATCTTAAAAATACACATCTCTCTCCAATTCTGCTTCAGATTTGCAGCTAAGAGTATTAAATACTGAAGTACAAAAGAAGAGCAGTAAAATCCTTTATGACTGATTAGAAGACACAAAACAGACTTAAGTTAAAGTTCCAGACCCATTCTAGTGAAACTGCAATAATTTCCCCGAAAATTGAACGACAGGGTTCCTACATGCAATTTCAAAATGTCACAAATCAGGAAATTTGTGTGCCAACATCCACAAAATAAATCTCTTTCCAAACAAAAAAAAACTCCCCAATAAACTTAACAGTTTACTGTGTAAAACAGTAACTTATTCTGGAGTGAATTTTAGGCAGTTAACAAAACTCAAATGGAGTTGAAGTGATGAGAGTTCACTTCGCCAGAGCTTGGAGGCTAAACTGATATCTTGAGTCTCCCTCACTATTCTGGATACCCACATAAACCCACTTTCGGCATTCCCTTTCTTTCAAGGAATTCTCTCAGGGTTATCAACCTCTCCCTACATGTCCTTCAGGCCCTATTCAATTCCCTATCTAAGCAGGATAAATACAAAGATGACAGCAGTTCGAAAAGTGTGAAGCTGGATGAACACAGCAGGCCAAGCAGCATCTCAGGAGCACGAAGGCTGACGTTTCGGGCCTCGACCCTTCTTCAGAGAGGGGGATGGGGAGAGGGAACTGGAATAAATAGGGAGAGAGGGGGAGGTGGACCGAAGATGGAGAGAAAAGATGATAGGTGGAGAGGAGAGTATGGGTGGGGAGGTAGGGAGGGGATAGGTCAGTCCAGGGAGGACTCCCTGGACTGACCTATCCCCTCCCTACCTCCCCACCTATCTTCTTTTCTCTCCATCTTCGGTCCACCTCCCCCTCTCTCCCCATTTATTCCAGTTCCCTCTCCCCATCCCCCTCTCTGATGAAGGGTCTAGGCCCGAAACGTCAGCCTTCGTGCTCCTGAGATGCTGCTTGGCCTGCTGTGTTCATCCAGCTCCACACTTTGTTGTCTTGGATTCTCCAGCATCTGCAGTTCCCATTATCTCTGAGCAGTTCGAAAAGATTCATTTGTACAGCACCGTCTCTGACCTGCAGAAGGCACAGAAGATACCAATAGCTGTCAGGCACTTTAAGCACAGTGATTGTTGCCGTATATGAAATGAGGTAACCAATTTTAACACAGTAAATGCTCAAAAAAACCTTTATGTGATACTGACCAGGTAATTTGCTTTCTGTAAAGGAATTTTAGGGATTTTAAAAAAAAATAAAAATCGGCTTGGTCAGCTGCTGTTCAGTTCGAATACTTGTCATTCACTCTCGCATATTCCTGGGTTCAAGTCCCAGTCCAGTACTTCACCATGAGCAAAGAAATCAAGCCCAACACTTCAGTGCAGTACCAAGGGAGTGTTTCACTAATAGAGATGCCATCTTTTGAAAGGGACATTAAACAAAAGCCGCATCATTCTGGTCAGGTGGGTGATGAAGATTCCATACTACTACTACTGTGAAGAGGGGCAGGGGGTCACCGACATCCTGGCCAAAACTTATCCCTCAAATCAACACCAGAGAAAAACGATCCATTTTTACCGTTCTTGCATGGGTTGATTGCTGTGTTTCCTACATTGTAACAGTGAACATATTTCAAAAGTACTTCATTGGCTATAAAGAACACCCAGTGGTCCATAAAAGGGCGAAATAAAATGTCATTCATTTTCTTAACTCAATTCCTGATTAGATTTAATTAGTAACAACTTTACATTTATGATACTAATGTGGAACAGTCTCACAACGAGAAACATCTTCTTAGATCCAAAGCACCTTACAATTTTAAACATTCCCTCTAACAATGGACTTTTAACTTGTACTTTTCTAAACTAAAAGTCTGCTCAATCTTTCCTGATAATTCTGGTATCCTTCTCGTAAATCTGAAAGCCACACCGCCCTCTCAAGTAGTCCTAGATTTAAACATGAGGACCACTATATTCACTGTCACGAGACTGGACAGTGACAACATTACACATTAGATGTGCCATAATTTTGCTCCAGTGTGTTCCTTTGTGGCAATCCCATCTCATTGCCTCAGACAGCTGCGGCCACTAACTCTACCATCAATTCACTGACTGATAAATAACTTGAATTGTTTAACACAACGAGGGAAACCAAAGGCTTCAGAGATCTAATAAAAGGTTTCAACATTGAATATTTGAACGGAGGATGAAAATCATTCTTTTGTCGCTTGCTGAGCAACTATAATAACGAAACATGCTAACTAATTTTCCACATATCCCTGCCCCTTTGAAAAGCTTTAATCCCTTTTCAGACAAGAAAACAGGAATGCCTACCAGTGTCCAAATCTGCTAGACATGGTGTCGAATGCAGAAATCCAGACTCTGCTCACTTTCAACTACCTCCCTTGCCATAGGTGACTAATTTTGATCTGCCACAAAATATCACTGAGGAGCCAGTAGTGGATGGAGGCTAGCACCTGTGAAGCCATATCACAGCAAACACAGTACAGAATGGCAAACAAAAATACCCAACCCCAACAAAAAAAAAAACAGGCATTTTAAACCCCAACTTAACAAAATGGGATTCCAGGTTGGGTAATGGGGGAGGCATTTACTTGTCCTCTGGCAGCGTAGGTGCCTACCCGAGACAGGAATACTTCGCCAAATTGTACCATCCAGGAAATAAAACCTTTCCCACAATATTCAGGAGTTCACAAGCTTCTCCATGCTTGACACCAGCCATAAATTTGAAATTTATGTCTTCAAAACGTATGTTTGAACACCTCATTTCTAAATTTAAGAGGCACATATTCTCATAAATCAAGTTTCATTTCAAAAGAAAGCAGATTATAGCCCTGTGTTATTGAGCAGTAATAGAGTTGGCCAAATAAATCAGTACTTTTTAAAAGCTATTTGGACTAATCTGCCATACATCAATTCTTTCTGGGCACTCAGTGCTCTTGACTCAACTGCCTTGGGGTGCAGAACGAATAAAAAATAACTTCAGGTAAAGTTCTGGAAAACCACCTTCTGTTGGTTTTACACTGCAGGCCTTCACTGCAATGAAATGTCTGCCCTGGATGTGAATTATGGACAAGTCCTCTTTGAAGTGGCCTTAGTACAGGTTCAATTCAGATGGGGAGCCAGTGGCCTAGTGGTATTATCACTGGACAGCTGACCCAGGTAATCTTCTGAGTTACCTAGTTCAAATCCTGCCACTATAGATGTTGGAATTCGAATTACAGATATTTTTCACCAAATTAAGAGTCTAACAACAGCCATGAAATCCATTGGGTTTTTTTTTGGGAAAAACCCACTCGGTTCACTGATGTCTTTCAGGGAAGGAAGCTGCCATCTTTACCTGGGCTGGCCTACATGTGACTCCAGACCCACAATGTGGTTGGCTCTTAACTGCCCTCTGGGCAATGAATGCTGTCCTAACTAGTGATGCCCTCATCCCCTGAATGAATAAAAAAGATTTCAGATGTTAGAGGTATTTTCTACCTCCACCCAAACAAAACAAAACCCAGAACCAGACAGCCTTACATTTTTACTATTGTTCAAAAGGTTTTTGAAAACACATGAAAACAACCAAAATAAAAACTACCCTTAGCATCAAGATGCACCTTAGAAAATCATGAAAGATCCCACCCAGCACCTTCTAAACCCAAGAGCACTTCCATCTAGAAGGACAAGGGCAGCAGATACATGGGAACACCACCACCTCCAGATTCGCCTCCAAGCCACTCACCATGTTGACTTGGAAATACATTGCCATTTCTTCACTTTTGCTGGATCAAAATCCTAGAATTCCCTCCCCAAATGGCACTATGGGTCAACCCATAACACATGGACTGCAACGGTTCAAGGCAGCAGCTCACCCCCACCTTCTCAAGGTGATCTAGGGACAGACAATAATTGCTAGCCCAGCTAGTGACACCCACATCCCATGAATGAATTTGAAAAAAGTTGGTTCTAGAATTCTATAGTTGAAGGCATGCTTGTAAATTGACAAATCTACAACTATAGTGCTGGTTGTTCCCAGCACCACAGTCCCTCCATAGTAATCTCTCGGGTTGAGGCTGTGGCATGACCTTAGATTAGATTAGATTCCCTACAGTGTGGAAACAGGCCCTTCGGCCCTACAAGTCCACACCGCCCTTTGAAGCATCCCACCCAGAACCATTCCCCTATAACCCACACACCCCTGAACACTACGGGCAATTTAGCATGGCCAATCCACCTAGCCTGCACATCTTTGGACTATGGGAGGAAACCGGAGCACCCGGAGGAAACCCACGCGGACACGGGGAGAATGTGCAAACTCCGCATAGACAGTTACCCGAGGCTGGAATCGAACCCGGGTCCATGGCGCTGAGGCTGCAGTGCTAACTACTGAGCCACCAACCTTATAAAGGTTTATAAAAATCAGGAGGGGCATGGAAAAGGTGAACAGTCAAAGTCTTTGTCCAAGGATTGGGGAGGGGGGCAGGAATCCAAAACTAGAGGGCATAGGATTAAAGTCAGAGGGACAAGATCTACAAAGGGCCTGAAGGGTTAATTTTTCCACACAGAGGGTGGTGCACATATGGTATGAGCTGCCAGAGGCAGTGGTGGAAATGGGTACAATTACAACATTTGAAAAGCATCTGGATGGGTGCAAAGATAGGAAGAGTTGAGAGGAATATGGGCCAAATGCTGGCAAATGGGACGAGGTCTGATTGGGATGTCTGGTCCACGTAGACGAGTTACACTGCAGAGTCTGTTTTTGTGCTGTATGATTCTGATTCTATAACGGGAGGGAAATAGACACACTATGACTATTGTTTGTTGAGATCCTGCTCTGTGCTTCATGCTACATCTCCATCATAGAACGGACACTATATATTTCTCCGGGTCAAACATGTTCTTTCCAAGACTCTCACAGCAAAAGGCTCCTTTGGGTAATTTCCCCATCACTCAGGTGGAGTGGCAGCAATGCAGTAAGTGACCAAGTTTGATTTTATACACACAACACATATCATATAATTATCTTCCACACTGCACTTGGTTGGTGAAATAGTCCTGCCTCGATTGGAAGACTTTGCTGTACTTTGTCGCGAACTCAGCGATTTCCTTCAGTTAGAAGTTCTACAGCCATCTGGTTAGCTGAAAGGGTTAAAATATTTACTCCGCTCATTTAGAATTCACCTTGTGGCACCAGAGAAGAGCACAAGACAATGCTCATTTTAAGGCTACGATCCTTCAATTCTTCCCCTTTTTCACCTTGTCCAACCCATTGGTCATAACAATCTTTCACATCTTCTTTTCTACTTTAGTCTAGTTGAATTGATTCTGAACTTTCTTTTCTTGACTTTACCTGGAACAGTAAGTTCAGTTTTGGGCATCATACACTCACCGTGGAGGGGTGCTGTGCAGATTCATCAAAATGATACTGGAGTGAAGAGGCTTACCTTACAAAACGGGTGCATGAACCAGACTTGTGTTCCTATGAAAGTTGATGCAAATAAGTTGATTTAGACAATTTAAGGACTTCGTGGAACAGTCAGAAACTGTGCCTCTAGTGAGGAAATTCCAGAAGAAAAGGCCACAGCCTCATTAGAAGTGAGCTAGGACATTCAGAGGTGCACACAAAAAGTATAATGGAAACCTGGAGCTGTACTCCAAAAAACCTTTTGAAGTTAAAGCAATTTCATCGTTTTAGGGATCAACAAGATTGTAAGACAAAGCAGCTAGAGAGCATGAAGACATTGATCAACCATGATCGAAAGGAATAGCAGTAGACTTCAGGGATTGATTAGCCCACGTACAAAAAGACACTAATTCTTTTACTATACTGTGGACCACAGATACATGATTTACTCTTACTAAACTTCCTTTCAATACTAATGTCACACAAACACAACCATACCCTTCACTGTAATAAAACGTGAGGCTAGATGAACACAGCAGGCCCAGCAGCATCTCAGGAGCACAAAAGCTGACATTTCGGGCCTAGACCCATGCCTAACCTGAAGAAGTTACCTTCCAGGGATACCCTTCACTGCCTCTCTTTTGTCATTAATTCCTTGACCTTTCACCCACAATCATCTGGAAGAAAAAAAATTGGACACTAAAAAGAACCTCCTCTACACAAACAGAGCCAGGCATGTCCTAGCTCAATGTTGTCCTGCCCACATGTGGCTAATTGAGAATCCAGACGTGAATAATTATGTTTACTTATTCATTCATGGAATGTGGGTGTTGCTGGCTGAGTCAGCATTTATTGCCCATCCCTAATTCCCTTGAAAATGTGGGGGTGAGCTACCTTCTTGAATTGGTGCAGTCCAGGGAATATAGGCACATCCATAATGCTGTTAGGGAAGGAGTTCCAGAATTCTGACCCAATGACAGCAAAGGAATATTTCCAAGTTAGGATGGCGACCGACTAAGAGGGGAACTTGCTGCTGGCACTGTTCCCATGTATCTGCTGCTCTTGCCCTTCCAGATGGTCAAAGTCAGGAAATTTGGATAATGCTGTCTTAAGGAAAGCCACTGAATTACTGCAGTGAATCTGATCATTGGTGCACACTGCTGTTACTGAGTATTATGACGGAGTGAGTGACTGTGGATGTCCTGGATGGCATTGAGTTTCTGGAGTATTTTTGGAGCTGCACCCATCCTGGCAAGTCGGGTGTATTCCATCACTCTCCTGACTTGTGCATTTTAGATGGTGAACAGGCTTTGGGGAGTCAGGAGGTGAGTTCTGCCATCTGGAAGGCCGAGGGTAGCAGATACATGGGAACACCACCAGCAGAATCTTTCATGAAAGAACAATGGATGATGTAGATCAGGAACAAAAAACAGAAGTTACTGGAAAAGCTCAGCTGGTCCGGCAGAATCTGTGAAGAAAATAATCAGAGTTAACACTCTGACTCTCTCTCAGAAGTGATGGTAACTAGGAAAGTATTGGCTTATATGCACAAAATAGGGAGAGGATGGGGTAGGGAGTAAACGATAGGATAGAGCCCAAAGAGAGAGAAGAGCAGCTGGATAGACAAAGGAGTTGATAACAATCTGGCTGGGAGGGTGAATAGTTGTTAATGGGGACTGTTAGTGACCAACAATAGGTAATATGTACTGTCAAGCTATGTGATAACAAGGCTTGGAGTGTTGGGTAGGAGACTGGAACATGGGAGTGTTCAGGCCCTATAATTATTCAACTCGATATTGAGTCCAGAGGGCTGCAGGGACCCCAGCGGAAATGAGGCGTTGTTCCTTCAGCTTACGCTGGACTTTGCTGGAACACTGCAGTGAGCCAGTGATGTTGGCCAGGGAGCAGGGCGCTGCGTTACAGTGGCAGGCAGCAGGTAGTTCAAGGGTTTTTTTTGCAAGCAGAACACAGATGTTAACGCGAAGCAGTCACCCAGTCTGTTTCCACTTGGCATGTGGCAAGGCAGAACTCAGATCTAGTATGCCATTTAGATCCTTGAGTGTTTTACTTTCCTTAGCTATAGAGCTTATATTTGCGAAACATTTATAATAAAATAAAATGCTTCAAGATGCTTCACAGGAGGTTTAAAAGAATATATGACGCCAGGCCACAAGGGAGATATTCAAAAAGGTCAACTGTGAAGGAAGTCTAAAGGAATTGCAAGAGATAAGTGGAGATATTTAGAAAGAAAACTTCAGAGCTTGAAGTCCAGGCAGATGAAGGCACAGCCACCCTCAGAGGAACAAATCAAATCAAAGATGCTCAAGAGTTCAGAATTTAGAAAGGCGCAGATGTGCCTGTTTCTAGAGAATTACACAGATGAAAATAAAGATGATTCAAACAGCAACACGCAACTATTGCCTTGTAAAGTGATGTAGGTGAGATGTATATTTTCCAGTGCATACTGAGGGACTACCGCACCGTCAGAGGTGCCACATTTCAGATAAGACTGAAAACAAAACCTTGACCAGATCTCAACTGCACATAAAAAGATCCCATTGCACAGCTTTGAAGACGAACAGGAAATCTTTCCTGGTGCACCAACTAACATTCATCCCTCACCAACTTCTGAAACACTAATGGTCGATTACTGTCACCACTGTCTGTACAAGCTTTCTGTGCACAAATTGAATGCCACATTTTCTGCAAGATATGACCTTCCAAACCCATGACTACTCCCATCTGGAAGTGGTAGGGGCAACAGATGCACAGGAACACTTAAGTTCCCCTCCAAACCAGTCACCATCCTGACCTGGAAATATATCACCATCCCTGAAATTCCCTCCCCAACAGCAATGTGGGTTAATCTACAGTTCATGGGCTGCAGTGGTTCACAAAGACAGCAACACACATCCCATGAATAACAGAAGTGGCCATACTTCAGAAGTATTCCACTGTCTGAAGAACTTTGGGATGTCCCAACGCTGCAAAAGCTGCTATATAAATGCACATCAGTCCCCTTTTCTCAAGAAGAAATTGTAGTCAAGGCTTTTACTCTACACACGCACAGAAAAACTGAAACACCACAAAAAAAACCCCAATGCTGACAAATACATTCCGAGGAAACGAAAGAGATTGGACCAGATCCTGTTGTTATTCTTCATTATAGAAATACAACGCTTTCGCTCATCAACAGAGATCGCTGCCACTTATTACAGAACATTTTCCACACACCAACTCTGCTGTTGTCAACAATTCTTACTAACATTGGAATTCTTTCAGGAATGAAAGTTGTTCAATGTTGCAATGGCAACCAGATTTTCCATCATATCAAGAAGTCTCTCTTCCCAAAAACACAAACATACCATTCAACATTTGAAATTTTACAAATAATATAAATCTGTATGTCTAACTTCCCATCACCCAAAAGCAAAAATATGCAGGGAGCTCTCACTCCACTTCAAACAGAAATGAGTATTGTGCCTTCAAAAACAACTTGGAGATATTGTCAGTTTAAAGTTGAATGAGATGGAAAAAAAATCTTAGCCCAGAACACACAACATTGCCTTCTCTGTTAAACCCCACAGCATTGTATTCGATGTAGAATTCCAGCCACAGCCACAGAGCCTGCAAAGCTCATGTCGGGCATGTATGAGTGACCCAGTGACGGTAACAGAGCAGCTGGTTCTTTGTAGAATCTCAATAATCTTGCTTTATCTCATTGATGAAACATCAAAATCAGCAGACGGCATCAAAAATTCATCATCTTTTACTATAATAGAAACACAGCCCGTGTCACTGGAAAACAGCGAAATCTGTGCTCAGGCAGGATTCATAAATCAAAATAAAAATGCAGCTAGATTGTGGATTAAAGCACGCCAAATGTGCAAACACTTCTTAACTGACAAGCACGGTTTTCACATTGACACTTCACCCCTGTAAAGCGATTGAGGTTAAGAGGATGCGGGTGTGGAGTGTCAACTGAAAAATCACAAAACAGAGACTTTTAAGTCAAAACCTGAAGGGATGTGGAACCAAAACAGTCAAATGTGCAACCAGATTAAAATATTTAAAAACAACATCAAGGGTTAGAACTTTATAAATGCCCACTAGTTTTAAAAATAGTTACAACTGAAACAAAAACCACCCCAGTTAAACAAAAACAGGAGGAAGAGCTGATCCCTGGAGTCTAAACGTAGACAAAGTTTTGGTTGGATAACCGATTCCCAGAGAGAGTATCTTGCATACCAGAGTGTTTAGTGCAGGAAGAAATGTTGCAGATTTGCTACAATAGGTTTACACGAGGTCCAAATAAACCTGCTTCTTGTTACATGGGCTTTGGCCAAAGATCATTGCTGGGTGGGTCCAGCCCTGGCGGTGGCGGAAGGCCATTATATCACTGCGGACCCAGTAGAGAGAGATGAAACTCTGACATCAGTGCGTCTGGCAGAGGCCCAGTGGTGAAAGTTGGCACCTGAGGATCGCCAACTTTGATGTTTGTTGTGTCCTGTGTAGGCAAAGGCAAAGGCAAAGTGGAGGGGGGGGGCAGGCCGTGATGAGGACCTGGTTCAGGACTGATGGGCTATATGGTTGTATCTTTCCGTTTTTCTTAAGTTATTCAAAATGGCACCAGCAACACTTGTCAAACCTGTTACCCTATTTTACTGCTTTTCTCACTGTAGAATGCACATGATAATAAATCATTCAATTCAGTTCACTATGATGGAAAACTCCCTACTTGCCTGGGCAGGTGCAACTCCAAACAAAATGCTTGACACCATGAGGATAAAGCAGCCTGCTTGACTGGCACCACCGATGCTAAGTAGCAGCAGTGTGTACCATCTACAAGATGTAATGCAGAAATTCAAAGATCCTTAGACAGCGCCTTCCAAACCCATGATCATTCCCATCCAGAAGGGCAACAGCAGCAGATACATGGGAACACCACCACCTGTA
This sequence comes from Stegostoma tigrinum, assembly GCF_030684315.1. Taxonomy (NCBI): domain Eukaryota; kingdom Metazoa; phylum Chordata; class Chondrichthyes; order Orectolobiformes; family Stegostomatidae; genus Stegostoma; species Stegostoma tigrinum. Next base: position 6,630,996 of record NC_081385.1, on the reverse strand, counting down.
TGTTCCTTTCCAAGCCACTCACCACCCTGACTAGGAAATATATCGCTATTCCTATCAGTACAGATTTTATGATTCTCTGTCAAAGTGGTCAGTAAGAACAACTAGATAGAGATTTCCTGTCTCATCTTCACAGGAAAGGCAGAAAGAAAATTGGGTGCTTTCTCTTTGCAAAATAGAAGCTTCTATTTATAACCACATATGCACTCTGGACATCTGCCCAGGAACCAGATGGTTATTACTAAGCAGAACCTTCCTGATCCCACAACTGGTCCTGAATGAGAAATCATTCATAAGATGGTCTCTGGGCAAAACATAAAAACAAAGCTCAACAGTAAACGATTCAGGACCTCAAGACTGCTCCATCAATTGATACGATCCCGGCTCGTCTCATCTTGGCCTCGACTTCACTTTCTGCTCACTTCCCCCAACTGTGACTGAATATAATTACCTTGTAGATACAGGTCTCAATGCTTTTTTCATAACTTCTTTTAAGAAATGGCAAATGTCTTTATACAGTTTTCTTGGTTTAAAGCAGTACCTTCTCCCATTTTCAGTCCACAATCCAAAACAGCAATGATATTAGTCTTGGTTGTGTAAAGACCAATCAGAAGAGGTGGCAGTAAGTCTATCCAAGACATTTCAGATGGTTCCAGACTCTGCAAATAGGCACCATCGTGCTAAATGTGATTAGCACCACCCACACACTGCACTGATGTAATGAGAACTTGGGGGAATAAGGCAGGACTTCCTGGAAGACAGACTCCCAAGGCTAGGTCATCCCAAGTCTTCGTAATGTAGAACCAATTTGTATAAACTAGAAAAACTGTAAAGATGCAACAAACCATACCCTTGCTGACTCTACAAGACTTGTTAGATCTGAAGGCGGCCACTCATACACTAGACTATGCAAGTCCGAAAAGAACCTATGCACAGAATGCTGCGTTCTCACACACACACTCACACACAGGCACTTCATTTCAAGCCATCAACTGCCTACATCCTACTCCTCTCAAACCGTACATCTCATTTTTATTCACATTTCAAATTCTCCATAAATCCACTTCCATTGATCAAGCTTTTAATTAACACTTTGAGGAGGTTCATCCAAGAGAGAGAGCAGCAACAAAATTTTAAAAGACAAGCAACAAAATGTCAGTTGAGCCTAGGCAGAACACAGTAGGGAATCTCACAAATTGATGCCATTTAAAATCTCTAAAACACACTCATGTTCACAGAACTGGGATCTGAGAAGGGTTTGAAAAAAAAAATCAACATTGCAATAGAGACAAACTCCAGTGTGCGCACCTGGGGTCTAAGGGATAATGAGTTGGCAATGTTTATGTTGATTCAATTTCCACTCTCTCCCGAGCAATCCGTGTAAATTTCAACAGACCTCACACAACAAAAAAAAAACGCATAATGAATGACAAGTGTCGAGCAAGTATGCCCAATCACACAGACAGCCCTGGCAGGCAGGAGCAATGTGCTCCCACCCTAGCACTACATATCACCTACAATACACAGGCAGGCAGAATTAAAATATCCTGAAATCACTGGATTCCATTTAGTGATAAAACTAATTGCTGGGATGTTGAGGTTACCGAATGCAGGAAGTATTACGTAGGTAGGGCCTTTGTTCTCTGGAATTTAGAAGAGGTAGAGGTGATCTCATTTCAACAGAAAATCCTCACCACAGGGTTGACAGAGTATAGGAATGAGAGAAAAGCCATTTAGGACAGAGATACAGAGAGATGTCATCACTCAGGACAGAGGTGCGTCTTTGGAAATCCTGACTCACAGGGCTGTGGAAATTCATAGAGCTGTACAGCATGGAAACAGACCCTTTGGTCCAACTCATCCGTGCTGACCAGATACCCTAAATTGAGTTAGTCCTGTTTGTCAGCATTTGGCCCATATCCCTCTAAACCCTTCTGATTCACATACCCATCCAGATGCCTTTTAAATGTTGTAATTGTACCAGCCTCCACCACTACCTCTGGCAGCTCATTCCATACACATACCAAACTCTGCATGAAAATGCTGCCCCTTTAGTTTCCTTTTAAATCTTGTCCCCTTCACCTTAAACCTATGCCCTCCCTGGGAAACAGACCTTGGCTACGCCTTTGTAAACCTCTAAAAGGTCACCTCTCAGTCTCTGGGGGGAGGGGAGGGCAAGAGAAAAGGGAGAGGAAAAATGGGAGGGGGGGGTGAGAGAGGCAAAAAACAGGAGGGGGGGAAAGAGAGGAAAGGGAGAGAAGTGGGGAACAGAGTGCAAAAGAGAAGAGAGATGAAGACATGTACATACAGTGTGCGTAATTATGCACCCAAGGTCATGGTGGTCTTGGCTATGATGTTGCCGAGGATAGCAGACTAACGTGGCCCAATGAAAGGGCCTGTGAACACGCAGGCTAGATCTATAACACAAAATAATCTGGTCATTATTGCTTTGCTGTTTGAGAGAGTTGGTGTACAAATCACCTGCCGTGTTTTTTATATTACAACACACTAAACACACTTCAATTATGCCATGGAAAGTTCTGAAATGCTGAACAAAAATGTGCACACCTCAGACTTTTGTTGTCTTGATTGGAATGAGAAAATTTAGACCCAGGAACAGAGATGTGCAAATGAAGAAACGAGTTTACAAGCCCTTCAAGTGTACACAGCTCAACAGAATGCAAGAATCTACAATCATCAAATGTTGGAACACGGAGCAATGATCCATTTGGACCGGTTGTACACTTAAGCTGAATCTACAGAAGACAATATATCCTGCAGCTTCTTCAAAAAAAAACTATGAATATTAGAATCATTCTACTTGCTAAGTATTTTGAAGCAGTGATTATCAGCTACTGTTTACAATAAACTCAATTAGAAGGGACTGGAGTAACTAGCCCACAGGAGGTTCTAGCGCTTGGCATAAATTTCAGAACCTCAACAGAACAGGCAAGGTGTTCCTTGTGCAGTAGATGAATTAGTGAACAGTCTGTATACAGCCAGGCCTGAAAGGTTTCTGCAATGGAACAATGGAGGTGTGTTTGATGACTAGAACTGCGATGTAGACCTGTTCAATTGCCTTCATATGGGAGGGAGGGAGGGCTGAGGCAACAATTTCTAAACTGCATGATTAGGGGTAATGCATTGGGGCAGGGGGTGAGGGGGCAGAGGGGGAGAGAGGAGGGGGAGAGAGAAAGGAGAGAGGTTGGGGGGCACAAATGAATGACACATGAGGAGAGACTGGGCAATGAGATACAAATGAAGGACATAAGAAAACAAAAATATGAGGGAGAGAATAAAATGTCAGTTAGTTAAATCAGCGTGAAAACCCAGAGAGAGTCTGGCGAAGGTAGGGAGTAATGGATTGAAAGCTGCGCACTTCTTAACAAAACATTCTGGATCCTGGTACTGGAGGATGTTCAGATTATAATCCAGCATCAGCCAGCATCTTGAGAACAAGAGAAGGGCATCATTTTATAGAAACGGCAAATGATTTTAAAGACAGTTGCAGAATGGGATTGTGGCCGATTTTAACACTCCAGGACACGGCCAAAACTAGTTCATCTTCCAATAAGGAAAGGAGGTCACAGAATTATAAAATCCCTAGGGTGGAAGCAGGTCATTCGCCCCAGCGAATCCACACCAACCCCCCAAACAGCATTCTACTTAGATCCAACCCTCTACCCTTTCCCTGTAACTCCAGATTTCCCACAGCTAATATGCCTACCCTGCACACCCCTGGACACTACAGGAAATTTAGCATGGCCAATCCACCTAACGTGCACATCTCTGGACTGTGGGAGGAAACCAGGGCACCCAGAGGAAACCTGCACAGACACAGGGAGAATGTGCAAACTCCACACAGACAGTCACCTGAGGCTGGAATCAAACCCAGTTCCCTGGCATTGGGTGAGGCAATGGTGCTAACCAGGTCAGACGTTGCCGTCATTGCAAAATCTCCCAATCTCAATTTGTGCCTAGTTTTTCTCATTAAAACAAGTCACTCAGAAGGAGTATTCCCAAACAGATTCCAACTCCTACCTCTCCCCAATCTATTCCCAAACACAAAATCTCATTGATCCTGCCCCTCAATCCGAGCCTGCTACTTGTCTCATTATTTTCAAATTAGATTTGGAACAGAAAGACAAAAGCTGTCGGATTTGAGTGAGGATTGGGAGTCAAAACAGCTTTAGTCTAAATTTCCAGCGCTTTTGGCTAATTTCCAACAAAATTTCTATCCATCTGTCCATGGATAAAAATTAGGATTATTTGTTTCAACAGGTCAACTCACCACAACATGAACTAACAGAGAGGTTTTAAAGCAAATACAACTTTCAGAACTCACCACTAACACCACAAGGGGACTTGAACAGTTGTGTAACAAAAGCAGCAACCACATTTTTTTAAAAAAATCTCCTTCTAATTAATTTAAAGAAACAAAGCCACAAGACCTTGGTTTGTCTTTTTGTTTGGGAGCACAGAACACATACACAAGTGTGGGTTTGCTAACAGCAAACGTTTTAGTTTGCTCACTATTAACATCTTCAATTCAAACTAGGTCAAGCAGCATTCTAGGTTTTCTTCTTGTGGTGAAGGTAATCTCAAGGGTTAATAAAGAGCACTCTCAGTAGGTCAACAGACAAGACAATTGAAAGGAAAGAAAAGGCTTCTATTCTTTTCACCTACTTGTGCTCTGGCCTACATTAAATACTTGGTTCAAGCCCTCCAATTTGAACATTCCGTCTAAACCGTTCCCCAACTCCAAACTCTTTCAGTGGGCCAATGCACCCATCCAATTCTAGCTTCAGGAATCCTTGATTTTGTTTGATCTGTTATTGGTCATGATGCTTTCAGGCGCTTCAGCCCAAAACTCTAGAATTTTCTTCCCAAATCTCCCATTTTGCTTCTTTAACGTGCCCCTCAAAGCCTACCCTTTTGTATCAAGTTAACCAAATATTTTGAAGTGTGTTTTAACATCAAATATTGTTGGACTAACATTTCTGCTCAGACCTCGAGGACAATCTGCTCCAATACTGACGCTACACAAACTGCACATCTCATTTGCATTGTAATTTAGAAGCAAATGTTGTACTAGCAGTTACATCACATTGGGCAACAGTAGATGCGATTTTTCCAATGCAGCACAATTTTCATGCTCCAGTTTGCTGTTAGGTTTCAGGGTAATAGTTAGAGGGAAAGTTCAAGACAGCAAATTTCTCCAGAATTCACACGATCTGGCTCCAATCTACCAGGAACACTTTTACCAAGTAGACGGCTTGGTGCTTGCAAGGTTACACAAACAGGTCAGTTATATTTTTGGTATACTTTAAAATGACATAACCCAAACTGCATTCCAGTTAAATGCAACTGGATTTAAGGAAGGTCAATGCATCCAAATAGGCTGCTCTTACCCCTCAATCATCCTCTGCAAAAAATCAGGCATTACTCATTATGAGAGCAAACTAAGAGCACCGCTATATTTCGAAACATCAGTTCCCATTGGCGATCCAAAGCAGTTAGTCTGCTGAAAGACAAGTGAAGTTAAAATGGGCTGGTAATAAAAGGCCTTTAGATCATTCATAGTAAGAATCTCAACCAGACCAACTTCAGAGTACACCATAGAGATTGCAGTGAAAGTACACCTTGAATTCATAATTTCCTATCAAACGCATTCTAAAATCTACCAGACCTTCCATCCAGAATTACACCCCTCAAAGTCATTCTCAAAAAACACAAGTTTAATGACACGACTGAGCTCAACATTTTACGCAACAGACGGTACCTCTGGCGATGCAGCACTCCTCCCTCAGCTGTGTTCAAAACATCAGCCCAGGACATCTGCATAAATACTTATTTTGAGTTTCTGGCTTGAAGTGAGTGAATGCTACCAATTAAATGAGCAGACATATGGTGTGACAATTTTCATGCACTGTATACTCTGCAGATAAATCCGTGCAAAAATACTTATGGTGCCTTTTATGACTTCTGGACATCCCAAAATCACTTTGCATTCAAAAGAAGAAATATTCCTGCTGCTGTAACGTAGGAAACATAGCAGCCAATTGGCACAGAGCAAGCTCCTAAGAACCAAATGGTAATGACTGAGACTGGTTGAGGGTTAAACATAAGCCAGGACATCAGGAAATACTGATGACTGCCTCTGTCAAAAAAGTGAATTTCTCTTTATGTGCCCACCTAAGAACTGACGGGGTTTAACATCTTATCCAAAAGATAGCACACCAAGTGTGCAGCTCTCCCCAAGTACGATGCTGGGGGTGTCAGCAGATTATAGCCCTCAGATTGTAAACATGAAGCCACAGCAAAAGGTGAAAGTGACACTCACTGAACCACAACTAACTCTAACGTACCGAGCAGTAACACACATTAGCCAAATGGCTTGATCTTTGACTCTGGTTCTAAGATACAAATCATAGTGATTCTGCCATATTTCATTTTCTACACACACACTAATGCATCAAGTTAAAAGCTATGAATTCAACCTTGGGAGATCAGGCAATATTCAACAAATTGACCAGACTTCATTTTTGGAGTTTCAGGGCATCTTCTAAACACTTGGATTCAATTTGGACCTCTAAAATACACACAGCTGCACTATTGGCAGCAGTTAATATAATTAATTCCCATATCACTTTGGCCAAAGCAGCACGTCAACTTGCATGAAGGAGAAAGATAAACTTTCAATCTAACAATATTTAAATAGCGCTATTTTAATCAGCTTCTTGCATTTGCTAGGATAAACTTGTTCTTCTAAACATATCCCTTTACTTCCTTAGGAATAGAATTAAACCCAGCTCCACCATAACCCAAAGCTAGGAAAGCCACAAAGAAAGGCCTAGAGTCTAGAAGTGACAGAGAGCCACCAACAGGAGGTTGTTTAGTCCCTTCAGCCTATTCTGCTTATAAAATTAGATTACAGCTGAACCCAACATCATTTACCCATTTTCACCTCCCTCCTTTCCCCCAAACACCCCCATATCCCATCACAACTTCAGTTCCCAAAAAAATGTCTAAAGTTTCAACATTATCTTCTCTTTAGGGGATTGTCCCAAATTTGAGCACCTTCTGTCCACACAACAATTCCTTAATTACACCCATGAAAGTTCTAGATCTAACTTTTAGACCCTAGCTCCAAGTAATGAGAAAGTATTGTTTCTCTGCAGCAACTGAGTGTTCAATTTTGTATTTTGAAAGCTTCAAATAATTCCTTAAATGTTTAGATTTCAGGGAATTATAAACCTAAGATGCACCATTCCTGCTCATAGTTTAACTTTCAGAATCAAGGCATCTTTCCAATAAATCTATGCTAGCCTTCCTCCAAGAGGAATACCTCCCTCATAGGAACAGACAGAATAGGAATAAGAGCAGGCCATTTGGCCCCTTGAGCCTGCTCCACCATTCAATATCATAACTGATCTGACTGTGGCCCAAACTCCATTGTCCCAAGGGTCCCCATAACCCTGATCCCTAACCTGTGGTGCTCAGAGGGTCCGGGGTGACTTTCCACTCCCTTAATATTCTCAACATCAATCTAAAAGGACAGCATTCCATTTGCCTTTCATCTGCATTATTTTCATAATGTAGATATGAAAAAGTGGTCGAACGGGTTTAAAAAACCTCGACCAAATATAATATGCTCCTTGCTGTTCATTTCTAACGTATGTTGCTCCTTGACCACTTGGTGATTTTCCCGTTCATTAGTCCATTTCATTTTGATTAGAGGTCACTGCAGACTACAGCTGGTACAGTGTGTGTAGAGCTGTGCACATTTCTGGCGTTTTTAAAATGAAAAAGTATTCGGTCTATTACCAATGCAGAAGTTTGGAAGACAAAGTTAAAAATGCTACTTTTTTTCTGAAATAATTACAATGAGTCTACAAGTGCAACTTTTTGACTTTTAAAGGCAGTTTCACCTTCAGATTTATGGGTTATTAGATCCATTTAATTATGGCAGGAAGCATTTAAAGAAATTAGGTTGTGGTTTGCAATCCTGTTATCAGAGACCAAACATGCTATTAGCTGCTCAGTCAACTAAGCCTCATTTTGGCAAGCAACTTTACACACTTGAAGGAAAAAAAAGTCACGCACAATTAAGCAGATAGATTCCAGTACTGATGTAGTAGGTTTCTTCATACAAGTCTGATTAAGGATTTTTTTTAAAAAGATGGACTTAACCCTTCAATTGCCCTGTCGGTAGTTAGACTGATCAACGTAGAATATAGCCCCAGCGACAAAGTTCCGGCTCTTTCCTCACACAAGCTGGACCGTCTCCTACGCTTCAGTGGTATAGGCACTGTTAAAGCCATGGTTCTCATGATCATCTGTCAAAATGGGCCTGAATCATTAAGTTGTGACTGGTTAAGAAGTGCCCTGGTAAGCATGCCAAGTGAGAACAAAATAAAAGTGGAAAGCTAAAGGCACGAGGGAGAAAATAAAAGAAGGACTGAGGATAGAATTATATGAAGATAACAAAGTGTGAAGCTGGATGAACACAGCAGGCCAAGCAGCATCTCAGGAGCACAAAAGCTGACGTTTCGGGCCGAGACCTGAAGAAGGGTCCAGGCCCGAAACGTCAGCTTCTGTGCTCCTGAGATGCTGCTTGGCGTGCTGTGTTCATCCAGCTCCACACTTTATTATCTTGGATTCTCCAGCATGTGCAGTTCCTATTATCTCTGATAGAATTAGATGAAGATGGCTAGTCGAACGCTGTTATCCAACATAAGCACATTGAGTTAAATTGCCTACCACCTCATTGAACAATGAATTTTGCCCAATGTTAATTTTAAGCTTTAGCTGCACCCAAAACATCAGCCACTTTACACTCAATGTAGGATCAAAACTTCAGTCCAGCCAAGACCAAGTGGCAAATACCTGTGTGAAGACCTACCCCAAGTTAGTGCCCTTCTGGGTGGAGGAGGGGGAAATGGGTAGAGTTTGGAGCAAATGACTCTTCACATGTCACGATCCACTTGCACAAATGAAGCAGAATGGTTCAGAGGTCTCCATAATGCTGCACTAGGACAGTGATGCTGCCGGAAATCCAGGTTTTGAAACCTGGGTTAACTTGATCCAATTTGCATTGGCACCACTGAGCCTCAGCTTGAAGTTGAGGCCTGAGAAAATAAAAACAGCAATATCCTCAGAATACTGAAGTCTGATTGATAGTTAAATCCAATTAGGAATACCTAGGTCAATTATAATACCAACATACACATGGACCCACACACGAGTTTATCGGTTGTTGCCTCTATTCCATTGTAAGCAGCCAATGTAGACAGTGTTGCAACATGTTGTCACTTAGTGCTTCGGAGACTGTGGAAGCCATGCCAAAAGGGCAGGTTAATGCAATTTAGGTAAATCAGCAGCCATGATCTTACTGAACAAGCAAACAGGTTCAGGCAGCCATATGACCTGACACCTTCAGCTCCTCTCTCTTATGTGCTTTCCCCAAAACAAAAGTACAGCATTGGAAAGCTAGCAGTGCATAAGCCCAAGGGAACACTGGTTTAAACTTTGTAGTGCTGAAATTTCTATGATGCCCACGTACATAGCCATGAATAAAGTTGCCCACTTTTAAACAAATTGCTTCATAGCTTCTTGCTAGTTTTCTCTGAAGCTGTTGTTGGTAGCTGAGCTATAGTTCTGCAAATAACAGGTGACCCAAGGCCACCGATTCTAGGGGTTACCAACCTGGCAGAATTGGTTTGGTGTGTCCAAGAATTAAAGTCCTGTGTTAATTATATAGTTATTGAATATTGTGTTGCATTCAGCTGGTGGACATTAACTGAGGATTCATTTTACTCTTACATGAGCCCTCTCACACCAGTGATAGCGTTCCTACCCGAGACTGGGAGGCCCAGGTTCAAAACCCACTTGCACCAGAGGTGCGTAATAGCATCTCTGAACAGATTGATTAGGAGAGCTAGTTTTACTCCTACATGGGGACCTTCTTGTGGTACAATGGCAATGTCCCTACTCCTGGACCAGGAGGCCCTGGTTCAAGTCCCACCTGCTCCCAAGGGGTGTAACAACATCTGCACACTGGGAGATTAGGGAAAAAAAGGTTAAATAAAATCCATTTGTTCCTGTTTAGGGAGCAGAGTGGGTGTTGCATTCTGTAGTGCCATACATTACAGGTTAAGGAAGTTCACTGACGGCTTGCCTGCTTGTGGTTTTTGCAACCTGAAGGAGTTGGTGTCCCATCTGCATTCAAGATGAAAGGTTGCAACCTTATTTTTTCAAAGAAAAAAGGAAAGAAATAAAGGGAATTGCTCATGTTCTGTCAACACATCAACCTCACTCACATTCCCGATCTTTGGCTACCCAGTGCCGAAATGGATTGAAAGATCGTTCGGAATATTTGTTAGTAGGGGTCTGCTCATGGACCTGGCCAAGGGGGCCATGAATGAGTCCATGCAGAGGGCTACGGAAGGGGTCTTTAGACCAGATGGCTTGGCTTCCTTCCATTGTCACATCAGCACCCAGGAGGTCCCTGGAGGAGCAGCGTGCCACGTCTGCAGGTATGCCTGACCAGCAGGTACTGAAGGGGTCGGTAGAAATCATCAGCACCTGAAAAGAATTTTAATTCTGATTTGGAGTTTCTTTTGAGGATTTGGCTTTTGATAGTGACACTCAAAGAGGCTGCTGCTCATTAATTTCGCTTCAGTATCAAAATGTATTTCAGAGCGGCCTAAACAGTGGCTATTGTGTTAGGAGGTCAATGTTTGCAACATGAATCCCTTTAAAGAAAAGCATTTAAACAGTTCATTCCTCCTCTACTTGACTTTCTGGATTAGAAAGTCCTGACCGCTGATTAGAGATTATAACAAAACCACAGGGAGATACAAATACAAGAAATAGGAGCAGGACTAGGTCACCTGACCACTTGAACCTGCTCCACCATTCAATTGGATCGTAGCTGATCTTTGAGGACTCAGCGCCATTTGCTCACTCACTCTATAACCCTTAAGTCCTTTACCATTCAAAAATCTACCTTTGCCTTAAAAACAAAAGTAGCCTCAACTGTTTTACTGGGCGGGAAATTCCACAGATTCACAACCCTTTGGGTGAAGAAGTTCCTCCTCATTTCAGTCCTAAATCGCTCCCCTGTTATTTTGAGGCCATGCCCCCTAGTTGTTTTACCAACCAGTGAAGACAACCTCCCAGCTTCTATCTTATCCCCTTCTTCATATGTTTCTGTCAGATCCCACCCCTCATTCTTCTCAATTCCACTGAGTACAGTCTCAGTCTACCCATTCTCTCCTAAACTAACCCTCTCAGCTCCAGAATCAACCTCGTGAGCCTCCTCTGCAAGAAAATGAATAATTAGTGAAAAGTAAAATGAATCCATTAAAATCCATTCACGGTGAGGTTAGTTGATGGTAAGGTGCATGGGGCTGGGTGATTGGAGGCAGGAGGTCACAACGAAACAACTCAGCTGAGCCAAAAATCGGATTTTCCACAAGCCAAACCCTTCAAAAATCTTGCATTTGGAAGTCCCATGAGGTATACCAAGTGTATTAGTGCCCAGGAATAAGAACCCAAGCTCCCTGCTCTAACAGTAACCAGCTTAATTATAGCACCCTAAGGCAGGGAGAAAGAGGCGGGGGGGGGGGGGGGGGGGGGAGAATGTGACTTTTTCAATCTGAATAGATTGCTAGGACATGAAAATAAACTCAATGGGAGGAATCAAGAGAGTCTCAATTAAACTATTATGAGACTTAAAAAAAACTACACTTGCTAAAAATCAAGTCAGAGCTCTGGAGATATATGCGTCACATTTACACACAGGCTATACTTAGGTGCAAGAAGCGTTTCTTTTTCAGTTCCGTATTTTGCTTTGCACTTTAACATCCACCACCAGATCTCATCAAAACAAAGCACAAAGGATGTTTACTTTAGACCTCGAGTTTCCAGGCTGTAAAATCTTTCTCAAGGGAATCAGTTCTCCATCAGCACAGTCAAACACCGTCTACAAACCATCTGTTCCCATCGTGATGGCAAAACAGAGGGGGGGGGGGGGGAAAAAAAGCTTAAGGAATATATTAATTTTCAAATTTGCAACTTCTCTCCCTGTCACCTAACCGCCCACTCACGAACAGCACAAGTGTTTTCACCAAAGGCTTACATCCCGACCATCTGCGGTTTCTTCCTCATCAGAAGCAGGTTGAATGAATTCACAAAAAAAATGAATGAATGAATGGAGTGTGAGTGAGTGATTGAGAGAGTGAATGAATGCATGAAAGAAAATGAATGAATGAAATGATTAAGCGATGTTCTCTCAGTCAACTACACCCACACTGAAGCTTGTATTTTTTTAAAAAACTCTTACTTGCTTTGAAAGTTTTCTAAGCTCCCCGAACTCTGAGGAAATTGTTTTCTTTTAAAGTCCTTGAGAATTTAATTTTTAACTTCCACAATTCCACCCACTGTCATCACGTCAGTACTTCTGCTCCTGATGTAATACAAAGCAGACCAAGAGAATAGCCTTGTTTGAACATATACTTCTGTGGTTGTCTAACGAGCAATGCAACACTTATTTGCTTAACACAAGTTTGAGACATTTTCACAAGAACACAGAACAGACATCTCCCCCCCCCGCCCCACCGCAGTTACAGACTGTACCTAATTCAGGTGGTTACAGGCTGAAATGTTTGGTTGGGGACGGATAAGAAAGGGAGATGCAAAACGTGGATGGGTGAAAATGTGCACTTCAAATCCCATTCTTCCCTGCAATCAGTTGGTTGCAGTGCCCCATAAGAGGTCATAGTTTTAAGTTTAGGAGAAGCAGATTGCAACAGGAGGCGAGGAGGAATTACTTCTATCAAAAGGGTCACAAATGTGTCATTCACTCCCCCAGGCTGTGGTGGGCACTGGGACATTGAGTAAATTTAAGGAGGAGATGGACAAAATTTTAGTGAGTAACGAGTTACAAAGTTACGGACAGCAGGCAGGAAAGTGTAGTCGAGGCAGAGATGAGATCAGCCAGGATCGTGCTAAATAGCAGAGCAGGTTGGGGGGGGGGGGGGTGCTGAATGGCCTACTCCCGCTCCTAGTTTTTATGTTATGTCAAAATCTCTAGCCATGATTGGCTTGTAGCGCATTATAGTTGCAGGTAAGATTCTTGTATTCACTCTTAAATGCTTACTGCTCAGAGAAATGTGCTCTTCTTTTATCTATTCCAACATCCTTCACACACAATCACATTTAGTTTACAACATCTGCAGTTTAGCCAGCTTGTGACAAAATGGATTCACCCACAATGTTACTTCGGACACAGCCTTTACAAAAATTGCCTCCATATTGTACACAACCAGTTGTAATGCTGCTAACAGTACAAAGTAAGTAGATTAAAATGCTTCAAGGTGCTTCACTAGAGCTTTATCCAACAACATAACACCAAATAACATCATGCAGGTAACCAAAGGCTTTGTCACCAAGCTACACCGTGCACCTTTTGGGAACCACCAACAATTAACAGATCTCAATTCAATGTAAAACCAACTACAAAATAAAAAAGAAAGCAGATCACTGGGGAAAATTTACTTTTATGCAGCAAATTAAAACTGGAAAACACTACCTGAAAGCAGATTCAACAGTTAACAGTAAAGAGAGCATGATTTTGATATATTGTCAAGGAAAACATTGCAAAGCTTTAAAGGAAGAGTGTAATTTATTGGATTTGTGATCAATGAACCAGTATTGACACAACTGGCTGAATGGCCTCCTTTCACGCAGTGTGATTCTCTCAAGTTAAGCGTGTCCTCCATGGCTATAGAGGAAACCACATCTGCTCAACGTTGGCACTGTTCGGACTGCACCAGTGATAGCCTGTATAGTTGGTTTTCAGAGAATCCCATGAGCAAAACTTTGGTTAGGCCATAACTGGAGCACTGTGTACAGTCCTGGTTGCCTCACTATAGGAAGGAGGTGATTACATTGGAGGAGGTGCAGAGGAGGTGTTGCCCAAGACAGAGCAGTTTAGCTATGAAGAGGGGCTGGACAAGCTCAGGTTGTTTTCTTTGGAGCAAAGGTGGCTAAGGGATGACCTGCTAGAGGTATCTGAGATTATGTGGGTCATGGATAGAAAGCAGCTGTCCCCCTGCCTACTTGAAAAGGTCAGAAACAAGGGAAACACAATTTTAAGCCAGCAAGCTAAACGTTTAGAGGGGACTTGATTAAACTTTCCAACACACAGGGTGGTGTGAATCTGGAATGCACTGCCTGGGAAGGTAGTTGAGGCAGAAACCTTCATAAACCTTCAAAACGTACTTGGATGAGCTATTGAAACATCCCACATCTTTGAGTGCCATGACAAGTGCTGGAAAGTGGGGCTAGCGTAGATTGAGAGCAGTTTTAGTCAGTGTAGACTCAATGGGCCAAAGGGCCTTTTCAGTACTATATGATTTTAATGATTCCTAGACCTTCTAACCACCTGAGCATCAGTGCAGAGGTAACCCTTGTGGGAGACTTGAACAAGCAAAAAGTAGACGGACAGCTCGATTTGTAGTTATTGTGGGTATCCACCTCTGTTAATGCTTTTAAGATGAAGTGTTAGAATCAAGTCAAGTCTATCCCATGAAACATTCAGTGGCATTTTTTCCAAAAAGAAAAGGAGCGGGGGTTGTAAAATAGTTTGAGACACACAGTGGTATGCTGAAAGGTTCTACAGAAATGCAATTCCTTTATACGAGTGCAGCAACTTGCAAAAAGTTTTTTTTTGAAAGTAGAAAGGAGGTTGGCAGTGGCTGGGTGGAAATGAGAAGAGAGCATGTGCAAGACAGAGGTTTATCACATGTACCATATCCCAGTTTAAGGATGATCCAAAGCTGGGTCAGAATGTGAACAGGGAGGAAACAGGGAACTGCGAAAGGATATAAAAAGGTTACGTAAGGGGGTGAGCAGGTGACAGAATGAACAAAGTGGGGAAATGAGGTTATTTACTTTGATAGACTGAACAGAAAAACTGAACGTTGATGAAGTGCTAAGAAACTTATAAATGTAATATTGAGCGGATTTGGGTGCCTATCCATAAGAGACAGAGTGTAAGTTAACTTACAGGTACTGCAAACAATTTAGGTTAATAGTAAATGTACCTTCCTGTATACGAGTAACAAGAGTTCACTGCAAGTACACTGGGCTCTGACACACACTTGTAGCAGTTTCGGTCTCTGCACATGGAAGGATAAAGTGTGGAGTGTTCTTTATGGAGATATTGAGTTAACTGAGCCTTTCCTTTATTGGGCTTGCCCCTGAACTGCAGACAGTAAGCTCATCTAAAGGTACAAGATTCCAAGGCGGCTTGACAATGTTAAGTGTTAGACCATTCGACCCCTCAAGCCTGCTCTGCCATTCAATAGGATCATCGCTGATCTAATTGATATTGAGAAGCTGCTTCCACTAGTTATAGACAGTCTAGGCTGAGGGAACTGCAGAGCATTGACTTAGAACGAGGGTGCCATTTAAGACGGAAATCAGACATTGCTCCACAGAGGGGGGGGCAGGAATCTTTGGAATTCTCTACCTCAGGAGGCTGAGATTTTATTTAAATTCACTAGCTGCAAAGGCATTTATTGCTCACTTGAGGCAGTGGTGAGCTGCCTTCTTGAACCACTGCAATCCATGTGCTGTGACCTATAATGCCCTTATGGAAGGTATTTCACTATTTTAATCTAGCTGTGAAGGAATGGCGATATATTTCCTAGTCAGGATGGTGAGTGGTTTGGATTTGCTAAGTATCTGCTGCTTGTCCTTCTAGATGAAAGTCTTGAAAGGTGTTGTCTGAAGATCTTTGGAGAATTTCTGCAAAAGTATCTTGTAGATGGCCCACACTGCTGCTACTGAGTGTTGGTTGTGGAGGTCATGAACATTCAAGTCTTTCATGGAGTGCCAATCAAGCGAGCTGTTATGTCTTGGATGGTGTCAAGCTAGAGTGTTGTTGGAGATGTACGCATCCAAACAAACTGGGAGTATTCCATTACACTGCTGACTTGTGCCTTGTAGATGGTTGACAGGATTTTGGGAAATCAGCAAGTGAATTACTCACTGAAGTATTCCTTGCCTCTGACTTGCTCTTGTAACCACTGTGTTGAAGTGACCAGTGAGTTTCTAGCCAATGGTAACCCTGGAATATTGGTAACTGGGGATTCAGTGATGGTAACACCATTGACCGTCAAGGGAGGTGACAGTCATTGCCTAGCATTTGTGTGGCACAAATGTCAGCCCAAGCCTGAATATTGTCCAGATCTTGTTGTATTTGAAGACGGACTGCTTCAGCATCTGAGGAATTGCGAATGGTGCTGAACATTGTATAAACATCCCCACTTCTGTCCATATGAAGGGAGGTTTATTGACAAAGCAGCTGAAGACGGTTGTGCCCAGGACATTACTCGAGGAAACTCCTGCAGAGATATCCCAAAGCAGAGATTACTGACCTCCAATAACCACAACAGATAGAAAGATAGTTAGGTATGACTCCAACCCGTAAGTGGTCGCCTGCTGATACCCATTGATTCCAGTTTTGCTAGGGCTCCCTTGATGCCACACATGGTTGAATGCAGTCTTGATGTCAAGAGCTGTCAGCCTTACCTCACCTCTAAAATCCAGCTCTTTTTGTCCATGCTTGAATCATGGCTGTAACGAGATCAGGAGCTAGGTGGCCTCGGCAGAACCCACACTGTACATCACTGAGCAGGTTATAGCTGAGTAAGTGCTGCTTGATAGCACTGTTGATGACATCTCCCTTCACTTTACTGATGTTCAAAAGTAGACTAATGGAGCAGTAACTGGCTGGATCGATTCATCCTGCTTTTTGTCCACCACCATTTACAAGGCAGAGTTTTTTTTGAAGACTAAGAGAATCGGGGAACATAGGGATTGGGCAGAAAAATAGACTTAAAGTCATGAACAGGACGTGATTTACACTGAACATTGAAGCAGACTCAGCATGTCACACAACCAGCTTTTGCTGTCATTTGTTACCTTTGTTATAATTGGGGAGGGGGGTATCCAGAATTTAGGGTCTGGGCAGTTGAAGCTCCGTCACTGATTGTACAGCAATAAAGATCAGTTTTAATTTGTAGATATAGATCTGTACAGCAAGCTCACCAAAACCCTCTCTTCTGTGAGTGCTGCAGCCTCACGCGAGCACGTAACCAAGCAACAACACAAATCTTTTATACCATCTGTCTGCACTGAATTTGAAAGCAGGTTTCTGAGAGATGAACCATTGTTTATAGTTATTCACCCTACTCCTTCCACACATTGCACCATATCATTTTGACCAAAGCCAAACTGACATGTAGAGTGAAGGTGTAATTCCAGAATATAAAAAACTCTCACCCACATAGGGCCAGACAATGAAAGGATAAGAGGAGCAGAGCTTGACTATATCACTGAGCTGACATCATCTTCATCTTTCTCATTCAATGCTTTACTCTCTTCCTCCTTCCCTGCAAGTTATTTACAACAATTCCCAATCTGTAAATGCCACACCATTTGTTGATTGAAAGAGAGAAGTTTTATTGCGCAGAAGAGGGGGACAGTGACATCACGGTTATGTTACTGGATCATTAACTCTGGAAATAAGATCAAATCCTGTCATTGTAGTTTGGCAAATTGCAACTTTTGTTTTCTTTTAAAAACATAGCAGACAGTCCTAAAAACCCAACTGGCTCATTAACATTTGTAACAGAAGAAAATCTGTGGTGTCCTTTTCCAAACTGATTTATATGTGACTACAGTCCCATTCGCATGCAAGTGGCTCTTGACTGCCTTCCTGGTTCAGGAAGCTACCCAATTGAGTTAGCTACCAGAATAGTGTTGTCCATTGCAGCGCACTCAGCAGGCTTGGCCAAGTCCATTTCCACAAACAGGCACACAAGCAGTTTTAGAATACTCACAGGAGACTTCAGCATAGAAAGTGCCATAGCTTCAGATAAAACATGGAAATGTCCTGCTGGTTACCCTCTCCCACAGCTGAACACCGACTACAGGACAGATTGCGTGTGGCAGGGAAACAATGCTACCAGGGTGCCTTGTGACCATCAGCTTTGATCTAACGCCGAAGGGCTCACTAGGTTCCGGGGCAGGTTGTGATGGAACGCATAAACGTGAGTAACATAATTGCTTAGTCTTTGCTATCCCACCATAGTTGCTGGTTATGGGAGCAGCCATCACCACACAGAAGAGAAGGCAAGTCCCCCTGAGTTCTCTATCAAATGGCATTAGCAGAGCTGTCTGGGATACATTAATAAACTAAACTGGGCAACTGTGAAGTCTGTGAGCCATCAGTAGCAGCAGATAATGTATTTAGCCAGGTGATTGACAGAGGATGGCAAATGGAGTTTAATTCAGATAAACCACTCATAAACAAAGCTTTCACTATATTTCACTACACGTGACAATAAATAAACATCAGTGTATGGAATGAGTTGCCAGAGGTGGTGGCAGAGGCTGGTACAATTACAACATTTAATAGGCAAGGGATATGGGCCAAATGCTGGCAAATGGGACCAGATTAATTTAGGATATCTGGTCAGCATGGATGAGTTGGACAGAAGGGTCTGTTTCCATGCTGTATATCGCTATGACTCTAAAAACAGTGAGGGAGGCAATGGTCTGGTGGTAGACTAGTAATCCAAACAGCCAGGCTCGAGTAGTGGAATTTGAATTCAATTTTTTAAAATCTAGAATTAAGAGTCAAAACTGTGACCATGAAACCATTTTCCATTACTGGAAAATTTCTTCTACCTCACCAATGTCCTTTAGTTTGGGAAGGAAAGTTATCATTACCCAGTGTGTCCTACATGTGCCTGCAAACCCACAGCAATGTGATTTACTCTTGACTACCTTCTGGGCAATGAAAGATGGGTAATAACATACAATGTTCACATACAACGTATGAATGAATAATAAGAGCTAGCTTATAGTTTTGAGACATCAGAGCATAGATCACAGTGATGTGCAATTATATAATACCTTTACATTCAGAGAATGTTTAAGGCAATTTATTGAAGGGTCAAATAATATTTATCAGCAAGCCATACAACACAATAGAGTATAGTGCAGATAATCAAAAACTTGGTCAAAAGGTACAGATTGTAAGGAGTGTCTTAAAAGAGGTAGGCAGACAAGCTTAGGGAGCAAATTTCAATGCTTTTAAATGCAATGATTTAAAAGAAGAGCTCTGAACAATCTGAATTCAAGAACTATCACTAAGCATCTAATCCGTCACACACTCAATTATAATTCAGATTGTGTTTGAGCAGGTGATGCAGAAGAGATTAACATTCAGCACATTCCTCAGCCTCCAGCGTTTCCCAACCTCACATCTGTCAGGAACATGCAAGGCAGAATATGACAGGTGGCCTTGCACTCACAATCTGTCCCCTTTTTACCCACCTCCAGCTAAAGCCACCAGGCTAGTACAAGCACTCAGCTGGCCTTACAGCATTTCACCTCACTGCCTAAATAAATAAAACGCTTCCCGGGTGCATGCTGTTGCTTGACAAAAAATGCCATTGGCAGGTGAGAACAGGCTGTGTATTAACTGGTCAAAAAGGTGTGCATGACTCCAGATACACAGAACTCTGCTCACAACTACGATGGTCACTTCTTAATAATTTGGTTCTAATGCATGAGAGAGGAAAAAAAAACTTCTTTTAATAAACTCTCTCAGCATCATCTTGCTACATAGCAAGAGTGGAATTCAATGTACGTATATCTTTTAATAATTATAAAATTAGTAAATCAAAATCATGTGGAGCACTTAGGAACAGGAGTAGGCCACTTGGCCCCTCAAGCCTGTTTCACCATTCAATGAGATCATGTGGCCTAACTCCATGTACTTGCCTTTATATCCATTGATGGAGCTTTATCCCTTAACACCTTTACTCAACAAAAATTAACCTATCACAGATTTAAAATTAATAACTGATCCAATACCCACTGCCATTTGTGGAGCAAAGCTCTGTGGCAACTTAGTTAAATTGTGAAAACTTACTACTGCTGTTCAGCATAACTAGGGCAAAAAGTGTAGATGAACTGATGGGAGAGTCAGCTAAGCAGATGAGGAAGAAAGGGATTGAAGGATCACTAAGAAGAAGAGGGAGGGCAGGAGACCTATGCAGAGAATAAACACCGGCAAACTGGCTGGATCGAATGGCATGTTTTTGATTATAAAAACTATTGTGCTGGAAATGCTCTGACAAAACTACTGAGAACAGAATGCATAAATTTTATGAGTAATTTTGCCACAGTTTAAATGCATATAACATGAAAACATTCACACACACACTTCATTACATTTTACTGATATCTAATTAAAAACAGTTTAAGAACATTTTATTCACACATCATTTTGCTTTATAAAAATTTCAACTGCAGCCACATCATTGGCTTCAAGACATCTTCAGAATCCTGCAGTAATTGTTTCGAGTTAAGATTTCATGTAAACACAAAAGAAAACTCCTTAAAACAGCAGCTTCACCAGAGAGCAGAATCTAGTTGAGAGATACAGGTTTGTCAGTAATATCGGATACAAATACTCTCTCTGTTGGGTTGGCATAAGACAAAGGAATGTCCATTAAGCTCTGTCAATCAAAAATGTATCTTTTAAAAAGTTATTAAACAATTAAGCACTCTGACTAAGCCAGTCTCCAACTTCACATTCACCCCAAGGGAGAGATGATTGAAATCACTTGGCTATATCATCTCCCTACAATGATTAAGCTGTTAAAACACTCGCACAGCATCACCTCATCCAACTATGTCAAGCCAAGGCCATTCAACCTGATGGCCGCACGCTCGTCTTGACCCTTCCACAATTGATTCATCCCTTCATACGTCAGCTAAACATGGTCAACATTATCTTTAAATCTTTCCCTGATTTGACTCCATACACACACAGGTCTAGCTTCCCCTTAAAATGCATCTCTACTATCTGCCTCAACCATTCCATGTGGTGGCAAGTTTAATGTTCTAAACACCCCCTGTGATGTTATGATCCCAGCTGATGGTAATATCGGTCAAGTCAGGTCCCAGAGCGGCACATGCCTTGGTAGACCAGTTTTTTTTAAAAAACGTGGTCGATTATTGAACAAGGTCACAGAGCTGCAAATACGCTTTTAGCAAAATGACAAAATAATTACACACAAGTGAAATACACAAATTGCATGCAAAAGCTGTTTTAATTTATTTGAAATGGTCTTGTTACACAAATATAAAAGAAATAAATATTCAACCCTCTGACACTCAACCGTCATCTTATAAATAGTAAAGTCTCCAAGAGGCATCATTTCACAGCTTTAAAGTCGCTTCTTCAGTTCAGCTGTAATCAGTAAATCTCCAGCAAATTTCTACATTCACTCAATGCTACCTCTTTCATTAATGTTTCTTCCAGAGACCCATAAACTGTTTACATAGCTAATGTATTTCTAAACATGGGTTTCTTGAACTCTTCTTCCAGTCTTGTGTTTCTGGAGTTTTATCTTTATTGAAATGAACACATTCTGGCTTGTTTTCTTTTGCTGTCATTTCTTCAGTCTTCTGTTTGGAAGACAGCTAAATTCTACAGCAACTACTCTCGATGATTTGCACATTTCATCTGGCCTTATGGATGGTTCATTCTTTCTAGATCCCCATGCCATAGGACATTTTAGCACACAATAGCAGTATCTCTCTTCGAGGCTTAATTCTAATTCACTCAACTGTTCACCTCAAACTCTAATCCAAGACCGCAAACCCTTATATAAGCAAGGGTATCAAATTTCACAGACCCCCCCCCGCCATCACCACTTACAAAAAAAAGGACCCAAGATGAAATTAAAAAACTGTCCTTCCTACATCTTAGCACTAATATTAAAATAAAACTACACAATTCTGACCAATTCACAACCCAAGTTAATAAATCATGAACTTTCATCATAGTGGGTGACATTTTTTAGGTAACACCTTCAAACATCTATTAATGAGTTAATGCAGCATTTCGCTCCTCATTTAACTGTTTACTTTTGATATTGGTTTGAATACAAAGGACATTCCACACTGATCAAAACCTGATAAATGCTACCGGCTGGACCCAATGTGTAAAAGGCAAGAGCCCACAAAATGTGACATTAAGAGTTTGAACTGTTGCATAATGTTTTGATTTAAGTCAGAATTATTCTATTGATTCAATCTTGGATTGCACTGCACCCTAAAAGTGAAAGAAAGCTCCAACACCATTTTTGCATTCCTCCTTCTGTAATTCTATTAGTACCGTACATGCTGCAGGAGGCAATTAGAAGAGGGAAATACTAATTCAGGACAGCCAGTGCAGACTAGATGGACCAACCGACCTCCCTACAGGACTGTCACAATTCTGTGATACAACTACATCAATAACATCTGCACTGTGTGTACTGGACTCTCTAGAGTGTAAAAGTTCTTTGTACTTTAACATATAGGGAGTTACGTGGAAATTTTATTGAAATGTAAAAAATATCTCTTTTAACCAGGGCAGATGTTGAGACCTCAAAGGGTCTAGGCCCAAAATGTCAGCTTTCCTAAGATGCTGCTTGGCCTGCTACGTTCATCCAGCTCCACACCTTGTTATCTTGGATTCCCCGGCATCTGCAGTTCCTATTATCTCAGATGTTGAGAGACTGGTTTCCCCTGGCTAGAGAATCAGGAACTAAGTCAGTCTCCGAAATAAAAGGTCAGCTGTTTATGAATGGGAGGAGACGTATCTTCATTCAGGAGGTGCGCATCTTTGGAGTTTACTATCCTTGGTGCTCTGTCATTAAATGTTCACAAGACAGAAATGAAGAGATCCTCGAGCAGCAAGGGTAGCGAGGCAAGAAAGAAATGATTACATTGAAGATCTGCCGTGATTTTATCGAACATTGGAACAGGCTCAATGGGCTGCTCATATTTCTGTTGTTCACCCAAATACATGGGCAGTGAACATATATGGAGGTCAAATTATCATTTACAAAACATTAGAAGTCATGAGGCTTTCTACTATGCATGTCCCAACTGTAGCGACTACACTTAAAATACAAGGCAAAGTGCTTTGGGGGACTTGTGCTGAATGTAATGAAAAGGTGCTATATAAATGCAAGTCTCTTCATTGCTCGCAGGTTGGTTAATTCTCTCTGCTCCTGCAGAATCCAGCATCTTCTGCACTTCTGATGTGGCAGAACATGAATGTTCACTCACAAAGTAAAAACAATGATTTTGGGAAATTAACATTCAACAAGCCTGTGGCATTCTGTTTGTGTACACTGTTTGGGGGCTGTTGTTTATTTTTAAACATCCCCTGCTGAGTGTTGTAGTGTTTGCTGCTTCCACAAATTGCATAAAATCAGCAGGGAAGGGATATAAAAATGAAATGAAAGCTCTCCACGTAAAACAGAATGACGCAAGAACATTGCAGCAACTCATAGATACATGCCTTGGGGGAATAATCCCTGTATTGTAGTCAATTGCCAGAATTAAAATAAGACAACGTTGATGCTATGCTTTGTGGAACCTGGTTTTTCCCAATTTCAGTTATGTATTCCCAATTTCCTTTGGCATATCCTTGCTAGCTGGTGGTGTTCAGCTGCCCAGCTTCTTAAAGCTCCAGAATGTCCCCTATTTGTCCCTTCTTCTACCTTTAACAGGCTTCCCAAAACCCTTCCTCTGACTAAGCTTTTGCCCTCTTACCTGAAAGCTTCCTTTTGCAGCTTGCTGCTAAATTTTGTCCACAAACACACCTGCTTAAAAACTTATTGGGATGTTTTCCTGCACTAATAGCTCTAAATTCAAACTGTTGACAGTTTCTTTTCAGATCCAGAAGTAAATATTCAGCTCCTTTACAGTAAGATTCTGATTTTTGTCTGGAGCATGCCTACAGATCATATGGTACAGCACATTAATCTGTATCAAGTAGATGGATCGAAGGCTCAAGCAAGGGATCTAACCTCAGATCAGTGTACTGAGAGGACTCTTCCAGACCTGGGAAGGTCCAAAGAGGAGTCATAAATTAACTCAAAACATTTAGTAAAGATACCATAGTCCTAGTGGACCACCAGGGGGGCGTCTCATTGGAGAGACATGACTGGTAGCTGTTTAACCAGGGGGTCGCTACACATCAGATGGGGCAGGGAAGAGGTTGGGAGAGAGAGTCCCTCACGGTAACCTCAACAGGTGAGAAAATTGAGCTTGAATTATCAGCATCATTCTGTATCACAATGCAGCCATCCAGCTAACTGTTCTCCAACTCGAAATGTTAACTGTGCTTCTCTCTTCCCACAGATGCTGCCAGACCTACTGGTTTCTACAGCACTGTTTCTGTTTGTTTCAGATCGCCAATATTTCGCTTTTACAGAATTATGCAGTACAGGAAACACCCACACAATCGGGCTAGTACCAGTTTGTTGAAAGAGCAGCTACAATCCAAGTTTAAAGTGAACTCCACCTTCTCCCCACACCCTTTAAAACCAGGATGGGGGTGGTGTGTGGTGGGGGAAGGAGGCAGATAGAATATGAAGTGCTTAATAATAATAGGCATCCTGGGAAGACCTTTTTGTCGCCCAGTCTTCAACTGCACAAAAATATTGCAGAAAAGGGAGAAGCTCAACAACAGCACACTTGATGAATGTTCTAGAAATAGCCAAGGATCAAAAAGAAAGCAAGCAAAATCCTGCAGATGCTAGAAAACTGAAATAAAAGCCGAAAGCGCTGGAGAAACTCAGTAGGTCTGCCAGCATCTGTGGACAACAAAACAGTTAATATTGAGTCCATTATGACACGACTTGAGAATATGAAAAAAAACTCCATCTCTTTGTAAACTCAATGCTCTACATATCTCAGTGATGCAGAGCAAAAGGCAAATAAGATGCTGAATTACATCATTGAAACCACAAAGTACAAAGTCAGTTAAGAGTCAGTTGAGATTGGGTTTCGGTTGTACATTGCTTTAGTCAGACAACACCTCAAGTATCGAGTCAGGGTCAGATGGCCGAGGAATAATAGACATCCATGTATTGGAGGCAGCAGAGATGACAGCCAACCCTCCCATCCAACCTTCGTTAAATGCCTGATCTTTATGGACATCTACTACTTTTCCCACTTTTGCACGTGCTATCTGATAGTTATTCATCAACGGTCACAGTTTAATACATCAGTGACAAGGCTTTAGTTTATTGAAAGCTAAATGAGAGATGATCCCAAAATCCCCCCCACCCAAAAAGCTGAATTATTCAGCTCCCATGACACAATGGAGTCCAGTTAAACAGTGCTCTCAACCTGTCCAGTAGAAAGGAGGACAAAAGTAATTTCCAAACATGCAAAGCTATTTCTTCATTTGTTTTCAAAATGATGCCATGCCATAAAACAAACATTTCAAATGTGCTCAATTAGTAGATTCTGACCAACTTTTCAAAATATGTAAAATGGAGTGATTTATTTGGATTTCTTTCTGCAAATTATATGTTAATTACCTTCCCCTTTTGTGACTACTCATTCCATCCAGCTAAACAGTCCCATTTAAAATCAAAAGATGCCAAGCTTGGGAGATTGATTTTGTTACCAACTTGCTACTGAGCTGATCAGAAAAGCTCCCATTTAAATCCTAGACTTTGTCAGAGTCATTTAACACTAATGGCTCTTGGGCTAGGAAAGGGACAAAAAGAAACAGTAAAGGGTTTACTTTGTACCCACTATCTCTGGCTGTACATTTTAATACCAGGCCCAAAATTTGCATCCTCCATCATCAGCACACCTGCCAGACTGGACCGTAATGCACAAGAAGCACTTCAAATCAAACTTCCTTCTCCTTGGGCAACAAAGTCAAGATAACACCACCAGCATTGAAGGTTCTCTTCAAGTCTCTTTTGGTCTGCTGGCTCCTTTCTGTGTCAGCATGCAGAGCATCGAAAACCAGGATCTTCAGTAGTGCTGTGGGGCAAGAACAGGAGGATTGGGGATGAAAAAAAATCAGCGTGCTCAAAGAGCCAACACCAGCATAAATGGGTTGAATGGCCACCCCTTCGGAGAATTCTAGAAGAAGTGGAAGGAAGGAAGAAATTGTCTACCATTTGTAAGATTAAAAAAAGGCAAATAAATGGAAAAATGTTGAAAACGCACAGCAGGTAATGTAGCAAAGTGAAAAAACAGGAAGGTACCTCAACAATGCCTCTTTCAGTAGTCTTTGACATTCAAGTTAACATCCATTAAGAGTGAGCAGGAGGGAATCTTTCCAATCACAGACCGACCTGCATTCCCAACTCTTGTGTTTATGCCACCCTTCCACTCTGCTTCATTACTGACCATACTATTTACAGGCAGGACAAAAACCACAGCACATCCTCCTCCTACAACAACTTGAGCAGACAGAGCACCAACTTACTTTCCTTCACAGAGGTGTAGAATCATTTACTATACAGATGTTACAAAGGGACGTGACCAAACAGCAGCATTCTCATCATCCAGCAACCAACATTCAGTTACTTGGCAGATTTTATACAGCATCTACAACTGCAAGAAAAAACTGTTTAAAGCCAATTTTAAAAAAAACACTGAATTATCCTTTGTGCAAAGTCTTGCTAAAGAGGTGCTTTTACTAACCGGGAACAATTGCCAGGTATTTGCCAAGTTTCCACTTTGATAAAAGAGTTACATAGTCACATATTCTGAAACTGTTTTAAGATATGTTTAAAGGTGCTCAAAGATGAAATTAGGTCAGGAAATAGCTCCTGAAGTCTGCTCTAACCATGATCTTATTCAATATCAAATCCAATCTCACCATGACGTATGCACATCTAAATATTATTTGTGTGTTTGTATGTAAATGCCAGTTGATGATGCTATTGGAGCAAACAGGAGGTACCTATGGCAACCAGAAGGCGGACAACCTCATGCCCAGGCACCAGTAGTACAATGACAATTCAGATGGAATCTGGGATTGAGGGTGCTTCTTCAAAGCTGCTAGTGTGTTTGCTTCCACCACCTCCTCTGGCAGCACCCCTTGAACCTGTGTCTCCTCGTAATTGACCCCTCCACTCTGAGAAAAAACCTCATACTTTCCACTCTATCCAAGCCGTTCACAATCTTATGAACTGCTATCAGGTCACCCCTCAACCGCCTGCACTCAAGGAAAACAAACCGATCCAGCCTTTCTTCATAGCTAAAATCCCCCACACCAGGCAACATCCTGGTAAACATTTTCTGTACTGTCTCCAAAGCACCCATGTCCTTCTGGTAGTGTGGTGACCAGAACAGTACACAATATTCCAAGAGTGGTCCAATTAAATCTCTATAAAAGGTGCAGTATAACTTGCCTATCTTTATATCAATGCCCCTACCAATGAAGGCAAGCATGCCATAGACCTTTTTCTTTTATTATCATGTCTAGCTGCGCTATCACCTTCAGTGATCTGTGGATCTGCACACCCAGATCTCTCTCTCTCTATGACTAGTCTTAAGGATACTGCCATTCATTGTATCTTTTCCACTTGTACTTGACCTTCCAAAATGCATCACCTCACATTTGTCCAGATTGAACCCCATCTGCCATTTTTCTGCCCATGCCTCCAACTGATTTATGTTCTGCTCCATCCTCTGACAATCCTCCTCACTATCTGCAACTCCACCAATCTTTGTATCGTCTGCAAACTTACTAGTTAAACCAGCCACATTTTCCTCCTTGTACAGCATGAGAAGGTGCAGAGTGGTTGGGTTTCCATTGGTACAGTGATGCAGCAGAAACAGTGAACTGTCAATCCATAGCTGTAGGACTGGACAGATTATTCCTATGGCTAGGCACTGACCACAAACAAAACTGGCTGTTCTCGGGAGCCATTTTTCCCCCGACAAAAAAAAAATACGTGCATGTTTCTCATCTCCTAGTCCTGATCAATAGCTCGCCAACAGTTTTTTTATTCTTCAGTGAAATCAAAAGTCAATGCACTTTCCCGTAGTCAGGGTTCTCAGAACCTGAAATCAGCTGCTGTTTAGAGAGAATGTTGGTCCTGATCAAAGTAGGACAAAAAGCTTAGATTCCTAGTCCCCCTTTGGCAATGCTCAAGGACTCAGTTGGCTTAATTGTGACACGTTTAAAAGTTGTAGATATTTAACAGCACATGAGGCTGATGCTGTGCACAAAATAGGCGTGGTACTACATGAAACTCCCTTAACCTGCCACATAGTCTTGCATTACGATGAAATCTGATCAATGTTGATCACGCACATACACACGATCAAGACAAAGTGAAAGCTGCCTAGAAAGTTCAAAATTTGCAGAAGGGGATATCAGTCCATCCAGCAGGGAAACAGATGGAAACAAGCCTTGTAGCTGACCTGAAAACAGCAAATGAAAAGACACATCCAATAACGTTAATAGTCTGCACTCTATCACCTCCATTTGTAATGAGGAACATCACATCAAAAAGTCCACCGCCTCTATCCCATTCACCCATCATCCGGTATCACCGATCTATGTTAAACACGACTGGGAATAGCTCGATTTTAAAGTTCTGATCCTTATTTTCAAATCCCTCTCTGCACATTGGCAGACTGCTCTAGTCCAAATGTGCTTTCTCACAGCTCAAAATGGAATTTGCAGTAAATGAAGTGGTGAGAATTCACTCTAATCTCAGCCCTCTCCATCTCTGTAACCTCTTCTCGTGCTAAGGTGGAGATTTCTGCCCTCCAACAACTCTGACTTTTTGCACACGTACAAATTTGGTCCGAATAATTGGGCGTAACCCCAAGTAGCAATCACCAATAAACAAATGCTGCAAGACGGTGGCTCCAAAAGTTATTCCCCCCCCAAATAATCAATTGTTTTAAAATGGTGCCACACATTCAAATATCATGCTTAAGTGATTTTTAAAAAGAGTATGATATTGATTTAGAATGAATTCAGGGCTTGTGTTTACCTTAGTAGGTGTGGTCAGATATCAGGATGGAGTTGAGGTCAATATGAGATGAAATCCACAGCTGAATAGCAAAGTAATCCTCCACAGAGTCAGACAGTCATACAGCACAGGAAGAGGCCCTTCAGTCAAACCAAACTATGCCAAACATAATCCCAAATTAAACTAGTCCCACCTGCCTAATCCTGGCTCACACTCCTCTAAACCTTTCTATTCATATCTCCATGCAAATGTCTTTTAAATGTTGTAATCGTACCCACATCCACCACTTCATCAGGAAGTTCATTCCACACGCAAACCACCCCCTCTAAAAAAATTTGCCTTATGTCCTTTTAAACTCTCTTTCCTTTCACCTTAAAAATGTACCCCGGTCTTGAAATTCCCTATCTTGGGGAAAACAACTATCAATTTTATCTATGTCTCATAGTTTATAAAATAATCAGGTCATCTCTCAACCTCCTGTGTTCCAGTGGAAAAACTCCTAGGCTTTAAGAGCACAGCAGTATATGCGATTCTATTGTTCCTACCACATGGAATTGTTCCAGACAAATAAGTGGCACAAATAGATATTAGACTGTGACGCAATTGCCAGAGACATGGCTGCATGTTGATACATTGGGACCTGAACACTGAAGAGCATGTGACATTTAGAAAGAATGGGAAGCTGGGAAAAATGGGAACCAGTGACTCTTAATTAATTATGGTTCTCGCACAATTCCTAAATTCAGAAAGCCTGGATGTGGAAATAGTTCAAGCAGAGATGACAAATAAGGCAAGAGACGGGAGTCATATACAGACCTCCTAACAGTAACTACATGGTGGAATGAAATATTAAGGAAGAAGTAATCAGAAAGATCCAATGATAAACTTAATAGGAGATTTTAATGTGCATACAGACTAGAAAAGACACATCGGGAAGGATAAACTAGATGAGGAGATCACAGAATAATTTTTTAATAATTTCTTAGGACAACACATTCTGGAGCCAAGGAGGGACTGTTGTACAAGAACTGAAAGTGCAACAAGATGAGATTAATGAATAATCTCATAACACAGGTGACCCAAAGTAGTGTTAATGAAATTATTAAATTTGACATTCAACGAAAGCAAGCATGCAGGTACAGCAGGTAGTGAAGAAAGCTAATAGCATGCTGGCCTTCATCACAAGAGCAATTGAGTATAGAAGCAAAGAGGTCCTTCTGCAGCTGTACAGGGCCCTGGTGAGACCGCACCTGGAGTATTGTGTGCAGTTTTGGTCTCCAAATTTGAGGAAGGACATTCTTGCTATTGAGGGAGTGCAGCGTAGGTTCACAAGGTCAATTCCCGGAATGGCAGGACTATCATAGGTTGAAAGATTGGAGCGACTGGGCTTGTATACTCTTGAGCTTAGAAGGATGAGAGGGGATCTGATTGAGACGTATATGATTATTAAGGGATTGAACACTGTGGAGGCAGGAAGCATGTTTCCGCTGATGGGCGAGTCCAGGACCAGAGGACACAGTTTAAAAATAAGGGGTAGGCCATTTAGAACAGAGTTGAGGAAAAACTTCTTCACCCAGACAGTGGTGGATATATGGAATGCTCTGCCCCAGAAGGCAGTGGAGGCCAACTCTCTGGATGCTTTCAAGATAGAGATAGACAGAGCTCTTAAAGATAGTGGAATCAAGGGTTATGGGGATAAGGCAGGAACAGGATACTGATTGTGGATGATCAGCCAAGATCATAATGAATGGTGGTGCTGGCTCGAAGGGCCGAATGGCCTACTCCAGCATCTATTGTCTATTGTCTATTGTCTATTTGTGGGACAGAAGAGTGGGTCTGAAACAAATGTTAAAAATAAAGGTAAAGGTAATTATGAAGGCATGAATGCAGGGCTGGTTAAATTGAAATGTCAAATTCGGTTAATGAATAGGTCAAGAGAGATGCAGTGGCAGACATTTAATAGGATATTTTAGAACAGATGAATTCCAACAAGAAAGAAAAATGCAAGGGGATTTCCATCACTGATACTTTTCCTCCTTTTTAACCATTTTAGATGTTTAGTTTGCTGGCTCTCATCCATTAAATTGAAAACACTTCATGTCAGTTTTAAAAATATTGAAAAAGTGAGCATTGGGCCTATCAAAAGTGTGACTAGGAAAAATGAATGGATGGCAGATGAAATCAACCGGTAATTTGCATCAGTCTTCACTATAGGAGGATAAAAGTAATATCTCAGAAGTATTGGAAAGCAAGGAATGAAAAAGGAAGGAAGAACGAGAAAAATTAAAATGAAAACCAAAAAGTGTTTGGAGCTGGCACGTGTCTGGATCCTGGAGACACAAAGGACTGCAGATGCTGGAAGCCTGAGTTAAAAATAAACACGGATTTGGAAGAACACAGAAGGTTAGACAGCATGCAAGGAGCGGAGAAGTCAACACTATGGGTCAGAATGACTTTGGCTTTCCTGCTCCTTAGATACTATCCGATCTGCTGTGCTTTTCCATCTCCACATTTAAAATAAAAGGTGTCTGGGTCCTATTGGATTTAAATTTGATGCCTTAAAGTTGGCTTGCCAGATATCGATGCATTGGTTTTAATTTTCCAAAATTCCCTCCAGTTAGGAAAAGGTTTTATTAAAATGGAAAACACCAAATACAACTCCTCAATTCAAAAAGAAGGGGAGGGATGGGTCAGAGAGCAGGAAGCTACAGGTCTGTTAGCTTACCATCTGTCCTGGGGGGAAAAAAAGTGTAAGAATCTATTATTAAATAGATTACAGCAGGGCACTTAGAAAAATTTAAGGTAATTAGGCAGAGTCTACATGGTTTTGAGAAAGCTAAATCATGTCAAACCAGAATTCTCAGTTGTAGAGGGATCTTGGCCTCTTAATAATTGAATGGCAATAAATAAATACACAAGTACAGCAAGTAATTAGGAAAGTAAAGGTGGAATCATGTTATTTGTGAGAAGAGAAATGAAATTGAAGAGTTGACAGTTATGCTTCAGTTATACTGGTGAAACTATACCTGGAGTACTGTGTACAGTATTGGTCATCTTATTTCAATGAAGGATGAGAGTACACTGGAAGCAGTCAGAAAAGATTTACTGGACTAATACCCAGAATGGGTTAGGTGTCTTTAAGAAAGGGTTGAACAAGCTAGGTTTATATCCACGGGAGTTTAGAAGGTAACTTAATTGAAAGAGATGTTGGGTAAAGATGGAAAGGACACTTCCTCTTGAGGAAAAACATAAACGAGGGGTCAAGGTTCAAAATTAAAGGACTGCCCATTTAAGACAGAGAGGATGATTTTTTTTGGAGGATAATGAATCTTTAGAACTCTCTCCTTATAAGGAATTGGAAACAGATTTCTTGAATACTTTGATACAGAGGTAGATACAGTCTCACAAAGCAAGAGGTTACCAGATGTAAACAGGATTGTGGAGCAATCAGATCAGCCATGATCTTACAGTATGATGGAGCAAGTTAGAGAGGCTGAGTGGCCAACTCCTACTAATTCATATTGTTGTTCATGCAGAATGGGGTACAGAAGTAGATTCTGTAAACACTGATTTACATGAGCATAAGAATACTCACCCTCTACCCATATCATACATATGTAGTTATTTAATTTATATATAATAATTACATAACTTCTATATTGTATGACATTTCACACCTAGGCTACCAAATACTCATTTAGGAACTTAAAAAGTTAATAGTGTGGTCTTTAACAGTTCATTCTCAGAGGCACTCAATACGTCTAGAATGCTTTTTACCCCTGCCATCAGAAACTGTGGTCTTCAACAGCTCCCTACCATAAATCTTCCATTTCTTAAATCTTTCCGATTGTGAGCACACGACAATCCTGTCTTCCCGACCTTCCTGTTAAACCAGACATTACTTCCCTGCCCGCTTCTCTCTAACCCAGCGCTCTGCCTTGAAATGTGTAGTTGCTGTTAAGACCTGGTCCAATAGCCAAAGCAAGAGATTCCAACATAAACACGGGCATACAAGCAATAAACAAAAAGTTACACACATCGCAGGTAAATATAATTACAGTGCTCAAAACTACTGAGAGAATAGGAGTGTTCAAGAATTCCAACTACGTACAGCCTTGTACCACTCAAAACAGTTAAAACTTGTATGTGTCTGGCTCTCCCATTACAGTACAGTG
Source organism: Stegostoma tigrinum (assembly GCF_030684315.1). Classification (NCBI taxonomy): domain Eukaryota; kingdom Metazoa; phylum Chordata; class Chondrichthyes; order Orectolobiformes; family Stegostomatidae; genus Stegostoma; species Stegostoma tigrinum. The sequence continues at coordinate 6,597,923 of NC_081385.1, read as the reverse complement.
CACACTTTATTTCGTAATATTTATTAAAACAGTTGACTCTTCAAAACGTTAGCTTAGGTCAAAGAAAGCAGAGTTTATGCATTTAGAAATAAAGAACAGTACTGCACCAAAATGAGCCCATTTGATGCTTTGAATTTGTGCCAGCTCTTTTAAAGGGCACTCAACTTCACCCAGCTCTCCTGTTCCTTCCCCAATCACCACAATATTTTTCAGTTTCAAGTGCTCATCAACTTCCCTTTCGAATCTATTTCCACCGCCCTCTCAGAGAGTGCATTGCAAATCCTACCTACAGCGTGCAGGTGCCGGTGTTGGGCTGGGATGGACAAGGTCAGACATCACACCACACCAGGTTAGAGTCCAACAGGCTTATGTGAAACCACAAGCTTTTAGAGCACTGCTCCTTCAGGACTAAATCCTCATCAGGTACCGCATGTGGAGTTTCTTCCACATCCTCTGATTCTTTAGCCAATCACTTCAATCTGTGCCTCCAGTGATCAAGTCTTAAAGTATTGGAAACATTTACACTATCTAAACCCTCGATTGCTGTAAACACCTCTATCATATCAAATGTGCTCCTAGCATTCTCTGCTTGAAAAATGCCACCACCAGCTTCTCCAGTCTATCCGTGTAACTCCAAACTCTCTTCACTGGAATCATTCTCATAAATTGCTTCCTATCCTCTCCAAAACCCTTCACCTCCTCCTGAAACAGGGCTGCTCAGAATCGAACAATACTCCAGCTGAGGCCCAAATGACTTGCACATTCGTCCTTCCAGTGCAGGTTTGAATACACCCACTAAAACATTGTATGTAGCTACAAATTAGAACTAGGCCGTTCAGACAATTGAGCCTGCTTCACCACTGAAAAAGGTCATGGGTCATCTGTTCACGTTTTGAATTCTGAATTCCCATATGCCCCCAATAACCTTCAATTCCATTGACTAACAAGAATCTACCCAGCTCAGTCTTACAAATATTTAACGATCCCACCTGAGGCATTAGCTCAAACATTCTTCATATACAACATCTCTAGGACAGCGAGCATTTTCGGCTGGTAAAGCCTAATCATGATGGCATATGTGTGACTTCAATGGGCAGCAATCAGGATTAGAGTTATTAGCTCAGAGATAGCAAGAACTGTGGATACTGGAGTCAGAGACGACACAGTAGGCCGGACAGAATCAGAAGAGCAGGAAAGTTAACAGTTCAGGTGGGGACCCTTCTGCAGAAAGGTGGGTGGGGAAAGGGAGCTGGGAAAGAGAGAGAGGGGGGACGGGTGGAGTTGCAGTAGTTGATGGAACGCTGATAGGCTAGCACCATTACGGAGTGGTGGGGATTGATCAGTGGGATGGGTGGGGCAGATAGGTGGAAGAGAAGATGGACGGGTCGTGTTAGGTCAAAGAAGTAGGGATGACATGCTGGGCGTGGGGAGATTTTAAAACTGGTGAAGCCCTCAGCCCAATGGCCTAAACGTGGATTTTACCAGTTTCAAAATCTCTCCACCCACCCCCGGCCTCATCCCATGACCAACCCTGCCTCCTTGACCTGACACAACCTGTCCATCTTCTCTCCCACCTACCTGCTCCTCCCAACTCATTGACCAATCCCCACCATCCCCTATCTGTACTCACTTACACCAACCCACCTACCTTCCCCAGCTTCCTTTCCCTTCCCCATTTCTGAAGAAATATCCTGATCCAAAACGTCAACTGTTCTTCTCCTCTGATGCTGCCTGGCCTATTGTCTTTCCCCAGCTCCACAATGTGTCATCTAGGATTGTTGACCGATTTCCCCCTCATTATTCTGGGGATATAGACACTAAATGGAGGAAGATAGTGACATTGTGGCATTTCACAGGATAAGCAATCTGAATGCAATGACCAGTGCTGTGGGGACAGTTTAAATCCCAGCACTGCAGCAATTAAACCTGGTTAATAAATCTGATGTATAGTAAGAGAGATAATAGTTACCATTAATAGCCATAAAAACTCATACGGCAGGGAAGGATGTTACATGCCTGGCCAACATGTGACTCCAGACACATAGCAATGAGATTTACTCTTCGCTGCTCTCTGAAATAGCTTAGCAAGACAAGGGGACAATTAGGAATGGGCAACAGATACTGGCGTTGCCAATGTCCACATACCACGAAAGAATAAAAAAAACTTAGACTCTGCACTGCCTAACATTTCACAAGCTAAGGAACATCATTTTGTGTGTGAAGCACATATCAAGATTGTAAATATTTTCAAAAGGAAACATTTACAATTTGTTGTAGTCCGTTTATTCTTCTAAACCACACACACTATGTTGGAGTATTTTGGGAACACTTACTAGAAAACACTGTCAGAGTTCACAAGGCTTTGCCAAATAAGATTACAAATTCTTTCAAACCAGGCTTCTCTGCCCCCGACCCAATAACCATGCCACAACTTGCTGTGAAAGTAATTGAATGGATCATAAAGGGAGAACAGAATTGGTCTTAGTTACGATATAGTTCTTGATCAAATGCTCTCCCAATACAGACTTCCCTGGTTCATTCAAAGAAAAAGCCTCATTACTAGCGTAAGCCAATGTTTTGGCCTGGTAAAAACCAAAACTGGCAGAACAAGAGAAAAATAAATTGCGAAAGATGGATGGTTAGAGGCAGAGAGAGAAAAATGGTGATTCCCCTTCATTCTTTGGCACACAAATAAAAATAGGCTTAAAATTAATTAATAAATAGAAACAGAAAATAAGTAGCACTTTCCAAAGATTGGTGTCACAACCTTTATACCTCAAACTAGGTTTTCAACATGGAGCTCCTGAAGCCCAAGAGACTGACAGATGTACAGTTTTAGTTTTAACTATGGCTCTGTTGTGGTGTGCCCACTGCTGACTTAGAAGTGGAGGCTGTGCACAAAGATCCATCTGGAGACTCTAGCGCAGTGCTAAAGGATGGGTGCATTGGCAGAGATGCTGTTTCCAGATGATAGATTACAAGATCCCTCTTTGCCCTCTCAGGTAAATGTAAAAGATCCCACAACAGATCTGGGCTGTTCTTTTCCTACAAATTTATAGTGACAGGGAAGGAGGAGTGTTCCAAACATAACGGCAAAGACCATAGAACTGCACACAGGCTAAAAGAAGCTAAAAAAAATTTGAAAACTGCTAGAAGCAAATGTCACTTTGTCAGCACTTGAGGGTAAATTCAAAGAAAGATTTAGCTTCAGATCCACAACAATATCCCAGAATCTTTGCTGTATTTCAGGATTTCAACATTCCCAATTCCCTCTGTCTCCAAGTTCCAGTTTTTGTTCCTGCACACTGGACTGAACAGACCACATTATAATTTTAAATGTTAACTTGTGAAATAGCTTGTGGGTCGACTGAAACACGATACTCTGCCCTTTAAACGGCCAAAAAAGAAAATCATGACCCTACCAGTGCAATTGCTTTTCTTTAAAATAAATAAATACAAGCTAGCTAATTAAGAGTTTCCAGAACGGTATAATTAAATCTTACACTAATTTACTGACTGGACAATGACAGCATTCTGGAAGCTGTACAATTTTGACAAAAGGTGGTAGATATATTTTGGAGGAAATTTGACCCTTGCTCTCGCACAGATACTTGACACAGGCCCCCTCCCCCCTCTCCGAGGTCCATTGTCCTCTTCCAAATGGAGTCCCACACCCTCGTCAGGCCTGACTGCCTTGTACAATGAGCTGTTTCGGTCCATTTTGGAGCTATCCAACCCCCCACCTACCCAACCCCCACCTCAACCTACCCCTGTGCACTGTGCTCCCAATCCCATAAAGGCCTGACTGAACAAACACAGTGCCCTTTCGACATGGCCTCCCAGGCTCCCATTTCAGTCTAGGAATGAAAAGGACTACTGTAAGTGAGAGAGGCTGCTTTGACCTGCTATTGTCTGCTCTCAAACCCCTGCATCCACTCTACTGTAACACAGCCATGCCCTACACAATGGGCTCTCTGATGGCTGTGCTAACCTTTGCTGGAGAGGGGTAAACCCATAGTTTTAGGATTTAAAATGAACACACTGCCAACTAGTCCCTACCTGCTGTGCACTCAAATTCTTAAACTGTGGTATCCCCACCGAAGTGGGCACTGAGATAATAAAATCCCACTAATTTTCTTTAAAAAGCCGACTGCAATGTTTGCTTTCCATTTTTCTGCAACAAATGTCTTCGCAAATTAAAATAATTTTGACTGCTAAAATAGAAATAAAGAGCATGACTTGTATAAGCAACATTTAAAATTTTAGTCCAAAGGAATCATGGAACAAAAGTGTTCAGCGATTTCATTCAAATTAAGATTTTCTTCTTAAACTAAAAAGTGCCAAAAATATAACCTTCAGTAGCCCTGGAAATAAAGGCAATGTATCCCAGAAGTTGCATTTGGATTTCTCCAATTCAAAACCAGAACTGGGCACTAGTGAGTTGCAGCTGCATTTAAGAGCGTTGCTATTCACTTAACTTCTGAAAGCTGAACTGTCCCTAAACCCAAACCTCATGTACTGTTTTTAACACCAAAAACAGTTCTACTTGTCAAAGTTGCATTTTGTGCTCTGGACTCTGTCACACTGTACACACCAAGCAGATTTCACAGAACTGGTAGCAATGGCTAAACACTTTGTCAAAGTTCTTTCAAAGCTCCCAACTGCAATATCCTTTTCCACCGCACCACCCCCCACCCCCAAGCTGGACATTAGGATGCAGAACTGTGCAAATGTGTCAAAATACCAATCTCCTTCATGCATAAGGAGAGGCAAGAAAGGCTGCAACAGCACAAAAAAAACTGATGAGAATAATGCCAGAAGTGAGAAGTTGTATATATCAGGAAAGATTGAACAGGATGCTTCTTGAAAGAGAGTTTACAAAGAGGATCATCAGGGAAGACAACGCAGCAACGACATTTCCAACAGCAGTGAGTCAATGTCTCCAAACACAAATAAAAGGGGCTGCGAATAAATGTAGAGGAGAAACTGTTTTACCTAGAGTGCACAAAATTCTAACAAATTGGAGCAGTTACAATGAATAGCATACATTTAAAGGGAAGCTGGCTATGTACAAGAGGGAGAAAGGTATAAAGGATACGAATAAATTTTATGCATTCACTCCAAAGTAAACTCATTAACCCGCAGGAACCCACACAGATTGGGAGCGGAGGGGGTTTATTGGCCAGAGGCAAGTAAGGGCAAACCCAATCCGCGATTAAATACAAAGATTAAGGTCCCTTGAAAACAGGATGAGGTGTTGGGAATGAGGGTGTGGAGGAGATCATGGAAGAGCAAGAACGGGATGCTTCAGACTGCAGTTTTAGTTTCCTCTTGTGTAGTAGACAAGCATTGTAGGTGATTACTTCATTTGGGGATTGTACAAGGTCGAAAGGAAGTTTTAAACCAGCAGGGGGAAATCAATTTAGTGTAGGAGAGGACTTTGCCTTATCTTCTAAATTATACCATTACTCATTAAGCACATAAATACATATAACCACATGCGCCAAATAAAAAAAACAGACTGAGGCTACTGTTAAAAATGGCCAGAAAGAGTTTCCAAATTTAATGATTCAATATTGCAGCAAGAACAGGTGGAACATGTGAATTTAGTGGAAAATTCTAACCTTTCATTATTTTCCTCTCCACAATAGCCAATGTGCTAAGCTGGTTTCGAAGGGTAATCCCCTTTACAGTTAATCAGGTCCCTGCCCCCACAGTCCCAGTTGCATACAGATCAGGTAACAATGTTTATCAATTTCATTTACAAACTGAATGCAGCTTGGTTTCAGGAGGGAACTGTTTGGGAAAGGGATGAGCGGGAAGCAACTGGTCCATATCCTTGGCCCCAATCACATGACCATTTATCAGGGAGAGCAAAAAGAAAAGCTGGGAGAGAGATAATAGAGTATGAAGCTGGATGAACACAGCAGGCCAAGCAGCATCTCAGGAGCACAAAAGCTGACGTTTCAGGCCTAGACCCTTCATCAGAGAGGGGGATGGGGTGAGGGTTCTGGAATAAATAGGGAGAGGGGGACGTGGACCGAAGATGGAGAGAAAAGAAGATAGGTGGAGAGGAGAGTATAGGTGGGGAGGTAGGGAGGGGATAGGTCAGTCCAGGGATGACGGACAGGTCAAGGAGGCGGGGTGAGGTTAGTAGGTAGGAAATGGAGGTGCGGCTTGGGGTGGGAGGAAGGGATGGGTGAGAGGAAGAACAGGTTAGGGAGACAGACAGGCTGGGCTGGTTTTGGGATGCAGTGGGGGGAGGGGAAGAGCTGGGCTGGTTGTGTGGTGCAGTGGGGGGAGGGGACGAACTGGGCTGGTTTTGGGATGCGGTGGGGGAAGGGGAGATTTTGAAACTGGTGAAGTCTACATTGATACCATTGGGCTGCAGGAATAGGAGTTGCTGTTCCTGCAACCTTCGGGTGGCATCATTGTGGCACTGCAGGAGGCCCATGATGGACATGTCATCTAAAGAATGGGAGTGGGAGTTGAAATGGTTTGCGACTGGGAGATGCACTCGGGTGAGAGAGTTTTAAAGTTATTTGTATAGAACATAACAGCGCAGTACAGGCCCTTCGGCCCTCGATGGTGCGCCGATCTGTGAAACCAATCTCAAGCCCATCTAACCTACACAATTCCATTATTATCCATATGTTCATCCAATGACCGTTTAAATGCCCTTAAAGTTGGCAAGTCTACTACTGTTGCAGGCAGGGCATTCCACGCCCTTACCACTCTGAGTAAAGAACTTACCTGTGGCATCTGTCATATATCTATCACCCCTCAATTTAAAGCTATGTCCCCTCATGCTAGCCATCACCAGAGGAAAAAGGCTCTCACTGTACATGGCATTTGTGAGCTTTTAGCCAGTCTGCTCTCAACACTCCCATGCTGAAAATGACAAGTTTCCATAGATGCAACCTGCCAGTCACACACACACACACACACACACACACACACACACAGACTTATTCATCCATCCACAAGAAGCCAATGAGACAACAATCTTCCATTTTGTGCTAGGGTTGAGATATTGCACAGACATGTGTAGTTGCACATGTGCGCGCGCGCACACACACACACACACACACACACACACACCCCAACATATTTCTATAATGTGCTCCTACCACTGAATGCAAAAGTAAAGCCAATCATGCCATGTAGCAAGCACAAGAAAGCAACTTTAAGTAATCTTTTGAATGATGAAAATCATTTCTAACAAGCCCAGGTTGCAGGTTATTAAAGGGTTCTGAAATGAATAGGGAGAGAGGGGGAGGCGGACCGAAGATGGATAGAGGAGAAGATGGGGAGGGGATAGGTCAGTCCGGGGAGGACGGACAGGTCAAGGAGGCGGGATGAGGTTAGTAGGCAGGAAATGGAGGTGCGGCTTGAGGTGGGAGGAGGGGATAGGTGAGAGGAAGAACAGGTTAGGGAGGTGGGGATTGAACTGGTCTGGCAGAGACAAAGTTCATATCAGTCTCAAAATATTATTCCTCTTCAGAAAATTCATACTGGACTCAAAGTTAACTGTCTCTCATTCATGCAGCACCTTTCGTCACTTCTGGACATTTCAAAGCATCTTACGTTCAAAGAGTTTTGGAACGTATCCAGTCTTGTAACACTGAGCACAAAAGTCAACTTACACACAGCAAGCTCCCACTACCAGCAACATGGATCACGATTGCGCAGGCTTTGTAAGATGTTGATCAAGGGAGAATCATCACCTAGGGAAGGGAAATATTCCAACGTATGTCTTCAAAAATAATACCATGTGATCTTTGTATTCAACCTGAGGGGGTCTCAATTTAATGTTTCATCTAAAAGACAACTTTAAGCTGCGCAGCACTCTTCTACTTCTGCATCATTAGGAGAGGAAGTGATGCAGCAGTAATTCACTAGACTATAATACAAAGCCCCACAGGAGTATGGATTTGAACCCCACCATAGCAGATGGTGAAACTGGAATTCAGCAAAAATCTGAATTTAGAAAGAGAGGGATAGCCACCCATGGTGGCCAAGAAACCATTGGCGGTTGTCGTAAAAACCCATCTGGCTCAGTAAAGGCCTTTAGGGAAGGACCACCCTTACCGGTCTGGCCTACAGGTCACTCCAGACCCATAGCAATGTGGTTGACTCTTAACTGCCCTCTGAACAATTCGGGTTTGATAATAATTGCTGGCCTAACTAGGCGGTGCCCTCATCCCGTGAATAAAATTAAACAGAAAGGCTCAGGAGCCATTATTTTGCCCAGAGATTGGAATTTAGGATCACATTGAGTGGTTGAAATAAATGGCAATTATTTAAGAGGTGCCTGGATCAGAGTATAAAGAAGAAAGAAAGAGAGAGATATGCTCTTCGGGGAAAGAGACTATAGTTCAGAAGGGACTGAATTGAGTGTTGAGAATGGCATGCCCAGTTGGGCTGAATAGCCTGCGTTGCAAATACAAAGTAATTCTCTGATGAAAAACAAATTGGAAAAGCTGGCCCGTCTTCACAGCTAAGGCCCATTCAGGTGTGGCTCTGTCAGGCTGCTGTATTGATCAGGAAGGGATCGGGAGGGGAGAAGCAACCAAACAGTCACTTCCATTGGAACAGGAACAGGCCATTCAACCCCTTGAGCATGCTCCACCACTCGATGAGATCATCATTGAAATGTGGTCCAACTTCAAACGCCTTTGGCCCACATCCCTTAATATTTTTACTTCACAAAAATCTACCTACTTCAGCTTTGAGACAAACAACTGATCGAGAACCCACTGTCATTTATAGGAGTTCTAAAGTTCTACCACCTTTTGTGTAAAAGTGCTTCCTAACATCTCTCCTGAATGAGAATTGGGGACAGACCAGACTATGCACTACCCACTTCCCCCCCCTCCACGTCCCAATGAAAATAGTACATCTTTTTCTATCGTCTTTTCCTGTCATATCCTCAAGATTTCGATCAGATTGACCCTCACCCTTCTAAATTCTAGAAAAAACAGGCCTAATTTGTATAAACTGTCCTAACTTAATCACTAAAGTCTAGATATCATTCTTGTAAACCTACACTGTACTCCCTTCAAGGTCAATATATCCCTCCTAGGTGTTGCCACATCAATGCAACACTTACCCTTTAAACCTGCCAATCATGGCATTATGGACAAATTATCATCTCATGCATGGAGCCAGGACATTTCACAACCTCTTAGCCAAATTTGGTTGTGTCTGGATGACATGATGCTGAAGTCAAACATTACATGCTCCAACCTTCAAGATAGCAGTCCAGAGTTCAATGTGATAAACCAAATGCTAACACGCACATCAGGAATGGTTATTGCAACAGACTTTGCCAGAAGTCACAGAGTACATTGTATTCTTAACAATTAATTGCAGCATTCCCACCCTAGGCACCTCTCTTTTTGACCTTCACCAAGAAACTGAGGACTAACCAATTTTGTGAAACCTTATTCTTCAGTCTCTTTCTCTCACACACTGTACATCAGCTCACTGATGCGTAAATGCATATCAATTAATTGCTTGAATTATCTTGATGTATCAAGATATCAAAACAGAAGAAAAATACATAAGATCGCTGTGATTGTTTAGATAAATTATTCCAAGCTAAACAATTCCAAAAGTAATACATAATCAACAGAAAAGAACTTGCTGATATTTACCGGTTTATGGTAAATATCAATGGAATATTCCAATGTAATAATGAACAAGCTTACGAAATAAAACTGCTACAGCTGTGGTTATCATTCTCCGCTATACCAGCCAGGTCTATCCAATTTGTTCCATTTGCCTGGTTTTAACTCCCAAACCTGCAGTTTTTTTGGTTTCCTTCAAGTATGCATTCAATTCAGCTTTGGAGATTATTTTTGAGTCTGCTCCACTGTTTACTGAGAGTATGCTCCAAACCATTGCAACTGTTAGCTGTTGAGCAATAAACCACATCTTGTGGTTCAAAACAATAATGGGTCAGCAAGCTTACACAAGTCTGTTTTCACTAAGTACATAAGATGCTGTGATGTAGTGTCAGAATATCCAGCAGCCCTCTGGAATTTAGCAGCTAGTCAATGATGCGGGTCATCCTGTTCTACTGTAACTAGATTCACACTATCTAGCAAGAGCAACTACTCAATTGACGCATCGTCTCAGCCTGCTCCTGCCCCACCGAACTCATCCTCACCTATCTGGACTCCATTTTCTCCCCATTGGTCCAGGAACTCCGTACCTACGTCCGTGACACCACCCATGCCCTCCACCTCCTCCAGGACTTCCAATTCCCTGGCCCCCAACACCTCATTTTCACCATGGACGTCCAGTCCCTATACACCTGTATTCCTCATGCAGATGGCCTCAAGGCCCTCCGCTTCTTCCTGTCCTGCAGGCCCAACCAATCCACCTCCACCAACACCCTCATTCGCCTAGGTGAACTCGTCCTCACCCTCAACAACTTCTCTTTCGATTCCTCCCACTTCCTACACACAAAGGGGGTGGCCATGGGTACCCTCATGGGCCCAAGCTATGCCTGCCTCTTTGTAGGTTACGTGGAACAGTCCCTCTTCCGCACCTACACAGGCCCCAAACCCCACCTCTTCGTCCGTTACATTGATGACTGTATCAGCGCCGCCTCTTGCTCCCCAGAGGAGCTCAAACAGTTCATCCACTTCAACACCTTCCACCCCAACCTTCAGTTCACCTGGGCCATCTCCAGCACATCCCTCACCTTCCTGGACCCCTCAGTGTCCATCTCAGGTAACCAGCTAGAAACTGATGTCCATTTCAAGCCCACTGACTCCCACAGCTACCTAGAATACACCTCCTCCCACCCACCCTCCTGCAAAAATTCCATCCCCTATTCCCAATTCCTCCGCCTCCGCCGCATCTGCTCCCACGATGAGGCATTCCACTCCCACACATCCCAGATGTCCACGTTCTTCAAGGACCGCAACTTTCCCCCCACAGTGATCGAGAACGCCTTTGACCACGTCTCCCACATTTCCCGCAACACATCCCTCACACCCTGCCCCCGCCACAACCGCCCTCAGAGGATCCCCCTCGTTCTCACATACCACCCCACCAACATCTGGATACAACGCATCATCCTCTGACACTTCCGCCATCTATAATCCAACCCCACCACGCAAGCTATTTTTCCATCCCCACCCTTGTCTGCCTTCTGCAGAGACCACTCTCTCCGCGACTCCCTCGTCCGCTCCACACTCCCCTCCAACTCCACCACACCTGGCACCTTCCCCTGCAACTGCAGGAAGTGCTACATTTGCCTCCGCACCACCTCCCTCACCCCCATCCCAGGCCCCAAGATGACCTTCCATATTAAGCAGATGTTCACCTGCACATCTGCCAATGTGGTATATTGTATCCATTGCACCCGGTGTGGCTTCCTCTACATTGGGGAAAACCAGGCGGAGGCTCGGTTCGCAACAAACAACTGCACCTCCCAGTCGCGAACCATTTTAACTCCCCCTCCCATTCCTCAGATGACATGTCCATCATGGGCCTCCTGCTGTGCCACAATGATGCCACCCAAATGTTGCAAGATCAGCAACTCATATTCCGCTTGGGAACCCTGCAGCCCAATCGTATCAATGCTTCAAAATCTCCCCTTCCACCACTGCATCCCAAAACCAGCCCAGCCTGTCTCCGCTTCCCTAACTTGTTCTGCCTCTCACCCATCCCTTCCTCCCACCTCAAGCCGCACCTCCATTTCCTACCTACCACCTCATCCCACCTCCTTGTCCGTTCCTTGACTTGTCCGTTTTCCCTGGACTGACCTATCCCCTCCCTACCTCCTCACTTATACTCTCCTCTCCACCTATCTTCTTTACTCTCCATCTTCGGTCCGCCTCCCCCTCTCTCCCTATTTATTCCAGTTCCCTCCCCCCATCCCCCTCTCTGAAGAAGGGTCGAGCCCCGAAATGTCAGCTTTTGTGCTCCCGAGATGCTGCTTGGCCTGCTGTGTTCATCCAGCTCAACACTTTGTTATCTAGTGATCCTACACTGCTTGGTTATAAATTGAATATCCTATAGTGTTCAATGTTTGCATTTAGATATGGAAAGTGACTTTTTTTATCTCTTTATTCATTCACATGCTAGGCAGCATTTATTGCTCATCCCTAATTGCCCAGAGGGCAGTTAAGAGTCAACCACATTGCTATGCATCTGGAGTCACCTGTAGGCCAGACCAAGTAAGGATGGCAGTTTCCTTTCCTAAAGGACATTAGTGAACCAGATGGGTCTTTGAACCAATGGATTCATACTCATCATTAGATTCTTAATTCCAGACATTTTATTGAATTCAAATTCCACTGCCTGCCATGGTGGGATTGGAACCTGGTTCCCCAGAACATTATCTGGGTCTCTGGATTAACAGTCCAGCGATAATACCACTACACCATCACCTCCCCTGAGGTGGAAGACTAGTAGTACGTAGAATGCCTGCAGTGTGGAAGCAGGCCATTCAGACCAGCGTCCACACTAACCCTCCAAAGAGCACCCCACCCAGGCTAACCTTCCCATACTCTACCCTGCCTGCCCTATCCCTGTAACCCTGCAATTATCATAGCTACCAAATCTAGCCTGCACATCCCTGGACACCATGGGCATTTTAGCATGGCCTTTCCACCTGGGCCCTGCAGTCGTATCCAGGGATAGTACATGAGGAACCACAGCCCACAAGTTATGAGGAAGGCTTGGAAAAGTTGGGACTGATTTTCCTGGAGAGAAAAAGGCCAAAAAGGTAGAAGTTTTGAAAATTGGGAGGAGTCTGCCAGTGTGGCTGAGAATAACCAGTTTTTAATCCCAAAATAGATTACATCTGTGCCCTCTGATTCTCAAAGATAAAACGTGAAAGAAACAAACACGAGGAGAGAACACAAACTTTTTCCTCACTGTGAGCAGTTTGGGTCTGGAATGCAAGGCCTGGACACAGTGGGGGCAACTTTCATTGAAGCAAAGGGTATTGGCTGGTTATTTCAACAGAAAACAAGGTGCAGGGTGGAGATAAAGGCAGGAGGATGGCCGTTAGTTAAAATGCTGACAGCAAGTGCAGGAGCGATGGACTGAACAGCCTCTTCCTGCCCCACAACAATGCTGCCATTCTGGAGTGGGGAGACAAAAGGTCTGGTGTGCAGAAACGAATGTGCATTGGGGATTTAAAACAAAGGCAAGAGCTTTGATGCTGGCATAGCATTTCAACACAAAAATCTCACCAAAACCAAAATACAATCCTGAGTAAGCATGGATTTTAAAAATTGCAGCCAGGATAAAAATGAAATAACCCTATAACGATGCATGAAGTAGGTGGATAGCAAATTAAATTCAACTTGCTTTGCTTTGTGCCTTTGTTTAAAAACAACTTTGAAAACACTCATTTTCAACACAAAATGACTTCAGTGTGATCAGACTGATTTTTGTTTAAAATCATAAATGCTCTGCTAATACCTCCCCCCAACTTCCAAGTCCCAATTTTAGTTGAGAACAGGAAAAGCTGAACAACATGACATTCTCTACTCTCTACCGGAGATTGTGTCTTTTGACCTTCTGTTGGGAGGTACGGCCTGTTGCATCTGGCAGGGGTTTGTGGGCGACAGAGTGGGAGGGGGTACACACACACACACACACACACACGGTGGGGGGGGGGGGGTCCAGGTGTGGTGCTTAGTCCCACAAAGCAAGGTTAGTGCCCGAGAACTGGCTGCCAGAGACACAGCGACTTGCTTACGGCTTGTGGGGGTGACAGGCCGACAAAACAAAGCGTGCAAGACAAAATGACTTAAAAAAATATTTAAAATAGGCACAAGACATATTGGTAATGTGTACCATACCGCATGCGAGATATTGGAAGAGCTCTGTCAGAGCTCATTCTTTCAACAAATCGGAGAAATATTGTTCCATAAGAGATGTAGAACACACTGATACTATTTCTTTATCTTTCAGCTTCCCTATCTAACCACAAGCGCACGGGTTTTTTTGACTTTGGGCTGTTTCACAATTAGCACGCTTACTAGTAGGAGGCGCAAATCCCCGTTGAGGTTTGCAATAACCGGTTCACGCTGGAAAGCAACTCGCGAAGAATTAAAACTGTTGTTGCACAACGACACCATCTTATCGCTCTCTAGACCTCAAATACATGCACTACTTCAACAAACCACATTCTATAACTAGTCTGGGTTGCCAGATTAGATGTTGCATTACTAAACCTTAAAAAGCACACGTGCAGCTGTCTATTGGTCAGTATACTGAGCTCTTATCTCGGAAGGAGAAATCGAGAGATAACAGAATACTGCTTCGTCACAACTTCGTGTCAAGCCATCAAACTGATATCTAGGTTCAGATAAGTTATTTATCTAATTAGCCCATTTTTGGTCTCATACCAGCACCCCACTCCTCTCATCCTAACTTGATTTACCCCTATTGAACTCTTCTCAGCCCACAATTATTCATTTAGGTTGTCAAATCTCACTAAATTCTGGAATGAGAAAGGATGCATTGGTGCTGGAAGGGGGTGCAGAGGGGGTTCGCTTGATAGTGTCTGGGATTGAGAGGATTGGCTTAACATGAGAGATCGAGTAGGTTAGTATTATATTCAGTTGAATTTAGAAGAATGAGGGGGGGGGAATCTTATAAAAAACATATAAAATTATGAAGGGGATAGATGAGACAGAAGCAGGGAGATTGTTTCCACGGTATCAGAGATAATGGGAACTGCAGATGCTGGAGATTCCAAGATAATAAAATGTGAGGCTGGATGAACACAGCAGGCCAAGCAGCATCTCAGGAGCACAAAAGCTGACGTTTCAGGCCTAGACCCTTCATCAGAGAGGGGGATGGGGGGAGGGAACTGGAATAAATAGGGAGAGAGGGGGAGGCGGACCGAAGATGGAGAGTAAAGAAGATAGTTGCAATGGGAGAGAGATTCCCTGAGGTTGGTCCGGAGGGAGGAGGGTAACTTCTTCAGGTTAGGCATCCCTGGAAGAGGCTTCGCAGTGAGGTTAAAATGGTATCAGAGATAATGGGAACTGCAGATCCAGCATCTGCAGTTCCCATTATCTCTGATACCATTTTAACCTCACTGCGAAGCCTCTTCCAGGGATGCCTAACCTGAAGAAGTTACCCTCCTCCCTCCGGACCAACCTCAGGGAATCTCTCTCCCATTGCAACTATCTTCTTTACTCTCCATCTTCGGTCCGCCTCCCCCTCTCTCCCTATTTATTCCAGTTCCCTCCCCCCATCCCCCTCTCTGATGAAGGGTCTAGGCCCGAAACGTCAGCTTTTGTGCTCCTGAGATGCTGCTTGGCCTGCTGTGTTCATCCAGCCTCACATTTTATTAGATTGTTTCCACTGGTGGGTGAAACTAGAACTAGGGGCATAGCCTCAAAATAAAGGAGGAACAGATTTAGGACAGAGTTAGGGAGGAACTAGTTAGGAATGGTTGTGAATCTGTGGAATTCCCTACCCAGTGAAGCAATTGAGGCTACCTCAGTGAATCATGTTTTTAAGGCAAAAATAGATTTTTAATAGTAAAGGAATTAAGGGTTATTGTGAGCAAGGCGGGGGTGGGACGGTGGAGAAGAATAGGGGTTGAGCCTGTAAAAAGGTCCGACTATGATTTTATTGAATGGTGCAGTAGGCTCAATGGGCCAGGTGGCCTACTCCTTTTGCTCATTAAGAGGTCTGCAGAGAGGATGCAGCTTTTGGGCCATTGCTACTCACGTTCAAGTTCAATTCCTGGTCTCTGTTGACACTCCCAGTGGAAGGATTCTGCCTGGTTATCTCCTGACAACCACTTCTGAACATTTAAAAGGCGCCATATAAATGCACTTTTTTCTCAAAAGAGGAGTGGCTCTTGTACAAATCCACTGCATTCAGCCCACAAGCAACACTTCATCCAATTTGCCACAAAATCCTTGCTGGTCTGTGATAGGATCCCCATATTGTTTGGTTGACTGTGTAACACAGTATGTGTATGTATTTGACTGCATTCCCCTTTATTGTTAAACAGTTTTGGATGTTTGGTGTGGGCCTCAAGTCTTTCAGCCACCTTCTTTGAGAGGGGTATCACTCCTGTCTTGCCATCACACAATTCAATCGCACAACAAACCTCCAAAACCAGTCTCCTACAGTCCTCTGCTCTCCCAACACTCAATTTTGCTTCATGACCAGGACAATGCAGGGAAAAGTGGAGACAGCGGACCTCAATAGCCTAACACAAAGCTCAAGGATTTGCTAACTATTGTAGCACCCATAAAACAGACAAGTGTTGAAATTGAATGAAAGGCAAAAGTTGAGCAAAGCAACAGCTGTACAGGAAGTTTTCTTTTCCCCGGTGCCTTAATTCTCCCAACATTAAGCAACACTCCAGCACTCCAATGATTAATGGGTGTTTTTGCCAAGAGGTTTCTATTTAAAAAGACATTAACTATATCTAGTTTGCTATGATATTCCAAAAGCAATTTTGATCAATAGCAAAAGCACTCGGCAATGTTCTTGCAGGTGGAATGATTGGCTGGTGATCATAGAAGAAAAAAAGCAATTTGTTTTTAAACACTGGGTGAGCGGTGGTCATTCACATGAAGAAAGGTAACAAATCCTTTGTTAATTTTGAGCTACATTTAAGTCTCTGCTGCACTGCAGCCCAATGTTCACAAAACCCCATTCATTCATCCCTGCACTCACAAGAGGTCAGGATCAAGAGAGATATGGGAGGGTTGGAGGGGGATATTGGGTTGGGGACAGGGATTGCAGAGGAATTTTAAAAAGTGCCACTGGCTGCTGGCCCAGCAATAGCTATCGGCGAACACAGTGGCGTCACAGTGTGATACACATTTTAAAAAATCAACTACGAACTCACTGAATAACAGAGGACTGAATGGCTTACCCCTGTCCCTACATCATACAAGGAGAGCTTCAAGCAAGCTCAAAATGAGTTGTATAACGTGTCTGAAAGGGTGACTGAGTACAATGATCCACTCAGCACAATCATGTTGTGTGGTTGTGGATGCAGGTACAATTGCAAATGTCTGAAAGACATTTGGATGGATAGATGAATAGGAAAGGTTTGTAGGGATATGGACCAGGAGGAAGCAGGTGGGACTAGTTTAGTTTGGGACTATGTTCGGCATGGACTGAAGGGTCTGTTTCTGTACTGTTTGACTATGACTTGGTGGGAGGAGCAATGTAGATTCATGGGAGGAATGGAACCTAGCTGGACCTACTCAAAATTCTTTGCAATAACGTAGAGTCTATTCTGATAACCTATAAATAGTTGCAGAGTTCCATTAAACAATATCTTGTCTACTCTACAAGACTCTCATCAGATCTGAAGGCAGCTACTCTCACACAATAAACCATATTAGTCCCTAGAGGAACTACACATGAAAGAAATTGATGGCAGTTCACACAGACATACCAATCATTCCCAACCAAACCAGTCACACTCTGCCATCCTGCCATCCACCAGGTGATTAGCCTGGGATTGCACTGCAAAATAACAATGAAGCCAGAAATCTATCTTCAGTATTTATTCAAACGACCTTAATACAGCAGCATCCATGAGACAGAGAGTGAGATGTTGTTGCAGCCAAAGTTCAGTATCTGACTGGGGTCCACCACTTCATAAATATGCCAAGTACGTCATAACAACAAATCTTTTCCTAAATGCAGAAATGGGTAACTTTCTTTAAAAAGAGAGACTTGGAAAATTGTACTAGTTCAAATCAGTCCTTAGAAGCCTTCAAACAAAAAAAATTCTCTGCCCTCTGCAAGATAACCTCGCAATACTAGAACAATTCTACAATCTTCCACACCCCCTGCTCCCCAGGAAGGAAAATGGAGTTGAGTGTGGAGTAGTTGAGAGCCAGGCTACATCCTGCTATTAGTGTGTGACCATTTTCATGATTATTTTGCAGGTAAATCCATTCTTGACATCGATCAGTTTTGTACACCACAGCTTTGGAATCAGATACATTCAACAACATTTCAAAATAGTTTGTAAAATCTCTTATTCCTGTATCTTAAGTTATCTAGATCTGTCCTCTGGAACTCCATCCTTTCACACTTGTGTGTGTGTGTGTGTGTGTGTGTGTGTGTGTGTCTCTCTCTCGTCTCTGTTAACAGTGGCCCTTAAATCTCATTTGTCAAAGCAAAGCACCTATTCTAATATCCCATGAGGTTTAGTGAAATACTGCAATACAATAATCAATCCAAGGACATTTTACGATCAAAAATGTGTTATCTGCATTAATTGGAGATAATGTTCAGCTCAGGTTTTTTTCCCCCCGATATATTGGGGGATAGTTGTTTGCCTTTTAGCACGATTAGCCACTATTGGACTTCACATCCGGTGGCTCAGGGCCAATGTAGTTTATGGGTCTGATATTAATGCTGACATTTTATGGTCCTTTATTCACAGACCAGGATGAAAACAATCTGACTGATCTTCTGAAACTGAGCCAGGTATAAAAGTCTGTTTGAAATGCTGAGGAAGAGTCACTGGACCCGAAACGTTACCTGATTTTTCTCTTCACAGATGCTGCCAGACGTGCTGAGCTTTTCCAGCAACTTCTGTTTTTGTTCCAGCTTTTGACACACTTCAATCAGGTTAGCCCACAAAACCACTTGGTTTCTCAAAATCATACAAGCTGCCACAACCTACATCTTCCTGGGCTGCATCTATAAACAGCACAAGTCAGCCTTGAAGAACAGTATATATGTGAAACACACCATTTATTTTCCCTAATGGCTGCTGTCTGGGAACTATGCTTGGAAGGCAGATTACTTATGCCAATATCCAGTCTAGATTCCCACACCTAATCTCTAGCCACTCTGGTCACTTTTACCAGTCAGCTGGTTTTAATAGTTATACTAGTAAGTTATCAAACATCTTGTCCCAGGCTGTTGCAAAATGGTTTGATGTCTCAACCCTTATGGCATCAGCACTTTACACAGTGGTGTTACCTTATGTGTAAATAACACTGAACCAGTAAGAGTTCCATATCAATCGAACTTTTGAAACATGAGAGAAACAACTTAGGAATATAGCATTTTATATACTGACCTTTCACCTCAACTGGGTTCCAAGACACCTCAAATGCTAGGCTGGAAATCTCATCTTCGCATGAACAGTTAAAAAGGGCAGAGTCTGGAATGGTGACACAGAACTTTAAAGCAGAGGCAATGACCGATCAACAGAGCGCTGCCTCTCATAGTCCTATCCATTCAGACCATTCCCTTGCTCTATCATTTTTTAAAAAGTTCCAACATTATGAATTCTCATTTTGTCACTATTTCTGGTGGAGTATTTTGCACGTTAAAAGACCATAGAAATTTTTTTTACATCTTCACCCTTTGTTCTTGTAATTATCTAAGTTTCTATTTTGCTGAACAATCATGACAGATTAAACCCATTTAACTGCTCATGACTTAGGGTGATTCAGTTAGGCCTCTAGTGGAACAGAGTTCCAGTCTCTTTAGCCTATCCTCATAAAGCATATGAACCTAGGTACCTATCTAATGAAGCTCTTCCACACACTCCACTGGTATAGTTGTCCTTAAATACACACCCAAAAAACTGGGCAATGTTTCTAATTTCAGCATTGCTGATAAAGACAGACCTAATATCAAAGCTGTGTCATACACTCGTCAGGACAGAACTGCAAGAACATCAAATCTCAAATGAGAGCTGTTGCAGCACAGTGGTAGCTTCCCTATTTTACATTAGAAGAGCTGCATTCAAGTCCCACCTGCCCAATGTGTGCCAGGTTGCTCAAAAAGAGCTAACAAATCTCAAAATTACAATTTAAAATACATGAGTAGAGGGTACCAAATGATTGGTAAGTGGACTGTGACTACTGAAGGTACTGCCATGGGAAATGCACCCAGAATTAGCCACCATCTATCAAAACAGAGATAGCAAGAACTGCACATGCTGGAGTCAGGAGATAACACAGCATGGAACTGGAGGAACACAGCAGGTCAGGGCAGCATCAGAGGAGCAGGTAAGTTGACGTTTCAGGTCAGAGGAGTAGGAAAGATGGGAGAAGTTCTGAAGAAGGGTCCCGACCAGAAATGTTGACTTACCTGCTCCTCTGATGCTGCCCTGGCCTGCTGTGTTCCTCCAGCTCCACACCGCGTGATACTTGTCAAAATAGCCCTGATTGTGCTAAAAGATACTTTAATAGTCAAGTCTGATTTGAATCTTAACTTGTAGTGTGGCTCATTTAAATGTGTGGCCACAAGCAAATGCAGAGCTCTAGCCTTCACCCAGAGGAAGCACACGTCCACACAGTGCATCTTTTTCAACTAGGTAAAATTCTGCAGCGGATTCCCATTGGCAATGCCCTTACTAATCATAGCTGACTTGTTTGAATTTAAAGTAAAGGTTTTCAGTGCATTTATTTGCCAAGGTAATTCCTCTACCAATTACAGTCTACTTGCCAGTCAAAACCTTCTCACAAACTGCTGTCCCTCTAAAGAACTGGTATTCTTGCAATTCGACCCTTGATACTTTCAGAAAAGTTTTGACAGAAATAATCTTTGTTCAGCAGTACCCTAGTCCTGTACAGCCAAGTGACTATTCAAACTAAACATCAGTCCAAAACTAGAACAAATGAAGGGTCTAGGCCCGAAACGTCAGCTTTTGTGCTCCTGAGATGCTGCTTGGCCTGCTGTGTTCATCCAGCCTCACATTTTATTATCTGAGGTTTAACACTGTTTACTTTCACTTGGTGCTTCCGCTGGTAAGATCCCATAATTGTATCAGACATGTTATGACACACATCCAAGTGAGTGTAACTTCAGCCCAGGCCTTCTGACCCCTAAGTATGTACACTACCACTGTGCCACAAGAACATCCCCCAGAGATGTATAAACTTACTTCAATCCCAAGCTGACATGAACTCCACAACGCCAGTTAACCTCAATTTGTTAACATGGCCTAAGTTGACAGACCCATTCAGATAAAGCCACACCCAGAAAGGGAGGCTCAGTGTAAAATGAAGTTTCACAGGTTATCGTGTCACTAGCTAGGCCAGCATTTATTGCCCATCCCTAATTGCCAGAGATGGTTTTAGTGAGCCAACGTCTTGAACCACTGCAGTCCCATGCTCATTTCCTGCGTTGGATTTTCCCAGTTTTGGGAAGAGGCACTGTTGCTGTTCCCATAGGGATGGAAGCAGGCCACCTAACCAATTGAATCTGTCCTGCCACTCAGTTAAAATCGTGGCCAAGCTGTGAACAACACTTATTATTGCTTTGTTGCTGAAAGCTTTACATACTTGCACCTCACAAAAGATCAATTTAAGTTTTTAATTTTGTTTTAAACTGACTCCAATGCGCAGCTTTGAGAAGGTTCTGGATTTCCACAAGACTCCAAAGTTACATTTATGTGCAGTTGAAACACAAAATGGTAAAGTCCCTGGAATGAATCATTCTCACCTGATTTGGATTTATCTTCTAAATACTATGCCTACAGTTAAGAGAGAGATAAGCAAAATAATCGAGTTTGCATATAGCGAAACTCAAAATGATCGCTTGCCAATTAATAAGAAAACCACATTGGAACCATGCAGCTGTGGTAGAAAGCAATGCCTATTATTTAGCTCCCAACTTTTAAAGTTTGATCTCTCTGCAGGAGGGAGTCATTATATTTGCAGTTCACCTTTCAACAATGGAGCACATGCCTTTATCAGAGCAGCTCCTCTCCATATATTGTATAACAGACCACAAGGTTATCAGTTAGATTGATAATACGTCTGTGGAGAACCTGTTGTTCAAACATATGCACAGACAAAAAGTGGGGCACATATACAAATCAAATAAAGTACCAGTTATAAGCTATTCCTGTCCGGCTCTCTTCAGCATACTCAATCCTGCAGGATATCACCACAGTCTCCAGGAGTTAAAGATTAATTTCCAAGGTGTTTCTTGTGAACAGCACTGGGGTGCTTTAAAAATTGTAATTCATGCCCTCTGTGCCTCTATGTGCATAACCCTAACTTATTTGAACCAAAAGATGTCTTACAACACTATTGGAGGAGATGATGAGAAATTGCTGGGAAAGGCAGGTTTGAGTTTGACTAGGACATTTTGTTTTCTACTGTAGGAGATCAAGGGGTGACCTTAGAGATTTATAAAATCATGAGCGATTTAGATAAGGGAAATAGCTGGTATCTTTTCCCTGGGGTGGGGTATTTCAAGACTAGGGGGCATATTTTTTAAGTGTACAGGAAAACATGCTAAAAAAAGTCACGAGGAACAATTTTTTTTAAGAAACACACAGTGGTTAGTGTGTAGAATGAACTTCCAGAGGATGTGGTAAATGAGAGTACAGTTACAATGTTTAAAAGCCATTTAGATAAGCACAGAAATGGGAAATGTTTGGAGGGATATGGGCCAAGTGCAGGCAGGTGGGGCTAGTTAAGTTTAGGTGTTATGCTCAGCATGGACTGGTTGGACTGAAGAGTCTGTTTCTGTGTTGTATGACTCCATAAAATCAAAATTTCTGCACATTAGATAACAGAGTCTAGTTGTTTCCTAAATTAGACAGGGGAAAGTGGGGAGATAACCCAGGAAAGAGTTACAAAGCATGTGACCAATAATGAGAAGATTGGGATGTGCCGAGTTAATGTTCAGACTTGTCACAAGACACAGACCTTAAACAAACCTCACCATTTGGAACTGTGAAAATAAAAGTATTTAATGGAGAATGTGGTCACAGACAGCTGGCTAGGATTGAGTGACCTGCCTGGTCGGAAACTGAACGAAACAAGGACAGAGGTTTTGTGGGGCATGCGGCAGCACGGTGGTTCAGTTCTTAGCACTGCTGCCTCACAGTGCCAGGGACCCGGGTTCGATTCCAGCCTCGGGTGACTATCGGTGTGGAGTTTACACATTCTCCCCGTGTCTGCATGGGTTTCGTCCGGTTGCTCCGGGTTCCTTCCACAGTCCAAAGATGTGCAGGCTAGGTGGATTGGCCTTGCTAAATTGCCCGTAGTGTTCAGGGATGTGTAGATTAGGTAGGTTTTAGGGAGACGGGCCAGGGTGGGATGCTCCTAGGGTCGGTGTGGACTTGTTGGGCCAAAGGGCCTGTTTCCACACTAGGGATTCTGCGAGTTTCAGGAAAGTTGAACAAATACTTGGAGAAAAGCATTGTAGGGAAGTGAACCTGGGAGACTCTGAAAAGTCAGTCCAGAATGGATTGATTAGCCTCCTTGTGAGATTATTCTGTTCCAGCTTATCTCAAATAGTTGCGTGTCAGAGCCTAACCAATGAAAATGATACTGGGCTATTAGATCACGGTCGGTATAACAGTTTGCATCCAGCCATATTGATAACTGGTACAGACTCATCATGTTCACCACCCAATATCCTCTCAACCTGATAATGTGTCAATACCCCCCCGACCGTGCAGGCCTGATCACAATTAGTCAACTCAACAGGGACAAAACTTGGAGTGTTACTGTCAGTTTATCTTAGGATAACAGAATAGTCACATCGATCATTCAAAGCAGAGGAGCCTGTTTTTGTTTGTGCTCTTGAATCATTTTAGTTGGCTGATGTTTCTGTGTTGATGGCTGTTCAACATGTTTAAACAGGTTGGGTTGAGTTAAACTAGGCTACTGCAATCAAAAAATAAGTTTGAAACATGGAGAACATTCAGACATAATTGAGAGGGGGGGCCTGGGGGCAGGGAGAAGGGAAGAGTGTGAAGGCGGTGGGGGTGGGTTGGGGGAGGGGAAAGAGTGTGAGGGAGTTGTGGGGAACTGAAGACAAAAAGTGGTTGGTCTCCAAATTATAGAAGGTTGAGCTCATAGACTGAAGGCAACACCTTCTGGTCATTGAGAACAAACTGCTCCTTCTCAAGAGTGACAACACACACTGCAAGCTGGGCTACAAGTGAACAACTCCAAAATGAGCCAAAATAAACAAAGTGGGAATGTTTCTACTCTGAAAATGAGAGGTTAAGGTAACTGTAAAAAGGTCTGAGCAAAGGGAATTGTCTTTATGCCTTCATTTCCTCATGATCTTCATAGATGTTTTGCATGTTTTTAGGTACACATCATTCATAAGGAGAGGAAGCTTTTTTTTCTCTTCCCAGATTACTGGGTAATGCATCACACAGTAGATTCCAAACCATTGTCAATTCTTCTCTTACATCATAGCATAATCTTTGCACTTTGAAATTTCCCTCCTTGTTTCATCTCAGCTTCAGTTTAGATGACATCCCAACTCCTCTAACTTTTCAGTTCCCCCTCAGTGGGAAAAGGCAAGACTCAGTGCATTTTTTTTAAAACTTCTCTTCCAAACGTGTTTAAACTTTGTGTTGGTCAGTACTTTTCCTCTAAATCCAGAGGAACAGAGGTGGGCCAATTCAGCCCTTCAAGCCGTCTTATCCATTCAGTTAATTAGATTCTGACTGTTCTCAATCATATTCATTTATCCACCTGAAATCGTTATCTCCCAACGTCATAACCAGGCAAAAATCTAGTAGCTTCATCAGAGGCTCTGATGAAGGGTCTAGGCCCGAAACGTCAGCTTTTGTGCTCCTGAGATGCTGCTTGGCCTGCTGTGTTCATCCAGCTTCACACTTTGTTATCTTGGAATTCTCCAGCATCTGCAGTTCCCATTATCTCCAAAAATCTAGTAGCCTCCATTTTGAAGGGGTTCAATTAAATGCCCTCCAAAGTCTGAACCAGACCACTTTAAGATTATATCCCTTTTCTCCACTCGGTTCTTATGCATGGGAGAGTTTCTCTCTTTTTACCAAATCCTATTACAGCCTCCATCAAATCATATTTCTACCTTCATACTCAACTGAAAACTCTCCAGTACAAACCTTGCTGGTGCCTGGTTAATTTACATTAAATTGGTCTCCTCTGCTGCCTCAGTGTTGTCTACTGCAGGACACAGAGATAATGAGGCATTTTATAAAGAAAACTCTTGCATTTCCCCTGCATCCCCTACTCTGCACCTCCCAAGCAATCATGTTCCATTCAGTTTGAAAAGTATATACTAGGGGAGGCAAAAATCCAAGACAATTCCCATGCAAACTCCTTTGCAGACAAGGCCTCTTGAAATAACCTAACCAGCAGCAAACATCTACCCTTTAAGAGGGTCATAAGTGCAACCCTTCACTCAATAACTTGCACCTGGGAGCTCCAACCTGCACTTGCATAACCACAAGTCCAGCAGTTCTTCAAACAAAAAAGGGCACTATCACTCCGCTTGCCTTGAGGAGCTCTTACTGGGATTACAAGCTGCTGGATAATTGCTGGCTTTCAGATCTTAGAAATGGTGCACACATCCATGAGGGGATAGAAAGCCCAAGTGCGTGTGTGGAAGAGAGAGAGAGGAATGTAAATATTGGGCCCATGCCAGAGAAACTAAAATTCAGCCACAGAAGCTACAAAAGCAGTGCTCTGACATACAAACGCTACAAGGGGCAATGATCTCACAGCCGTTCAAGGTGGGTGTTGTAACTTAGGCAAAGAACTCTATGGGGCTTAGCATAATAGGAAGTGAGAAAACATTGCTAGGATCTTTGAAATGACAAGCCATGCAGACTGTGCACTTTTAACCCATTAGTTCCCAAAAATATCACATTTAATGTTTCACAACATTTATCCCCCAATCTTTGCAATGTTCAATTACGTAGTGGTTTTAAAAAGAATAAAAATCTCTTCTGCTATCTCAAATTGTTCAAGTATATAATTCTGTAAATGATTGGCGGTCAGATTGAATTAATGCTTTGTATATCCCATTTCACCTTGTTTCCTTTTCCCTTTATTCATTAACGGGATGGGGACATCGCCCATCCCTAACTGCCCAGAGGGCAGTTCATAATCAACCACATTTTTGTGGGTCTGGAGTCACATGTAGGCTCGACCAGGTAAGGATGGCAGTTTCCTTCCCTAAAGGACATTAATGAACCAGGTGCGATTTTCCAGACAACGGACTCATGGTCATCATTAGATTCTTAATTCCACCATCTGCTGTGGCCGGATTCGAACCGGGGTCCCCAGAATGTTATCTGGGTCCGTGGATTAACAGTCCAGCAATGATACCACTGGGTATTATTGCCTCCCCATCAATATTAAGTATGCACTCACAGTCAAGTTACTCATTGCACAGGAATATAAAGGAATAAATGACAGAAAAAGAATTTTTTTTTAATCCAGAACTCCACTGGCAGATAAGACATCATATTCATCTTCTGATGTGAGGAAAAGCGGAAGAGACCAAAAAGACAAGTGAAGCTCTGTTCCCACATGCTGTGGTGGCTGTATTAACAATTTGCATTTATATAGCACCTTTAAAAGTAACAAAAATGTCCAAAGGTACTTTGTGCGCATCTTGTCACAATAATCCACATAAGATGTTAGGACCTTGGTCAAAAGAAAAGTATCTTCAGGAAGGAAGAGACATTTGGGAATTTCAGGAAGAAATCCCACTGCTTCTGTTGGGCCACCAGTGGCCGGCCAAGAGATAAATCGGCTGTGCGCATTGCGCCAGAGAGGTAGGGCGCAGGGGTGGGGATGACTGGGGTCTTGCCAGAGGGATTTGTAAATAAAGAGGAATGATCTCCTGTTCCTCTGCCCTCTCCAAAGATATGCAGGCTGAGTGAATTAGCCATGGGAATGTAGGGTTACGAGGATAGGGTCGTGGAGTGGGTCTGTGTGAGCTGCTCTTTGGAGGGCGAGTGTGAACTCACTGGGCCACATGGCCTGCTTCCACACTTTAGGGATTCTATGAACACAGATGGAGCATTGTGGGCAACGGCATGGAAATACAGAGGGTTAAGAAAATAAAAGACAGCATTGAAAACCTTACAGTGCACACACACTATTAATGACATCTTTAAAGATTTCCTGTTGAAATTTCTGGTCTGATGAGCTTGCGGAGGACAGTAAACTTGTAGCTACAGCAATGCTTTTCAACGTTGTTGCATCTGTAAAGTCGTGAAAAAGGTGATTGACAAGCATCTTTAAAAGAAACAGCAATTCAAGAGTTGAAGGCAAACAAAAGTTAGGACAAAACTGTTGAATTTTGACGCGAGCTCTTTTAGTATCTGTCTTCCAGCATATCACAAAGTTATTTGAAATTTAGTCAAGTTATTAACTCAGTCTGAATTAATTTGTGCTCAAGCAACTAACCTAGAAAACGCTTTTCAAAAGAATGACAGAGTCCAGGACTGCCCAGAATGAATAGAATAACCAAATTTACACAGGAAGCTAGCACTTACCAGACCCTTCATTCTAACACACATAACCCTGTGTTGTATCTGGAAGCAATTACATAGAGTTGAACATGATATACCTTCAAGCTGCCATCCAATAAAATTAAGTCCGAAAAAATATTTTAAACATTTGTAAAAGGAGATGGTGTGGCCTGTACAGACTGCCTGGTTAAGTGTACTAATTTGCCACTCAAAACAATTCGACAACACAAGATTCTATCTGCATAACTGCCAAAATTTTAACAGAAACTTCGCCAGGTCAATTGTGGAAGTAATGAATAGGAGTCTGTTTTCCCTGTTATACAGTTCAATTGATACATCCAGCATTATATAAAAGTTGCAATTTAAAGACAAATCAAACGCACTAAGAAGTTAATGATTTTCTCACTTTTGTTCTTTTATATATTTTGGTTATTTTAATCTTTAAAGGTTACTTTCTCCCGAACAAAATAATTCATTAGACTGGCTTCTTGGAATGCCCAACTTCATTCAAATATATTTAAAACACAAATTACAATATTTCATTTTAAAATTAGAGCTATTTTCAACAAACTAATCATGCAAATAATGGATGGGCGCGCTGATTAACAAAATTTACATTTGAGGTTTAGTAATTAATTCATTAAATCTTACTTGTACATCTAGCTTCCTTTCAAACTGCACTGGAGTGACACTGAACCAAATAAACATAAGTATTTCAGCTAAAAATGTTTCAAATAAACAAGTTTATGAGGTTTCAGTACCTAACTACAAGCACACATCAGTTACACACACTGAAATCCCTTTCAAGGAATACTGAAAGAGAGACAAATTAGGGAAATGCGAATCAACAGCATAGAGCATTAAATTATACCATAACCCAGACTGCAAGAACAGAGAGGCAAAGCTGCCTGAAAGCTTTTTGCTTCCTGAAGTAATCTAATGCAAGACAGAAAACAGCTTTTAAATTTAACCTGCTCAAGACCTGACGAGAACGTCTGTAGCTCAGTTTTTCTATCAACTTTGCTGGTAACGCATTATTAGATTTTCACCGAACAGATCAACTTAAAAATGATCTGCTTCTCACTCATCAGTTTAGCTTATTTCAGAAAATGCCAGGTCGATTTTGTGATTCCCAAAATTCTGCAGATTGTGACAAAATGTAAAAAAGCCCTGCATTCGCAATTTTAAAAATCTATCCAAACTCAGCTCATCGTCCCCAAAACTAAGTTACCAGAATCGTCCTCGTTGGAATTCACAACATCAATCTGAACAAGTAAATGTGGAGTATAATTCATCAGCATTCTTCATGAAAAATAGTGTCATGGTTGTTTCATTATAAAATCACAATGATGCAGCATAGAAACAGGCCACAACTGGTCTACGCTGAGGTTTATGCACAATGCAAGCCTCCCCGCAATTCATTTCACCTCATGTCCTTTTACTTCTTCGTCCATCATTTTTATCTAGCTTCCCTAAAATGAATAATATCACATCAATGTGAAAATGAATTCCAAATGCTCAATATATTCCAGACCCTACATTTCACATTTCTAATATTTACTTCTTTCCTATGAGAATGGAAGGGAGGCAATCTGCACACAGTCGAGCCAATCCGTTCAACAGAAAACACAGGCAAAAATGTTTAAATTGAACTTTTCCAGTGACTCAGTGGACAGTGTTGTGGATCTCAACAGATCAAGGATAACGTCAGCAAGAACCATGGTTTTTGAGGAGATAAATCATTGTGTCTGGCGACTAGTTATGAAATAACACCTTTTGGTTAGAAGCACAAAAGCAAATTTTGAATGAATTGATCTCCTCTACCAAATATTCCAGTCTTAATGTACATCTGAAGTGACACTGGCAAGTCAGTATGGATCAGCATCCTGGTTGTGTTAATGCAAGGTGAAGTTGGTGATGCACTATAAAGGGGGTTGGGGGTGAGGGGAATTATGGAGGGAAGAGAACTTTTGGGAAAATAAAATTAGTGGGAAATCCGCACACATTCTGCACTAGTTCAATTTTAAAGCTATTTGAAAATCTAATTGGCTATATTACCATAAGTCTTAAATTATACATCACGTTTAAAAACACAAACATCTCATGCTTCTTGTACGAGGTATAAATCAGAGGTCACAAGCTGATTTCTTTCCAAAGGAATGTCAATCTATAGACTTTTTGTTAACCTTGGGACTCAAGACGAGAACCAGAGTAACAGAAATCCCCAGTGTGTTGACAGAGGTCTTCCCAATGAGCAGGGGTTACACGAGCAGGTCAGGATTCTGTACCTAACTGCAGCACTCATTTCCTGAGCAGCTCAGGATCTTCCAGCAATAAAGCTAATGGGACTTCCTAGCATGGCATGCTCGGACTGACAAAGCTGTCTGTCACCGACCAGGCAGAAGTAGAATGCTGGTTTCGATTAGGAGCCTCCATTACCAGGTGCCACTAATAAGCCGAACAATGAAAACAGAGGGAAGGGAATGGTAACGGGAAGGGAGAAGAGATTAAATTGCAGGGGGGCGGTTTGCTGGGAGATGATTAAAAGGGGTTCCTCGAAGGAATCTCGCTCAAAACCCGGAAATCAACTGCAGAGCGGAGCGGACAGTGTTCCCAGAAAGCTGCATCTTCAGGCAAGTACCGATGCATTTTAATTTGCAGCTTTACAACAGTGTGTATCCTAGCCAGTCATTAAACAGCCGCAGAATCCTGCAGCACAGGAGATGGGCACTCCTCTTCTACTCGCATTTGAAAGATCCATTCAAATAAATCCCACATCCCTGTCTCTTCCCCAATAGCTTAAAATGGTTCTTGCTTCAAACATGTATTCACTTGTCCCGTTACCAATATTTTATCTAGCCCTAGGGTTCCTCCGGGGGGTGCAGCCCTGATTATAAGCATGGAGACTTGAATTAAAAAGTGGGCATACTGTGTTCTTCACGCAGTAAATTCTGAGTTCTCTTTTCAGTTCACATGCCAATTGCTCTTAAAACGGTGATTTTCCTCTTCTAAAATTGCTACATTTTCCACTGATGCATTAGTTCTAGGTTTCACATTAGTGTGAAACTCATGGTATAACTCATATGCAAAGTCACTCAGCCAAGAGAAATGCTATCCTCAGAAGGTATGGACACTGGTAGAACTGCACCTCGTGACATTCACAGGAATAGTCTCTACCGTTAATGACAATCTGGCTGATCAGATCTCACCTAGTAACAAATCATCTTGGGAAGTACTGACAAGTAATACGGATATGGGAGGTGCTGTTGTTGGACTGAGGTGGACAAACTCAGAAGTTACAGGACAGCAGGTGAGAGTCCGACTGGTTTATTTGAAATCACAACATTTCAGATCACTGCTCCAAAAGCTTGTGATTTCAAATAAACCAGTTGGACCATAACCTGGCATTCTGTGACCTCTGAACTAGCATAACCAGACCTAGCAAATGCTATCTGCAATAGACACAGTCAAAGGATTCTAATTTAACCAGCACCGTTACCCTACCATGGTCCTGACTATTATGAATTGGAGTCACCATTTTGTTTTAAAACTCTGGTCCATTCTTTGGTAATTGGATTCCAACATGCAACATTGTTCATTCTGAACTGTGTTAATCAGGCTAACTTCCACTGTCACCCTGAGCAACAATATGATGAGCAAAGTAAAATGAAACCTTTGGTCAGGAACAAGAAGCAATCTGCACCTGCAACAAGGTCTTAACCACCAGGTATTAGAGTTCCAGTGACAGGCAAACCCAACCTCAAAGTGGACCTCTACAAATTAGCTTTGACCCTACTTGCTGACCAGCCCCCAGACAAGCTGTGTAAAGAAAAAGAGCTTCTTTGATCAGTTTGGGAAATAATGATGCCTCGATCTCGTCCCCTTTCTACACCCCCCCAACCCTCTCCAGCCTACCCCATCTACACCTTCCTTTCTCTCAAACCAACAGTGGAACCTGCTGCCCCTTGCTAATCAGTAGAGGAAGGTCTTGCGACCTCCGCAGATGCGTAAAGAAGAGCTACATCGTTTGGGGAAGGCTGGAAACCCGCATCCACCTCCTCCTCCTCCTCTTCCTCTTCTCTGGTGTATTGAAACGATTTGCCGGGGGAAGAGACAGCCCAGTGTTGTAAACTTGTTGCCTGTCCGTGCTGCACATTTCATACTACATTCCTAGCCAGGTGAAGAGGTGCGAAAACACCTCGACCTGACCTCCTGAGGATGTTTTGAAGAGTCAAATTAGACTAGAAGGTTAGCTCTTTCTCTCTCTGCACAGTTGCTGTCAAACAAACCTGATGAGCTTCTCCAGCACTGTTGTACTTCAGATTTTTAACATCCACAGCATGTTGCTTTTATTGAAGCTCAACTCTGTTGTGTTATACATAAACATCTTTTACCCCAGGTGCAAAGTCTCTGTGCCACTGCTCGGATATGAACATGGTCAAATCAGAGTGGGGCAGCACAGGAGGAGGGCATTCAAACTTTTTGGTCCGTGGTACTCAATATTAATGCTGTGTGCCACTTCATAGTCAACATTACATTGTCAGTTGTCAGCAGGAGCAGAATAAAAATCTTATTGCTTATTAAGTGTAATGGACTCCAGCTCAAAACTATTCACTACTCTCCTAACAGAGAAGTGTCAGACTAGTGCAGTACAGAGCACTGGCCAAGGTTAGGCTGGCTCAAAGCAAGAACTTTTGGTGCTGTTCAATATTAAATTGAAGCACATCCACCAGCGAAACAGACAATGCCTCTATTCAACAAGCTCCGAGTCTCCAACTGGGCAAACATGGTTGATAGTGGAAGGGGTGCATTGCAAAAAGTACAAGGACATCTTTGAAATGGGGTGAATGCCTTCCCCAAAACTCTCCTCCCTCCTTCAGTAATAGCCCTCTGGAACCATTAAATCGACAACCTGTTCCAGAAAAATCCAAATCCTGACCATTTAGTTCAGAGAAAACCGGACTAATTTGGTTTCTGTTTGAGTGACATTCCTGCTCACATCATGAATGTGCCCCAGTGTTTTGCAGCTATAGATCCGTACCCATCAACACTGCACCTCCATTCAGACAGTACCCATGTTTTACTGGGATAGACCTGTACCCATCTGTGCTGGACTCCAGATGGTATACTCCAACACAGCTGCAGTCCTGGTGGGAAAATTGCGCTATTATTGCCTCACAGAGGAAAATTACATCAATGTGTGATGAGGAGGCGGCCATTGCTTCCAGATAAAATGTACACAAGCCAAGGTCTGCAGAACTTTAAAGAGTGATGCAACATTCTACTGTCCACTTGTACAACCTGCATCCTTCAGCATACACACAATTTGTACTCGCTGAACCTTCCTTCAATAGTGGAATCAAACCAAAAACGAGATTTTCATACTGCACTCCTGGATCCCACGAGATATTATTCAGGACAGGTTGTAGAGGGACTTGGTTTCAGGATTGAGCAATGGCTGACAGTCTGCATTACTCTCACTCATCCCAAGGAACACCACTGGCAGAAACAGATCTCATGGATGACAACAACGGACGAGGAAGACCACACCAGTCCATCCATTTGGATGCCCATACAATTTCTATGCTATGCTACCTTGGTTGGACCCAACAGTTATTGAACCTAGGAACACTCCTTCTATTCAATCTTTAATAATTCCTATGGCACTCATGGAGTATTTATGTGGTTTCATTTTCCATCCTGTACCACTGTACTTTACATTCATCCATATTGAATTTAATCTTTTACAAACTCAAGCTGAACACTAATGACATCATAGGAATAGTAGACCGTTCAGCCCCTTAAGCCTTCAATGCCTGACCCATGTAAGTGCCTCCCATTAAAAAGAAAACACTGCTAGGCTTTAGTTACATTTTTAAAAGCAGTTTGTCTGTCTACACTGTTGCTGGTTGGAAACTGTTGTGGAGACAAATGAGGAGGTCAGATAAAAGAATTATTCTTGCACAGAAGCTGGTTAGAGCAGACAGTGGTGTGCTATAAAACATGCAGTAGAGTTCATAAATTATTTAAAAGGGAATTAGACAGCTGCTTGTAAAACAGGAAACTTAAAAAGGGCTTGGACAGTGAGCCAGAGACCGGGATCTGAAATGACAGCTCGTGGAGCAAGATACAGGAACAAGATTGGGCGGGGACGGGAAGAGACAGGCCTTGGTTTCACAGTTCAGAAAAAGCCTCTTAACGTCCTATGACTATATAAATCCTTCAGATTTCTCTCATAGCACCCTGCTCCTAACCTTTTTAACCAGTTCCCTTTGCCAGCACTGAATAACCAGCACAGGGACTGGGTGCATTAAAACCCTTCAAGGAGTGCCACAAGTGGCTGTGATGTCCTTACCTGTGTTGCTCAATGGCTTCATTGTCTGATAGCTCCATTCCACAAACGTTACACCTCTCACTGGCCGATCTATTCTCAGACTTCATGCCTGCTGCAAGCTCACCCAATTTGTTGAAAAGTTCCCTCTGAATGAGACCTTGAGGCAGAAGCCCCCCATAACCAGTAAAGTCCATAGCAACAGAGAGTGTAGGCTGCACGTGGAGAGTAGAGGATAAGGAAGTAGGCACCTCCAACAGGCCGTCAGTTCTGCGGTTGAATTGGACAGGGTACAACATGCTGTGTTTCTCAGCCTGCATATTGGGGTTGTTCTCTAAGCTGCCTTGTACACCCAGTCCTGCCTCGTGAGCTTGCTCTCCCGAGTTCTCCTCACGAACATAGTGCAGCTCACGGGCACTGGTGATGACACTGCTACGTGTTGGTGTGCCAGGGGCTTCCTTGTACCTATCTGCGTCAGATATCTTTTCACTCCCTGAAGAGCCAGACTCACCAGTCTTGGGACTGGAGCCCTCCTCTACCTGCATCATTTCATGCTTGACTTCAGTTACCATGGGATGCCTGTCCGCAGCAGCAAATGCTTCATCTGCAGAGGTTTGTTGTAAAGACCCCTGAATAATTGACTGTCCAATGCTCATGAGACTATCTACAGCAGCTTTGGTGGGGCTCATTGCTGAAAGCCCAAATGATGTGGAGACAGAAGGACTTTGTTCTTCCATCGTCCTGACTGGTATAGCCTGGTTAGTCATATAGCCAACCTCTTCACTAGAAAGTTGTTTTGTCACCAATATATTCTTGTTAAACTTGGCCTTCCCTCCATCCTCATCCTCAGTGACTGTCATTTCTGCATCGTTATCATCTGTTGCCTGGATGGTCTCTAGAATCTTCAGACACTGTTCCTCCAGATACTCAATCTCCAGGATCTCAGCTGCGTACAGTAGATCATCCAAGTCTTCAACTTTCGCCTGTAGCGTGGCAGTGTAAGCGTACTCGAGAATCTGTTGGAAAGTCTTTGGTGAAAGGAAGTCCAAGGTGTAATGCTGACTGTTGCGAAGAAACAAAATTTCAAACATCTTGCTCGTACAAGCTAACACGGTCCGATGGGCATGAAATTCCTGACTGTCCACCAGGATCACCACATCACACAGAGTCCCCAAAAGTCGCATTTGGTTGGCTTTGTGAAGAAGTGCCGAGGGATGGCTGGGGTTCTGAAGCTTTATTAATCCCATTTTTAATCAAATCCACCACTCTGCTGTACGCTGAACCAACTCATGAGGCTGCCTATGGCTGTTGGTTACACGGCTTAGCGTAGAGGTGTTCAGTTACCTGCAGGAACAAAAAGTCAACATATTTTTAAAACTCTCTTCGATTTTGACATGAAAAGCAAGTTCCACTCTCCAAGTCCCCATTCCCTCTCACCACCCCCATATCTCACTTAGCCAATCCAAACACCCCAATCCCTAAGACAAATAGATTTAGATCTCAGTCTCCAAGTTCTTTCATAATCACATCCCATCCATTTCAGTACCACTCGCCCATCCTTCAAAAAACTGTCCATTCCAGTGACTCGGGGTTCTTATACAACTCAATACCTCATTCCACAAATTGCTCCCTGACCTCAATCACACCCTCAAAGGCAAAACCATCATAGAGAGGCATCCTAAAAAGTAAACCATTTCTCTCATTATCATCTTTCCCCCACTGCCTCAAGAATTCATTTGACCATCCTTCTTAGTTTGTTCTCTGCTGCCTGAATGATGGTATTGCATTAGCCCATCGGGAATACACCCAGGACCGGTTACATTAAGCTAACTCTGCTCTCCCATATCTCAACTTGAAACAAGTCCCAATCACCCATCACCCCTGTGGAACAACTGATTGCTGGTTCAGCAGTACTTCCATGTCAAAACTCTCCTCGTCATTTACACATCTCTATATTGCCTCATCCCACCACTCCCTCACTCTCCATAATCCCTAAAAGTGCTTTGGGAAAGGAAATCTTTTGCCCTTACCTGGTCTGACCTACACGTGAGTCCACACCTACATCTGTGGGGCTGACTCTGAACTGCCTCCTAGACAATCAGGGATAGCCTAGCCAGCAATGCCTACATCCCATGAATGAATGAAAACAAAGGTTAACACTGAGCATGAACTGCAGCCTTTCCTAGAAAATGATAAAATTTTTATATAGTGATTTAAAATGATACCTTAAACAAAAGTCCCAAAACTGTGCTTATAATTTTATTTCCCCTTGCAGAATTCTTCCTAAACCCTGGTTATTGTTTATTATGTGCTGCACTGTAGAACATTAAGTGCTTTAGTCATAAATCAATATAGCCACAAATATAGTACTTAATCCATGGTGACAAATGCTTTTTGTGATGGTTATTTTCTATCCTGCTTTATTCCCAGACGCAGCACTAGGCAAAACCTTCCATCTTCCTAAATTAATTAACAGCCAAAATGATCACTATCCCTGATAAACTTTGATAGTCAAGATTAATCATTTGAAATTTCCACAGGACAAACAAAAGGTGGTAATTTGATTGAAGTATGGCAATGAACACAGTGCAATTCAGTGAATGCCCAGAGACATTATTGGGATATCCAGCATTATCGACCATTGCAACCCAACTAAACCATGGGAGGGTGCACAGAATGCAAAAAAAAAAGGGTGAGTGGGGGTGGTGAGAAAGAAGAGAGAGGCAGCAACCACAAAATAGCAATTTTAAAAGATATTTGGAAAAAATAGAGTGTTATCGTGACCTGCAGTGCAACATCAGCAAGTGTAAGGGAAGCAAATTTAAGCATCAGTTTCAGAAGGATATACTTAGCCTAATGTTTCTTTTTCCTTTTGTCAGAAAACGGCAGAGAATGGGATGAATTGGATAGCTCTTTTAGACAGAGTGCGCAAGCATACAGGGCTGAGTACCTTCCTTCTGTACCATAGAATTCTATCGTGTGAATGACACAAATATACAAGTGTTATGTAAAACCTGAAGCTAAGTAGTCAAGTATCCCCTGATGCTGTCTGTTGGCACCTTCACTTTCAGTAATTTGATATGGCTCTATTCCAATTGGCTCCAAATTGGCTGCTAACATTTGGCTCGTCAAAGCCAAATGTTCTTGGGCAGAACATTTATGTTGCCAAGGTCTGTAATCATCCAGTACCTGATTATACTATCACCGCATGGAGTGTGTCTTGAGAACAACCTTCAACCTTTGGGCCTTGTTTGTTAGAACTCAGGCTGCATTGCATGGTTACCCAGCAGTGGGGCCACATCAAAACCATGTGGATCTCAACACCCCAGCAACAAAAAACACACCCAAGGTCAGTCAACATGACTAATCCACAGCAAGAAACTTTAATTGCATAAAATGGTGGAAAGGTGTGGGAGCAAGCAGTAAATGGCATTAATGAACAGAAGAGGCCATTTGTCCCAACTGTGTTACATGAATGCTGCCCTCACACCTATTGATATACCGTTCTAGTTTTATCCCCACAATCTTTTCCAGCTTCACCTTAAATGCATTATCCAATTTGTTTCAACTAGTGGCAAATTCCATATTGTTTAAATGTGAAAATTTTGTTTCTCACGATTTTATAACGATCATAAATTTATGGTTCCGAGTTTCAAAACCCTGAGCAGAAACAGCTCTATGGTTTAAACCTTGCAATGGGAAAGATATGATGCTAAGAGAGAGTTCCAGTCTGTCACTGCCTCATAGATCTCTTTTCGACAGACAGCCCCAATCTGTTCGACCTGTCCTGATCTGATCATTGTTATTCCATATTATTCAAAAGGGCAATCATTAATTCACACAACCACCTCAAGTTACCCATGGGCAGAAAAACAGAACTGACAGGACAAGGTGTTGGTAGCAAACATTGTTTAAAAGTATGATCAGCAACAGTTTGTAGTATGATACACGGCAAACATTCACTCATTGGCTGATTTAGAAACATTAAGAAGACAACAAAGTACCCAACTTGGTATCTTTGAAGGTAGGTAGCTTTCAGTAATTTGATATGGCTCCAAATTGGCTGCTAATATTTGGCTCAGCAAAGCCAGTTGTTCTACCCGAGAACATTTATGTTGCCAAGGTCTGTAATCATCCAGTACCTGATTATACTATCACTGCATGGATCTTTGTATCTTTGAATACCCATTCTTCCAGAATGAATTTACAAAGAATTTAAGACTCAAGAGAGAGAGAAGGAATGAGGAACTTGCACAAGTGGAATACATCAGAAGGGTTCGAAGTGCAACATGATCCACTAGCAGTGTCACCAAGGATTTTGCTGCCCTCCAAGCCTATGTACTCTACCACCACCAAGCACAGAATGCAACAGGTACTTGGAAATGCCGCCACCACCTTTGGGAGATAAATCACCTATATCACCATTCCTTCTTCACAAAGTTATAAATTCTGAAACTCCCTCGCCAAAGGTACTATGGGTGTACCTTCACCATCTGGGCTACAAGCAACTCAAGGATATCACACACTGTCAGCATTGTAAAGGTAATTAGAGATGGATAATAAAGACTGATAATAAAGGTGATTACAGACGTTGGCAACATAGTTGTTCTATCCGAGAACATTTGGCTTTGCTGAGCCAAATGTTAGCAGGCGGCAACAACACTCAATTCTCATGAAAAAATATATTAAATTTTCAAATGTGGGACCCTGTGTCTTCAAAGTGACATACTAAATATAAAACAAATTAAAATTCAAGTACTTCTTCAGGAACCTGTGAACTTTTGGTTGAGTGGGTTCTGGATTGTAAAACGCCAGTTGAAATGGAGTGAAATTTATGTTCGGTGGGAGCATATCTGCTACAGACTCCAAACAGTTCCACCAAATGCTGACATGTCCCAGTCAGAATTCAGAGTTGACATCCAGGAATCTTGGGATCTGAAGTTTAGAATTCACTTCCTGCTGTGTACATTTTACTAACTCCAAGCCTACTGTATGGTATGTAGGAGCCTATATCACTTACCCATCATATTAGCTTGCAAATTCCTCTATTATCCACTGTCTCCAAAAAGGGAAGATTGCAAAGATATGAAAACAGCAAATTTAATATTGGTGTTAGTGAGAAATAGAAACTGACCTCAGTCAAAATATCCATATCCACCAGCATTGGAAATGTATTATGTTGAGTAGACTAGTACTAACAGAATCTAAATTAAAGTGACTTTCAGCACATACAATTTCCTCACACCCAGTCATTATTACTGACATGACCTTGATTAGCAATATGCTGTGTAGACGCTGAATACACAAGCATCAGGTTTCATATAATAGTCCAGGTCGGAAGAAGGCCATTCTTGAAACAACTCCTCTGCTCTCTCCCTCTTTTCTTTATGTATTGTCCATTATCCCCTGCTTCGAAAAAGTTCACTATTAAATTTGTTTTTGCTTTCCTTTCAGACAGCACATTCCAGGCCACAACAACTCAATATTTCATTCAATTTCTCAGTCTGTTACAGAAAAGTGGAAAGTCAAACCCCTCTGATAGATAAACCCAAACACAAGCCCCAAACTGTTAGGTAGGTAAGCTAATAATAAAACCTGAAACACTCAGAAGCTCATCTCACCTTTATAATCTGTTAAAGGAGTGGTTAAATGAGAGAAAATCCCAGATATCCACTTTATTTGCAACAATTTACTTATTTCGCCTTGAGTGAACAAATTAATAGACTTACTAGCAAACCAAACAATTCCCCCCTGGACTACTAATTATCCCTAACTGGCCTAAATTCTACTGAAATGCAGTTCAAATAAACACAACATCCCACTTATATAAATCCAATTAAAACAAAAAATTAAAACTTAATCTCTCCAAATTCACACAGACTGTCTTCTGGAATGTTCTGCCTTCTCTGTTACACCACAAATGCCTTCCTTCCACTGATTCTGCTGTGAGGGATGTTTTTCTCTGATTTTTTTCAGTGAGGACTTGGAGTTAAAATGCTTTGGTACCATTTTTGGGTACGAAGAGCAATTCAAGACTAACACAATCCTAACTTGTACCATTCAAATGATGCAGAAGCAATCTTGTTAAGTGTAAATAAAATTTGCGCAACCTCATCTTTTTGCATCTCTCGCATTTAGCCAAAGTATTTCCACTCCCAATGTTTCACCCAAGTGAGTTGTGCTCTCCCTTTGGAGAATCAGGAGATCATGGTTTCAAATCCCACACCAATCCTAGGGCACCTGAATCATTCTTAGACTATTCGAGGCACTGTCAGAATGTTAAACGGAGACTCATTTACCCAGAACTACTTGGAGTGGAAGGGATGTTCTCCCTGGTCAACATTCCACCTCAAAAAACCTAAATGGGAAATTCATCATTCACAAGTTAAGAAAATTCTTAACTTTTAACCCCTCCAAACCCATTGTCTTCCTCAACTCAGCTTTACAATCTCACACAAGATCTGTATGTCTCTAACATTGACTTCCTAGGCAAACCTGACATTTTAAAATAAAAATTCCACAAACTGTGTCCATGTTTTCAGCTTTCTGGATCTGAAACTCCAGAATTCCCACTAAAACCTATGTCTGACCAAGATTTTAGTCATCCAACCAAATATCTCCTTACATGGTCAGTATTAAATTTTATTGCATAGCTCTCCCAAAATGTTTCTAGATGTTTTACTCCATTAAAAAGGCTGCTTTAAAAATACAAGCTGTTGTTGGAGTTTGGTACATTGGTATACAGAAGATGCATATAATGTTTCTGCAACATACCCAGCAACGACATATTTGGGATGTAATTAAAACAAAATCAAAAGAACCGTGGATGCTGCAAATCAGGAACAAAAACAGAAGTTGCTGGAAGAGTTCAGCAGGTCGGTCAGCATTTGTGAGGAAAAAGAATCAGACTAAACGTTTCGGGTCCAGTGACCATTCCTCAGAACCAGGAATTGTGGAAGGATCACTGGACCCAAAACATGAACTCTCATTTCTCTTCAGAAACTGACAGACCTGCTGAGCTTTTCTAGTTTGTGAAGTGCTTTGGCAATTAATGACATTCTTTATAAACACAAGTAATGGCTAAACCAAATAAACTGGATAAGCTAACTGCATCTTCCTGGAAATGGTTTCATGTCAAATCATCTCTTTATTCTTGTGTTGAGAGGCAATCAATATTTGCATAAGCAATTCCAATAACACTAAGCAAAGGAATAGAAATTTCTAACTTCCAGACAAAAGAGAACATCATTTCATTTTCAGCACAGACTGTAATTTACTTACAAAAAGGAATTCAATGTAGAAAATCATCCAAAATGGATGTCTATTAGGAGAGGCCATTGACTTTTTAAGTATGCAAAATCTACTGCTCATGGAGCTTATGAAGAATTTTTTGTTTTCTCACTCACTAGGACATTACACTCTCCATGTTTAAATTTTGACCTCAAAACAGGACTGTTTCAAGGCAGTAAGACACCCCAGAAGTACAGCTGGTGCAAGAAAAAAACTATTTAGAAATTTGATGATCGTGTCCCAATATTGTCATAGGATAAGCATCCGTCATTCCACATAATGCGTGCACCATGTTCCAAAAGGAACTGCTGCCTCTAAAAGCTATATCCTCAAATCTTTACATTTCTTTCTAACTCAATAGCCAGTGCAATTAACAATTATACTGTTATATCTCATGTCCTTTTCTTATAACTCTCCTTCCTTTTCCCACCCCTCATCCATTCACTGACAACAAAACTTTTCAACTTCCCGCTCAAGTACT
Source organism: Stegostoma tigrinum (assembly GCF_030684315.1). Lineage (NCBI taxonomy): Eukaryota > Metazoa > Chordata > Chondrichthyes > Orectolobiformes > Stegostomatidae > Stegostoma > Stegostoma tigrinum. The sequence continues at coordinate 6,556,595 of NC_081385.1, read as the reverse complement.
ATTATTCCTGACTGCACACAGAAATTTGAGGACAATGAACGCTAACAAAGCATATTGTAAGGATTGCACCATGGAACAGGGTCTTTCACCTGATGCCAAAACAATCCTTCAACTGTGGAAAAGCTAAACTGTCTTCATTAGGTAGAGAAATAAACTTTTAAATAAAAAAAAAGAGAAAAATCACCTTTATGGGTTTTACAAATTTAGTTGACAAATTGGAGCAAGGGTTTGGCACAGGAAAAGATCTCAAAACTTCCCTGCTCAACAGGCAACAGAGACCACACTTCAAAAAAAAGACTTTGAAAACACTATGGAACATTAAAAGGTCAAGACAGACTATATAAATGCACATATTTAAAAATCAAAATGCACGGAAATAATTTTTGCCTCCATAGCATTTTTGGGGTAGGTAATTACAAATTTTCTTTCTAAAATTCTTTTAGAGGATATGCGTGTTACTGACTGGGCCAATACTTGTTTTCAATCAATCACTGTTTGCCCTGCAGAAGGTGATGGCAAGCTGCATTCTTGAACCGCCACAGTCCTTGAGGTGTAGATACACCCAAAGCGCTGTTAGGAAGGGAGTGCCAGCATTTTGACCCAGCAACAGTGAAGGAATGGTGATGTAGTTCCAAGTCAGGATATTATGATGTGGTTTGGAGGGGAACTTGCTCATTCCTGGAATTCTTATTCTTTATAATAAACAAGTCCTTCTGAGCAAACTGATCAAAATTGGTCTCTCACTCATTTCCATTTGAGTTCCTTAATCTATTTGCAATTTACTGTAAAAGTATTGTGATTTTCAAATCATCTATAACATTTAATGCTTACACAAGGAGATTTTTCTTTAATCATTGTCCCAAACAGAAATTAACCTCTTTCAAACTTTTCCTCACAAATCACCCTCATTACCCTTCGGAATCTGTCACATTGCTCCTTTCAACAGCTGACTTACTTTGGGAGTCACCTTATATGTACTCTAAAAGGAATGCCTCTGCAGTTATTCAACCACAAAGTGCATCACTGACTCAAACATTCAATGACTGTGATGTTGGAAAAATACTATCAGGAGGGGGTTCTACCCTTGGGAGCACAGAGTCAGGTACACAATTTTCAAATAATTGGCCAGAGAAGAGTGAGGAGAAGACGGGAGACTGGATAAATGAGGGAGAAAGCAATTTTGCAGATTGTGACATAGCACAGTCTTTTTTTTCCATGTAAAGCACAGTGGCTACCTGTAATTTATTGGGCTGAACTGTCTGTACCTATGCTCTAGATATCAATGATCTTCACAGCATTCTAATTTTTAAAACTACATTTTGAGTGAGGATTGTAGAGAATAAAAAATGTCTGGGACAATTGAAAGTAACAGAGGTGGAGGGAAACAATAGAGAAAGAAGGGTCAGAGAACTGGAAAGACAGAAGGTTAAAAAATTGATATGACATTAAAATAAAAGAAATAGCATGAATATTTTTAATTTCAAAGTAGTTCTATGCGCATAATTACAAGAACACTAAAACAAAACGATCTTGGTTATTTTGACAATGCAATTTTGGGCCAAAGAATACAGAACAGCTGAGAGAAGAATGGAAGGGAAACTAGGGACAGGCAATAAATGAAGGCCTGCCAGAAACACCTATGTCCCACAGCAGAATAAAAAGTTCACTAGCACAGAGCATAGTTAAAGAGTCAGGACTGAAAAAGGCCCTTTGACCAATCCTGTCCATGGCAGTCATTGACCCATTCTCAACAATTTTCTGGCACTTGGTCTGTGGCCTTGTACACAGTAGCATTTCAAGTTCTCATCTAAGCAGCCTTTGCATGCCTTGACAGTTCCCTGCTCTACCACCCTTTTAGGCAGCAAGTTCCAGATGCCCACCACCCAAGGGACTAAAAATTCTTCGATCCTCCTGCTCCTTATCTCAAAACTGTTGAGGGGAGTGTCATCGAGTCATTTCAGGGAAGTCATGAGAGAAATGAAGGAAACGCCGAGAGTGAGATGAAAAGGGAAAAGGAGGAATGTGGCATGAAGTTGATGGGCCAAGCGACCTGCTTTGTGCATATGTAATAAAACATTAACAATCTGAGCAGACGTTGAGGGATTGATTAGGTTTGAGAAAGGCTAAAAAGTACATACTGGGCCCAAAAGGCAAAGCTGGCCACAGAGAGGTATTTATTACATGCTCTACCCAATGAGATTGCAATACCAACACATTACAAGAAAACAAAATTCTGCCGCAACTATAGAAGATACTATTATTGTAATTAGGCCGGATAGAAGAGGCTCGTTGATCCATCGAATCTGTACACTAAATCTACACTATGCTCTGCTACTCAGTATATTCCACTAGTGGTAAGAAAGTTATTGGGTCAGGCAGCATCTTTGGGGCACAAAAGCTGACGTTTCGGGCCTAGACCCTTCATCAGAGAGTAAGATGCTGCTTGGCCTGCTGTGTTCATCCAGCCCCACACTTTGTTATCTGGGATTCTCCAGCATCTGCAGTTCCCATTATCTCTCATTCCACCAGTGGGGCAGCTGAGGCCTCCTCAAACATATTCTGAATTTAGAAAGCGAAATAAAAGCCACAAAGAGCTCGGCTGGGCAAATAAGGTCATTGGATAGCTGTGAGGGACTGAAGTTCACTTTTGAGCAAATGTCACCGGACCCGAAATCTTAACTGATTTTGTTTCTTCACAGATGCTGCCAGACCTGCTGAGCTTTTCCAGCAACTTCTGTTTTTGTTCCTGATTTACAGCATCCGCAGTTCTTTCGGTTTTTTTTATTCAAGGGACTGAGTCATTCCTAACTGCGAGCAAAGGTGTGCCGGAGAGGGGCGAAGGGGGCAGGAAATCGGCGGAGAGGGGGAATTGCTGCTGTTGATAAGGCACCGACAGATCTCAGACCCTGGGACCAGCACCTCAATGGAGGGGCTCGGACGGAGGGACAGGGAGCGAGACCATGTTCGGGAAACCGTTTCGCAATTCACTGCACCTTCAAAACCGACAATTTATTAAAATATCATGTCGATGGGAGGGGAGAAATCCGCCCCATTACAGAGACGGATCCCACAAGAAGGCCCTGTTGGGTTGGGTTATAAAAAGCAACATTGAAGATCAACTTCCCGGAGGGGGGTTTTGGAAGAAGAGAATCGCTAAAGTCGATGACACATGAGCATATGTCCCTGCTGGGCCTCCCCTTCATCACTGCGGGAGAGCGAGAGGAAATCCCCGCTTTCTATCTCCCATCCCTCCGCTTGTACACTGGATAATTCCAACAGGTCGCAGTGCCCCACTCAGGCGGCCGTTCAGCCCATCGCGTTTGCCCAAGCTCTTCCAAGGAGCAGCATTACTCACCACTTGCTCTTCAATCCCCACCCACAACCATCACCCCCATATTACCATTGCTCATGGCTCCGCGGGGAGTTAAGTAGTAACTGCGATAAGGGGACGTCAAGTTTTTTCCCCCCTAACTCGTTAAGTACCACCAGGTCTCCCTCCCCAAATTCCCAGGGGGTTGGGGTGGGCAAGAAAAATGAAATTAGTTTTTAGGGTCCCCTGCAAAACAAAGGATAAAACTCCCGGTGCTAAAAATTGAATAGTACAGAAATGGACAAGTGATTTTAAAAAGTCGGGACATCTTTCGCCACATGCGTGAACTCACTTGTGAACTGTAATCATTAACTGAGCCAGTAAGATTTCAACGTTCCCGTGATTATAGTCTGCCACCTGCCTGCTGTGGGTTATCTCGCTCCAATTGCAAACAGAGATCACTTCTCAGCTCCAAAATATCATAACCTGGCCAGGCTGGAAGTTTTCCTGAAGATTCAGCAGTTGTTTTTATAAATATCAAAAGCCCCCAGTCAGATCAATCAATTTTCGTAGAAATAGAATACATCTTTAAGAGCGCTAACAGCGAGGCAGGCTGTTCCGTAAGCAGCTGAAGCTTCGATCAGTATTTTAAGTTCGGAAGTCCTGTTTGTGTGACGGGGGCGTTGTAGATATCCTCGATCAGAGGCACCGGGCAGCACTCGGCTTCCCTGAAATCCAGCGGAGCTGGCGATAGCCGGTGTTTCTGGACCCTGTCTCACTCACTCCATCCCTCCCTACCATTTCTCCCCAGCCCTCTCCCGCATCCTTTACCTTCCCCATCCGCCCTCCAAAACCCTCCGAAAATGTACATTTCGGGTCAGTCTCACCCAGTGGACTCGCTTTTGGTTAATTTCATAGACACAATAGGACGCGTCCGATCAGATCCGTTGAAAATGCAACTAACAAACCCGGGGGCGGGGGAGATAAATGTGGGAGAGATATAAAGAAAAGGGGGCAAAGAAAGATAGGATAAAATAAGAAAGTTGTAGCCAGAAAAAGGAAAAATAAACAAATATTGTACAAGAAAAGAATTACAAATCTGAATTAGCCTGCAATCCTTCCGAAATGTCAAAAAAGGATTTAACAGGACTGCGGGGAGATGTGTTTATAACGGTACTTCCAACCCCCCGCGCCCCCCGGGGGTCAATCTCAGCAGCAAAGAGATTTAAAAATCTAACACCATCTTCCCCCACCACACACACGCACACACAAAAAGACGAAACGCTCCCCGGACCGAAAGATGAGATTTCAGCAGTGGTTTCTCAGTCTCCCCTGCGCTGGTGCTGGCTGTAAATGGGAGTAAGAGGGGTCGGGGCCTCCGCCATCAGTCTTCAGATAAACAGAGAGACAAACACAGGCGGCGGCTAACACCGCAGAGAAACCGGACCCGGCTCCGCGTCCAAAGGTAGAATGGAACCGGGAGAGAGATCCCACATCTGTGCGGGGAAGCAGCTTGAAATTCCAAGTGCCGGCTAACAAAGACGGATCCGCCAGCTCTCTCTCTCTCTCTCTCACACACACACACACACATTTACAAACGTACCTCAGAAACACAGTTTCAGTCCCAGCTACTACAGGGATGCACACCGGTATCTCATCAAGTGAGCTCCCGGGACAAAAAACATTTTCTCTGCAAACAAAGCAAGCCAAATGCAAAAAAAGTCAAACACCATTAAATAATCAGACAAGGCAGATAGTTATATTATTCGGTTTTTGCATACCTTTCCCCCTCTTTCCAAATAAACACGTCTGTGTTTTTTTATATATCGATACAATCGTCTTTTCATTCAGTAGCGGCCTCAGTCTGGAGGTACTCACCGAATTATGCACGCTATTATTAGCGCAGCATACAAAACAGTTCACAGTGCGCGCCGCACTCGCTCACATCCACCTCTCCGGCTCCATGTAGCAAATCAGCAGATTGGAGACGTCATCGCCCCGCGTCTCTCCCCCCCCCCCAAATACTCACTCAAGGCCACATCAGAGAACTACAACCGAACCAACATCAGCTCCCTGTGACAACTGCTGCTTCGCCATCTTTGATCCTGGCACCAGCTTCCCCTCTCTTTCCATCGCCCCCCTCCCCTTCTACAGCACTACTCCATACACACCATCCCCACAAACCCCTACCCATTCCACTGTGTTGTCTCCCACCTCCAAGTCCAGTGGGAACATCAAACAGCTCCTCCAACTCCCCAGGGGCTGTGGGATCGCCCTCCTCCCCCTTCATCAATCCCATCTTTTCAACAAAATAAAACACAAACTGTTGAGGATAAACCTCAGCGGTTCTAGCAGTAGTGTGTTAACGTTACAAGTCTGATGACTCCTCGTCAGAACGACCTTTTTAAAAGGTGATCACACGTTTATTTGATGTGTCAGTAAACGTCCTCAACGTTGGGAAGTAGCGGAATGTCGGGGTGTTGCCTATTTGTCTCTAATGTTATTGAATTTTGATACAGCAACTACTGTTTAAGTCCACATTGCATTTTCATCCCACTTCTCAAACGCTTTACTGGACAATTCTCACATGTAGCTGGAACTGGGCCATTTATCGAGACGTTATTCCTCATGCAAAGCCAAACTTCAGAAGTGGAATTTCATGACTTTAAATTCCGTTCGCGCAAACCCCGCTTTTAATCTTGGGGCTAAAGTGTCTTTGAAGTAAGTCAGAAACGTATTACAAATCCTCACTCTCCACAACGTAGTGTTTCTGTAAACCGTACAGACCTGTCGCTGTAAGCGAGTGAAAATTGCATTCCCTGTGTGTAAAATATATTTTACTCTGATAGAAACAACCAGCTCCATATATAATAAACCCACCCTAAACACGTGGCTAAACCTTGGCCAACTTATTTAGTTAGCGCGGCACAATTTACCGTGCCCCCAACTCAAAAGTATTTAAGAAATGAATCCGATATCTTCACTAACACGCAGTCAATATCCACATCCATTGAATCTTACAAAAACGACGGGGTCACTGGAGGGAAATACGACTCGATTATTTTGTCTTTTGAAGAAATGAACTTAAAACAAAACATTTCGAGCCAACGTTTTTGTTTTTGTGTATGTGTGTGAGAGAGAATACCGCCGAAGAGTTCACTCCAATACAAGAGCTGAAATAATGCAGTAGGTTGCCTTCATGATAAGGCACTGTTTCTGTAGAAGCAGATTGCCGCACTAGTGATCACATGTTGTAAATCAGAACGCTGTTACACATTAATGCCAGTGACTTCCTGTGCGAATAATGACTAAAACATACAACAAGATACCATGAGCGACTGCGTGTAAGGACCAGCTGAGTTTTTCACTGGGTAGGTGGACACTGGTGGTAAGCGGCCAAATGAGCTAGTCACGATGTTTTATTGAGAATGTCTTATCACGGCTCGTCGTGCAGAGTCGCTGATTAAAATCATTCCGCTGCAGAAGCCCGAATAAAACAAATCACTGCGAATGATGAAGATCCGACACATAAAAAGCAGCAACTAGCCGGAGAAACTCAGCATGTCTGACTGAAGGGAGAGACAGTTAACGTTTCCAGTTCAGTGACGCTACTTCAGAGCTGTACGGACCCCGCTACAGGCACTTTGTCCATCGGCCTCTATTAGAGCCTGTTTTAAAACAATTGTGCAAGGTGCATGGGGTGGTAATGTATAGAAAGAACTAAACCCACCCTCTGTAAGGAGCGTTCACTCCACTATTGCTTATAGTCATTGGTACTATTACACAGCTGTGTATTTACTTTAAATAATATATTTCACATACGTGAGGCGTGAAAGATCAGTGATTTAGTCTAGATAAGCAAACAAATTAAATAAAGGCTTTCTGTATATTACTGACTATATTTTAACTAGGTCCAAGACCGTTGACAGACATTTTGACAGATTATCACACTATTGCCCTAGCTCCCGCTCTAGAGTGGCGTGTGCACAAGCCAGGACTGAATCTCTTTAGCGCCGTTTAATATCACTTAAGGCTCGGCGCTGACACGCATTGAATTGACCCCAGAAACATCGTACAAAAGGAGTGTACTGCTATATTCTTGGAAAAACCTGCGACCGATGCATCAAAATACACGCTAAACAAGACTTCAAGCGACAGAGGCATTTTTTTAAAATTCTCCCCTGAGCTTGTGTTTATGGCTTTCACCAGTTGCTCTGGAGAAGGAGACGGCGAGCTGCTTTCTCGAACAGCTTCAGACCATTTGGTGTCAGTTCACCCACAATACAGTTTACAGGGGGAAGCTTCAAGATTTTTACCCAAAACAGTGAACTATTTCCAATGCCGCAGGCTGAGCGGCTTGGAGGGGAACTCGCGGGGTCGGGGGTCGCGCTGAAGAAGGCGGAGGGAGTGCTCCCCTGTATCTGCTACCCGTGACTTTCTCGGTGGGAGGGGTTCACGGGTTTGCAAGATTTCCCACTTTGTACGGGGGCAGATGGCCCTCGATCTGTGGAAGGGTCACTCGACCCGAAACATTAAATGATTTCTCTCCACAGATGCTGCCAGACCGCCGAGCTTTTTCAGTCCGAAATATTGGACCTATTCAACTCACCAGAAAGATAGCGCATTTGAAACAAAGTGGGGGGCTGGATGGACACAGCAGGCCAAGCAGCATCTTAGGAGCACCAAGATGCTGCTTGGCCTGCTGTGTTCATCCAGCCCCATACTTTGTTATCTTGGATGCTCCAGCATCTGCAGTTCCCATTATCTCTGAGCGCAATTGAAACACTTCATTTTCCATTTCGGAACAGGAGGAGGAATTTGGAGACCCTTCGTCATACCCGACTTGACCCATTAAAAAAATCCACCTCGCTAGTTCGAGAAAGAGAACTAGAGTTGAAATTCCCTCTGGTCAGCCGAGAATCCCCAGCTTCTGTTGGACAGCGCCCTCTCCATTTAAAAGGCGTAATCAAGAAACATGAACAGCATTGATCGCGTTACAGCATGTACTGTTCCTGACTAAAGTTCGCCACAAAAAAAAAATCACTAAATTGCATTTTCAAGCATCTGTATTTGCCAACCACTTTTGCGCCGTGAACAAATACGGAGGTAGCATAATTGTAAGTAACTCAAAAGTAGTTTAAAAAAATAGTATCTATCAGCTCGACTAATGAATGGTGTAGGTTACAAGAACTGTACCCAACAGAAAATGCTTGAAGTATTGAAAGAGCAACCGGTATAACGAGGTCGAATAAGTTTTAATTCAATTTAGGCTAAAGTGTTTACTGCAAAATATTTACCAGGCATGATTGCGTTATGAATTTAATTTTGGAATCTCTTAAAATCGGGGAAAGAAAAAGACTTAGGTTTTTTTTGTTCTCTCCCTGAGGAGACGTTTTTGAAAGAAAACAAAATTTGTAGAAAAGCCAAATATGAAATTAAAACCAAGTGGGGGAAGTCTACCAGAATTCCTACTTCACCTCAGTACTTTCCGAAAGTCTGTCTCTCGAGAACGCCTACACAGCAAATGGAACTGAAATGACGTTGCCTCTGAACTAACCTGTTTGCTCACTTCCAGATTTTATTTAGGGTGCAAAGTGTTCCCCCCCCAATTTCTCTGCTTCAGTCTCCTTAATAGATTCCTACTTAAGAGTAGAAAGTTGCTGTCAGTCGGCACATCGGCTGTTTCGGAGATCACTGGCTTCAGTACCATCCCCTCAGCTACTGAGGGATAGTGGCGCTCGCTTCACTTTATAACGTCTGGACGTGCCTATTTTCCTCTTTAATGACTTTGAGCTACACATTAACAGTCTTGTTATGTTGCAAGACCGAGGACGTGCTCATGATCTCAACTCGTGGTTTTCGAGGACTGGCAGTGAATCATTAAGTCTTGTTCGATCTTGCACGTGCCCCTACTGCAATCATTCTCATTTATTTCATTGGTTCATACACCTTTAGCATTGATACATTCAAACATGTTTCATGTAGGGTTTCCAACATCCTCCGTATCCTCACTTCTGCTTCCTTTGTACGTGAACTAGGTACTCGCGAACTAGCAACTGCCGATTCGTAATTGGCAGCTAAAAGTCAACCACTTTGCTCTCGGTCTGGAGTCACGTGTAGACCAGACCAGGATTTCCTACCCTAAAGAACCAAGTGGGGTTTCAATGACAATCAACAGTGATCAGCTAGCTTTTCATTGTATTCTTTCACCGCAAATTCCACCATTTCCTAGTTATTCAGCACGGAAACAGTGCTGACCAGATATCCTACATTAATCTAGTCCCATTTGCCAGTATTTGGCCCATATTCCTCTTAGCCTTCCTATTCATATACCCATCCAGTCACCTAACTGTTGTCATTGTACTAGCCTTTACCATTTCCTTCGGCAGTTCGTTCTAATGTTTGCACCATCCTCTGCAATGATAAAGTTACCCCCCCCCCCCCCCCCGTCCCTTTTAAATCTGGAATCCCAGAAGGAGAGCGTGGGGCTCTTGCTTACTCATCCAGTAGCATCGCAAGTATCCTCCCTCAGCATTCACTTATTTTTCGGTGCAGTTTCCCTTCTTCTATGTGTAGTGCGCAATGCAGCAGAGAATAGGTGGGCAATGGACACAAGTGTCTTGTTCTGATTATTGGTGTTTGGTTGTTTGTTGATAGCCTTCAGGTTTATTGGAAGAAAGAGCAGAAACTTAATTGACTTTTTTAAAAATAGAAGTTTGAAAGGATATACCTAGGATGGATAGGGAAAAACATTTTTCTTTTCACTGCTGAGGAAATCTTAAAACCAGAGTCACACCCTTCAGGAGAGAAATTGGGGATGCACATCTTCACATTCAGTCTGCTGCATGTGTGTTGACTTAATGCCACAAATTATGCAGTAGGTGCTGTTTCAATTTTGTTTTAAATTGGATAGCAGTAGATATTTGCTAGACAAAGCAATGGAGTCAAGGCAAGTAGCTGGAATTAGGAGGCACATCAGCCACATCCCATTGAAAGGCAGAACAAACTCAATGGCTGAGATGGTCTCCTCCTGTTCTTATGTATTTTGCTCATGCTGCTGTTATAATGGGATACAATTACTAAAGGCTCTCTTTCAAAGATTCCCAACTTCAAAGAGAATGAGATTGAAAATGTATCCAGAAAATGGAATCTAGTTGTTTTTAGAAGGTGGATTGTTGTGGTCAGGGTATTCTTTTTAATTCACTTGAGGAATGTGGGTTTTACTGGCTGGGCTGGCATTTATTGTCCATTCCTGATTTCTCTGCTGGATGTAGTGTTCTGTTAGTAATTTTCTTTCTTATCATTTCAAAAGTTGGTTAACTGTTCAGTTAGAGGTGATTTTCCCCATGGAAATCTCAAATATAGGATTAATCACCTCCTGCTAAATCCAATGTCTGAGGAATGAAGTGTAATTTGATTGCACATATAAAGAGAAGTACTTATTTATCCAGTAAAGCAAAGGATGATAACCCATCCTTATCGTACTTTCATTTGGCTGTAGTCTGTTGTTCTGCCATCCAAAGTTAGGAAAAAAATTTCATTGTTGACTTGGCACAAAGTGATAGTTACAGTGGAATAAATACTTGGCATTCAACGATCAAACATCATCAAATGACAGAAGACCATGAACTGATTTTAGCAATTAACTATTTAATGATTTACCAATGCAGCAATGAAACCAAATATAGATATCAATTATTGGGATTGGTGTAAGTTCAAGTTGCTTAATGAAGAGCTGACTTACTCTGTTTAGCATTCATATTAGTGTTCAGAAATTATAATTCTAGGTGCCCAAAATAGAACATGATGATCATTTACCAAACCTTCAAAATTGAATTTTTGCTTTCACTTTCTTCATAATGCAGGATGGTAGTGACTGAGACATAATATTGAAGAGGGCCTAGCAGCTATTGAGTGAAGAATATAGTGTAACCGGTTTATGAGCAATTGGAGGAATTTACATCTTTATTCTTAAGAAACCGAGGTGCATAGCCAAATGCATGGAACATGCTTTCAATTCTGTGAACAATTACTAATGTTGAAAGGGATAAGATTTGATTGTTGTCACACATATAGGTACAAGTGAGAAGTTTTGTTTTGTTCACAGTATAGGCTGATCATAATATACAAGTTTGTGCAGATCATAGTGTGATTGAACAGGGTGAGGCATACAAAGTTACAGTTTGACAAATAGTCACTAGGTAATAAAAACCAAAAGAACTGCAGATGCTGTAACTCAGGAACAAAAACAATGTTGCTGGAAAAGCTCAGCAAGTCTGGCAGCATCTGTGGAGGAGAAAACAGAGTTAATGTTTCAGGTCCAGTTCTGAGGAAGGGTCACTGGACACAAAATGTTAACACTGTTTTCTCCTCCACAGATGCTGCCAGACTTGCTGAGCTTTTTGAATCATTAGGTAATGTTTAGATTCGGTTCTGCAAAACATTGCGTTCTAAGGATTTGATTTATTATTGTCACCTACATACTCTGAAAAGTTTTGTTTTGTGTGTAGTACAGGCAAATCATAGCATACAATATGCTTAGGCTAATAGAACTGAGCAAAGAATGTAACATTACAGTTGCAGAGAAGGTGCAAAAAGAGTGAAATCAACACTAAATTAAAAATTTGAAAGGTCCATGTTGAAGTCTGATAACAGTGGGGAAGAAGCTGTTCTTGAATCTGTTGGCACATGTTTAAGCTTTTGTATCTACTGCCTGACGGAAGAGATTGTAACCGGGTTGGGAGCGGTCTTTGATTATGTTGGCTGCTTCCTAAGGGAATGGGAAGTATAGACGGAGACAATGAATAGAAGGTTGGCTTCTGTGGTGGACTGAGCTGTGTTTACAAAAAGTTCCTGTCCTCTGTGGAAAAGGTTACAGAGATCCTATGATCAGCAACAATCTAAATTTTACTAACCCCTTTATTGAAGTGAAATGCCAGGGCACTTTGCAGGAGCATTATGAAGTAAAATCTAACATTAAGCCACATGAAGAGATTTGAGAGCAGCTGACCGAAGGCTTGTTCAAAGAGGTAGGTTGAAGGAGTATCTTACAGCATATGATTTCCCCAGATAGGACAGAAGGTGACTGACCTGAAACATGTACTTTGTTTGTTCCCCTCTGATTCTGCCACAACCCATTCAACATTTTCTCTTTCTTTAAGAACTTGTTGTGCCAGTTAACCAAAGGCTTGCTTGAAGAGGTAGGTAATAACATTAATCTTCTTTCAAATTAATTAATTTGATACATGTGTTGGTTGTTGTGCCAGTATTTATTGCCCACTCCTAGATGCCCTGGAGAAGATGGTGATGACCTGTCTTCTTGAATCACTGCAGTCCATGTTCTGTAGATAAACTCATAATGCCAAGAGGAAGGGGAGCTCCAGGACTTTGACCAGTACAAGTTCATAAATCTGAGTAGAAGTTCACAAAAGTAGCAAAGAGAAAGAAGGCAAATTTTAACTTAAATAAATTGAAATCTTAATTTATCTTACATTTAATGATTAACATGATGAGCATAAAAGATACATTTGTGCCACACAAATGCCAGGTCCTGGCCATCTCCAAAAAGTAGGGTCTGTCTATTGCCCCTTGACGCTCAGCATTGCCGTTACTGAATCACCTACAATTTACATCCTGGTGGTTACCATCACCCAGAAACCTGCCTGGAGGTCACAAGAGAATGTCAGAGGCTAGGAATTCTGTCATGAGTACCTGATCTCCTGTCTCTCTAGAGCCTATCCACCATCAAGAAGGTAAAACTCAAGAGTATGATGGAATGCTGTCTGTTTGCCTAGAGAGCTCTAACACCACCCAGAAAGATGTATCATCCGGAACAAAGCAACCTTCCTCCAGTACCAATGCATGATGATAGCAGAGTGTACTAATTTTAGGATGCACTACATTAAATCACTAAGGCTCCCAGGACGGTGCCTTCCAAATGCATGCCCTCTACCAAATAGAAGGACAAGGGCAGCAGACACATGGAAACACCACTTCTTGCAAGTTCCTCTCCAAGACCCACCCTGTCCTGATATGGAATTTTATCACTATTCACTGCCACTGGGTCAAAGTCCTGGAACCTCCACAACCCAAGGGCTACCCTTGGGGGTGGCACGGTGGCTCAGTAGTTAGTACTGCAGCTTCACAGCACCAGGGACCCAGGCTCGATTCCACCCTCGGGCGACTGTCTGCATGGAGTTTGCACATTCTCCCTGTGTCTGCATGGGTTTCCTTCAGCTGCTCCGGTTTCCTCCCACAGTCCAAGGATGTGCAGGCTAGGTGCATCAGCCATGCTAAATTGCCCACACTGCTCAGGGGTGTGTGGGTTACAGGGGGTTGGGCCTGGGTAGGATGCTTCAAGGGGCAGTGTGAACTTGTTGGGCTGAAGGGCCTGTTTCCACATTGTAGGGAATCTGATCTAATCTAATATAATCTACTGCAGTTCAAGAAGGCAGTTCATCACTACCTTCTCCAAGGCAATAAAAAATGTTTGCTGGCCCAGCCACTAATGTCTACATTCCATGAAAACATTTTAAAAATATTCCAATCGTACCAACTCCAATAGTCAAATGAAATGACACACGTTTTAAAAATCTTCTGCTCCCAGAAAGGAACTCTCAATACATTGGGTACAAGGTATGGGCACATCTCTTACTATGCAGATGGGAAATGCTTATGTTTCCTGTTAGTTTCCTCACAGTGTACAGTCAACCATTAAATGAAACTAACAACTGAAAGGCAAAATTGTGGCAGGGCAGAGCAATGCCCACTGTCACTGGAAGAAATTAACTTTACTTTCCCCTTTCCCTACGAAGCTATGGCTGGCTAATTGTTTCAAAGTGAGATTAATGCTGGCATTTACAAGCTATTCACAATAAACGCAAGTAGACAGGGGGCTACATGCCCAGATTTGGCACAACTTGAGTTGCAGTGATTCATAGACTGGACTTTGGCCAGTCTGATAAGCACTTATTGGCACAGATCAGACACCTGGTCAAACAGTATTGCTCAATGGCAGTAGGGTGTGTGTGGTGAGTATCACAAGGCAAACAGCCATGTCAGCTAGTGGGCTTCAGCTAATTATTAGTATAAACCTGTTTTTGGTTTCAATATTACCTTTAACAGTCTGTTTTTGGAGTAATGTGATGTATTAGTGCACCAAGTTTAGTGATTTTTCACTTTTTTAGTTAAATCTGATGTAAATGGGACCCATGATTCACACAGAAAACAAAGGGTTAAGTCACCATAGTCCCAGAGGACCACAGGGCTGCACTGTCATTAGAGAGAAAGATGACTGCTGGTGGTTTGACCTGAGGGTCTTTAACTTAGCAAAAGGAGAGATTGAGAAGCAGTGTCCTTCGTTGTCACCTCAGGCTGTTCAGAAGAAATATAAATTCTTGGTTTCCTGGTATGATCACAGAGGTATAACCTTACAAAAAACATAGAAATATTTTCATCCAATTTTCCTGCAACATGATTTTCATCCTTAAGTATCAATTTGAAAGCACAAATGTTAGGAATCTCAATCAGAAACCCCACCCGATAAGTCAGGCTCCCACTATATATGTCCAGTCATCCAGGCAGTCTCTATTGGAAATCTCCTCCAGCCCCAAGCCCTCTGAGAACATTGCATTTTTTTTCTATTTTGGCCTGTTTGGAATCCCCTAACCCTATCCCTTCAGTATGGAAGCACCTACTTTCAGAAGTGTAGACCTTGAATTCAGGACACTTGCTCTAAACATCTCAATTTTGCCTCCTTTAAGACACATGCTAAAAACCTACCTCTTTGACCAAGCTATTGGTTGCCCGTACAAATTTTTCCTTCCTTGACCTGGTGTGAATTGATGAATTACTCTCTTGCAAAGTGTCGCTTTTAGCATTAAAAATGCCTATAAATGCAAATTGTGTTTTTCTTTCAGTAAGCAAAGGCATGTGGCATAATTGAAGAATCTGAAAAGTTTACGTCTTGCTTCGTGGAGTCTGCTCTTCACGATCGGAACGTATTGATTGATTTAACTTTATCAATGCCTTGCTTGAGCATCGAACCAATGCTCACGGTGAATATTTATTCTCCTGTAATTTACTGTTTGCGATAACATCAATCTGTGGAAATGAGAATCCAAATAGGCATTAAATAAATGAAGATTACAAGGTGATAATGTTATAGACAGATCATGAGTAAACAATATTTAACAAACCACAGTTTGAATAATCAGTTTCATTTTGCAATTCAGTTAATTTTCTAAGGCGTGATATGAGAATCATGTGAGATTTTCATTTCTGTGATTGTGAATGGAGTCTTACTTCTTTAGACATCTTCCACGTGTATCTCAAATTTGGCAATTTTATAAATACCATCATTTCACTCTCCAAATATCCATTCCCTCCATCCCCACCTCCTCACCCTCATCTCTTTGTAAGATACATCCACAGACTGGGCTCTGAGTTCACACTGTACCACCTACTGTTCACATTTCAGCTGAGTGACAATTCCTGCTTTTGAGATGCCACCCTACCAACCCTTTCCAACATTCTCCAGCCTCACAACTCTTTAAGATCTTTGCACCCCTCCAATCTTACTTCTGGCATGTTGCTGAGTTATATTAGTACAGTCTGTAATGGAGCTCTGACTGGAAGCAATTGAAGGGAGCTGGCTGTTCCAAACATCTTGCCCTTGACTTATTGGGCCTGAAGAAAGTTCATCACTAACACTTCAAGAAATGAATGACATTTCATTTTGTTAAATATATTCATTCACAGGATTGAGTGTCACTGGCTAGGTCAGCATTTATTGCCCATCCTAATTGCTTAAAGGTAATTAAGGGCCAACTTCATTGCAGTGGGTCTAGAGTCGCATATTGGCCAGACAAAGTAAGGATGTTTTTCTCATTCGTTCATGAGATGTGGAAGCCAAAGGACAAGGCCCAGTGTTTCTTGTCCAGAGAGGAGTTAAGAGTCATTCACATCACAGTGGGTCTGGAGTCACATGTTGGCCTGCGATAGGGTTAGATTTCCTTCCTAAAGGACATTAGTGAACCTGATGGTTTCTTTAAACCAACAATCAACATAGTCATCATTAGGATTTTGATTCGAGATTCTTATTGCATTCCAGCTCCACCCTCTGCCATTCGGGGATTCAAACCCAGGCCCCAGAACATTACTTGGTTCTCTGGATTAATAGTCTAAGATTAACACCACTAAGACAACAACTTCCCCTTAGTCCTATGAACCTTTCCTTAATATTAGGTGGTGTGGGTGCTCTCTGGTGGGTGAGACCCCCATTGCCTGCCTGAAATATTGCCCATAGGTTAGAAAGTAGGTGCTGTAGACAGTCTCTTTGATGAGGAGAATTGACAGAGGTCAGACAGCAAGATAGGTTTCAAACAGGGTCTTAAGAGGAAGATGGCTAAGTACTGAGATGAAATGACCTGGAAAGGCAATGCTGAAATGGAAGTAGGAGGGATCTATATTGTGTAAGCAGCAATGATGAAGTGAAAAAAGAATAACATCCACAGAAGGTCAGAATTGGACGAATCTGGTTTGGAGGACTGGTATAGCATCAGAAAATGAAACAGAGATTGGGATGGGTCAGAACTGTATCAGGGTTTAAATGCAACTATGTGAATTTTAAAGATCAGGATTACAGGGGCCAGTGTTAGTCAGCAAGGACAGGGGTGATGAGAAACTGTAAGTTACTGTGGAATACGATACAGGAAGCAAAGTCTTGGATGAGCTGAAGTTTATAATAGGTGGAGGTTCGGATGCCAACCCAGGACGGTAGAGGACTAATCAAGTGTGGAGTTGATAAAGGCATTGCTAATGCAATCCGCTTTACTGCAGTACAATCACTAGATCACGTGCAACATTAACAGTCAGTGCAAGCTTGGCACCGTTGGTGATTCATAAAGACAGACACAAATGTTCCTAAATGAGACATGAATGCCATTACAAGACAATTTATTACATTCAAATATTTTTATTAAGTGCGCAATTGCATGAAACAAAGTGTTCTTTACAGCTCAAACTTTAATAAGAAAAAGTACAATGTATTTTTGCTCCCGGTGAAATGTACATTATATAGTGGGCATTACATCACAAATGTAGAGGCTGCAGGGTGTCAGTTTCTGTACTTCAGACTGATCAAGTTGTAGAGTTGAAAAGAAGGCCATTCAATCCAGCCTGTTTTTGAAATAACTATCAAATTCTGTCCAATAATCCTCTGATGAAATCTAGTGGACGTTTTATCCAGTGAAAAGCAAGGGCAAGGTATTATTAGAGTTTTGCTACTTCTGGGCCTTCTTTTTATAAATATGGAAGGTTATGAGATTTTACAATGATCACATTTCGATTTTGTGTCATTTTATAGCCTCTTCCCAAAACAATATTCTAATGTCAGTTTAAGTCATACATTTTAGACTGAGATATTCATGGAATTAATGCTTCCCCAGTTGACTATTACGTTCACCAAATCACCCGTTTATTTGACTGGACATGTCTTCATTTAGTACAGAGGTATTCTTCAAGGATAGCACCAAAATCTTCATTACTACCCCATGGGTTCAATATCAGAATTCACTCTTCAAATGTCAAGAACAATGAACAGGGCATGTTGCCCTTGTTATCCAATGCACCACTCAAGTACCCTGAAGAAGACGATTTGTATTTAAACATCGATTTGTTATGAAGGTGGGGAGGGAGGGTGGTCACGTAGCCCAGTTGACTGAATAGCTGATTTGCAACACAGAGGGATGCCAACAGCATTAGTTCAATTCAGAGGTATTCTTCATGGATAGCACCAAAGTAAAGTGGTTGACTCAAGACTGGCCCCTGCAAAGCGTGTAACAAGGCATTCAGTTCCAAAGTAATTAGGGATGGCCAATAAATGCTGGCCTTGCTACTGATGCCCACATCCATTGAAATAATCCATTTTAAAACAAAATCTACATTGCAGTCTCTCAAAGGCCAATATTACTTCCCAAATATATGGAGCCTGGAACTCCTCACAATACTCCAACCTCTTGTGGTTTATAGTATGTTATTGTATGTTTCTCCAGATATTAAAGCCAGCTTGGGTTTGCTGACCATCACTGGCCACCAATATCTCAAGTTCAAATTCTTCTTTGGCCTCCACGCTCCCTACTTCTTCAAGAATGATGGTTAAGGATTCTCCTGGGAAAGACCATTTTTCAGCAACTCAGTATAGAACTCTCAAGAGGCAAGCAATGTTTCCCCATCTCAGCTCATCTCAATGGGATTCAAAAGGAGAATTGATTATCCTTGGCACCACAGGGAGAAAGAATAATTTTAAACCCATTCGATGTTTCTGCTCTTGAGAACTATCCAGGGGTCTCAGCTGGTGAGTATGTTGTAAGGAGACTGACAGATCTAGGATTGAAAGGAATGCCTTTGTAGCCTCACAGTGTACGTTGACGTCGACAGGCTCATTCAGAAAGCACTGTTTTAAGGTCCTGGAGAGAAATTGGCAGTTGTGAAGTTTACTCCTGCCACCATAACAAAGCTTATTTTAAGGTATTTCATTGCTACCAATCCTCCTTTGTCTATTATATATCTAGGGTATGTTTTATGATCAGTGATAGCGATAACGCAATGGTGAGCCTAAATAGAAGAGGTATTTGTTTTAGTTAACAAGATGATTTATTGCGTGATAGCAACATGTACAGCTATATTACCAGTTAGGTATTGAAACATAGAAACTAGGAGCAGGGAGTTGACTATTCAGCCCCCTGATCCTGCTCCACCATTCAATAGGATTATGACTGATCATCTCACTCAGTACCCTGCTCCCACTTTCTCCCTGCACCCTTTGGTTCCTTTAGCCCCAAGAACTATATCCATCTGCTTCTTGAAAGTTTTCAATATTTTGGCTTCAACTGCTTTCTGTGGCAGAGAATTCCACAGTGTCACAAGCTTGGGTGAAAATAATTTATCCTGATCTCAGTCCTAAATGTACTACCTTGTATTCTTAAACTTTCCCCCATGGTTTTGGATTTCCCAGTCATCAGGAACATCCTTCCAATGTCTATCCTGCCAGTTAGGATTGTATAGGTTTCTATTAGATTCCCTTCATTCTTCTAAACTCCAGCATAGATAGTATTAATTGATCCAGTCTCTCTTCATACATCAGTCCTACCATCTCAAGATTCAGTTGCACTCCCTCCAAAAGCAGAACATCCTTCACCAGTTACGATGACCAAAACTGTGCACAGTACTTTTAGATGTGGTTTCACCAAGGCCCTAAAATTATAATGACTAGGATTCTCAAGGGCTCTACAGAATATGATTTCTCCCTGCAAAGGTTACAGTAGAACCTGCCATATCCACCCAAATATTGTGTGTGGCCTCTTCAGATTGGTCACATCTCATAAGCAGTCAATAAATCATCTTTTAGACAAATTTTGTCCATGAAAATTAACAAACTATTCAAATCTTCATCCATTTCAAAAGATCAGGCTCCAATTCTGAAAAAAACTTTGACTCTTATCCTACTTATGTACAGTAATGAATGTGCTAAGGCCAAACCTTGCTGCTTCTTTGATGGAAGTAGCCCAAGTCCACATTGTAACTTAATTCTTTCACTGGTCATAAGATTAACTTTCAGAAAACTGAAGTGAATATTCATCCCCCAAAACTCTCAGTCTTGGTTCAACCATCCTCTGCTACCAATGTTATACATGAGAAGAGCCTTGAACCGTGACTAAGTTTTTTAGTGAGAGCTTGATTTCTGTTAAGGACACCATAAAACTTGCCCCTCATTGACCGCTAACTCCCCATATTTAAATAACTAATTCAAATCTTATTAACTATTAATTGATATATCCATCCACCAGGTCCCTCATTCCATTAGGTCTCAGCCATTCCTTCACACTTACATTAGAGGATAACACCTGTGGGTCAATATTCTGGAACTCTACCCTTAACAGTCCTACGGATGTACCTACAACACAGAACTGCAGTGGTTCAAGAAAGTGGCTTGGCCCCACTTTCTTAGGGACAATGAAGCATTCGGTACAAAGCTTAGGTAGCTAGCAATGCCCACATCCTGTGCAATAAAAATGTCTATTAACTGAGGCATAGAATAAAAATCTCAAAAATTCTTCTAAAACTGTACATTACATCAGTTAGCCTGCAGCTGCACATGGTTATATTCCCCACATTACAGAAAGGGTGTTGGCCCTCTCTGTCCCTACCCCAGGACTGGGAGGCCCAGGTTCAAACCCCACCTGCACCAGAAGTGTGTAGTAACATCTCTGAACAGGCTGTTTAGAGAAACTAGATACAGAATGGGTATGGAGGGCTCTTGTGGTATAGCTGTAGTGTACCAAATTCTGAGCCAGGATGCCCGGGTCCTACCTGCTCCAGAGTTGTGTCATAACTTCTCTGAACAAGTTGCTTAGAAACAATCCACTGATTGGTTATGATTGCTCTAAAGAGGTGCCAAGTTTGTTGTTGGTTAGAGAGTAGCCATGCAGGAAGATTGCGTATTTTGGAGATATTTCCACTGGAACAGAGTTAGTGGTAAGTTGTAATTGATTTTTATAAGTTGAGATCAGAATGATTAGAAACCAGGAGGCAGAAATTTAATATGATTAGGAAGGAATTTCAGAAATATTTTCACCCAGACTGGATTGGGAACGTGAAACTCACTGCCTAAAACAGGTACCTTTAAAAATTCCAGGGGCTCTCTCTACCTTTAAAAATTATTTGAATGTGTTCTTAATTTGATGTCCTGTTGTACAATACCAGTTTACAGACCGAGAGCTGGAAGATGTGATTAGTTTGGCATGAATGTGTGGAGCCAGATGCCTCCTTCTGTCACATAAATTTCTGTGATTTCCAGAGAGGGGGATAAAATTCACAAACTTTACGGAGTGAGGTCCAGAGCATGGCACTTGGGCAAGTGAATGCAGAGCTACCAATGGTTATATACATAAGAAAGGAGGGGAGCAGAGATGTTGGAGTCTTGTAAAACTGGAGATGTTACAGAGATGAGGGGTGGGGTGGGTGGTGAGGCCATGCAAGGATTTGAATGCAATGCTGGGAGTAATAAATTTGAGACATTGTTGGACTGGCAGTCACGCAGCTCAACCAGCACACAGATGATGGGTGATCAGGTTATGCAGAAAGTCACAAGATGGACTGCAGATAAATTGCTTTCACAAAAAGTGGAAGAAAAAATAAAGAAAATGCAAAGATTCTGTTTATTCTCAATTAAGAAGCTATATTTCGCTGTTAGGCATCATTTGCCTTTTTTATTGCCATAAAAATGCCTTGGTGGAATGCTGCTGCCCCACACACCAAGCAAAGGTTCCCATTATCCAATGATCCCATTTAAACAAACATTGTCGGATAGATAGAGAATGAATTGGTTTGATCAGTAAATATTGCCTTTAAACAAATGACCCCATTAGCAGGGCAACTATTGACTGACAGACATTGCATGTTTAAATAGTAACTGGTTACACCTGCTGTTCTTGGTAACTTTTTGCTGAGAAATGCATTTGAACCAAGCGACAGTGAGTAATTTTTCAATCTTGCTGTTTGGTGAGTTCCCGGAGACGTCCGCCCCCATATCTGGGGTGGGGTGTGAGATTGGGGGATCAACAGCTATATGACTATCTGCTAATGATAAGACTGTGAATAGATCTCTTCCACCTGTGTGCACAGATAGGGTTCTCGGGTGTCAGATACATTCCGCTGTACTCTGACCCCTGACACCTGACCCTAATCTTAATCCCTCTGCTACAAACACACTTACATTCTGGCTTGATTTACACACCTGAATTGCCTCAGAATTTGAAACCTCGATCAGATTGTATACTCTAGCAGGTGAAATGAGGGAGAATTTTTTAAAATGTATCATTGGTACGTGTGTATCTGACACAGATGATCTTTTTGTTAACCCTAACCTGTGAACACCAATATCTTCTAATGATAAATGGCTTTGCAATCCAACATGCTTTTCCACAAGAATTGAACACAAAGTTGGCAATTTCAGAGGTTGCCTTCAGTAAGGATGACACAAATCAGGACTTTTTTTAACAGGATGATTTTCAATCCCAGATGTTCATCAGGAGCCAAGGGGTGACTTGTAGAGCAGTTATCAGCTTTGCTCATTAATTTTTTTGCTTGCTTAGTGACAACCCTCTACTTGTGTTTTCAGTAGAAGCAGTTCCAAAACATGGCAAAGCCAAACACATTCCAAATTCTCCTCATTCAAATGTACGATACATTTCCTGTAATGCAGTAACCCACATCAATATAATAAAGTATCTGGTCATCATCACACTTCATTTGTGGACGTTGCTGTGTGCAAATTTGCTATTGTATTTCCTACATTGCTGTAATAGTACAAACAAAGGATTTTAGAAATTTAACCCATAAATTCCCACAGTCAACACTAAGTAGTAATCTGTTTTAATGGTAGTTGGTTGTGAGACAAACATTGGCCAGCACACAAGTTGTGGTTACTGGATATGGAACTGTACGTAATTTCCATTTAGATTAAAGGGGACTGGGTTTGTGCTATGTATGGCAGTTGGCTTGAAAGGGTTAACTCAGAAGTTTTGGAATAGCTCCACCCACTGCTCTATAAATGATTATGAGGGGAGCTGGTCAGTTGTAACTTATTTTATCACTTGCTAATCTTTGGGTTTCAATCACTGTACAACCATGAGCTAGTTTGTTAAAAGTAAAATATTGTGGATGCTGAAAGCCTGGAATTAAAAATCAAAAGTGCTGGAGAAACTCAGCAAGTCTGGCAGCATCCATAGGGAGCGAGAGAGAGAAACAGAATTAATGTTTTGAGGCCAGTGTAACTCTTCTTTGAAGGTAGGTTAGGTTTGGCCTTGTATCTGTTCAGAAAGAGCAATGTGCCTTAACTAATGTTAATATTGATAAGCAATTAAATGTTGATGCAGTTTGTTCATTCCTACTATGTACTAAACCGATTAATGTTACTTAGGTATGTGTCCCTTGTGCCTAAGATGTGGCTAATGCTTCATGATTTAGTTCTTACTATTACCAAAAGAATGGCAATGAGCCTACAGAAAAGGAATCCTGTTCCATTCAGGGACCAGCTGTAGGTAATCCTGACAGGTTAGGAAGTTCTGTTAGTTCTTTTCTCATTGTGTTGGCCAAAGGGCCTGTTTTCACACTGTAAGGATTCTACGATTCACTTCTGGAAATGGAGTGTACCATTTTGTCATAATATTGTGAAAGTTGACTTCTGCATTCTACATAGCTATGGAGAAGGAGAGGATTAGGCAAAATGGGAGGATATTTAATTGGGGAAGAGGAAGAGGAAACTATGATGCGATTAGACATGAGTTAGGAAGCATGGACTGGGAGCAATTGTTCCATGGTAAAGGCACTATAGACATGTGGAGACTGTTTAAGGAACAGTTGTTGCGAGTGATGAATAAATATGTCCCTCTGAGACAGGCAAGAAGGGGCAAACTAAAGGAACCTTGGATGACGAGAGCGGTGGAGCTTCTTGTCAAAAGGAAGAAGGTAGCTTACATAAGGTGGAGGAAGCTAGGGTCAAGCTCAGCTCTAGACGATTACAGGCAGGCGAGGAAAGAGCTCAAAAATGGTCTGAGGAGAGCCAGGAGGGGGCACAAGAAAGACTTGGCAGAACGGATTAGGGAGAACACAAAGGCATTTTACACTTATGTGAGGGATAAGAGAATGGTTAAAGAAAGAGTAGGGCCGATCAGGGATAGCATAGGGAACTTGTGTGTGGAGTCTGAGGAGGTAGGGGAAGCCCTAAATGAGTTTTTTGCTTCTGTCTTTACGAAAGAAACAAACTTTGTAGTGAATGAAACCTTTGAAGAGCAGGCGTGCATGCTGGAATGGATAGAGATAGAGGAAGCTGATGTGCTGAAAATTTTGTCAAACATTAAGATTGACAAGTCGCCAGGCCCGGACCAGATTTTTCCTCGGCTGCTTTGGGAAACGAGAAATGCAATTGCTTCGCCACTTGCGAAGATCTTTGCATCCTCGCTCTCCACTGCAGTCGTACCTAAGGACTGGAGAGAGGCAAATGTAATTCCTCTCTTCAAGAAAGGAAATAGGGAAATCCCCGGCAATTACAGACAAGTAAGTCTCACGTCTGTCGTCTGCAAGGTGTTAGAAAGGATTCTGAGGGATAGGATTTATGACCTCTGGAAGAACATGGCTTGATTAAATGCAGTCAACACGGCTTTGTGAGGGGCAGGTCATGCCTCACAAACCTTATCGAGTTCTTTGAGGATGTGACTAGAAAAGTTGATGAGGGTCGAGCTGTGGATGTGGTGTATATGGACTTCAGCAAGGCATTTGTCAAGGTTCCGCATGGTAGGCTCATTCAGAAGGTCAGGAGTAATGGGATACAGGGGAACTTAGCTGTCTGGATACAGAATTGGCTGGCCAACAGAAGACAGCGAGTGGTAGTAGAAGGAAAATATTCTGCCTAGAAGTCAGTGGTGAGTGGTGTTCCACAGGGCTCTGTCCTTGGGCCTCTACTGTTTGTAATTTTTATTAATGACTTGGAAGAGGGGATTGAAGGATGGGTCAGCAAGTTTGCAGACGACACGAAGGTCGGAGGTGTTGTTGACAGTATAGAGGGCTGTTGTAGGCTGCAGCGGGACATTGACAGGATGCAGAGATGGGCTGAGAGGTGGCAGATGGAGTTCAACCTGGATAAATGCGAGGTGATGCATTTTGGAAGGTCGAATTTGAAAGCTGAGTACAGGATTAAGGATAGGATTCTTGGCAGTGTGGAGGAACAGAGGGATCTTGGTGTGCAGATACATAGATCCCTTAAAATGGCCACCCAAGTGGACAGGGTTGTTAAGAAAGCATATGGTGTTTTGGCTTTCATTAACAGTGGGATTGAGTTTAAGAGTCGTGAGATCTTGTTGCAGCTCTATAAAACTTTGGTTAGACCGCACTTGGAATACTGCGTCCAGTTCTGGTCGCCATATTATAGGAAAGATGTGGATGCTTTGGAGAGGGTTCAGAGGAGGTTTACCAGGATGCTGCCTGGACTGGAGGGCTTATCTTATGAAGAGAGGTTGACTGAGCTCGGACTCTTTTCATTGGAGAAAAGGAGGAGGAGAGGAGACCTAATTGAGGTATACAAGATAATGAGGGGCATAGATAGAGTTGATAGTCAGAGACTATTTCCCAGGGCAGAAATGGCTAACACGAGGGGTCATAGTTTTAAGCTGGTTGGTGGAAAGTATAGAGGGGATGTCAGAGGCAGGTTCTTTACACAGAGAGTTGTTAGAGCATGGAATGCGTTGCCAGCAGCAGTTGTGGAAGCAAGGTCATTGGGGACATTTAAGAGACTGCTGGACATGCATATGGTCACAGAAATTTGAGGGTGTATACATGAGGATCAATGGTCGGCACAACATTGTGGGCTGAAGGGCCTGTTCTGTGCTGTACTATGTTCTATGTTCTATGTTCATTGTTCTCATGAGATTTGAATCATATCATAGAATCCCTAGAATGTGGAAACAGGCCCTTCAGCCCAGCAAGTCCACACCAACTCTTGCAGCATCCCACCCAGAATCATTCCCCTAATCTATGCACATCCCTGAACACGATGGACAATTTAGCACAGCCAGTGCACCTAACCTGCACATCCTTGGACTGTGGGAGGAAACTGGAGCACCTGGAGGAAACCCGCGCAGACACAGGGAGAATGTGCAATCACCACACAGACAGTCTCCCGAGGCTGGAGTTGAACCCAGGTCCCTGGCGCTGTGAGGCTGCAGTGCTAACCACTGAGACACCGTGCTGCCCTTAATGAGAAGCCATTTTCCTGCTTGTTTCTGTGGATCTCTTGCCACACACTGGTCATGTTCTCACAAACATAAATTATTTATCTTGGGCATGAACCAAAATGTTCTTGATTTCATTGCACGTTATCACTACTCAAAACTATTTTTAGTATTTTAGATTTGGGGCTGTTGTTTTAGGTCCATGGTGCTTTTCATGTACGAACTCTCTACTTATGGCAAGGTCTTTACACACATTTTCCACACACGAGGTTAAGAGTATTCCTTTCTGATCTCCCTACTTAACTCATATGACTGTCTTTGTAATTGCTTCATCATCATGATGTAATCTCCTGATGTTAACCCCATTAATCTATGACAATTGTCTTATGATTATAAAATGTCAGGGAAAAAGTAAGCCATTCAGTCCCTCAAGTCTACCCTATCGTTCAATCAGATCGTGGCTGATCTGATAATCCTCAACTCCACTTTCCTGCCTTTTCTCCATAGCTCTTGATTTCCCTTACTGATTAAATGAATGCTTCAGCCTTGAATGTGTGTAATGACCCAACCTCCGATAGCCCTCTCTGACAATCTCCTCCACAGATTCAGTACCCTCTGAGAGAAGAGATTCTTAGGCCTTGCTGTTTTAAGTGGATAGCCTTTCACTCTGAAATTATGCCCTCTGGTTTTAGACTCTCTGACAAGGAGAAATAAGCTCTCCACATTTATCCTGTCAAGTCCTCGAAGAATCTTACATGTTTCAATGAGGTCACCTCTCATTCATCTAAATGGCAGCACAGCGGCTCAGTGGTTAGCACGGCAGCCTCACAGCGCCAGGGACCCGGGTTCGATCCTAGCCTCGGGTAACTGTCTGTGCGGAGTTTGCACATTCTCCCCAAGTCTGCGTGGGTTTACTCTGAATGGTCCGGTTTCCTCCCAGAATCCAAAGATGTGCAGGCTAGGTGGATTGGCCGTGCTAAATTGCCTGTAGTGTTCAGGGATGAGTGGGTTATAGGGGGATGGGTCTGGGTGGGATGGTCCAAAGGGAGGTGTGGACTTTTGTTGGGCCCAAGGGCCTGTTTCCACACTGTAGGGAATCTAATCTAAACTACAGCTGCAGTGACTCGTGCTACGAAGCCAAGTGAGTTTTCTTGTTTTATTTTACCAAACTCACTGCCCTAATTGACGTATGATCCCTTGTAGCAAGTATCATGTCTGATTCCTGCCTCAACTTATAATGCACCATTCCTGGTGCAAGGTACCACCCAGCAGAGATCCTGGAATTGACAGGTATCCCTGGTGCCAACGGCATTTTTAAAAGCCCAATGTCCATCTAGAAAAAAACTTAGCCCTGAACTGTCCCACCGCTCCCTCCACTGCTTCCATGCATCCCCCACCCCAGCATGATTCCTGGCATTTGCCCTAGACATGGCAAACTGTGCCTTGTAAGAATGGGCATGGTGCTTCTGCTGGCCTGGGTGAGGCACAGACAGGGCTTCCTCTCCCCACCCTCTACCCCATGACCATCTGTGGAGATCACCACACTAGACCATGCCAGCCTGTTCTGAGGCTGCTACCCAGGCTAGAGCAATCTGTTACCTGAAGGAATGCCCAGCACTGTGGAAAGAATTTGAATAACTATCTGCATTCCACCAGTGTGAGTGCCACCATCTTCTCTCTGATACTGGCCCCGTTCTTACCAAGATTCATACTCTGCCGCTCTCACTATTACGTGCAAAGTCTTTGCCTCTTGACCTTACCCACCCAAACCTGTGAAACTGCTAACTTTGAGTGTGCCCTCCTTGGGCAACTCACTCCCTCGGGACAACTCCTCACCTGCACCAATAGCTGTGCCACCCACTTTTCTCTGCTGTAATATCTCCCTCTCTCATTCTAGGAGCAAAACAGCCCAGAATAGGGCAGAAAGAGACAATACGAATGCTGTGCAACTGGTCATTTATCTCCTTACCCTTTATGAGGAGAGGATCTGATTACTTGGAGGAGGGACTCGATTTGTATTGGAGACTGCCCTTGACTCACTGTGCTGGGATCCCCTGGTGAAGCCTATTCTGGACTGGACTATGGTCTGATGACAACCATAGCAAGCTCCCTGGCTTTGTGAGCTAAATGGCACAGGAAAACCAAAGTAACATGAGCTTGGTATGTCTAGCTGAGCAGAAAAAGTACAAGCAAGGCAAAGCAAGACAAGAATATTATGACCACCCAGATTGGCTCAGAGTAAGCAAGCAAAAAGCTCAGACATGCAGCCTGGTCCAGGTATGTGTCCTTGAGCTTAGAATCCCTACAGCTTGGAAGCAGGCCACTTGGCCCATTGAGTCCACACTAGCCCTCAAAGAACATCCCATCCAGACCCAACCTCCTACCTTATCCCCATAACTCTGCATTCCCCATGCTAATCCACCTAGCCTGCACATCCCTGGACACTACAGGGCAATTTACCATGATCAGTCCACCTCACCTGCAGATGTTTGGGCTGTGGGATGAAATTAGAGCACCGGAGGAAACCCATACAGACATGAGTAGAATGTACAAACTCCACACAGATAGTCACCCAAAGGCGAAATCAAACTCAGGTCCTTGGCACAGTGAGACAGTGGTGCGAACCACCGAGCCACCACGTCGCCCAAAGCACACTGCATCCTTGCTGCAGCATTACACTGAGGATTGCTGATGTAGCCCAAGGTTTGGCATTGCAGTGCAGAAGTGTGCTGTAAGTGGATCAGCAATACGAGCGTAAGAACCTCAGGACTAGGAACATGAACTGGCAATTCAGCCTCATGAGGTGTCTGTGTGTATTTAAGAACGATTAATATTGCCTTTTTAACAATTTTTTTCCTGTGTTGATCTTATTTGCTGCTGTTATTTTACGTTTGTTCACACTGTCCCTTCTTGTCCTCTCTGGGCTTCATTACCTATACATGTCCCCTGTAATACAGCTTTTGCTATGTCAGCCTATGTATCCCTCTTTAGAACACCCCAACCTCCCATTACGTTGACTCTAGTTGCTTTGGTTATAACTGTACATAAATAGATGTTCTAATACAAATTAATCTAATTCTACCCTGCCATACATGTTGAGATCAAACTCGTGGCCCTTTCTGAGGGTCTACATTGAAAACAGGTAAGAAAGGAGTTTTAGAGCATGATGTGAAACGGTGGGGTAGATTGTGGGTTCCAGCTTGTTTTGACTTAGAGGCTATGGGCTTCAGAATGTTTAATGCTTCAAATGAGTGTTATTGGGTGTTGGTGATTGGGAGAGAGATTGAATATTGGGATTGCACAGACACAGGTGGGAGGGCCAAGTTTGGTAGCAAATGGAAAAGAAAGGCTTCCTTCTGGGTTAGGATTTTGTGCAAGGCAGGAATTCTATTTTTGGAGATATCTAGGCAGTGAGGCATTACAGCAATATCCGGAATGACCAGAGGTGGTGGTTTATGCACTTGGACACCATAACACCGTTACAACATCTACACAAAAACAGTACCTATTTTGTGAAAAATTAATAAATCAATCTTCACTCTTCCTGCCAATTCGCACATTGTCGAGTACCACTGAGTGAGAGGTAGACTGTAGGTAGGGACAAGATGAGATAGATCAGTACTCTTTAAGAAATTAAATCTCCTTTCAGCACAGGTATGCTGGGACCATTTGAGACACCCTGTTAATTCCAGTTTGGCTGAGATCAGCACAGAGCTAGGACTGTCCAGGAGTCCTGCGCTGTATATTCAGTTTCACATTGAGCAAGACATTAATCAACTGGGACATCAGACACTATTCCTGTTTTTCCGTCGTACTAATTGCTTGTTAAGCATTTGAAACAAAATATTTCCAGAATACAATTCTTTATGTTTCCTTCCCTCCCACCTCCCCTGACCCCTTTGCAGACTGTGTACAGCTGTAACAGGAATTACAGACACTACTCAAACTCTGAGTAATAAGTAATTACTGTACATACTGTTGAACAATGATACTTATCTCTGACCCCAATAGAGCAGAGAGCCCACTGGTGAAAGATCACAGTGTAGCAAGTTCCTAATGGCTGACCCCACCTGCACATTCTTCAGAAGGTCAGTTAAACAAAAGGGAATTTTATCTGCATTGACTCAGTGAAGGATAAAGAAACTGGTTGTGGGGAGGGTGGTGGAGGACAAGGGTTAGTTGGTGGAGGGATGCAGAGTATTGGGTGGGGTGAGGGGGACAAGTGAGGAACGTTTTTGTTTTACAATTAGGATTCAAATGCTCCTTTTTCAGTCCTTGCAGTAATCCTAACCCAGCAACAACAGAAACAGAAGTGGGGCATTGCTTCCTGAGAGAAAAACATCTTTGATAACATTCAGGAGAAGCTTGTGGGGGTTGGGGGAAATCCCCTTTAGTAAGAATCTCAACAAAAGGTGAAATAAAGAAACGAGTTCCCCACTCCTGTAAAAAATCCAACACTGATATCCATACCAAATTCTCTGGATTTCCAAACAGGAATCTGGGAATAATTTATTTTTGTAATCTTTTCTTTCTTTCCTTTGTCCTGCTCCCCTCTTCTTACATTATGGGTTTAATGCCAGATCTTTGTATCAGTGAGTGCTGCATTAGTCCAACTGTCTGCGCAGTGTCGGTCCTCGGTCTCTGAGGAAAGCACGTCAGTGGGCTATTCCATGTAGAAATATCACAACTCAACCCTCTGTATGAAACAAAACCAGAAATTGCTGGGAAAACTCAGCAGGTCTGGCAGCTTCTGTGGAGAGAGAGGGCAGAGTTAACATTTCAGGTCAAGAGTGTTCTGAGGAAGGGTCACCGGACCCGAAAAATGAACACTGTTTTCTCCTCTGTATATGCTGCCAGACCTGCTGAGCTTTTCCAGCAATTTTGTTTTTGTTCCTTACAGTTCATGTCCTTCAGAAGCCTCTATATGAGAATTTTTCCTCACCCTTCTCACCCCTTACTCAGAGGTCGTACAATAACATTCGTACAATTCATAGCTTAAGGTCAGTTAATTTCACGTAGCACCAAAGCTGACTACTTGGATGTAACTAGAACAAAGAACAAAGAAAATTACAGCACAGGAACAGGCCCTTCAGCCCTCCAAGCTTATGCCAATCCAAATCCTCCAGTTAAACTGTTGCTTATTTTCCAAGGATCTGTATTCCTCTGCTCCCTGCCCATTCACGTATCTGTCCAGATACATCTTAAATGACACTATTGCGCCCGCCTCTACAACCGCAGATGGCACCCACCACCCTCTACATAAAGAACTTTCCACGCATATCTCCCTTAAACATTTCCCCTCTCCCCTTGAACTCGTGACCCCCTAGTAATTGAATCCCCCACTCTGGGAAAATGTTTCTTGCTATCCACCCTGTCTATACCTCTTTGTAGATCTGAATAAATCTAATAGAGTCAGATGATGTATTTCAGTTTATCCCCTTCCCTTCTATCCAGAAGCTGGCATAATCCTGGCCATTATTATTAATTGGGATGTGGGAGTTTCTGGTTAGGTTTGCTTTTACTGCCTATCCCTAACTGCTCTGGATAAGCTGCTGGTGAGCCACTTCCTTAAGCTGCTGCAATCTTTTTGATGGAAAAATATCCCACAACACTTGCCCTGTCACATCTCAGTTTCCCATAGGAATTGGAGTAGGCCATTTGGCCCTTTCAATCCTGCTCTGCTACTCACTATAATCATGGGCATTAGTTTTGCTTACTGCCTTATTCCTGCTTTTTCCCTATATCCTTGGATCCCTTTAGCCCCAAGAACTATAACTCTTTTTGTTTTGGAAACATGCAATGTTTTGGCCTCGCCTGCTTTCTGTGACAGAATTCCACTGGCTCATCACTCTCTGGATGAAGAAGTTTGTCCTGTCAAATCTCAGTCCTAAATGGCCTATCCTATATACTTGAATAGTGACCCCCTTGTTCTGGACTTCCCAGTTATCAGGAACAATCTTCCTGCCTTTACAATATCTAGCCCTGCTAGAATTTTGTAGCTTGATGTCAGATCACCTTTCATTCTTCAAAACTCCAGGGAATATAGTCCTAACCAATCCAGTCTCTCTTCATACATCAGTCTTGCCATTCCCAGGAATCAGCCTGATGAGCCTTTGTTGCTCTCCCACCCTTGCCAAAACATCTCACCGTCCCCTTAAATTTGGTTTTGTTATTTTAGACCAGAAAGAGGAGATGGGACAGCACTGATACCACTACGGCCAATGTCTCAGAAGCAAATGTAGGTTCAAGTTCTGCTCCAGGGACTTGAATAGGCAATACAGGTTTATCTGAGCACTGCAGTTGGTAGTGTCAACTTTCAGATGGGATGCTAAATGAAGGCCCCTACTGCCTTCTTGTGCAGATATAAAACATTCCACGGTATTATTGCAAAGACCCATAGAATATCCATTGCGTCCTCGCCAATATTCACCATTCCAAGCCGAACAGAAAATGTGGTCATTATCACATGGATATTTGTGGGATTTTGCTCTGTGCAAACCAAATGGTTATTTCTTACAATTAAAGAGTAGCAAGACTTGAGAATTATTTAATTTCTCTGAGGTATTTTGGGACATTGTGAGTGAGGCCTAGACCACAAGAAACCCCAAATTTGCTGAGGTTGACTACTGAAGGGACGACAAGTTGTAGTGGGCCTGGGGCAGTGTTATGACATCCAGTGGTATGTATTATGCTGTGAGTTTATCGAGGCTACTCCATAGAGATCTCTACAAACTTTAATTGGAAAGCTTACATCTGAAGAGGGAAATAATTAAGCAGGGCACAGTTATTAGGGGAGCCTGTTTTAACTGATCTTGCCAAGTGTAAAGATGCCACACTCCATTAAATTTAATTTTATGCTTTGAAACGGGATACAGTAAAATACATCGCCATCATACAAGGGTAATGAGGTGTGACCCATAATAACACTCAATTAAGGCATTCTCATTTACAACATGCTTATACAATTTATGCACAATTCTCAGACTCTAAATAATCTCTCAGAAAAAACAGCAATGAGCTTGATTTTAATTGATTATCCTCATTACTAGGAAGGCCGGGATTCATTGACCACCCCCTGAATGTCCTTGAGAAGATTGTACTGAGTTTTCTCAAACTGTTACAGCCTGAGTGTTGAAAGTGCTCCTGCAATGCAGTTATACGGAGCAAGTTTCACAATTCACACACAGCGACAGTGAACGATTATGATTCATATAACTGGATAATATATATCCAAAAGACAATATAAAATTATTTAGAAGGGAGTCAGAAAAGATTTTCAATGATATTGCCAGGGTTGAAGGGTTTGAGCTACAGGGAGAGGCTGAATACGCTGGGGCTATTTTCCTTGGACCGTCAGAGGCTGGGGGGGACCTTACAGAGGTTTATGAAATCATCAGGGGCATGGAGAGGGTGCATAGCCAAGGTCTTTTCCCTCGGACGGGAGAGTCTAAAAATAAAACGCATAGGTTTAAGGTGGGAGAGAAAAGATTTAAAAGGACGTAAGCAGTAACTTTCCCACGCAGAGGGTGGTGCGTGTGTGGAATGAACTGACAGAGGAAGCGATGGAGGCTGGTACAATTACAACATTTAAAGGGTATCTAGATGGGTGTATGAATAAGAAGGGTTTAAAGGGATATGGGCCAAATGCAGGCAAATGGGACTAGATTAGCTTAGAATAGGACAAGTTGGACTGAAGGGTCTGTTTCCGTGCTGTATATCTCAGTGACTATGAGTGATATTAACATAATCCTTAAAATCCATGTCCCTTTGATACTTAACTGTTAGTTTAATGCCCTATTGACCTACAAATTAAAACCACAATCAGTTTGCACCTAATACTTGCAGCTCCTCCTGCCAGGGGGATGTGCTGTCATGGTGTTGTCTTGCCTGTTCTACACCATCCTCACACATTCCCCTGTCACTCGTCTGCAGCTGCATTCTGACATCTCTCATTCAACCGTCTCTGGGTTGGCTCTTCTTTCTGCTGCCCTCCACTTTACACTCTAGAAGAGTTCCCTGTAACTTTTCAGCTCTGTTCAAACTAACGAGCAAATGGCTGAAACTAATCACCAAAATACTGATGTTTTCTTTTCTGAACGTCACATTTTAAAGAGCTTTTATTTTGCTCTTGCAATTTCAAGCACCTCTTCCTTTGTTTTACACACAGTGTGCATCGAAAACCATTGCAAAACTACAAACAAACAACGGTCAACCAACTTTGTTTTCATTTACCAAATACATTTCACAGAAATCATCACCCAAACAATTTGGAAAACCATAAAGATTGCCTGAAGAAATGTTTTATTGATCCACTACACTGATTGAGAGTGCGTTTGAATGAGAACCAAAAAAGACAATATTATTTCACAAAATCTCGCAGCCCAAAGGGAGACCATTGACACCCTTGTGCCCACTGTTTGAAAAAGGTAACCAAATGGCATCTCCTTACTTGTTTTTCATCCATAACAGTGCGTGTTTTTAAGTGTTCATCCCGTTCTATGTAAGAGTCATTGTTTAACTTTTTTCCATTGCCATTTCTGATAGTGCACTTCGGATCACAATTCATCTCCTTCTGTCTATTTTGCCATCTAAACCATTTTGGGTGGTTTCGCAATTCTTGCCTCTTGTTCTGCTTGCTGTAGACTCCAATGGCTTCAATTATGGGCTCTGGCCCCCACTCTTTAAGAAGGTCATTCTCTGAGTGAGTGTCAACTTGATCCTATTTCCAGTGAGTCAATAGTTAAGACAGCACCCATGAGGAAATACAGATGGATTCCTACTTCCCCAATTTATGGGGTGTGTGTAACTCTGCCATTTCTGAAATGTCTCCATTAGGATCTGGTAACTAAGCACAAATACCAAATCTGGAATCTTGCTGGTTTGAATATCTGAATTCTGGTTGCTATCTATCTGAATTAATGACCTTGCGGTTTTTTTTTGGGCTTTGTCTCCTTTAAAGCAAACAATGTATTAGAGCAAAGATACAGTATCTGGCTGCAAACAATTTGCCACTGCACAATGAGTCCTTCTTTAAACTGTGTGACAGCCACAGGATTGGGCAATGGACCATGTGCTCTAGAGTTCACCCAGACCTTAATAACAACTGACAGTATCTATGTAGCACATTTTAATGTCAAAAGGTGATCGTTAGGATAGATGACAAAAAAAATTGCCTATTTGCCCAAGATATAATGAGAGTCTTAAGGAAGGAAGGGCACCTTAGATAGATTTGCATGTTATCCACAAGTAAGTTAGCTGCTGTTTCTCATTGCATCAATGATTACAAACCTAATTGAAACAGAACTTCATTAGGTCTAAAGTGATTTCTGATATCCTAACGCTGCAAAAGGTACTATAGAAATGCAAGTTTTTCCTTCTGTGCTGCATGTGCCCAGCAGGATATTTGAGGGCTACATATGTGCCCTTGCGCCCTTTCCAGCAAAGGTCACTGGATACCAAACACATGTTTCTTGCTCTTCATAACTTAAAGGGGGTTGTGGATAATGCCAGTGCAAATTGCATCTGTCTCAGCTGCTAATTCAACTCTGACCTATAATTGACCTTGGCTGCGCAGTTTTCCTATTTTTGCACCAATTGATTTTGTTTGCATAAGTTGTTGTCCTTTCTTTCCCTCCGTTTTAATTTAGAAGTTTTTCTCTGCAATTTCTTAGTCCATTTTCGGTTATAAACTGCACAATGGCACCACCTGTGGTTAGTCCTGGAACTGCAACTTCCAACATCCACCTTTACCACATTAGATACACAGGCGCAGGTTTTGAAATAGTCATTGCAGTGGAACTCTCTGCGTATGCTGTTGTGGCTCCTGTGGCAGTTCTAGAGCATGAGTATCCACCTGAATGTGAAAACCCAGAGGTTGTGTCCTGTGGCTCTTTGCTGATCCAGAGACACTACTGTTGGAGAAACATTTTTCTTTTATACATTCAGGGCACAATGAGTTTTGCTGGCTGGGCAGTGTTTTATTGCCTATTCCCGGTTGCCCATGAGAAAGGGTCTAGGCCCGAAACATTAGCCTTCCTGCTCCTCTGATGCTGCTTGGCCTGCTGTGTTTATCCAGCTCTACACCTTGTCATCTCGGTTAGTGAACCAGATAGATTTTTACGACAATCTATGATGGTTTTACGGTTATTAGAATTTTAATTCCAGAATTTGTTTAAAATTCAAATTACCTGGTGGGATTTGACCCCAGGTCCCCAAAGCATCACCTGGGTCTCTGGATCACTAATCCAATGACAATAGCACAACATCATCACTTTTTTCATAGCCCCTCCCAGGTCTGTAATAAATTAGAAATCACTGAACTGATAACTGACAAGGGTGCATTCGCTGCTGCCATTAGTCTTATTGCAAATAGTTAACAAGGTCACACCTTTCTGAATCAAGAGTAACTAGACATACAACATAGTTTTTATGCTCATAATAAGTTTATAATTACTGATGAACAGTATCATAGCAGAAATAATTATTTGTGAATTATCAAACTTCTTAGTGATATAAGAATTTTTTTTTCTTAAAATAAGACATCAACTTCAATCTTATTTCATATTATGTCCCATCATTTGTTCTCATCTTTTATAAGGTCAGTGAAAACTCCAACACAATTTGCTCCCTGGTTTGCTCTCTGCGAAGATCTTGAGTATGACTGGCTCTTTTTTTTGATGATATCAGTGCTACTGGATACCTGGAGATTCCCTTCACTTGGCATCAGAAGAAAACTGACACTGGGAAGGGGAAATCCACAGCACAGAAATAATTAAGCTTCTGATCATTTGACTTCACACTGTGAAACCCAGACCACAGTATTTCCAGCACAGCAACAGGCCATTCGGCCCAACAGTTTCATGCATGCGTTTATCTATGACATACCTCCTCTTGCCCTCTTCATCTCACCCATTATACCTTTCTAATCCCTTCTGTGTCAGTTACTTTTCTAGCTCTCCTTAGATGTATCCAACTAATCACCTCAAGTAATGCATGAGGTACTGACTCCCCCCGTCACTTTAATCTTTCTGTGAGTAACAAAATTTCTCCTAAATTATTGGTTTTATTTGTAACTACTGTCAATGTATGACAAGGCCAGGACCAGAAATTAAAGGCCCCAGTCCTGCTCCTGACCAAGGGACCTGACCTAACCAGTATGGCTCCTGCCTGACCCAAGCACAATGGCAAACCCCCACCCCTTTTCTTGATGAGAAACTGCAGGGCCCCTAGAAACTGGTCCGTTATTGGGCCGTGGTGCACCTTCTGCTGTCCTCAGTCTTGATGTAAAACTTTTAGTTTGGTCTCACCCACAAAGAGGTCAACCCTACCGATCCCTTTCAAAATGTCAACGGCATCCATCGGATTAGCCTTCAGCTCTCTCTCTCTCTTCTTTAGAGAGAAAAACCTCAGACTGATCAGTCTTTCCTGACATTATAACCATGATCCAATTCATTTTGGAGAGGAGGAGTTGATCTGTACTCACTGGCAGTATCTTGACCGTCACAAACATTGTATATCTCTAATTGAGAACAGCAAAATAGGTGTTTCTGACATTCAGATGAAAGAGTTGTCATGCTATACCATCAGCTGGAGGTTTTGTTGCATGTCTGACCATCTTAATGGGCCATCGTAGACAACACAAGAAAAAATACCAAAGTTTTAGGCTATTCCACCCCCATTGAGTTCCTGTTTTCCACAGACTGTGTACAATTTGACATCCTAAATTCAAATACAAACTTGGGGCTCTAATAAGCTCATCATCAAGAAAACCAATTGAGCATTAAGGAGGGGTTGATGTGAAAATGGATGTGGGTTTCTACCACAGGGAATAGTGCACTTAAAGGGCAAGGTAAACAGACATGGGAGTGGAGGGTTGGAAGGTCATGCTGATTGATCAGGTTGTCTGGTCTTTTTCTGTGCTTTTAATTCTAATTCTATTCCAATTGACTTCCCCTGCAAATATCCTTCAGAAATGTCCTCAGAACTTGGGAGTAGATGAGCAGAAATGTTTCTCTTGTCACACTTTGAGCCAACATACCTCCATACTTCCCCCAGCGGTACAAAGGACAAGGGTTTGCATCGCTGTGATCTACCAAACCATCCCAAACAGACAGTTATCCAGCTCTATCAACTGACAGTAATCATTGAGCAGAGATGGTGCCGCAGCAATACAGATGTTTTCTAACTAACCTGCTCAAAAATGTCACCTATACACCTCGGGAGCGGGTAGGACTTGAACTTGGGCCTCCTGGCTCAAAGGTAGGGACACTAGCACTGCACCACAACAGCCCTATGCACAGGAGCATAAATAATAAATGTTTCAGGGGCATTGACATAATGGCTTGCGTGAAGGCATTCAATTCCTATGCTCTCAATCAATAACAATAAAGTCAAATGATCACCCTTAAGACACATGCTATCCTGGCTTGAAAACATATCAACAGTTCTTTTAACAGGTCAGGTCAAAACCTCTACCATCCAGCAGTGTGGGTGTAGCTACATCGCAGGAACTGTGATGGTGCAAGGAGGCAGGTTATCACCACTTTAAGGGCAAATAGGATTTGGAAATAAATGCTAGCCTTGGACATTGTGTGTTAGGAGGCAATGTTGAGAGGTTACTGCAGCGTATCAGAGTGAGCCCCAATGGAGGGGCTGGAAGCTGAAGGTGCTAGATAGGGTGTTGATTAAGTAAGTTCCCTTGTCCTGGACGGTGTTGAGAATCTTAAATGTTGTTGCAGCTGCACTTCGCCAGACAAGTAGAGGGTCTTCCATCATGACACTGCTTCAGTGTATGCTTTTGTTTGGACACCTACTGCTACTTATAGTGCAGTCCCTTTGATTACAAAACAAATTCCACTTTTGCTTCATTACAGAAATAACCTTTTCCTCCCACCTATGGAAACTGTTGAATTCTGACCTCCTGACTTACCCTAAAGAACACTGAAAGATATACCAGCAGAATTTAAAGTTCTTCCATTTCCACCATTGACTAAAGCTGATTAGTGTGACTATACCACAGCCAATTTCACATCCAGACATTAAATGCTGAGCAGTAGATAAAAACACTTTATTAACAACAGATTCTTTCTTTCTACAGTAGGAATCACTTATCTTTACCTGTGTCAGATCTTAATGCAGCTTTAACTAGATAGATCTTTGTGTTTTCTGTCATCATTTGTACAACAGCTTGTAAGGTTGATTAACTCTGTGAAAGGGATTGTATAAAGGCACTCTCTGGCTTAATCTCTGGCAACGACTACACCTCCTCATAAATCTTTCGCTCCCATTGTGACACTCACACTCAGGAAACACTGACAAAAACAACACTTGCCATTTGGTTCCGATACACGTTCAATAAAAGAGAAACATTCACTCTGAAGACTTTGGGAACCCCCGCTGATTATCCAGATGAAGAATTTCAAAGTTTGCCTTCTGCTGTTTGAAGACTTCATTGTCCCAACGGAGGAATTCTGAAATGGCATAAGACACCAGTGCCTGGAGATGTCATGTCAATAGCTAAACTGTTTGGATGGCTCTTTAGTGAAATGGGGTCCTGATGTTAAAGGACAATATATAGAGTCATAGAGATGTACAGCACAGGTACAGACCCTTCAGTCTAACTCGTCCATGCCAACTAGATATTTTATATAAATCTACTCCCACTTGCCAGCATTTGGCCCATATCCCTCTATCCCCTTCCTATTCACATACCCACCTGGGCTCATTTTAAATGTTGTAACTGTACCAGCCTCCACCATTTCCTCTGGTGGCTCATTCCATATACACACCAACCTCTGCATGAAAAAGTTGCCCCTTAGGTCCCTTTTGAATCTTTGTCCTCTCACCTTAAACCTATGCCCTCTAGTTTTGGACTCTCCTACCCAGGGGAAACAACCTTGATGTTCACCTTGTCCAAACCCTTCATGATTTTATGAATTTCTATAAGATCATCGCTCAATCTCCAACACCCCAGCCTATTCAGTCTCTCCATGTAGCTCAAACCCTCCAAGCTTGGCAACATCCTTGTAAATCTTTTCTGAACCCTTTCAAGTTTCACAACATCTTTCCTACATCAGGGAAACCAGAATTGCATGCAGTATTCTAAAAGTGGCCTAACCAGTGTCCTGCATAGCTGCAACATATATAAACAAACAGCAGGCATAGGCCAATCAGCCCCTCAATCCTGTTCAACCACTTGCTAAGAGCATGGCTGATCTGATTGTGGATCCAACACCCCTCTCCATTTTACCCCTAACTCCCTCTCCTCATTCTCAGCCAGACGGCATCCAGTTTTGATTTACTCTGAAGCCATTGAGCTTTTCCTGATTATTATTATCCTGTTTGTCTTTGTTGCTGCTGCTCTCTCACCCTTTTCAGACAGAAATCACACATCCATCCCCTCCCCCTGCGCCTTGAGCCACACTAATAGACTAATTGAAAAACATGCCCTGCCCAGTTAGCTGGCTATGTAACACATCCTACAGAAATCTACTTAGCGGTGTGTTAAATTGCCAGCCTCCTGATTTCCTTGTGGCACTGACTCTTGCTGAAATTTGGATTCTTGCTGTTCATCGTGTGACAAACCTTAAGCCCAGGGAGTCAGTATTCGTGGGCTATCCAGCTATTTGTGGCATCATAAATGGCTCAATCTTTCTCTCTCTTGGGGTACACAGGGTCTGAGGAGCAGCAGCCAGGACCTAATTAACATTGTTTTCACACAGTTCATGGTCTATATCAAATACACAGCAAATGAACAGGCCATTTGGCCAAATCAATTCATCCTGTCTGCTCTATCCTCTTTCCTTATCTAAATCTATTAGTTTCCATTTGTTTCTTCCTTCTCTGCTTGTCCAGTTTTCCCTTTAAATATATTTACAGTACCCACTTCAGTCACCCTCTGTGAGTTCCAGAAAAGCAGTTTAGAGATGGTTTACCAGACTGCTCATCGGAATGAGCAGTTTGTCTTATGAAGAAAGGCTGGGCCTGTATCCTCTGCAGCTTAGAAGAATCAGGGGTGACATAATGAAAATATTTAAGATCCTGAAGGGACCTGACCAAATGGATGTGGTACAGATGTCTCCTGCTGTGGAACAATGTAGAATGAGGGGGTCACTGTTTAACAAGAAAGGAGAGAGAGTCCATTTAAGACAGGTGAGAACACTTTTCTTTCTTTCAGAGGGTTGAATATTCCCTTCACCGAAAGGCAGTGGATGTTGAATCTTTAAATCTTTTTATGGCAGAGGTCAATAGATTCCTGATTCCCAAGAGGATGTAAGATTTTTTGGGGATATACAGGAACATTAGAGTTGAGGTTAAAATCAGATCAGCCATGATTTTATTGAAGGGTAGAACAGGTTCAAGGGCCGATTGGCCCAGTCTTGTGCCTTGTTTGTACATTTGTATTCACACATCTCTTCAGGTGAGGAAGCTGCTTCCGAATTCTCTATTGGATTTCCTGTGATTATCATGTATGGATATGGTCTTCCCCCCATAAAGAGGGAATATTCTCTCCAGACTCACTCTATCAAAATTGTTTTAAAGACCTCTAACATGACACCTGTCAGCTTCCTTTCTTCAAGAGAAGAGAGGCCCAGCTGTCCAACTTTTCCCAATATGTAATACACACACCTCCTCTGGTGTTATCCTTGTCAATCTTCTCCGCACCCCCTCCAGTACCATGCTATGCTATCCTATCTCAGTTAATGGCCACCAGCATTGAATGTGATGATGTAACTGTGGTCTAACCAGTTGCTAACAGAGGCTTGGCCTATCCACCATTTTTAAAATTCTATCCTGCCTGAAGTAAAGCCTGGCATTTGGGTTGACTTTTCTTGTTGTTGCATTGCATAATATGGCACATTATTGAGCAAATAAAAACCAAAAGAGCTGCAGATGCTGTAAAACAGAAAGTGCTGGAAAAGCTAAGCAGGTCAGGCACTATCTGTGAAGAGAAATCAGAGTTAATGTTTCGACTCGTTCTGAGGGCAGGTCTCTCGACCCAAAAGGTTTACTCTGATTTCTCTCCACAGATGGTGCCAGACCTGCTTAGCTTTTCCAGCAATTTCTGTTTTTGTGCAATTTTTTTTAGTGATGGGTGCATTTGTTCTGAGTAGGCTGTTACATCAGACTCCACTAAAGATCAACAGTTGGTCTCTTTTGTGGTCAATAGCACACCTAGTGGTCACTGTGGTAAAGTGCATATTTGTGGGCATTTTGCAAAAGTTGGTTCGTGATGGCCTGTGTGACCAAATAGCCCTCCTTCACAAACAATAAGGGACTGGTGTCTTGGGACACTTCCAAGAGAGGATCCAGTGCCTCAGCGAACTGTGCCTTGATTATAAATAGGTAGCTGCAGGAAAAGTGGGAAAACAACTGAGCCATGGCTCCTCCCACCCAACTCCCCACCTACGCTCACCTTTACTGGCTCCATCCCTGCCTCTTTGACCTGTCTGTCTCCTCTCCACCTATCTTCTCCTCTACCCGTCTTCTTTTCGCCTCCCCTTCTCTCCCTGTTTATTTCAGAACCCCCTTCCCTTTTCCCATTTCTGAAGAAGGGTCTAGGTCCGAAATGTCAGCTTTCCTGCTCCTCTGATGCTGCTCGGCCTGCTGTGTTCATCCAGCTCTTCACCTTGTTATCTCAGATTCTGCAGCATCTGTCTGAGTCAGGCGTGAGAATAAGATGCCCTCACACACCCTCTAGTGGAAGCTAAAGAACAGCAAGAAAATACAAGAACTAGATTTCATCCATGGGTAGAAATGCAAACATTTAAAAGGACATTTTAATTGAAAATTAGTTTTCTTTGAAGACTATGCCAGATTTGACAACAAGGATCATTTCCTGCACCAGTCAGAAAAATTCTGTGTTCAAATGTCACTTCAGAAACAGCCATGAAAATTAAGGCTGAAGTTCGTCTGCATTGCAGTTGGGGGCGTTGTCCCGTCAAAGGCCCCAACCTTCCTGTGAGCCATTAAGCAAAGCCTGATCTTCCCTCTCAAGTGAATATAAAAGATCTCATGGCACTATTTGAAGAAGAGCGGTGAAGCTCCTTATGGTGCTGTGACTAGTATTCGTCCCTCAATCAGTCGGGTTACTCACCTCCTGACTCCCAAAGCCTGACCCCCATCTACAAGGCACAAGTCTGGAGTGTAATGGAAT
Source organism: Stegostoma tigrinum (assembly GCF_030684315.1). Classification (NCBI taxonomy): domain Eukaryota; kingdom Metazoa; phylum Chordata; class Chondrichthyes; order Orectolobiformes; family Stegostomatidae; genus Stegostoma; species Stegostoma tigrinum. The sequence goes on along the minus strand of NC_081385.1, from coordinate 6,513,343 downwards.
ACTTCCCACTTGCCTGGATGGGTCAGCTTCAATAACACTCAAGAGGCTTGACACCATCCAGGACAAAGCAGCCCATTGATTGGCACACAAATCCACAAACATCCACTCCCTCCACCACCGACACTCAGTAGCAGCAGTGTGTACCATCTACAAGATTCAGTGCAGAAATTCACCAAAGATCCTCAGATAGGACCTTCCAAACCCACGACCACTTCCATCGAGAAGAACAAGGGCGAATAGTAAACGGGAACACCACCACGTCTGAGGTACTCACCATTCTGATTTGGAAATATATCCCCATTCCTTCACTGTCGCTGGGTCAAAATCCTGGAGTTCCCTCCCTAAGGGCATTGTGGGTCAACCCACAGCACACGGACTGCAGCAGCTCAAGAAGGCAGCTCACTTCAAGGGCATCAAAGAATAAGCAATAAACATTGGCTCAGACAACAACACCTGCATTCTGTGAATGAGTGAAAAGAATATATTCACACGCCTAGGAGAAATAATAGCAAAGTCAGGCAAATGCTGGAATTCTGAAAAGATCACTAAAAATGCTGGAGAAACTCAGCAGGTCTGGCAGCATCAAAGGTGACAAGCCACAGGCAATACATTCTGGCCTAGCCAGCAAAGCCCATGTCCCACGAATAAATAAAAACAATCAGTAAAAACAGATGATCTGGTAATTTATCTCATTGCACTTTGTGGGAGTTTGCTGTGCAAATTGGCTGCTTTAACTACACCTCAAAAATGCTTCAATGGCTGTAAACTACATTAGGACCGCCTTAGGCCATGAAAAATGCTATATAAATTCAGGTACTATTTCATTGTTTTCAGCACATTGTTGAGAAGATTTCTTGTTTTTGAAAATAAGATTTTGGGATAATTTTGAACACCAAAATGCGTCTTTTCCCATTTTAATTGTCTGTTTAGTCTTCTGTGGAGTTTTTTTTAAAGTTTCCTCTGAGGTACACTGTCCTCACAATTTCAAAGTAACCAGAGTCTTCAGATGAAATGCCTAACAGCAGCAAGGAGAATATTCACACAAAAACAGGCCTCTCCCCAACTGTAATTGAACACGTTTGCAAAGGAGATTTTGTCTGACGCTTTTTAAAATAATCTTCCTGCCTCACCAACCCAATCTCAGCTTCCTTGCAAAGGCAAAATCCACCAAGAAAGGATAGCATCTCAAATCATTCATCATCTAAAGACACAAATCAATATCACAGACCATTTATTAAAACTTTATACAATAATGACAGCTTGCATTTATATAGCACCTTCCAACCAGTGAGCTCGACCATCTAGAAGGACCAAGGACAGCAGATACATGGGAACACCACCGTCTCTATGTTCCCCTCCAAGCCATTCACCATCTACACTTGGAAATGTATTGACACTTCTTCACTGTCACGAAGCAACTCAGTAACAAGTATCAAAGTGGAGTGATTAAATGCAGGGATGGGTAAGAGGCCAGAATTACAGGAATGCTGAGATGCTGGAATGTCAGAAATTGCTGGAGAAGGAAACTCAACAGTCCTGGCAGTGACTGTGGAGGGTGGAACAGAGTCTGATGTGACTTTTCTTCAGAACAGTGAAGACGAGGGAGATTAAAAATGGATGGGTTTACACTCTCACTAAAGGTTGGAAGGAGCAAGTGCAACAAAAGGGGAAGTTGGAGGCTGAAGGAAATTAGAGATCGTAGGTGTCACAGACTAAAGGATATGGCAATGATTGTAGGGAAATGATAAAGCTTAGGCCCAGACTAGCATTAATAGCACAACATAAATCTGAAGCAAAGCCATGAAAATGGGTAGAAGGAGAGAAAAATATCAAAATGGAAGAACAGTTCGCAGCCTGAGTCAGAGATGTTGGAGGCTAATAGGACAGGAAGATGTTTCAGTAACGGTATGGGCACGGACAGCATTTTCTAGTTACCTCAGTGCTTGATAAGACGGCCATAGTCCAGAGTTTAACAACAGCTGTGCTCATGAGTTCCCTTTGCTGTGAACTTGGCAGCACATCACTGGAGGACATGGCAAGGACAGAGGATGGAAGTCAGTCTGTTCAGAGCCAAGTGGGAGCCAGCTGCAGGGGCAACAGCAGCTGGAACACAGCACAGGCTGAAGTGAATGATAGCGGTGGAGGGGGCAGCGAGAGCAGCTTGCTCTCAGGCATCAGTAAGACTCACGAGATTCACAGCACCCTCTTTTCAATTTCCTTTTCACTGGCTCTGAGTGAAGTAACGCCGTCTCCCACCCGGGGGCTGATGCCTGCACTGTGCCAGGGCACACGGGTCATTAAACTGCCGTTTTTTCACAGGGTAACCCCTTGCCAGGCAGCCTGAGTCCAAATGTGCTGCTTTGGCTGATGGAAACCACTCTCTCACTGCTGCAGGTGTGCCATGAGACCAACTGCTCTGATAAAACAGCAGCTTGTGTATTTGGCCAGGATTTCCGAATGCTAGATTCTCCTCTCTTGCTCAACAGTGTTCTACCTGAACAAGTGCTGAATATTTATTTATAGCAGGTGGCAAATGAGGTGATTGGAAATATGGCCAGATTGGCCAGGCAACACCTAAAGCAGCTTGAGGGCCACCTCAGGGCAGCACGGTGGCTCAGTGGCGAGCGCTGCTGCCTCACAGCGCTAGGGACCCGGGTTCGATCCCACCCTCGGGTGGCTGTCCATGTGGAGTTTCCATAGTGTGCAGGCTATGTGGATTGGCCATGGGAAATACAGGATTACAGGGAGAGGGTGGGGGATCGGGTCTGGGTGGGATGCTCTTCAGAGGGTCAGTGTGAACATGATGGGCCGAATGGCCTGCTTCCACATTGTGATTCTGTCTGAAAGAGCTGTGGCCATACAAGCAATTTCATATCTGCAAGAATTCTGTGCTGTCCTGGGGAACACAAGTCATAAAGAGTGTACTGGTCTTGTACTTGGAGGAGTATTGCAAATTCATCTCATGGTAGGTGTGGTAAAGATCGTTTTCCCATTACCTGGTTAACGCTGCGTACCTAGTACCAGGTCAATGCTGGATATCTACTAGCTGGTTAAAAGGGTTACATTTGAGAACCAATTGCAAAGATAAGGCTTATATTCTTGTTCTGATGAAGGTCTGGAGTCAAAACATTAACTCTGATTTCCCTCTACAGATGATGTCAGACCTGCTGAGTTTCTCAAGCAATTTCTGTTTTTTGTTTCAGATTTCCAGTGTCTAATTTTCTAATTTAAGTATAGATCCAGACGAGACATACACAGCAGGACATAAATCAGCTCTGCTGAAAGTAAAACCATGGAAGCTAGAGGGGAAGAAAAAAGATGTCATTTCGAAGATTGATAAGCTCTCGGGAATTTAAAGTCACATTTCACCCTGAAATGGTGTTTCACGTTTATTGAGAGAGTTTTGAACTCCTCAATACCTGCTCTGTGAATTCCAGGGAATCTTAAACTGCAGTGAGGACAGGTTTCCTGGTTCATTCTACAAAACCCTCCAGGATTGTCCCAGTATCTCCAGGAATTTAGATGGCACTGCTCCAAGCAGAATTAGGAGTAAAAATATCATAGAACAACCAAACACTTAGCCAGGCATTCCCAGGGTACCAGCAGGAATCAGTTACCAGGATCCGGCACGAACTGGATAAGAGACAACTCACAATAACCAAATACTGGAAACACAGCATTAGCCAGGTCCTCAATGCCCGGCATTAAGTAGGTACTGGATACTCAGCACCCAGCATTAACTAAACACTGGGAACCCAACAGAGACCAGGTACTTGGAATCCAGTATTAACCAGGTATTTGGAACTTGGCATTAGTCAAGTGGTCAGTACCTGGCATTTACTTGGTACTGGGCACTTGGGACTGGACATTGCGAACCCAACATTAACCAGGTATTTGGAACCCAACCATATTAGCGTTAACTGAGTACTGTGGGCCCAGCATTAACCAGGTACTGAGAAGCAGCCTTTATCCAAGAACAGGAATCAGGCACTAACTAGGTACTGTGTGTCTGACAGTAACAGGACAGCAGGAACCCAATGGTATCAATGTGGATTTCACAAGCTTCAAAATCTCCCATCCCCCTACTGCATCCCAAAACCAGCCCAGCTCGTCCCTGCCTCCCTAACCTGTTCTTCCTCTCACCTATCCCCTTCTCCGTCCTCAAGCCGCACCCCCATTTCCTACCTACTAACCTCATCCCGCCCCTTGACCTGTCCCTCCTCCCTGGACTGACCTATCTCCTTCCTACCTCCCCACCTACACTCACCGTTACTGGTTCCATTCCTGCCTCTTTGACCTGTCTGTTTCCTCTCCACCTATTTTCTCCTCTATCCATCTTCAATGCACCTCCCCCCTCTCCCTATTTATTTCAGAACCCTCTTCCCCTACCCCATTTCTGAAGAAGGGCCTAGGCCCGAAACGTCAGCTTTTGCGCTCCTAAGATGCTGCTTGACCTGCTGTGTTCATCCAGCTCCACACCTTGTTATATCAGCAGGAACTGGACTAGTTTTATTTAGTAGCTAAGAGTGTTAGGCGGGTATGGATCAAGCACAAGGAGATGGGGTTCAGATACAGAGCAGCGATGATTGAATTGAATGATGCTTTGGCTTGAGGGACTGAATAGCCTCTACTTCTTTCTGGATCCCTGCAAATATCAACTCCTTGGTCAATCATGTTGTGAAGAGTGGTGATGCCCAATTGCATCCCACATTAGCTAGTCCCATATCAGGCAAAGCTGCTGTCTTGCACAGGGATATATTGCTGGGAAATTCTAATGGCAACAGCTCAGAGGAGAGTTTCCACCTCTTCACCTTCCAGCTTCTCCCATTTTACTGGTGATCGCCTCACTGTGAGTTTCTCACCTTCGCCATCTCCACCTCTTCCCGTCCAACCTCTCACCATTGCATCCTGCCTTACACTATCCACTTCTCCCTCTTTGTGGTCAGTTATTATTCCATTATGTACCTCACTTCCCGTCCTCTGTCTTTCCTCAATAGATGACTCTAACATTTCAATCTCTTCAGGGCTACGCTCTACGATATTCCCGCAATCTTCACCCATCCAGTGATGTGCTGGTCCCTGATAGTTCCCTTTCTAATCACTGCACGCATCCATCTCAGGTTTCTCATCCAATTAATGTCCCATTAACATTTCTACCTTTTGGAATGCTTTCTGCCCAGGCTGCTATTACAACTACAAGCAGACAGTGACCTCTAAAGGTGAACTGGAGAGTTGCAAATATAAGAACATCAAGACACTCCCACTGAAGGTGATTTTACAATCTGCACAGAAACATTGCTTTACACAGTTTGCAAACCCACATTCCACCAGCAGTGCAAAGCCACAAAATTAACTCCTCCAATTTAACGTTGGAATGCAGAATGATCTTAGACAGAAGCTTAGTTGATCACTCAGAAACATTGTAAATGATCATTCTGAGAGTGTATTTGTACTTATTATTAATACATGGAATGTAGATTCTGAACTGGAAATGTTAACCCTATTTCTCTCTCCACAGATGCTGACAGACCTGCTGAGGACACGTGACAATAAAATATAATTTGAATTCAAATTCTGAGTTTCTACAGCATTGTTTTTGTGACTTTTCAGAATTTCAAAATCTGCAGTACTTTGGTTTAATTTCTTCATGGTATGTGAATGTATTTCATCTTACTTATTCACAGAATGGGGGTGCTGTTGGCTGGGCCAGTATTTATTGCTCAAGCCTAGCTAACCTTAAGACAGCGACAGTGAGCTGCCTTACAATCATAAAATCATGGAATCCCTACAGTGGAGAAAGAGGCCATTCGGCCCATCACGTCTACACCAACCCTCTCAAAAACATCCTAAAGAGACCCACTCCCTGCACCCTCTCCCCACAACCCTGCTGCAATCTATGGGGGCAGTGGGTAGACCCACAATGCCATTAAGGAGGGAATTCCAGGGTTTTGACCCAGTGACAGTGAAGGAACAGCAATATATTTCCAAGTTGGGATGGTGAGTGGTTTGGAGGGGATCTTGCAGGGTATGGTGTTCGCTTGTAGATATTGGTCTGTAATGTTTAGGTTTGGGGGACAGATGAGTCTTCCTATTGCAATGTGAAATACAGAGGAAGGCTCTGCTGGAATGGCTGCATCAGAGTAGAGTGTGTCGTGATGTGGTAGACAGCAAATGGTAGTCACATATGTAAACTGTGGGACTGGTTCAACTTTGGTGAAGAGGCACCCTGTGTTAACTCTCATTCATCACATTACCAGACTGGTCTCTTCCATAAAATGCCAGAAAGTCCTTGGCACAGGTAGAACCTGAAATAACTCCACAAAGGCTGGCATCCTGTCACCAAGTCACCCTTTATTTACTAGTGCATAGTACATGACAGTGACCCAGCTAGCTCAGAGCCAGCTCCTAGAGTGAACAGAACCCCAGACACTCCTATTTATTTCTGTCAGCCAGGGGTCCCTGATTGGACCAGATTAACTGCCCCAATCACACCACTCATATTTTATGAAATCCATCTGGCTGACCTTGTACTAGACGCTACAGAACCGAACCCAAATAAAATAGTGTCCGAACAAAAGAGTGCCATAATGAGGAAAGTCAGTGCTTGAAAAGTGATCTGTTTTTACTGCTGCACTCTATGGCCAGGGAGGCAGTGCCACCTAGTGTTGCTTTTGAAAAATGACAAGCAACATCAATAATCAGGGAGAATCTGAGATCTCTGATGAAGGGTCTAGGCCCGAAACGTCAGCTTTGCCTGCTGTGTTCATCCAGCCTCACATTTTATTATCTTGGAATTCTCCAGCATCTGCAGTTCCCATTATCTCTAACAAGGAGTGGAGCTGGATAACACAGCAGGCCAAGCAGCATCAGAGAAGCAGGAAAGCTAATGTTTCGGGTCTGGACCCTTCTTCAGAAATGGGGGAGGGGAAGGGACTCTGAAATAAATAGAGAGAGAGGGGGAGGCTGTGTTTGCTGCAGTGTGACTTGCAGGGGCAGATTCACCACCCATGCAGCTACAGTTAGTGACGTTGCCTGTTGTTTCAAGAACACTGTGCGGCCAGAACTGTTACAAGGTGAGTTTCAGTGAAAAAGCACAGATCATGGTGTGGGATGATCAAGAAGATATGTATGAAATATGTCCTGAGTTGTTGAGTGAGGCAAGGGAGGAAATAACAAGGGCACTGGCGATTACTTCCAATTCCTCTCTGGCGACGGGAGAGAGTGTGAGAGAACTGGAGGATGGCCAATGTGGTACCATTACTCAAGAAAGGAGCAAGGGATAAACCAAGAAACTACAGGCCAGTCAGTCTAACCTCAGTGGTGGGGAAACCATTGGAAGCAATTCTGAGAGTAGAATTAATCTGTACTTGGAGAGGCAGGGCATATTCAGGAACAGTCAGCATAGTTTTTTTAAGTGGAGATCATGCCTGGCCAACTTGATTGAACTTTTCAAAGAGGTGACTGGATGTTTAGATGAGGGCAATCATCTACTTGGACGTCAGTGAGTCTTTTAATAACATCCCACACAACACACTGATAGTGATGGTAAGATGCTGAAAGGCCCAAGGGAAACTGACAAATTGAATCCAGAATTGGCTGCGTGGCAGGAAGCAGAGGGAGATAGCTAGGATGTGTATTTGTGGTTGGAAGCCTGTGTCCACTGAGGTCCCCACACTGCTCAGAGTTGGGCCCCCTTGTGGTATATATCAATGATTAACACGATCACTGAGTTTGTGGATGATATAAGAATTGGTGAGATGGTGATGGTGGGAAAGATAGCCTCAGTTCACAGGAGGGCCATATTAAATGGCAAAGCAAGCTCGAGGGACTTAATTGTCTCCTCCTGCTCTTCGTTATTACGTTCTATGTTCTTTACAAAGGCTGGTCAGATGGGCTGTGAAATTACTCCATGAAAACTGGTATCCTGTCACCAAATCACTCCTTATTTACATTTGCATAATAAAAGGAACATGGCCAGCTCCTCGAGTGAACAGAATCTCAGGGATAAAGAGCAGTGTCAATATATCAGCCAGGACTCCCTGATTGGACCAGGTAAACAGCCCCAATCAGGAGACTCATGTCGTTGGAGATGCAGCTGTCTGACATTGTTCCGATCACTACATCCCAGCTAAGCCCTGTTAAATTGGCGTGTTCTGTTTCCGGTAGCTTCTGCTGGGGTGTTTTCCAGCTCCTCGGATTCTGCCCCTGATGCTGGTGGAGTGTATTGGACTGCAGCACTCCCCATGTGCCTGGAGGGTCTCCACCAAAACTCATCTTCAAATAGTAATGTTTATCTCTAATTCTGTAATTTCACAGGGAAGTTAGGGTTTGCATTGATGTGGTCTGACCATTAGCCTAGCCTGCTGGGTTATCTGTTTAGTGACATTACTTTCCCTGCATGATGTAAGCCCTCCTCGGGCAGAGCAGTGGCAGATGACACATCATTATAACAACATTGGTGAGTTACATTTACTGATCTTACATTGAAATGTTAAATATCGGAGCTGGAGTAGACCTTCAGCCTTCAGGTCTGCTCCAGTATTCAATATGAACATGGCATGTTCTAGATTTCTCCCCATACTCTTCAATCCCTTTAGCCCTAAAAGTGATGTCTAACTCGTCTTGAAAATGTTCGATGCTTTGGCCTAAACTGATCTCTGTGGCAGAGAATTCCACAGGCTCACCACTCTCTGGGTGAAGACATTTCTCCTCAACTCCTAAATGGCCTGACCCATTTCCTCAAACTGTGACACCTGCTTCTGGACTGCCCACTTGTGAAGAACATCCTTCCTGTGTTTACCCTGCCTAGTCCTGTTAGAATTTTATAAGTTTCTATGACATCTTCGCTCATTCTTTTAAAGTGAATATAGTTCTAATTGATGCAGAGTCCCTTCATGAGTCAGTCCCGCTGTCCCAAGAATCAGACTGCTCTCCGTCCATTCTCAGAACGTCCTTCCTCAGATAAGGAGATCAAAACTGCATGTAATACTCCAAGCGTGGTCTCACCAAGGACCTACTGAAATTGCAGCAAGACATCCCTGCTCCTGTACTCAAATCTCCTCGCTGTGAAGCACAATGTACCATTTGCCTTCTTCACTACCTGCAGCACTTGCATGCTTACCCTTAGCGACCAATACACACGGACACCCAGGTCTCATTGCACTTCCCCCTTTTCCAATCTACCACATTTCGGGTCAGAATCTGCCTCCATGTTCCTGCTGCCAAAGTGGAAAACCTCACTTTGACCTACATTATACCTCATCTGCATGCATTTACCCACTCACAACTTGTCCTTACCCTCATGTTGATGTGAGCCTGGGCTCACACGTGGGCCAAGTGAGGTAGAGATGGCATATTCCCCACCTCATCCCTGCCCCCACAAAGGGCATTGATGAATCTGATAAATTTTTACAACCGTCCACTAATTCTATGGTCACCATTTCTACATTTTTCTTCCCAGTTTATTTAAGTAGCTAATTTTGAATTCTCTCAGCTGCTACACTGCAATTGAGTTTAGGCCTGGGCTGTAGTCAGCCAGGTCGCTGTCCAGTAACAGGACCAGATCCACAATCATCCCTGGACCAATTGCTGCCTATTGTGAGTTTGCAGGTTACATGTGAGGGAGGCTACTAAATAAATAGAGTTTCGTTATGTATGTCCTTCACACCTCCTGCACTCTACACTAATTCAAATCACCAATATGTTGCATTACGTAAAAAGACCTCAAAAAAACAGTCAATGCAACTGAAGGTGTAACCAGACACAACTCGTATGTGCCTGGGACCCATGTCAATTTGCATCAAACCACAAACACATTGTGCAACCCTCTCATTGTAGCAAATGATTCATTTACTTTGAAAAGCTCAATGCCAATGTAATTCGCATGTAAGCATTGCAAATGTGAACAGAAATGGTATCTCTTTCTTACAAAGCAAACCCCACTCTCACTTAACAGCATGCAAACAGAAATGTAAACAGAAATTAATGGAACTACTCAGTAGACCAGACAACAGCTGCAGGAAGAGGAACCAGAATTAACAGTCCCAATCTCACTGGGTTGGGATTTCCAAGAATTAGGGCAGGGTTTTGATTTGACTGTGGATAAATGCTCGTTTAACCCAACCCCTGGCTGACAGCCGGACCCCATTTTCTCAACCTTCTGTTAGTTATGGAGTTCACTGGCTGGGCTGCATTTATTGCCCATCCCTAACTGCCCCAATGTGTGGGGGTAACTAGCAAGAGGTGACTTGGCTTTCACTGGGAGTTTGAGATTAGGAGAGATGGGGATGAGGCAATTGAGAGGGCTGCAGCTTACAAACTGGCTAATTGGATTAGGGCTGAGCACAAGAACTGAATAGGCACAGACGGAGTGTAGGTAAACATCAGCAATCATAGGAGGGCCTTGAGTAGCGTTGTTGAATAGAGGCACCAGAGGGTTTGGGTATATAATTCTTTGAAGTTTGTGCCACATATACACAGGGTGGTTAATAAGGTATTTAACACACTTGCCTTCATTGCTCAGTCCTTTGTGTATAGGAGTTGGGGCTTCACGGCAAAGTTGTACAGGGCCTTGGTGAGGTCTCTTCTGGAATACTGTAAACAGTTCTGGTTGCCCTGTTACAGAAGGGCTATTATTAAGCTGGAGATGGTTCAGAAGAGATTTAAAAGTATGGAATGGCTGTAAGAAATGTGAGAATAAGTTCTGCTGTAAAGAGCTCGCAAAGAGAGGCCTGGTGTCGGTGGCATCTTGAACCATGGGAGCTCCTTGCCTGCTGTTATTAGACCGCTGAACTGAACACTCAAATTTCATATCTAATGTTAACCTTACTTTCGTGCACCTCACATGCAGCTGTAACTTTAAATGCCTTGCTATATCTCAACATCCTGTGATCTGTATGTCCTTGTATGTTATGGTCTGTCCGTACTGCATGCAAAGCAAAACTTCTGACTGTACGTGGGTTCCCGGGACAACAATAAATCAAATCAAATTAAAACAAATTTACCAGGATGTTGCTGCGTATGGAAGGACCGAGTTATAAGGAGAGGGCAGCTAGTCTGGGGCTCTTTTCACTGGAGCTTAGGAGGTTGAGAAGTCTTTAGAAGTTTACAAAATCATGAGGGCTATAGATAGGGTTAATGGTAGTTGTTTTTCACTAGGCTGGGGAATTTCAGGACTAGGAGGCACATTTTTAAGGTGAGAGGAGAGAGATTTAAAAATGACCTTGGGGCAATTTTATTACACGGAGGGTGGTTCACATATGGAATGAACTTCCTGAGAAAGTGGTAGATGCAGACACAGTTACAACATTTAAAAGGCATTTGGATAAGTACATGAATAGGAAGGTTTTGGAGGGATAAGGGTCAGGGACAGGCAGGTGGGACTAGTTTAGTTTGGGATTATGTTTAGCATGTACTGGTTGGACTGAAGGGTCTGTTTCCACACCCTGTAACAATTTGAGAGCGAGGGGATACTGTATGGAAGTCTCTTTGTTGGGAAGTCTGATTGCAAAGCAAGGGAGAAGTCCCATTGTTGGTCGGGCTCTGATCTATGGAGGATCGACAGATTAGTTTGAAGACCCAGCAGGATGTACTCCTGTTCCTGCTGGCCCACGCACCGTGCTTTAGAGAGATCTACCTTCTCCATAAAACAGTCCTGACTTTCCCCTACTACTACCTAATTTCCCACGTCCTTGGAGAGTTAAGATGGAAGATGCACTCGGAAGTACATTTCCTTCTGCAAATACTTGAATGAGTTCCTACTCCTGTGAGTGAATTGGTTTCCCATTTTCTTGTTCTCCCATGTCCACCGAAACTGAAAGTGACCAACTTTGAGCCAGCTGAGATTTTTAAAACTTTCACATCACAATAACCCTAACCCCGCCATTTCTGAATTATTCCATGGCCTCTGCCCTTCCTATCTCTAAATCCTCTCTAGCCACACTTCTTCCTGATCACTCCACCATTAATGGCTTCAACTATCAAGGTCCTTAGTTCTGGAATTTCCTCCCGAAACCTCTTGAGTTCTCCTTCCTCCTGTAGTTTGCTCCGTAAAACCCACCTTTAGTGTGGTTTGTGTCAAATTCTGTTTTAGATAGAGGTAGGAGACTACAACCCATGGGCACAGCCTTAAAATTAGAGGGGGTAAATTTAAAACGGAAATGAGATGACATTTCTTCAGCCAGAGAGTGGTGGGCCTGTGGAATTCATTGCTACGGAGTGCAGTGGAGGTCGGGACATTGGATGCCTTCAAGGCAGAGATCGACAAATCAAGGGCTACGAGGAGAGTGCAGGGAAGTGGAGTTGAAATGCCCATCAGCCATGATTTAAATGGCAGAGTGGACTTGATGGGCCGAATGGCCTTACTTCCACTCCTATGTCTTATGGTCTTATTATTTTAAAGATGCTACTTAAATGCAAGCATAGCCCTAATTTTAACTCTGCGTATTTGAATGGATTTTCACAAGGTAAAAATCAGTCCCAAAGGATTGCTATTTTTTTGCAGATCAAACTTCCCTCCAGTTACGAATCTGTGACCTTTCATAGAACTTGACAATACTATGGATGACATTTGAGGTTTGCAAATACCATGCATTTGTAATGTTTTCCAGATGTGAAATATAACTCTTGCTCGTCAGTCTGACTGTCTGAGCAGTTCCAACTCTTCCTGTTTATGTTTCAGATAACGAGCATTCTACCCACCTACTCATGAAGAGAGTATTTGGGCACGTTGGGTGTTACAATCATAGGCTCTTACAGTGCTGAATGAGGCCTGTTGGCCCATCATGTCTGTGGTGATGGCTCATTGAAAGAACAATTAGGAAGTAAGAATGTTATTAGGGATATAGCACAATGGTCACGCAGCTGGATTAGTAATTCTGGGTTCACATCTCACTGTGGCAGATGATATTTAAATACAATGAATAAAAGTAGAATTGAAAGCTAATCTTAATACTATTAGCCATGATAACTGTTGACTTCTGTTTTTTGAAAAAGCTATGCTCTGCCCATTCTCTCCCTTTCATACCCATCTCTTTGTTTCTCCCATCACTGTATCAGTTTCTTGTCTTATGAACCATCAGCCCCCACCTTTATCCTCCTCTGCTTCTGTCAAAAGTAGAAAGCAAATTCTAACACCTTTCAGTTCTGAAGAAGGGTCATGTAAGACTTGAAAGTGTTTCTCTCTCCACAGACACTGCCAGGCCCGCTGAGTTTCTCCATCAATCTCTATATTAAAAGAGTCTCTAAAGCATGGAAACAGGCCATTCTGGCCCAACAGATCCACACCACCCCTCTGAAAAGCATCCCACCCAGACCCATTCCCCTATCCCTGATTTGCCATGTCTAACCCATCTAACCTAAACATCCTTGGACACTATGGCAATTTAGCATGGCCAATCCACCTACCCTGCACATCTTTGGACTGTGAGAGGAAACCCATAGAGACACATGGAGAATGTGTAAACTCCAAACAGACAGTTCCCCAAGTCTGGGATTGAACATGGATCCCTGGTGCCGTGAGGCAGCAGTGCTAATCGCTGAGCCACTGTGATGCCTATATCTTTCAGACTTGCAGCAGCTCCAGTATTCTGTGTTTATTATTGGGAAGGAAATCTGTTGTCCTAGACCTACCTAGCCTAGATGTGACTCCAGACTTACAATGATTCTTAACCCTCTCTGAAATGACCCGAGAAAGCTATTAGTTCATATACAATAAAATGGATAATAAGTACTGATCTTTCAAGGCATACCCTCATTCCATGAAAGAATAAGGAAAAAAGAAATGTGTTTTGTCCCAAAAAAGGTTGAATAAACTTAAATAAAAGTTGAAATATCAACAGTGTCAATGACTAAGGGCACAATTTTAAGGTAAAAGCAAGAAGGTTTAAAGGGAACTGAAGGAGATATTTTTATACCAAGAGGAAAGTGGGTTGTCTGGAATGCATTGCCTGTGAACCTGGTAGAGATGGGAAATCTCACAAGCCTATAAAACAGAGCTGGATGCGCACTTGAAATGTCATAAATGTCAAGTGTATGAGCCAAGAACTGGAAAGTGAGTCGGGTATAGATGGATTGAAGCAGGATTGATGGGTTGAAGGGACCGTTCTGTGCTTTATGGCACTCTCCCTTCTTTACCCTTTGTGGCAAGACACACTTTCAATGTGGCCTTCACAAAGTCAGACTGGGAAATTTGAGAAAGCAGATTGCACCTAATGAGATAAGACCATTATAACCTTCAATTTGAAAATAACATTCGTGTCCTTAATAAGTAGAATTTCACAATGCAGAAGACAAAATAAATATCAAGAGACATTTTTGAAGAAAAAAAGAGGGCGCAATGGAGAACTCTCCTCCCCACTTCCAGACTGTTGCTTATCATGCTATATTCAAACTTGCAAGGGTTTTCAGGAAGAGGTTGCCCTGTCTGTTTTGCACATGTTGTTGTTCTTTGCTGATTCTGTACTTCCAGTTTGGAACTTCATTTTTTATAGTTCTACTTCCTTCTTTTTTGACCACTTGCCTTATGCCCCGTGCATCTGCAAAGCAGAGTAGGAGTTTGCTGCAATGTGATACCTTGTAACGCTATTAGGAACAGGAGTTTGTGGGATAAGCCTCAAAAAGCTAGCAAACAAAACAACAGAATACTCTGTAAAAACCAAAGAACTGTGGATGCTGTAACTCAGAAACAAAAATATAGATTGCTGTAAAGTCTCAGAAGGTTGGGGAGGGCCTGTGAATAGAAATCAGAGTTAACGTTTCGGGTCCAATGATCCTTCCTCAGAGCAGAATACTCATCTCTAGTTAGGAGAAAGATTGGATCTAGAGGGAGAAGGCAAGAGACATTCAGAGGGTGAACGAAGGTTTTGAATCAATACTTCTTACAATGACTTCTACCCAAGAGAGAAACATTATAATAAAGCTTCCAAATATACCTTGAAAATAGCTGCTTCAAGATTGTAATGTCTCATAAGACCATAAGATGTAGGAGCAGATCTAGGTCATTCAGCCCATTGATTCTGTTCCACCATTCAATGGCATAATGATGGATGTGAAAATCTTCAACTCCACTTTCCTATCTTCACCCCATGATCCTTGATTTCTTTATCAATTAAAGATCTCTCCATCTCAGCCTAGAACATACTTAGTGGCCCAGCAGTTGTCCTCTGCAGTAAAGAATTCCACAGTTTCCCTACCCTTTGAGAGAACGAATTCTTCCGCGTTTCTGTCTTAAATTCTGATGAAGATTATCCTCTCTGGGCCTAGGCTCTTTTAGACGGGGCAACAATCTTTCCACATGTATTCTGGCAAGTTCACTAAGAATCTCTATTTTTTGCTTTGGGGTGGCACAGTGGCTCAGTGGTTAGTGCTTTTGACCCACAGTGCCATGGACACAGGTTCAATTCCAACCTCACAAGACTGTCTGTGTGGAGCTTACATGTTCTCCCCGTGTCTGTGTGGGTCTCCTCCCACAGTCCAAAGATGTGTGGGTAAGGCGGATTGGTCATGGGAAATGCAGGGACAGGGAAGTGGGGTGCGTCTGGGTGGGATATTCTTCGGAGAGTCAGTGTGAACTTGTTGGGCTGAATGGCCTGTTTCCACGCTGTAGGGAATCTATGAATCTTTTATGTTTTACCAAAGTCATTTTGCATTCTCCATGTTCCCACAAGCACAGGCCCAACCAACACAACTTTTCCTCATTAAACAATTTCTCAATACCTTTGATCAGCCTAGTGTACCTTCTCTGGATTGCTTCTAATACCAGCATATCTTTACTTAGATGAGGGGTACTGTATTCCAGGTATGGTCTACCAAGCTTTAAACCTTGCTGAAAAGAGACAAAAAGTTGAAACTTTTCAAAATGCACTAAATAAACTCAAATACAAGAAAGCCAATTTAAGAAAGGGAAGAACAATTTATACAGCTTGAGAATAGGGTGTCTTTTGCTTGGACTGTGGTTGGCATGGAGTCGGAGCATGAACTGTTAACTATTCTTTTCTCATTTTTTTAATAAATTGTTGTTCCCCCTTACAAATTTGGTTTTCTTGCATTTCAGTCCTGATGATTGCAAGACCAAAATCTTGGACTTTTTTTTAGCAATATTTTAGTTCTGTACTATCGAGCAGTTCTTTGAGTCAAATCCTATGTGCACTGTATAAAGTTGAGTCTTGGTCATAATCAAATTTTCGCTATCAGGTTTTATGAAAGGAAAACACAACATTGGAAGGGAAGAAATCGTAAAGTGTCGATATGTTCAAAAGGGATGAAGAAACGAAAGAACTAGTGAGGAGATGAATGGAATCTAGGGGCGAGGAAGCAGTTTCAATAATACCTTTCAGAAGGCAAGCATTGAAAGGAAAGATTTTCAGGACTGTGGATAAAATAGCAGGACGTGTGGAGCTAATTGGATTCCTCTTTCAAAGAGCCAGTACGGGCAATTGGCTGATTGGCCTCCATCTGACACTGTTTTAAGTTGGGGCCAGGGTGGTGCATTTAACTTCACTGCAGCAAGGTACCTTTTGCATGTTGGTAACAGCAGGAGCTGGAGGGAAAGCCATCATAAGCTGTGTGGTTGGCAGTGCGTTCTAATTATCTGTTAACTGATTCATTCATCCTGTCTCAGAACTATACCACTGTCCCTGTTAACATTATCTTCACACAATCCCAGCCTGTACATTTCACATAGATTTCCGATAAACAGTGGAGAATTTCAATCAGCAAATTAAAATTTTGCAAAATATCACCCTCCCCTTTCTAAAACTCTGTCTCCTCCAGATCTCACACAATATTGCTGAGGCACTTCTACCTTTCTAAAATGTTGTAAAATCTACTTTACAAACCTCATTGTAGTCTGTGAGTTTGGTAGATTGGTTTCCGAAACAGCATTTTATGTGTCACAGAAGCAGAGAATCTTTCAGTTCAGTAAGGGCCCTTTGGCCGATCAAGTCTGTGCTGACCAAAGCACTTCTCTAAATCCACACTGGTTCCACTCTCCCGCACTTGGCCCATAACCTTGAATGTTATGACATTTCAGTGTCCCTCTAATAGCTTTTTAAAGGTTGCAAGGTTTCCCAAATCCATCATTCCAGGCCCCCAACACCCTCTAAATCCTCTGCACGTGAGCTTAAAATTATGTCTCCTAGTTATTGACACTTTTAGCTAAGGAGAACAGTTGCTTTCTATCCATCTTGTCATTGCCCCTCATAACAGCACCTCAATCAGGTTCCTTCGCCGACTTTCTGTTCTAGAGCTAACACCCAAGCTTCTCACCGCAGCTAAACAGGCAACATCCTGGTGAATCTCCTCTGTGCCCCTTCCAATGCAATCACATCCTTCCTATGGTATGGTGACCAGAACTGCACACATTACTCCAGCTGTGACCTAGCCCAAGATTCGTACTT
Source organism: Stegostoma tigrinum (assembly GCF_030684315.1). Taxonomy (NCBI): domain Eukaryota; kingdom Metazoa; phylum Chordata; class Chondrichthyes; order Orectolobiformes; family Stegostomatidae; genus Stegostoma; species Stegostoma tigrinum. The sequence continues at coordinate 6,495,947 of NC_081385.1, read as the reverse complement.
AAGTCAGAGTGATTTGAGACATGACCCATAGTGTGACGTGAGAGAACCAGTTGACTTTAAGCCAAAGGTTCTCAAAACTCTCCAACAGCTCCCCCCGTTTCTGTATGAGTCTGTTATAGACTGTTTGCTAGTGGTTGATTGGCCCAAATAGTCAATGGGCACAATCATCTGTTCTTGCTGGAGTGAGTCTGGGGGCAGGAAGAACATTTATTTGACATATGTGACGCCATTCCCTCCTTTCCCCCACCTTTTCACCTCTACTGGAATTACAGGAGGAAGGCCAGGGTCAACATGTTGCCTCAATGCCAAATGATGCCTCAATTGGCCGATTAACAGCCACTTAAAAGCCTCAGCGCGCCCACCACTAGGATTGGCCCAGGTACAAACAGACCCACCTATGGGAGCAGCCTGAGCAGAGTGTCACCTCAGTGCCTCATTGAGGGACTGGGCACTGGGTAAGAAAACAAAAACAAAAACTCAGCAGGTCTGGCGGTGGATGGGGTGAGAGAAACATAGTCAATGCGTTGGGTCCAGTGACCCTTCTTCAGAAGTGCATGCTGGGAGTTTGAGTTCTAAAGCTCAACGAATGAATGATTTATTTATTGTCACTTGCATTTTCCAGGGAATAATACAGTAAAATACAGTGAAAAAACTTCACCAGTCACCAAAGGCCACTACCATTTTGAATTGTTTAAGAATAAAAAGGTCAAAAGATATAACTGAAAGAGAGTCCTGAACTCTGAGCTGGCCCACCAATGACACCTGTGCCCCCACCCCTCTTCCATCAGCTCGCTGTTGCCCATGCCAGACCCAACAATGTAGGAGTCGCCACTCTTTCAGTGCCATTCCTTTGCCATAGGGCCCACCTCGCTGATGTTGCCTCCAATGCCACTGTTAGATTCTGTGCTGAACGCACACTTGCCCCACAATCGGGTGTCCCTGCTTCAATAATGCCAGGATTCCCTGCACTGGGCCTACTTCAACCTGGCCCCCTGTCAGACCATCTCGCCAAGAGCCCTCCGCTTTCTCTCCACAGATGCTGACAGACCTGCTGAGTTTCTCCAGCAATTTGTGTTTTGGTTTCTCATTTCCAGAAGCCATAGGGCTTGTGGCTGTGACTTTGCTGCAAATTTCCATGCCCAAACTCATCTCTCTTTCTCTCCCTCTCGCCACCCCCTGAAATCCCACCTCCACCCATCCATGCTGATCTCTGTCTCGGGTTTCTCCACTGCCCTGAGAGTCTGTCCTTCCAGCTGTGGCCACTGCTTCCCCTCCAACCTTGCTACCGCAAGAGCTGTTGTCCTCTAACTGGCCAGTGGGTCTTGATGATGAAGCTTTCGCTCTGGTTACAGATCTGGATTAAAGTGGAGGAAACATCTTTTATACAGCAAGTTGCTGTGAATTGGAATACACTGTCAGAAAAGGGACTGGAAAGGGAATTATATTGCGCAAAGGTGTTGGGCTCTGAAAGGGTTAAATCTGAGGAATGAATTAACTACTGCCCAATATGATGAATCATATCAACTGCCCTTACGGGAGTTGTGCCCCAGCATTTCTTGCCCATCCCTAGTTGCCCTTGAGAAAGTGGTGGTGAGCTGCCTTCTTGAACTGCTGCAGTCCACATGCTATGGGTTGACCCGCAATGCCATTAAGGAGGAAATTGCAGGATTTTGACCCAGGGACACGAAAGGAATGGCAATATGTTTCCAAGTAGGATTGAGTGTCTTGGAGGGGAACATGAAGGTGGTGGTGTTCCCGTATGTCCACTGCCCTTGTCCTTCTAGGTGGAAGTGGTCATGGGTATGGAAAATGCTACCTAAGGAGTCTTGGTAAATTTCTGCAGGAGATAATACACAGCGCTGTTACTGAGCATTGATGGTGGAGGGAGTGGATATGGTACCAATCAAGCAAGCTAGTTTGTCCTGGGTGGTGTCAAGCTTCTTGAGTGTTGTTGGAGCTGCCCCCACCCAGGCAAGTGGGGAGTATTCCATCACACTCCTGACTTGTGCCTTATAATATGGTGAACAGGCTTTAGGGAGTCTGGAGGTTCTTGTATTCTGAGCCTCTGACCTGCTCTTGCAGTCACTGCATTTATAGTTGTAGAATCATAGAATTCCTACACTGTGGAAGAAAGCCATTCAGCCCATCAAGTCCATACTAACGCTCCAAAGGACATCTCACTCAGAGCCAACCTGACCCTATCTCGTTAAGTCTGCATTTTCCATGGCTAATCCAACTAGCTTGCACTTCCCAAAGTACTATGGGACAATTTAGCATGGTCAATCCACATAACCTGCTCATCTTCAGATTGTGGGAGGAAACTGGAACACCTGGAAGAAACCCAAGCAGACACAGGAAGAATTCTCAAATTCCACACAGACAGTTGTTCAAGGCTGAAATTGAACCTGGGTTCTGGCACTGTGAGGCAGCGGTGCTAACTGTTGGGCTACCATGCAGCCCCTAATCACTCGCCAGTCCAGTTTCTGGTCAATGATAACCCTCGGGACAATGGCAGTGGAGGAATCAGTGATGGTCTAGATTGTGTCGTATTGGAGATGGTTATTGCCTAATGGGAGAATAGATTTGGACAGTGAAAGAGATAAATGTGCCATTGAAGTCTTCTTCATAGTCTTTGAAGCAATGTCTGATGTACCAAGGTAACACTTACTTGATTGCTATCATGCATTAAACCGTGTTTTGCTTGAGACAGAAGTCTCTTCTAGTTAGTCCACTGCATCCATTGCTCCTGATGTGGTCTCCTCTACATTGGAGAGACTCATTGCATACTCCATGACTGATTCATGGAGCATGTGCACTCTGTATGCTCAAATTAACACCACCTTCCAGTTGCCAGCCATTTCAACAACACTTCTCGCTCCCTTGGTGACATTCTGAGCCTCCCCTATTGTCACAATGAGGCCACATGAAAATTTGAGGAGCAACGCTTTATATTCCACCTCGGGAGCTCACAACCCAACGGCCTCAACATAGAATTCACAGCTTCAAAACCTTCCCACCCCCAGCCTCATCCCAAGTCCAGTCCTCCCTCTCATTCCCACCTCCTTGACCTTACATAATCTTCTTTCTCACCTCCCCACCCTACCCTTCCCATGGACCAATCTCCACAAACCCCTCCCTGCATCCACCTATCACCACCCTACCTACCTTCTCCTCAGTCCAACTCCCCCTCCCCATTTATTTCTGTGCTTCCATCTCCCTCTCCAGTCCTGAAGAAGGGTCCTGATCCAAAACATCAGCTTTCCGTCTCCTCTGATGCTACGCAGCCTGCTGTCTTCCTCCAGCTCCACGCTGTGTTAGCATCCGCAGTTCTTATTATCTCTCTTCCAGTTAGCTAGTGGTTTTCCTTCATCACACTAGATCCTGTAAATACCAACCTAACCAAGCCATCAGGCTCCTCTTTCATTGGACAGGCAGAGAGAGAGAGAGAGAATGACTGGTGGTAGTTTAACCTAATAGTGACCATGCCATAGGTGCAGGAGAGAGTCCTTCAAGATAACCTCAGCTGGTCCAGGAATTGAACCTACACTGTTGACATCACTAGGCATAACTATTCCGCCAACTGAATACGGCTACATAGTGAAGACTCATCACACAACAGAGAAACACTTTGAAGGGAAAAAGGAGAAGTGAGAATGATTAAATAGTTTCTTTGAAGAGCAGTTGAAGTTTTACCATTCTGTAATTGTACAATCTAATCACAGGAACTGACGTAGCAGTTTCTGATTCAAGCCTTTGAATAGTGAGAAACGTACAAATATTGGGATGTGGTTACTCATGAAAAATCATCTCTGAGTTAACAGTGATCAGTTACTGTGTCTCTCTGGCTATCAAAATGTTAGCTGTCACATCCTATTGTATCACTTGAAATTTCTGACACAAGTTTGCAATTACCAAACATTAACTCATTAACTCACATGTTTCCAGTGTTATTTCTCATCAAACTGGGCGTGATGCACTTTTGGATATTCAGCTTCCTCTCATGTCTAATAGCAGGTAAGTTTATTTTAATCAACTTTTTTCTCAATTGATTCATTCTTTTTAAGTTTTATTTTCTCTATCTTCTACACTAAACGTGAGCTGTTTTAGAAAGTGGGTTTCAACAATGTTCACTTCATTCAGTAACTTTCTTAAAATATGGTATGGAGATGACAGTGTTGGACTAGGGTGGGAAAAGTCGGAAACCACACAACACACACTCCGAAAGCTTGTGATTTCATATAAACCTTTTGGGCTACAACCTGGTGTCATGTGACTTCTGACTTTTTCATAAAATAGGATTACATGATGGAATCACAATACAGTAGGCAACAGTGAGTTTTCAGACGATGTTATTGGCTCATCACAGGTCCACAGTGGAAGAACTCAGAATACTTCATATTTATTTCAACTGACAATTGGGCCGAATGTTTGAGACCTTGAACCTGACCTTGTTTATCATCTGGATTAATTTTAAAATGCATGTTGTGGGACTATATTCACAGGCAGCCGCTTGTGACTCAAACTGTAAGTGTACAATTTGGGGAAAAGTTTACATATTTGTGTCTGGACAGGCATTTGCAGTCAGTTTGCCTAGAGCTTAGCATTAGCCCTTGGCTTTTTAGAGATTTAGATATTTAGAGGTTTAAAAAGAATGGAGGAAGTATAATTAAGAAGTTTACCAATGTTAGAAGTAGCTGTCTGACAAATGGAGAGGAAGAAAATTGTGGACGACAGGAAAATCTAAACAAACTGGTTAGGTGGGCACAAAAATGACAAATAGAATTCAATCCAGAGAAGTGTGAGAGTCATTGGTTAACAAGGCAGTGAAACACACAATAAACAGGTATTAGAATAGAGCTTCTTTGGAGAGCACAACCACAGATCCCCGAAACGTCAGCTTTCCTGCTCCTCTGATGCTGCTTCTCCTGCTGTATTCACCCAGCTCTACACCTTGTTAGCACAGATCCCTGAAGGTAGCAGGATGTTTCGCTGATAAGCTATAATAATAAAAAAAACCAGAGAAACTCAGCAGGTCTGGCAGCATCTATAGAGAGAGAAACAGAGTTAAAATTTCAAATCTGAAATGGCTCTTGTTCTGCATTAATTAGAAAGACACATGGGATTCTTAAATTTAATAGGCAAGGTCAAAAATATGAAGGCAGGGAGGTTGTGCTAGAATACCTAGCTGAAATTCTGTGTAAAATTCTGATCACTATTATAGGAAGAATGTGACTGCATGAGTGAAAGTTACAGAGAAGATTTATGAGGAAAATGCAAAACATGGAGATTATCAGGTTTGAGGGAAAGATGGTGGTTGGTATTTTTTAGTACAAAGAAAGCTGAAGGGGAGATTACATGGAAGTGGATAAAATTGTGATAGAATGGGCAGGAGGAACCTAGTATCATCAGCTGAAAAGTCAATATCTAGGAATGTATAGGTTTGGAATAATTGATGGAGGAATCAGAGGGACATTGTTAATTAGTATGACAGGGTCTGAAACTCAATGCCTAAATAGTAATAAAGAGATAAAAGTCTTCATTTTGCTCAAACGATCCTTGGGTGATACATGAAGTGTTGTAGACAATGCTGCTAGGGATTAATAATTAGATTGTGGGTTTAGGTTAGAGAATCTCGCATTGGATATGAGAGATAGTCTTCTTTGGTAATGTAAGTGTTATTTCTTACATTTTCATTTTTACCATCAATTTGCATTAAATACATTAAGGCTGTCAACTGGTTAAGGTCATCAGATGATTAGGAATGCAAAGATTATTCAGTGCACCTTCATTCATTCTCTCATAATCCCATCTACATCTGCAGCAGTGCTTTCCAACGCCTTCTTTCCAAACCAAGTAGTGCAAATGTCTCGCAATTCTCTTCACTATTCAGACCCTGCACTCATGAGGGCATTTTCGTTAAAATTACTTAGAATGTGTGGCGCAGAAACAAGATGTTTGAGGAAAAAGAAACAAAAACATTTATTTCGCTTGCACCTTTCACAACCACTGGATGAATCGAAGCGCTTTACAGTTAATTAAGTACTTCTGAAGTTTAGTCACTGTTGCAATGTAGCAGATATCTACAATTTGTGCACAACGAGATCCTGCAAACAGTCAACTGGTAATAACACAGATAACTCTTATTTTCTGTACTGTTAATTGAGGGATAAACATTGACCAGGGCAATGAGAATAACCACTGTACATTTCTTCAAATTAATGCCATGAGATATAGTATATTGACTAGAATTAGGAGGTGAAGTCTTGCTTCGCATCTGAGAGCTATCTCCTGTGGGAATGCAGCTGTCACTCAGTACTGGACTAGAGGGTTGATCTCGACATTTGTGCTTGACCCCTCAAGCTGGCCCTGAACTCAGAACTTTTGAGACTCAGAAGCAGAGCTACCAATTCAGCCGCAGCTGGCATATTTCACTCCAACTAGATCATGCCAGATTTTATCTTGACAAGAACTGAAAGAACTGCCGATGCTGTAAATCAGAAACAAAAAACAAAAGTTGTTGGAAAAGCTCAGCAGGTCTGGCAGCAGAACTCTTCTGAGGAAGGGTCACCGGTCCAAAACGTTAACTCTAATTTTTCTTAATCGAAGCTGCCAGACCTGCTGAGATTTTACAGCAATTTCTTCTTTTGGTTGTATTTTATACTATCCTATTTGCCTTAATGTGTTGATTCGCTATTTCCTTTATCTTGCCTCTATACAATTTCTCTACATTATCAAGTTCCACATTCTCATCTTTGTCTGACCAAGAGGGTTCCTTTTACATTTCCTATTTGATATCTCGGTGACTCTATCAGATTGACCGTCTCCTCTTTTGGTCTTCCTACAAATGAAAGCATCCTTGTTTTGTTAGCTCCATCAGAACCTTCCATCATTTTTACAATTTCTATGTGTTGCCCCTCAGAATTCTCTTTTCAAAAGAAAAGCAATGTGCCTAACTGTCCTTTCCTGATAGCTCTAATCTTGCACTAGTCATTCGCTTCAATGGAGAGTTAATGGAGTTGTGCAAATGTGCAACCTATCAGAATCCATCAGTTTGTCCCATTGTGACCAGTGTTTGAATGTATCATTTTGTTCCTCATTTAGCAGAAGCAACTATGTTTTTTAAAGTGGTATACAACCAGAATACTGTAGCGTTGACCAGTCTGTCTTTTGACTTATGCTTCAGATAGAAAGAGATTTTGAAATGTTAAATTCGAAAGGGTTCAGAAAAGAGTTAAGAGGATGTTGCTGGCGTTGGAGGGTTTGAGCCATAGGGAGAGGCTGAATAGGCTGGGGCTATTTTCCCTGGAGCAATGGAGGCTGGGGTGGTGACCTTACAGAGGTTTATAAAATCATGGTTGGGGTAAATAGTCAAGATTTTCTTTCACAAGGTAGGGGTGTTCAAAGCTAGAGGGCATAGGTTTAAGGTCTGGTGGAAAGATATAAAAGGAACCTAAGGTGAAAATTTTTCATGCAGAGAGTGGTGCATGTATGGAATGGGCTGCCAGATGAAGTGGTGGAGGCTGGCACAATTGTAACATTTAAAAGGCATCTGGGTGGGTATACAAATAGGAAGGGTTTTGAGGGATATGGGCTAAATGCTGGCAAATGGTGCCAGGTTAATTTAGGATACATGGTTGGCACAGACAAGTTGGACTAAAGGGTCTGTTTCCATGCTGTATGGCTCTATGACTCTATGACTGTAATAGAGGAAGGAAACCTCTTACAATGAGTTGTTACATAATTTCAAATGTTCCGGGTAAAAGGACAGTGAAAGCAGATTCAATAATAATTTCAAAAAGGGAATTGGATATATGCATAGAACATAGAACATTACAGCACAGTACAGGCCCTTCGGCCCTCAATGTTGTGCCGACCTGCCATACCCATCTGAAGCCCATCTAACCTACGCTATTTCATGTACATCCATATGCTTGTCCAATGACGACTTAAATGTACCTAAAGTTGGTGAATCTACTACCGTTGCAGGCAAAGTGTTCCATTCCCTTACTACTCTCTGAATAAAGAAACTAACTCTGACATCTGTCCGATATCTTTCACCCCTCAATTTAAAGCTATGCCCCCTCGTGCTTGCTGTCACCATCCTAGGAAAAAGGCTCTCCCTATCCACCCTAACTAACCCTCTGATTATCTTATATGTCTCAATTAAGTCACCTCTCAACCTTCTTTTCTCTAACCAAAACAGCCTCAAGTCCCTCAGCCTTTCCTTGAAGACCTTCCCTCCATACCAGGCAACATCCTAGTAAATCTCCTCTGCACCCTTTCCAAAGCTTCCACATCCGTCTGATAATGCGGTGACCAGAACTGTACACAATACTCCAAGTACAGCCGCACCAGAGTTTTGTACAGCTTCACCATAACCTCTTGGTTCCGGAACTCGATCCCTTTATTAATAAAAGCTAAAACACTGTATGCCTTCTTAACAACCCTGTCAACCTGGGTGGCAACTTTCAAGGATCTGTGTACATGGACACCAAGATCTCTCTGCTCATCTACACTACCAAGAATCTTACCATTCGCCCAGTACTTTGCCTTCTGGTTACTCCGAACAAAGTGCATCACCTCACACTTGTCTGCATTAAACTCCAAGGATAGAATTGGCAGAGCTTTGGAGAAAGAAGAGTGGAGAAGAATTAAATGGATATTGTTTTGTAAGATCTAGCACACTCATTATAGGCTTTCTTCTGTGTTGCACCATACTATGAACCTGGGAGTGTGCAAGTTAATAGATAATCTCCCATTGTAAACAACACAATTTAGAAGGAATGAAGACTGGAGGTACGAGGATAAATTTCTAAAGTGGTGGAGAAGCAGAGAGGCCTGGTGATTTCAGGGCACAGATTGCTGAAAGTGCCAGGACAGGCTGAGAAAGTAGGTAATAAAGTATGTAGACCTATGTGAAACATTGGTTCAACTTCAACTTGACTGTCAGGTCTAACTCTTGGCACCACACGTAAGGTTGCATGTGAAGTCTTCTAAAGTGTGTGCAGCCAAACTTCACAAAAGTAGTTCTAGGGAGGAAGGACTCCAATTATGGTGGTGAATTGGAGAAGCTGGGAGGTGTCCTCATTAGTGGAGAGGAGTTTGAGAGTAAATTTGATAGTGTTCAAACTAGTGGGGATAGCATCCGGGGAAAGGAGAAAGGGAGCAACTGTTTGCAAAGAAAGGAAATTGCTTTTAGTGCTCCAACCATTGAGTTTAGGAGTTGGAACGTGATGTTAAGGTTCTACAGGCCTTTTCTCTAGTACTGTGCTCAGTTCTGGTTGCCCTGTTATAGGAAGGATATTATTAACAAGGGGAGGGTACAAAGAGATTAGCAGAATGTTGCTGGGAATGGAGGGTTCGAGTTCTAGGGAGACGTTGGAGAGGCTGGGACATTTTTCGCTGGACAATAAGAGGTTGAGGGGTGACCTTATAGAGGTTTCTAAAAACATGAGAGATATAGATAAGGTGAATGGCAAGTGTCTTTTCCCTCGGGTGGGGGTTTCAAGACTAGGGGTCATTTTTTAAGGTGGGTGAAGAAATATTTAAAAAGGACCTGGCAGGTAATTTTCTTATATGGAGAATGGTTTGTGTGTGGAATGTGCTTCCAGAGGAAGTGATGGATGCAGGTAAAGTTACACTGATTAAAAGACATTTAGATAAATACATGAATAAGAAATGTTTGGAGGGATATGGGCGGAGCCCAGGAAGGTGGGACTAGGTTAGTTTGGGATTATGTTTGACATGGACTAGTTCGACCGAAGTCCCTGTTTCCGTGTTGTATAGCTCAATGAAATCTTTTCCAAACAGTGAGATTCAGATTCAAAGCAGCTTAGATCTGATAGCATAGACTGAGATTGTGGAGATGGAGGCAGATTCAATTGTGGCTTTCACAAGGGAAGCGGATAATTATCCAGAAAGAATCGCTTTTTAAGGTTATGGAGAAACACTGGGGATTCAGGATTGGCTTGGCTGCTCTTGAACAGTCAGCACAAACCAAATGCGCCACAAGTATTTTTCTGCTGACTCATTCTATGGTTCAGTAATAGATACCAGTTAAGGATCAGTCTCTGATTTCATCACTGTCTGCTGCAAGAATAGTGAGACAAATGTAATTGTTACTGAGAGGCTGAGAAGCGGGTGAGACATTTTCATATTTAACAATGACAATTTAAATACATTAGCTATAGCTATACTCACGCTATGCTTAAATAACATATCCAAAATGTTTTGCATTAGAGTGAAGCGGTATTCTTACAGTGATCCACCCAGCAGGAACGTCATTGCAATCAATATTAAACTGTGCAGGTTATTCCTTCAAAAATAAACTAATGTAAAACATTCAAGAGCTCATGGAAACAGGTGAGCAGGAAATTTGCCCAGCAAAATATTTCAACTCATAGATTCTTTGTAAGAAGTTGCCTGCTTACTTATGAAGGCAAAAACATTTGGAGAGATTCAAAATGCAATTCGATGGTATTTTGAGGCAGACATGATGGGAAATGTTTGATGAGAAATTTCTTTTTCTAATCAGTTAACCGATTAGGAAACTCTGCCCTTATCTGAACCTGCACTAAGTTCAATTCATTTACCATGCCTGGCTACTTACGATTGTTTTGACATCTTGGAATTAAGTAAATTCAACCTGAGGTTTTCTAATCACTTCTAGAAAAGATCTGGAACCAGATGTGAGATAACAAGGTGTAGAGTTGGATGAACACAGCAGGCCAAGCAGCATCAGAGGAGCAGGAAGGTTGACGTTTTGGGCCTGTACCCTTCTTCAGAAAGGTCTTCTTCATCCAGCTCTACACCTTGTTATCTCAGATTCTCCAGTATCCGCAGTTCCTATTATCTCTGGAAGCAGATGTGTTTGGCTTTTATGCGATTTGCAGAGAATTAATTCTGCAGGTATCCAGTTAAGATTAGAAATTTTGAGAAATGTGGTTAACATGAATGGAGAGACTCCAGTGGAGTTTGAAATCATCAGCTTTAACCATTCAGCCAAAGTGCCCATTTGTACTAATTTACACTGGTACTTAATATAATAGATGCCTTGATTTTTACCTCCTCATTCTTCTTTTCAAATCTCTCCATGGCTTTGACTCCCCCTGCTTTGGGATCCTACTCCAGCCCTACAACCTTCCAAAATCTCTGCACTCCTCAAATTCTGGCCTCTTACACACCTTCAATTTTCCCAGTCCACCACTGGCAGCCAAGTTTTAGTCCAGTTGCCTGGGTGATAACCTTTGGAATTCCTTCGCTTTATCTCTTTCCTACTTTAACATGTTCCTCTTTGACAAAGTGATATCTCCTTAGCTTGCTCAGGTTTATCCAATAATACACCCATATAGTACCTTGCAGTATCTTACCTTCAACTTTATTAGCTAAATGCAAGTTGTCAATTATAATTTACACTTGATACTTATGAAGTCCATTTTTACCAAAGTAAAATTCCCCGGGCATTAGAAATCCAAAATAAAAAGAGGAAATTTGGAAGCATTCAGCTGGTCTGGCAGGCACTTGTGGAATGAGAAACAGAGTTAACAAGGTGAAGCTTAATTCAAGTAAGATAGCCTGGTGATCTTTTCCTCAGTACCCAGGAGGCCGTGGAGGACATGTTCTGACAGGCAAACCTTTCCCTTTAGTAGAGGGGCCAATAAGTAGGGACAGAGTTTTAAAGCAAGGAGCAAGAGGTTTTAAGGAAAATTGTTTTCATCAAGAGGGTGGTGAGTATCTGTAACTCGCTGCCCAAACAAGTGGTGGACTTTGCAACCCGTAAGACATTTAAGAAATATTTAGGTAAGCACATGAACGGCCATAGCATACAAGGCTATGAATCAAGTATTAGAAAATGGGAGTAGAATAGATGGTTGTTTGATGACCGCGGTGTTGACATGATGAGCCAAAGAGCCCATTTTTGCGTTTTAAAATTTCTAAGACTCCATTACTACAAAAATAGCAGGTTTTGTATGGAAGGGGTAGAATCATCGTCATAGAATTTATTTCCCAATACAAACCCACTTATGGTTTCATCTGTGGCCCTGCGAGCTATCTACTAATTTGATTGAAGAGACAATTTGTACTCTTGAGTAAAGTAGTGAGAGTGCAAGCAGTAACAACACTGAAATGTCAACTTAGACTAAGGGATAAGTCCTGAAAAGAGCTTGAACCTATCAGTTTATACCTCAGAGGCATTTCATGATGTGCATTGAAAAAACTTGCTTTTTCACATTCCTACAATTGTATTTGAGGACTGGTGCTATCCAAACAACAAAGATCAATATGTCCAAAATATAATAAATTTTGTACCTGCTTCTTAGTTAGATTCAATGTTACAGACTCCTTATTAAACAAAATCTGCCCATATTTCACCAACATTGATTGAGAAAGGGAATGAATGGGCTTAGAAATTTGGAATTAAGAGTCTGCAGATGACCATGAAACTAACCTCACCTGGTCTGGCCTATATGTGACTCCAAGCTCACAGCAATATGGTTGATTCTTGGCTATCCCCTTAGGCAATAAAGGATGGGCAATAAATGCTGGCCTAGCTAGAAATGCCCACATACCATAATGAACTTCTTTAAAAAATTAAACGAGAAGACATATTGGTAATCATCTACTTACAGACGAATAGAAGAAGGAACTTATGCAAGGACAGATTAGCAAGACTTTTTTGGGGAAACAAATGGATTGAATATTTCTATACTGTAAGGACTATGTGATTCTCTGTAGGAAGATTTCTTAAATTCTTTCCTGGGAAGCCGGCATCACTGGTGAGTGCCTTTTTGAATCTCTGCAGCTGGTGTGTTCTGCATACTGCACTGTCAGGAGTTTTTTGCTACGGCTTGATACCATGATGTGGCTTCGTAGGCCAGAGAGCACGTCAGCGAAAACGACGTTGCTGTGGGTCTGGAATCACATGTAGATCAGACATATGTACTGCAAATTTCCTTCCCTAAGGGACTTTTGTGAACCAAAGAGGTTTTTAAGACAAAGAAAAAAAATATTGTTTCAAGACAAGTGTTCAATTGCAGATGTATTATATTTATCCACCACTGACTGGAGTGGTGGGATTTGAACCTGAACCACCAGCACATTTGACTGATTTTTAGATTACTGGTAGAAAGTATCCACGAATTCAGAATGCCAACACTTGTTCAATATTGATTTTATTGCAATTGTTTCATTAGCACCTAAATACACAATCAGCAATGGGCAGCAGTTTGCTAGGTTAGAATCACAGAATTGTTATTGTGCATAAAGAGTCCATTTGGGCCATTGGGTTTGGATTGGCTGTTCAAAGGAGTATCATCACCCAGTGACAATCTCCTGCTTTTCCCCTGCAGCCCTGAGCATTATTTCTATCCAAATAACCATCTAATGCTCTCTTGAATGCCTCAGTTGAACCTACCTTTGGGAAATAGTGATGTAACAGTATTGTCACTTGGCCAGAAACCCAGAGGGCCAATGCTTTGTGAACATGAGCTCAAATTCCATAGCAGTGAGCAGATTGTAAGTTAAATTCAATAAAAATCTGGTATATTGAATAATTATTAATAAATATTAAGTCTGCTTTGCCATCCAGTATATCATGGCTGATCTGATGACTGCACATTCCCATCTACGCTCAATAACCTTTCACCCCTTTGCAAATCAAGCATCTATCTACCGCGTCCTTAAAAAATATTCAGGGACCCTACTTACACTTCCTTTGGAGGAACAGAGGTCCAAAGGCTTATGATCCTTTGAGGGAAAAAAAATAAATTCTGTTCACTTCTGTCATAAATGGGTGACTCTTTAGTTTTAAACAATAATTCCAGTTCAAAATTCTCCCACAAAATGAAACATCTGTTTCACATGCATCCTGCCAAGAACGCTCAAGATCTTACATGGTTCTGAAATGATTCAAGCCATGGCCAGGAGGATCTCATTGACTATGAGATCCCTCATTGGGGTTGTTAACTTGTGCCAATCAGGGAGCCCTGGTTGACAGATATAAATAGGAAATTCAGACGGTCTCCTCATTCTGGGGCCTGGCTCAGACCAGGTTGGTCAGAGCCCATGTACTGTGAACATGTAAAAAACTTTTTGTTAATGGGATACCTGCATCAGTTAGCCTAATTCAATTTCAATCGAAACCAATCAAGTCACCTATTGCTGTTCTATTTTCCAGAGGGCTCACGCCTAGCCCTTCCAAGCTTTCCTCATAAATCAATTCACAAATTCCAGGTATTGACCTGGAAATCTTCTCTGAACAATTTTCCTCATCTTTACATCCTTCTATACATAAGGAGGCCAACGCTGTATGTAATATACTTCAGTCGTGGTTTTACCCTGTATCGTTGAAGCAAAATCTCCCTACTGTAGTATTGAATTCCTCTCCCAATAAGCAATAACATTTTATTAGCTTTCCTAATGAATACCTGGACACTAACTTTCTACACGTTATGTACGAGAACACCCAGACCTTCTGCATCCCAGGGCTCTGAAATCTCTCACCAATTAATGAGCTTGTTTTTTTTAAAAGAATGAATCTATCACTGATTTTTGCAAAAACTCAAATATTCGCTGATGTTCTTTGGGGAAGGCAGTTTGACATCCTTACCTGTTCTGGCCTGCATTTGACTCCATATCCACAGCAAAGTGATTGACTTGTCTCTTAACTGCCCTCTGGTACAAATCATTCAATTCATGGGCAATTAGTGGTGGACAACAAATGCTACTCTTAAAAGTGATGGACTCATCCCCTGAGAGATTTAAAAAAAAATACACTGCACTGAGCAGGAAATCTGTTCTGTGAGCTGTTCTATGTTTAAAAGTACTTTAAATATATCAGCAGTGAGCCTTAAAATGCTCCAATGCATTGGTAAACTGATATTGAAATAGAAAGTGATGATTTTAGTGGAAGCTTTACAGAGAATTTTCAAAACTTGAATGTCAGAGTTTAAGAGTCATAGAGATGCACATTATGGAAACATACCCATTAGTCCAACTTGTCCACGCCAGCAGTTATCCCAAATTAATGTAGCCCAATTTGCCAGTATTTGGCCCATATCCCACTAAACCTTTCCTATTCAAATACCCATCCAGATGCCTTTTAAGTGTTGTAATTGTACCAGCCTCCACCACTTCCTCTGGCAGCTTGTTCCAAACATGCACCACCCTCTGCGTGAAAATGATTCTCCTTAGGCCCCTTTTAAAATCTTTCTCCTCTCACTTTAAACCTATGCCTCTAGTTTTGGATTCCTCTACAGTGGGGAGAATACCCTGACTATTCGCCGTATCCATGCCTTTCACCATTTTATAAGCCTCTGTAATGTCACTCCCCAGCCTCTGATACTCCAGAGAAAGTAGCCCCAGCCTATTCAGCCTCTCCTTTTAGCTCAAACCCTGGCAACATCCTTCTAAATCTTTTCTGAACCCTTTTAAGTTTAACAACATCTTTTCTACAGCAAGGAGACCAGAACTGAATGCAGTATTACAGAAGTGGCCTAACCAATGTCCTGTATAGTCACAACATGACCTTCCTTATGTGATTTTCATAAAAAGTATCAGGAGTTTACTTATCTAGAAATAACTATCTTCATTCTAAAATTAGCTCATGTTGGTGTGAAAACTATTTAAGCCTGTTGCAGGGCAATGTATTATGCATGCAAACAAGGTGTAATGTTAATTCATTGTATCATGAGAAATAGTGTGCAAATAGATGAATATAATCCACGTTAAAAAAAGGTATGTTATTTTAATTATAATGTGAGTCTCCCAGTTGGGTCAGTCAGGTACGCACTAAGAAGCATTGATCAGGTTTGCTCCCCATTTGGGTCAGATTACCTCAGCTGTACAATATCTGGTGTTGTTGCTGAGGGTCTTTGTGGGTGAAATTTGTGCATTTATTTTTGTATCAAGGAAGGAAGGGGTAAAGATTAACTCCTATACTTACTCCTCCCATGAATTCACTCATTGCTGACAAAGTGTCAGGCAGGAGTTCAGAAAACCGACCAATCAGCATTCATTAGGCTTAGCCTGAGGGTGAGTGCGGCCATCGGGGCAAGAGTCAACATCTCTCTGCTTTAAATGAAAGATTCTCTTCATGTTTTGAAACTTTGTTCGTCATCAAGAGACAAACAACTCAGATCACACAAATACAGATTTCAGTTGCAGGTGAGGTTAAAAGCAACACTCTCAGAGGGTGGCACTGCACCTCAGGGAATGTGACACAATCCTCAAGGGGTAGAGCAAGGAGTGGAACAGGGAGGCATCACACAAAGAGGGGAGAAGTTCTTGTCAATGTTGAAAGGACTTGGGATGGGCTGAATCTTGTGCCAGATCATGCACTTTATTGTCACTATCTGGGTGGCTCATTGTTAGTATTGCTGCCTCACAGCACCAGGGACCTGGGTTCAATTCCACCTTCAGGTGACTCTCTGCATGGTGCTTATGCATTCTCCCTGTGTCTGCATGGGTTTCCTCCCACAGTCCAAAGATATGCTGGTTAGGATCGATTGGCCATGCTAAATTGCCCATTGTGCTCAGGGAATGTGCAGGCCAGATGGATTAGCCATGGGATATGCAGGGGTAGAGGGATAGGGTTTGGGGGGTAGGTCTGGGTGGGATTCTCTTTGGGGGTAGGTATGGGCTGAATGGCCTGCTTCCGCACTGTAGGGATTCTATGATTTTACAACTTTTGTGCTCATTGTGTCAGCATGGGCCTTTAACTGGAGCCCTCCCTCTTCAGCAAGGCAGTACCAAATCCCATCATCGCTGCTGTTCGCCTGTGCCCTGCAGGCAGTTCCCCTCTCCTGGTAAAATATGGCACAGCTAATTAGGGCATTGACATTTCAAGATCATTGCAGTGACAGGTCACTGGGTCCTGACACTGATTTCAAAATTCAGCTCCGTGAGTCTAACTACCATTCACTGACCTGGAAAACAACTTGTCACTGCAACTTGTCAGAAATTCAGTTTCAGTTACGACCAACATAATTCAAAAGAAGAACAGAAGTAGGAAAAGAGGAAGCAATGCAAAACAGATCAGCTTTTTTTATTTTAAACTTTCAGTAGACATAAATATAGGATTTTGTACAATGAGAATGGTAGATGACTGATATCTTCAAAACATAACAGGATATTGTTGGCAAGTGCAACCCATAATCGGCCCCAATGTCATTTCCTGTTTCTGCAAATAATGCAGTTTAACCGTCAATGTTTAAAGGGATAAACAGCCCCACAGTTCCAGCAAAACCTACAAGTCCCACAGCAGTACAGGGACTGTAAAAATCTTTTAAATCCCATAAAGGATGGCCAGAGTTTTTAAATACTCTTATTATTTCCTATATTGTTTTGCACTTAGCTTCTCCAATTTATTACACAGTATTTGTTGAATTACATGCCATATACAGCACTTAAATAGGTCACTCACCCATCCAGTCATTACTAGTGATTATGATCTTCATAGACCTCCTCTGATCTTAGTAATCTAAGTCTTTCAGTGCAATCTTCTGCCTCTTCCTCTCGAGTTATTCTGATTCTCCCTTTAATGCATCAAAGCTATGTTTCGACTATTGCACTTGCTGGTGTGTTTCACATTCCAACCACTCCCTAGGTAAAACAAATTCACCTGAGTGTATTTATTGTCTTCTGTCCTATTTTTATGAGCCCAGTCACTTTGGATTCCTGCACAAATGGAAGCATTTTTGCTGCAGCTAGCCTTTCATAATTTGAAAGACTCCCAATTGGATGATATATTCTGTTCTGAAGAAGGGTCACTAGACTCAAAACATTAACTGTCATTTCTGTCCACAGTTGCAGCCAGACCTGTTGACTTTCTCTGACATTCCGTGTGTTAGTTTGTTTTAGGTGGAGTATTTGTTGTGTTTCAGATGGTAATCGTACATCCCATGGTGACTCTGATGGGCGTCTTTCTGCACATGTACACAGTCCTGTGTGCCCAGCCTCTTCACCTCCTCTTCCCATTCTCATTCC
Organism: Stegostoma tigrinum; assembly: GCF_030684315.1. Taxonomy (NCBI): domain Eukaryota; kingdom Metazoa; phylum Chordata; class Chondrichthyes; order Orectolobiformes; family Stegostomatidae; genus Stegostoma; species Stegostoma tigrinum. The sequence goes on along the minus strand of NC_081385.1, from coordinate 6,477,962 downwards.
AAACCAGACACTCATTGTCTCCTACACAACAAGTGTGTTAAAACCTTAGTAGCTGGCTCTAAAGTACTGTTCTCCTGAGTACTGTGCAGGCCTCAACCTTATCTCTGATTCAACTCTCTCCTTGATATTCCTGTCATATTTTCTTTTGACCCTCAACTCTTCATTCTAGAGCACTGTCTGATTCATCTTCTGTCAGTCCTTACCTTTCTGTCTCTATCCTCTTTTTGCTTCTTTTCCAATTCTAGAAGGGTGACATGTTGTTGGTCTTCCCATTTGTTAATCTGGGTTGTCCCATGGTATTTTGTTCATTTCTCATTTGTAAACTTTGACAGTGAATGTTCTTTTTGTCTTGGAAATCTTTATTAGTTTTCTATCATTACCTCAATTTTTCAGATAGAATCCTGATTTTAGATTGATTTTATGTTCCCAAATATGCATCATATTCTAGTATTGAAAAAGAATTTGCATTTGCTATGTTATTGTTGATGTACTTATTCTGGAAAATACGTTTTGAAGAATTTGTTTTATCTCTAACAGAGAAATTAACTTTCCAAAGTGAGGACGCACATCATGTTTATTTGTTGTGTATAATTGGTTTTCCTAATGCTTGGTTGTTCATTTACTTTTTCAAAAGCATAAAGAGAGAACAGTTTTGGAAAGGCATCTTAAAGAGTTATTTACATATGGGCAGTCTTGAGTAAATGAAGTTTGACTCAATCCTGATTCGACTTTTTAAAATTGTTACCACACCTGTTCTGCACCTTCTTATTAGGCCAATCTTAGACCATAAAACGTAAGATGTAAGAGCAGAAGTAGGTCATTTGACAGATTCTGTCCACTTCATCATTCAATGAGATCATGATAATCCTCAACTCCACCTACCTGTTTTATCACTGTAATCCCTGATTCCCTTATTGATTAAAAATCTGTCGATCTCAGCCATGAATGTACTGAATAACTCAGCCTTGCTAGCCCTCTAAGGTAGAGAATTTCACATTGACTATTCTCTGAGAGAAATAATTCTTCCTCATCTCTGTTTTGAATGGGTGATCTGGGTATTCTGTGATGATGCCTTCTGCTCTCCTACAAGGGAGAACAACCTTCCTTCATCTATCCTGCCAAGCCTACTAATAATCTTATTTGTTTCAGTGAGGTCTCCTCTCATTCTTCTAAACAGTCCTAACCTACTCAACTCCTCCTCATAAGAAAATCCACCTGTAATCAGGGCCAATCCAGTTATCCTTCAACGGACTGTCTCCAGATCCAATATATCCTTTGATAAGGGGAACAAAGCCTTTCACGGTATTCCAGCAATTCTAACAAGAGCCTTGTATAGCTTCAGCAAGACGACCTTATTTTTATAATGAAACTACGAACTGTTGATGCTGTAATTCTGAAACAAAAACTGAAATTGCTGGAGAAACTCAGCAGGTCTGGCTGCATCTGTGGAGAGAAACAGAGTTAACTTTTTGGGTCCAGTAACTCTTTTTCAGAACATTCTGAAGAAGGGCCACTGGGATCAAAATGCCACCTCTGCATTCTTTCCACAGATGCTCCCTATTTTTATTCTCCATTCCCTTTGGAATACAAGCCAACAGTCCATTTACCTTCCATTGGTAAGGTCTTACAAATAATACCTCATAATAACCTCCTTGCAAGCAGTTTTGGTGCATCGCCCAATTTCCAAATAGCGGATGACATATTCCATAGCGTGTGCTAATGAGACATTAAAAGGTGAAGAGATTTAGTTTCTGTCCTAGATGGGTGTTACTTAACTAATAACAGTTGCAGCTGGTCTGTATAATTAGACCATAAGACAATAAAAAAAAGGACCAAGCCCCTCGAGACTCCTCTGCCATTCAATAGGATCATGGCTGATTCAACTTTCCCCATGTCCCCTTTGCTTCTTTTTCCCTGTAACCCTCGATACACCTACTGATCTAGAATCAGCACGGCACAGTGTTCGATGGTTAGCACTGCTTTCTCACAGCGCCAGGGACCCAGGTTTGATTCTAGTCTTGGGTGGCTGTCTGTGTGAAGTTTGCACATTCTCCCCATGTCTGCGTGGGTTTCCTCCAGGGGCTCCGGTTTCCTCCCACAGTCCAAAGATTTACAGCTAAATGGATTGGCCATACTAAATTGCCCCCTGGTGCCCAGAGAAGTGCAGGCTAGATGGCTTAGCCATGGAGAATGCAAGCTTACAGGGATGGGTCTGGGTGGGATGCACTTTGGAGGGTCAGCTTGGGCTTAATGGGCCTAATAGCCTGCTGTCACGCTGTAAGGATTCTATGATTCTAATATATTTCTCTTTCTCAACTTTAAATATACACAAGAACTCTGCCTCCACACATCTTTGTGGCAAGGAGTTCCAAACACTCTCAAATCACTGAGAGATGAAATTCTTTCTCCATTCAGTCTTAAATTTCATGCAGTAAAAGCATTGGCATATTTGTCAACTGTTTTATCATCTTTGCATCAATGCGTTTGTCGAACAGTAGAAGTTAGGAAAAGGCTTTGATCTTTTCATTGTTCTGAACATTTTTATGTGCCTTTACTGAGCAAGGTACACTGCACTAAGTTTTCGGAAACTGAAATGACTTAGCTTTGTATATATATTGAAATCACAGCTTACAATCACAGGACTTCCCGAAGTGCTTCACAGCCAATGAAGTGTAATACTAGCTCCATGGCAACCAATTTGTACGCAGCAAGCTCCCACAATCAGCAGTGTTATCACCTGAAAATGAGAAATGTACTTTGTTCATTGATGCTCCCTGTTGTGATTTTCTTATTGGTACTTTTTGGTCATGAAAAGGTTTCAGGTACAACTCCACTTCAGGAGATGAGCACAAAAAGGAACGCTAATGCTCCAGCATAGCACCAACAGAGCACTGCAAGGTCAGAGGTTCTGTCTTTTGGACTGAAGTTAAACTGAGGCCCTTGCTACTTTCTCAGATATAAAGGATTCCATTGCACTATTGCGAACAAGAGCGGTGGAAATTATTGTGTACAGCACTGTCGTTAACTCCTATCCCTCAATTAACATCGCAACAGCAGAATATGCAATGTCACTCTATTACTCTTCTTAGATTGAGGGAGCATGTTATTTGGAAGTTGCCTTCGTGCACTCCAGCAGTGATTTGGTTTGTGGAAACAGTGTGATGCCAAAGGCGCAGATTCAATTCCCATCACTGGCTGAGGTTCCCCTGAGGGACACTCCTTCTGAACCTCCCCCCTCACCTGAGGCATGGTGACCCTCAGGTTAAACCACCACCAACTGTCTCTCTCTATCTAATGAGTGAGTAGCCCAGTGGTCTGGAAAGACTATGGCGACTCACACTCCAAAGAAACCTTCCTTGTCTGTAACGTGGCTTGAATCATCTGGTGGTCCCAGTTCTACTGCACGGAAGTCTTTTTTTCTCTCTGTGTCACATGAAAACCCTTTTTAGAATTTTCTTTTCACTTCTGGTTTCTGTGCCTTGTAGTTCCATTTCTCTAGCTTTGAGCATTATCTTGACAAAATAACAAGGATGTAACTTCACTTTCCTTCTTTGATCTGTACATTTCCACTGAAACCAAAGCTAGGAAAGGAAACCGAGGCATAAGTGAGAAGTTGTGGTTGTGAGCTTCATGTGTCAGTTCTGTGTCGGGGTGATATAGTGCACTACACTGCGATGTTGCAATTATTCTGACAAATGTAAGATTTATTCGTCCTTTCTTTCTTTACTCAGGGGCTGCAGCAGCTGAAACAAGAAAATGCGATCCCATTCAGGCAAGAGCTGGAGACAGTGTTAAGCTGCCGTGTAAATATACCCCAAGATCACGTCAGAATGACTACCTGGACATTGAGTGGGCACTCAGAAGTGCAAACGTGAATGGGTCTGATAAAGTGGTAAATGAAACCATTCAAACAGTGGACAGCAGGCTGGATTTTCAAATGGCCCTTAAAGAGCTTTTTAAGAGGCTAGGGTGTTTGGGAAAATCTTAACCTGACGATCTTAAACCATCTGGTGGATCACATTGGAGCAAAAGGCAGTTTGTTTCCGCTGGTGTTTGAATGAAATGTGAGCAGTTAGCTTGCTCCAGGTCAAGCTCGGCATTGTGTCTTGACATGTCGTCCATGTCCACGTTGCTCTGCCCTAACCTTCACAATCGTTTTGAGAGGTCTTGTTTTGCTGAGTACAACCGAAGCAAACCCCAATATGGCCACCCTCTTCTTTCGTTGCTGGGTACAAGACTTGATGTAGAAGTACCAGTGTTGGAATTGGGTGGATAAAGTCAGAAATCACACAATACCAGGTGACTTCATCTGACAAAGGAGCAGTGAGCTTATGATTTCAAATAAACCTGTTGGACTATAACCTGGGTGACGTGTGACTTCTGACTTTGGGTATCCAGAGCAGTAAGTTGGTCACTGAGCTCATCTTCTGCCAAATAGGGGCATTTATTTTTGTAAACAACATCAAAGAACAACATGTGAGCTCAAACACAGCCACGCCTCTCTGAATTCATCCAAGTGTTGGGCTTCTGAGCTGCACTGAAAATCCCACTCAGTAACATAATGGGGACTGAAGCAATGAGTATTTTGCTTCCTTCAGTGCCATTCTTACAGTCAGAGAGGAAAGGTCAGGCATTGGGGGTGGAAAGTCTTACCCATTGATCTCACTGTGAACTGGAGAAGTGTGAAGGATTCTGTCCCCATGTGGAAGTCTGCATTTCTCAGTCTCTGGCCTCTTGTCTACCTCTTACCCACTTCTCCTGGCCATTAGTGACAGGGCGTCAATTGTCTAAACCTTCATCACTGAGAATGCTGCCCCACATCCTTCCATCTCTCTACTATTCTGTCTCCTTTTAAGGCACTGTTTATCTCCTCCTCCAATCATTTGTTCCTTTAAAATCTCTTTCTTTGATTCAACTTAAATTTTTATCTCCGTATATTTCTTTGAAGCAGTTTAAGCTACTTGTGGTTTGAATAAAGTAAGGTAAAGTCACCACAGTCTGACCAGACCATAGGACTGCTCCCTCAATAGAGCGTGGGACAATTGGTGATGGTTTAACCTGAGGGTTACTATGCTGAGGGAGAGATTGAGAAGGAATCCTTCATGGTAACCTCAGCTGCTGTGAAATTGAGCCCATGCTGTTGGCATTACTGTGCATCTCAAACTAGTTGATGTGAAATAGCCCATCCTTTACACAGTGATGGCATGGCTGACACTGAAATCCCACCTTCTTTAAACTTGCTCACCTTTTGTGGATTCACTTATACAAGTTTTGCCACATCCAGAGTGGGATAAGTAACCTGGGCACCATTCTGTGGAGCAGCATATCCAAGCCTTCTTTTTCTTCAATGTAAATTTGCAAGGATTTTCTGAGGATTTTTTTTTGCCACAAAACCAAGTTAGCGATTGGAAAAATATTGTTCACTAGATCAAAGCCTTTGTGAAAAGGTCTGTGTGCCATCATTTTCAATCAATAGCAAATTAATTTTATCCAAATACTTTTCGACATGTGCAACATTGTGAGCTGTGTTCAACATACTTGTTTTACAAAAACAGAACAAAACAGAACAAAACATCACTGTGAGACTTCTGGCGTTTCCAAGGTGCCAATTTTGATGTTAAGGTGTTAAGGCGTTATTGCTGACAGAGGTAGTGTTATGCATCTGCTAGACAGTGCTGCAAAAAATATTGACAGTTCTGTGGTTATCTATTGCATAGATGAAGGCTCTCAGAGGTGTGCTTAAATTGACAATGCAGGAGAGTTAAAGGATCATTGAATAGTTTGTCAAAGTCATTATTTCAAATTTAAATAAAGGTTGACACGTACAACTTAATGATCCAGCTGATCAATGAATAGCAACAAAGGTTCCATTTAATTAATAAGTAATGTCAAAAAAAAATTCTCAGATAGGTGTATGGAAAACACGCATTGATTGAGGGAAATTAATGAGTAGGCATGAGCGAATGTTTGATCAAATACGTTTTTAAAGGATGTGAAAGGTTGAGAGTTCTGGTGTGGGAATTCCAGAGAGCAGGGCTTGTAGAAAGAATGGCCCCGACTAAGATGAAGGGATAAGGCAAAATGTAAGAAGCTGTTAAGTTCAAACAGCATAATAATTGGAGCTTGTCAGAAGTTGTGGAGATTCGGTGGAATTTTGCCATGGAAAGGCCTGAGTACTACGAAGGAATGTATGCAACACAGTGTGCACTTAGATTAAACAAGAATGAGACAGCATTGGCCCAGCAGAACTTTGGAGATGATGAATTTATAGAGAAAAGGAGCATTTGGAGGTGAAACAGGCACATATATATGATGGAGGGAGCAACAAGGCTGAGGTTGAAGGATTGAAAGATTGTGGGAGGCATCCAGATCCGAAGATTTTTTAAAAATTATTTCATGTGAATGTCCCTGACAAAGCCAATATTTATTGTCCATCCTTAATTGCTCTTGACCTGAGTGATTTGTTCAGTAATGTCAGAATTAATTACATTTTTCTGGGTCTAGAGTCACCTGTAGGATAGCCGATTTCCTTCCCGCAAAGTCATTAGTGAATCAGATGAGGTTTTTATTAATATTGATGGTAGTTTTCAACACTGAGACTGGCCTTTAATTCATTTTGTCAATGTTATTAATTGAATTCAAATGCCACCAATTACAGACAGAGTTTAAGTAATATCACCAAAGTATGAGCTGATAAATTATTAGTCCAATGACATTACCATGATACCAAGGCCTCCACAAAAACTCCACTCTAGTTGAACTCTACAGTGGCAAATGGTTAGGGATGTTTGCTGAAAATGGAGTTAAAATGTTACTGAGTGGGCAGCATGTCAATGGGAAACATGAAAGGTGACAAAGTTACAGCCCTGCAGAAGTTGAGTGTGACAGCATGAGGGTGCCAAGAGAAGACTTTATAGGTGAATCCCTCGCTACGTTCAGGTAGCTGAGAGTCCCAGGCTCAATGCCAAACCTGTGCTGAGTTAAGCCAGTTGATCACAGGTGAGTTACCGCACCAGCAGAGACCTGCAAAGTTAGAAACCAGTCTGGTAACTACGGACAAGTCAAGTTAAGTCAATACCCATTATTTAATAACATAGATTTGTTGCATTCGGAAAAAAATTAGTTAAAACCCCTTGCGGGGATCATGGCTGGTAGAATTCCTGGAGAATGGTATTTTGAGTTAAGATATGATAGTCAAACCTTTATGTTTCTGAAAGCAACTTGCTTTCCAGGATAAGGAGGTTGATTTTGAAATGTTGCATGAGAAAATCGCAGCTTCACTTCAATTTTTAACATCTGAGCATTATGTTTATTCCATCATCAAGTGTCTTGGTGCTTCCATAAACCATGTCTTTACCAGTTGTTCCAGGAAGAAATTGACCAGAAACAATGAGACAAATTAAAGATCGAGCACAGTTCGCTATAGAGTTGTAACTCTTGTTTAACTTTGTGGCAGATCTTGACACTCTCAGGTGGACAGGTTTATGTGACTCCTGGCTGGCAGCAGAGAATCGCCTTTATTTCCAGCAACTGCACTGAGGGTGATGCGTCACTATGTTTTAAGGGATTGGCTGTGAATGACAGTGGAATCTACAACTGCAAAGTGAAGGTTGGAGGCGAGATCTATCAAACAGCTTGTAATTTGACTGTGCGAGGTGGGTCTTCATATTGTCAATCTACATTGAAATTAAGCTGGGGAGTTGTGTAGTGATAATGGGAACTGCAGATGCTGGAGAATCCAAGATAATAAAGTGTGAGGCTGGATGAACACAGCAGGCCCAGCAGCATCTCAGGAGCACAAAAGCTGACGTTTCGGGCCGAGACCCTTGCCGAAACATCAGCTTTTTTGCTCCTGAGATGCTGCTAGGCCTGCTGTGTTCATCCAGCCTCAAATTTTATTATCTTGGGGAGTTGTGTACACAGTTTATATTGTGAATTCAGTTTTATAAGCATCCATTTTCTCCTACTCAGTTCCTGTTTGGATTGGGAACCTTGTTGCTGATCTTTTTGGTACATGTGTCCTTTCTAAAAATTATGCCCTATTATGTACACATTCTTTTCTTCATTAAGGGCATTTTCTGGGTGTGTTTGCAAGCTTATCAACTCCACATAGCCGAGTAAAGTAGGGGCTGATGAGCTTGGATGGCTGGTTTGCAATGCAATGACACCAATAGCATGGTTCAATTCCTGCACCAGTCACGGTTACTGGGAAGGTGCCACCTCTCAACCTCACCCCTTGCCTGAGATAAGGTGGCTCTCCAAGAGAATGGATCCTCCGGGTCGATGGCAATTTATCTTGGTAAAGTAGCACAGAAGTCACATTAATTAGGCCCTAATTCAGCAATTTGTGTTCAAATCCCCCATGGTAGCTAGAGAACTTAACTTCAGCTAATTAAAATCCAGAATAAGGAGGGACTTTCAGTAATTATTCCAGTGTTCTCTGCCAACAGCCAGGTCTGGCCACAATGCTGTGCTCTCCATCACTGGGAGAGCAAGGAGGCAGACACGATCCATCCCAGACCTGAATGGGGATCAACAGTCTCTTTGGGAATTTAGAATAATGGGAACGGAGATCAGGGCAGTTGAATGTTCCTCCTGCAGAATGCGGGAGATAAGGATCACCACTAGTGTCCCTGCTGACTATATCTGCGGGAAGTGCACCCAACTCCAGCTCCTCAAGAACCGCGTTAGGGAACTGGAGCTGGATGAACTTCGGATCATTCGGGAGGCAGAGGGGGTTATTGAGAGGATTTACAGGGAGGTAGTCACTCCTCAGGTACAAGAAAAAGACAAATGGATTACAGTCAGGGGCCGGAAAGGGAACCGGCAGGCAGTGTAGGGATCCCCTGTGGCCATTCCCCTCCACAATAAGTGTACAGTTTTGGATACTGTTGGGGGGGATGACTTACCAGGGGAAAGCAGTGGGGCACAGGTCTCTGGCACAGAGTTTGTCCCTGCTGCTCAGAAGGGAAGGGGGAAGAGGAGCAGAGCAGTAGTCATTGGGGACTCCATAGTTAGGGGGACAGATAGGAGGTTCTGTGGGGACGAGAGAGACTCACGGTTGGTGTGTTGCCTCCCAGGTGCCAGGGCCCGTGATGTCTCTGATCGTGTTTTTGGGATCCTTAAGGGGAGGGGGAGCAGTTCCAAGTCGTGGTCCACATAGGCACCAAAGACATAGGTAGGAAGAGAGATGGGGATTTTAGGCAGAAATTCAGGGAGCTAGGATGGAAGCTTAGAGCTAGGACGAACAGAGCTGTTGTCTCTGGTTTGTTGCTCGTGCCACGTGCTAGTGAGGTGAGGAATAGGGAGAGAGAGGAGTTGAACACGTGGCTACAGGGATGGTGCAAGAGGGAGCGTTTTGGATTCTTGGATAATTGGGGCTCTTTCTGGGGTAGGTGGGACGTCTACAAGCAGGATGGTCTTCACCTGAACCAGAGGGGTACCAATATCCTGGGGGGAGGGAAATTCGCTAAGGCTATTCAGGTGGGTTTAAACTAATTCAGCAGGGGGATGGGAACCAAAATTGTAGTTCGAGTATAGAAAAGGCTGAGAGTAGAGTGGTCCGAAATAAAGTTTCAGGGACGCAAGATGGCACCAGCAAGCAAGAAGTTGGTTTGAACTGTGTCTACATCAACGCCAGGAGCGTCCGGAATAAGGTGGGTGAACTTGCAGCATGGGTTAGTACCTGGGACTTCGATGTTGTGGCCATTTCGGAGACATGGATAGAGCAGGGACTGGAATGGTTGTTGCAGGTTCCGGGATTTAGGTGTTTCAGTAAGAACAGAGAAGATGGTAAAAGGGGCGGAGGTGTGGCATTGTTGGTCAAGAACGGCATTACAGTTGCAGAAAGGATGTCTGGGGACTTGTCAACTGAGGTAGTATGGGCTGAGGTTAGAAACAGGAAAGGAGAGGTCACCCTGTTGTGAGTTTTCTATAGGCTTCCGAATAGTTCCAGAGATGTAGAGGAAAGGATAGCAAAGATGATTCTCGATAGAAGTGAGAGAGACAGGGTAGTTGTCATGGGGTACTTCAACTTTCCAAATATTGACTGGGAACACTATAGTTCGAGTACTATAGATGGGTCCGTTTTTGTCCAGTGTGTGCAGGAGGGCTTCCTGACACAGTATGTAGATAGGACAACAAGGGGCGAAACCACATTAGATTTGGTACTGGGTAATGAGCCCGGCCAGGTGTTAGATTTGGAAGTAGGTGAGCACTTTGGTGATAGAGATCACAATTCTGTTATGTTTACTTTAGTGATGGAAAGGGATAGGTGTATACCACTGGGCAAGAGTTATAGCTGGGGGAAAGGCAATTACGATGAGTTTAGGCAAGATTTAGGGAGCATAGGATGGGGAAGGAAACTGCAGGGGATGGGCACATTAGAAATGTGGAGCTTATTCAAGGAAAAGCTCCTGTGTGTCCGAGATAAGTATGTACCTGTCAGGCAGGGAGGAAGCTGCAGAGCGCGGGAGCCGTGGTTTATGAAGGAGGTGGAATCTCTGGTCAAGATGAAGAAGAAAGCTTATGTTAGGATGAGATGTGAAGGCTCAGTTAGGGTGCTTGAGGGTTACAAGGTAGCCAGGAAAGATCTAAACAGAGAGCTCAGAAGAGCCAGGAGGAGACATGAGAAGTTGTTGGCGGATAGGATTAGGGTAAACCCGAAGGCTTTCTATAGGTATTTAAGGAATAAAAGAATGATGAGAGTAAGATTAGGGCCAATCAAGGATAGTAGTGGGAAGTTGTGTGTGGAGTCAGAGGAGATAGGGGAAGCACTAAATGAATATTTTTCGACAGTATTCACTCTAGAAAGCGAGAATGTTGTCGAGGAGAATACTGAGATACAGGCTACTAGACTAGGTGGGATTGAGGTTCACATGGAAGAGGTATTAGAAGTCCTACAGAGTGTGAAAATAGTTAAGTCCCCTGGGCCAATGGGATTTATCCTAGGATCCTCTGGGAAGCCTGGGAGGAGATTGCCGAGCCTTTGGCATTGATCTTTAGCTTGTCATTGTCTACAGGAATAGTGCCAGATGACTGGAGGATAGTAAATGTGGTCCCCTTATTCAAGAAGGGGAGTAGAGACAACCCTGGTAATTATAGACCAGCGAGCCTTACTTCAGTTGTTGGGAAAAGTTTGGAAAAGGTTATAAGAGACAGGATTTATAATAATCTAGAAAAGAATAATTTGATTAGGGATAGTCAACACGGTTTTGTGAAGGGTAGGTCGTGCCTCACAAACCTAATTGAGTTCTTTGAGGAGGTGACCAAACAAGTAGATGAGAGTAAACCGGTTGATGTGGTGTATATGGATTTCAACAAGGCGTTCGATAAGCTTCCCCACTGTAGGCTATTATACAAAATACGGAGGAATGGGATTGTGGGAGATATAGCAAATTGGATCAGAAATTGGCTTGCTGAAAGAAGACAGAGGGTGGTGGTTGATGAGAAATGTTCATCCTGGAGACTAGTTACTCGTGGTGTACCACAAGTGTCGGTGTTGGGTCCACTGCTGTTTGTCATTTTTATAAATGACCTGGATGAGGGCATAGAAGGATGGGTTAGTAAATTTGCAGACGACACTAAGGTCGGTGGAGTTGTGGATAGTGACGAAGGATGCTATAGGTTACAGAGAGACATAGATAAGCTGCAGAGCTGGGCTGAGAGGTGGCAAATGGAGTTTAATGCAGACAAGTGTGAGGTGATGCACTTTGGTAGGAGTAACCAGAATACAAAGTACTGGGCTAATGGTAAGATTCTTAGTAGTGTAGATGAGCAGAGAAATCTCGGTGTCCATGTACACAGATCCTTGAAAGTTGCCACCCAGGTTGACAGGGTTGTTAAGAAGGCATACAGTGTTTTAGCTTTTATTAATAGAGGGATTGAGTTCCGGAACCATGAGGTTATGCTGCAGCTGTACAAAACTCTGATGCGGCCGCACGTGGAGTATTGCATACAGTTCTGATCACCGCATTATAAGAAGGATGTGGAAGCTTTGGAAAGGGTGCAGAGGAGATTTACTAGGATGTTGCCTGATATGGAGGGAAGGTCTTACGAAGAAAGGCTGAGGGACTTGAGGCTGTTTTCATTAGAGAGAAGAAGGTGGAGAGGTGACTTAATTGAGACATATAAGAATAATCAGAGGGTTAGATAGGGTGGATAGGGAGAGCCTTTTTCCTAGGATGGTGACGGCGAGCACGAGGGGGCATAGCTTTAAATTGAGGGGTGAAAGATATAGGACAGTTGTCAGAGGTAGTTTCTTTACTCAGAGAGTAGTAAGGGTATAGAACGTTTGCCTGCAACGGTAGTAGATTCGCCAACTTTAAGTGCATTTAAGTCGTCATTGGACAAGCACATGGACGTACATGGAATAGTGTAGGTTAGATGGGCTTCAGATCGGTATGATAGGTCGGCACAACATCGAGGGCCGAAGGGCCTGTACTGTGCTGTAATGTTCTATGCTCTATGTTCTATGTCAGCCCAATGTTGTTCGCGCCAATCTGATCCACTCCAGCCATTATAACAACCAAACGCCAAGCCCCACCTCCATAAAGAAGTCTGAATGGCTACAGCAACATACATTTCGACACACATGGAGATGGTAGCAGCTTCAAGATTCTTTCCATCACGTGGCAGGCGAGGAATCTCTTGGACTCTTAACACTTGCCATCTACTGGTATGATTTGCAGGTTGATGTCAGACTGTTTGGATTCATTATGAACATACCTTTTCAGAGACAGAAATGCTACCCACTCACCCCAGGACCATCCAGCCTCAGAAACAGTGACCATGAAGCTACTAGGAGACAGCAAGAACTGCAGATGCTGGAGTCAGAGGCAACATGGTGTGGAGCTGGAGGAACACAGCAAGGCAGGCATCATTAGAGGAGCAGGAAAGTTGACATTTTGGGTCGGGACCCTTCTTCAGTACTGACCTGAAACGTCAGCTTTCCTGCTCCTCTGATGCTGCTTGGGCTGCTGTTATCCTCCAGCTCCACACCGTGTTGTCCACAAAGCTACTGGATTCTCATAAAAGTCTGTCTGGTTTACTCACATTCTTTAGGGCAGAATATTTGCTGTTCCAGCTTGGTCTGGTCCTTATGTGATCCCAGATCTACAGCCATTTGGTTGTCTCTTACATTTCCTCTCAATATGTCAAGAAAACCAATCAGTATGTTTGAAATCTATTTGCAAGATCTGTAACCACACAGTAATGTCTGAAACATAGTTTCAAAGCCTATAACCAATACAGACCCCTGGTTTCTCACCACTAGCCTATCAACAATAATTAGCCTTTTCCAGCTGCATCCTGTGATTGAGCAAAAAAAAAGAAACAGAGGTTGACATCCCATACCCCTCTGACAGTGGATGTAAGACCATGAACGTGGAAAATGCAAAAACCTCTCATTGGAGGTGTTCTGACAACATCTCTTCAATGCAACATTTCAGCTGAAAATCAGAAACCCCACCAGAGCAGCACTCACTCCATCAGAAATTTGGCAGATAGCAGTAGCCGCACTGACTCAGGACATTGGACTGGGGTTGGGGTGAGGCTGAACAAATTCCATTTTAAGAACATACCACAAAGCTCCAGGCTTGGACCTTGAAAAGATAAGGAAAGATTTCTATAGAGCCTTTCAACCAACCATCCCACAGCCAATGAAGTATTTTCAAAGTGCGATCACTGTAGTAATGTAGGAAGTTTTACAGCAAATTGACACACAGCAAACTCCCACATACAGTAATGTCATAATGACTCAATAATCTCTTTTGTCTCATTGATTGAAGGGCAAATATCAGCCAGGGGTCAATCCCCTTCTCTCCTTTATGTTAATCTGTGAGAGATGGCATTGCTTCAGTTTAACATCTCATCTAAAGTACAGAGCTTCTGAGAGTGTAGAGGTCCTTCCTGAGAGTGTCAGCCTTTGATATCTGCGCCCAGGTCTTGGGGTGGGTCTTAAATCCAAGATCCCTGGCTCTGATACCAGAGTGCATCCAGCTGTACCTCAGGTAGAGATTTTTTCTTATTCATTCAGGAGACGTGTGTTTCACTGGCTGAACCAGCATTTATTGCCTATCCCTAGAGCTGATGGCCTCTGGGTGATATATTAAGGCAAAGTTTCAATTTTCCTGTCAGTTGAGAGTAAAATCTCACAATGCAGGGAAGTTCTGGTCGACCAGCGTCTCAAATAGTTTATCTGGAACGTAGCAGCAAACTACTGAAGATGCTGGGATCTGTACTGAAAGCAACACATGCTGGAGATCACAGCAGGACAGGCAGCATCCATGGAGAAAGAGTGAGCTGGCATTTACCGGATTATCTGGAATCTGTGGGATCTTGCAGTAAGTTAGATGCCACAATGCTCCATTACTATGGTGGCAACTTCTCAAAAGTACTTCATTGATGCAGGCCTTTGCACATTGCTGTAGTTGCAATACAACTTCAGTGAAAGCAGAAAATGGTAAATACTCAACAAGTCAGCAGCCTCTGTGGAGAGAGAAAAATGGAGTTGAGCAAACGGACAATAAAACAGAAAGTAGCATATGGTTAAACCGAAGCTTGAGTTCCAGGGAGGAAGGGATGTCTAAGGAAGCTAAGAATGTCCACAGTTTGTGCCTAACAAGGCTTTGGGCTATCTTCTAAAGTATCTGCTGAAATCCTAAGGATATTAAAATTGTTTGCAATGTAAATTTCTCTTTAGATAATACAAAAACTGCAGAAACCACATCTGTCCCTCCAAGAAATCAGGAAACTCAACAGAGTGTAACAGGTAAGGTGATGTTCTCTGATTTCTCTTTAATCTGTAATGCTGTTTTACACTGAACCATTTCAGAGTGCCATCTCCTTGAATCAAATATCAACCAGGAACTTGAGTTATCTGATTTTTTTTTTGTTATTTCTCTTCCAAAGATGTATATCTGTGTTCTGTCATTGTCCCCAGTGTTTTTAACTAATACACGGCTGCTAACAAACTTTATTTTTTAATTTGTGAATTCTTGGTAAAGGGCAAAAGACTGTGCAACAGAACACCACCAATGCAAGTGAAAATTCAACATCAGCAACAAAAGGTAAACCCAGTGCCTGGCTTAAAAATGCTGAAAGAATGTGACATAAAAAGTGAAGTAAGAAAGATTTACATCCTATGAGCTTGGGATGTCAGATCTCTTCATAACTTCAAGGCACACCAAAGCACCTGACTGTCAGTAGAATGTTTTTGTAGCACCTTCACTGTTGTAATTTATTTTGTTTATTTCATGGGATGTGTGCATTGCTGTCAAGATCAGCAGTTCTTGCCCATCCCTAATTGCCCCTAAACTTGCCATTTCAGAGGGCAGGTAAGAAATTAACTCTGTTGCAATGGGTCTGGAGTCATACGTGGGCCAGACCAGTCGAGGGTGGCAGATCTCCTTCCCAAAAGGTCCTTCATAATGTAGAAAGTGTAGCAGTTGACATGGGCACAACAAGCTGCTACAAAAAGCAAAATGCACATGATAATCTGTTCTTGTAATATTGATTAAGGGAGATGTTGGTCAGTCCACTGGAGATAATTTGCTTGTTCTTCTTTGAAGCAGTACCATGTGTTCCTTCACAATCACATGAGCAGTTAAATTGAGTCTTGGTTAGACATTGCTTCCAAAAAGATGTATCTCTCATTGTACTAATCTCTAAGCACTGGAGTATTAGCAAGGAATTTCGTACTGAGTCCTGGAGTGGGAATTAACCCCTTAGCTCTGGGACTCAGAAACAAGAGGGACAGCAATTGAGACACAGCCGACAAAGAAATTAATGAACCCATTTGCAATTTTGCAGTGACAGAACTGCAAACAGAGACAGAGTTAGGAATAACTGAAAGTAAATTCTCATCATTTGTGTCTTGATTAAATATCTAGTCCTTTTTCAACATCATTACAATAGATTATCTTGTGTTGCAATTTGTGGGAACTTGTTACATGCATATTCTCTGCTGTGTATCCCGTCACAGCTACACTTCAAAAGTACTAACTTGACTATGAAATTCTTTAGGAAAATCCTGAGATTGTGAAAAGTGTTGTATAGATGTAAGTTTTTTCTCATTTGCCCCAAAAATACTACATTACAGCAGCATAATAAAAGGTTAAATAAAGCCATACAGACATCTAATTGCATAAAGGCATTCAAAAGGGTTTTCATCTGTTTGTTATCCGTTGGTTTGAAAATGACATCTGCCAAAAAACATAGGCACATTGTAAGCTTTACAGCATTATCACACTTCAAGAGAACTTGCTAGAGTTGATGTCCCAAAGTGTTAGATCTCTATCATTCAATGTGATGAAAAAGACTGAAATGGTACTGAATTAGCTGCTAGGTAACTTTTCACACTTAGCTAAAACCTATTCTTAAAAAAAACTTAACACACCAACTTCAACAACACAGTTCATTTAGTTTGAGCCTTTGCAAACCAGTTCACTGTCTCATTCACAGGCACAGCAATTGAGTTAGAAGATAGAAAAGGAAAATTTTGAGCATTTTTACTCTTTCACTGTCCTTTGATTTAAATAGGCTTAAAATATCAGAAATGAGCAAAAGTCTGCAATGAGGTGATTGGAGGGGGAGCTCATGAGGCCAACAGGAATATGTCCTCCCAGAGCTGGTAACCAAACTTGGTTAAATCTTTCCTGATTTAATTCATAACTACAACACCAGGTTATAGTCTAACAGGTTTATTTGCAATCACAAACTTTCAGAGTGCCGCCTCTTCTTCAAGTTCGCCTGATGAAGGAACAGCGCTCTGAAAGCTTGTGATTTCAAATAAACCTGTCGGACTCTAACCTGGTGTTGTGACTTCTGACTTTGTTCACCCCAGCCCAACACCGGCACCTCCACATCATCACTGACATCAATGCAGTGCCTTCAATATTTCTTCTTTCCACACCCCATGCTCCAAAGTTGGTCCTTTCATCTTCATTGTTTATATGCTTTGTCCTTATTTTTATTCTTGGAATTTGGGAAAGTCCAGAATGAACATGGAGCGCTGAATCTGTACCTCTCATAGTTAACTTCTGGGCAAAATATTCTCTCCCTAACATCCCTCATAGCACCATTGGTGAACGTGCTTTCAGCTGTCTAGATCCTCAGTCCTTGAATTCGTTCTCTAAATCTCTGTCTCTCTCTCTCTCTCTCTCTCTCTCAAACATGCATTAATCTGCCTGTTGGAAACTATCTGTGATACAATGTTATTGGTCCCCTGATATAACTTTCAATGGCTTAGTGCCAAATTTTCTTGGATAATTTTCCTCTGAAGGACTTAAGACTTGTTAGACAATTAAAGACAAGACCATAAATTTAAGCTGTTATCGCTGCACGAGTGAGATGGAAAAGTCGTGAGAAAAATTTGGCTTGTTCAGACTAATGTTATTTTCATTGGCAGAAATATAAAGCATCCTTTAATCTTTTCATTAGATCTTGAAACAACTGATTTCATCAGTGCTTAGTGCAGTAATATTCTCACTTCTGTATTGTAGACCCTTCAGCTAAGAATTATTTCTACGTGATGTGTGTTGGAATTGGTTTTGGCATACCAGGCTTCATCATTTTAGTTACATACTTAAAATGCAAACCAAATGCTACATGTGTACACAGGTAAGATTCAAATCGTATTATATGATTTGTGATACTTTGATGTTAACTTAATGATGTTTTTGTTTAAATCAAAATATATCCCAAGGAGGCTGGATATTCTTTCTGACTAGAAAGTTCATTCATCCAACTGCTTACCAAATATGAAGTATTGGGCTCATTCAGGCATATTTCACAAACAAGACACCCTCAGTAAATGAGTAATAAATTAGATTTGCACCAATTGTTTGCCTCATTAAGAAAATACCCTGAAGAAAGCTGTCTCCCATTGGAGACAATGCTAAAATGCTCCTGTGCTTGCCCAGCTCCCACTAAGTCCCATGTGCTTGCTGACCTACATGGGTTTCCAATAAAGCAACGCTTCAGTTGTAAAATTGTCAAAATTTTCAAATCCCCTCAAGGCTTCACCTCAACCCATTTCTGTAACCCCTTTAGGCCAACAATATCTCAGCAGCTGACCTCCAATTTTGATCTCCAATGCATTCCTGATTTTAATCACTCTGCCAATCACCCTCAGCTTCACAGGGTCTGTAATTCTCTCCTTCTATTGCAATCTGTCAACCTACCTCTCTTTTTTCATGAGACATTCCTCTAATCCACTGTTGTATAAGTTAATATTCTGAGAGGATTCATGTTTGTGTTACGTTGGCTTCACCCATTCAATTGAAGTCACATACAGTCTATGGGTAAACACAAAGAATCCTACTCTATCTTTCAAAAGGACCAGACCTGTCTGTATCAGCTCCCTAAAATCCTAATAATTATTCCTGGCCAAACATAGTGGTACTTCTTGCCACTCTGCAATAATCCTTCTATTGTCTAAGAACAGTGCCCCTTCTGCAAATACTCTGCAGTGGAGTACCTTCTACCACTAATCATCGAACAGGGCTGAGATAGAGAAATGCCAAAGGTGGAATGTGGCAGTGAACAATGCTTACGCCCCGTCACACACAGACAGAGGTGGCAAACAAGAGGTGCCAGCAATGGGCATGTGGGAAAATATCACATCACCTTTTTCATTACATGCCCTAATTCCTTCTTAAGTGGCTGTTGTCAAATGTCATTTATTACTACTCTTTTGAAGAGTGCATAGTAAATAAAGTCAAAGTTCTCAAAATATCCTTTTGAATTTTTTATTGCTACAGTTCTATGGCAGATGTGAGTACTGTACAACAATCAGAGGATTTCTCATCTCAGGTAAAAAAAAAGCCCTTTAACCCATTTTTGTAAAATAACAAAACATTCCTACTTGCATACTGAATAGTTCTTTTCTCATACACATTCTGGGACTTGTTTTTACAAGGGATTTTAACTGGATTATGGAAATAAGAGTTACAGACAGGCTTGAAACTTAACTTTCAATCTTGGCAGGACACCAAGTGGTTGCAAAGCAAAAGCAATTGAAAAATCATGAAGTTTCAGGTATTTGTAATGTAATTTGGGGGTATTATGAAATCAAACAGCATGCTGAGACTGACAGCCTCTGCTGAAAAAATGAAAAAAAACACCCTTTCCAAATCTCTTTAGACCTACTTCCCAAATAATATTAACAAATCATAAACTTTTGAGAGCTGTTAAAGAAATGACAAAGTTCAATTTTTAATTTTCAAGAAAGCAATTTAACTTAAATGACAGAAGCAAGAGCGTCAGAGACAATATGCCTCTCTGGATTGATATGAAGTTGAGACACTACTAGTGCGACACTCCTGTAGTTCGAGTACCCATCCAGTTACAAACTTGCAAGTCATTAAACGGTATTTTATCTGATAACCAATAAATTTTACGTTCCTACTTTTGACGGAATTTTGTTGAATTGTCTGAATTTAAAGATGTGTTAAATGGTTTGACTTTCCTGAGCAAGATTATAAGAAATATACACTGGTTTGAGCCATGTGATCCTTTCAATTTGCTCCACTTTTCAAAATATTCACTATGAACTAGCACATTAATATTCCCACCCAATACTGAACAATGTGGCTTCCACAGCCCTCAGGAGTGAGAAATCCAAAGATTTGTAACTCTCTATAGTGTGCAGCGGTTGGAGTCTCTATGCTCAAACAGGCGAATGAAGTGGTGGCCTTTGAATCAAAGAATCCCTATGGTAACATTCAGCCCATCAAGTCCACGCCAACCCAGACATCCCACCCAGACTCAGCACCGCACCCCACCCCCCAACCTATCCCTGTAATCCTGCATTTACCGTGGTTGGCATATACATCTCAACATTGTACAGAAAACTTAGCACCTAACCTGGATTCGGTACTGTGGATTTCTGATTTTTTTAAAAGAGGGTCCAAAAAATAACTTGGAATAGTGAGATAAAGACAGCCTTTCCAGAAAAGTACATGTCTAAACAGTACAGGATGTTGGTGAGGATGCACCTGGAGTACTGCGTACACATTTGGTCTCTGTTTTAAAGAAGGATATACTGGCTTTGGCGGCGGTTCTAAAAGGATTCACTTGCTTGATTCCTTGGTGAAGAAGTTGACTTATTAAGCACAGCTAAACAAGTGAAACCTTTCTACATTAGCGTTTGAAAAACTGAGGGGGGACCCAGCTTCAAAATCTCCCCTTCTCCCCGACACTGCATCCCAAAACCAGCCCAGCTCGTCCCCACCTGCCTAATCTGTTCTTCCTCTCACCTATTCCCTCCTCCCACCTCAAGCCGCACCTCCATCTCCTACCTACTAACCTCATCCTGCCCCTTTGACCTGTCCATCCTCCCCAGAATGATAAGGATTAATCATGCCTTAATCAAGTAAAATAACACAAATATTTCTTCCCTCCCTTCCTCCCCATCCATACTCTCCTCTCCACCTATCTTCTTCTCTATGCATCTCCAGCCCACCTCCCCCCCCTCCCTATTTATTTCAGAATCCTCTCCCCATCCCCCATTTCTGAAGAAGAGTCTAAGCCTGAAACGTCAGCTTTTGTGCTCCTGAGATGCTGCTTACCCTGCTGTGTTCATCCAGCCCCACACTTTGTTATCATAGAAGATTTTGATAGGATTTGAAAGGGTAGATGTTGAAAATATGATTCCGCTAATGGGGAAAAGTTGAGCTAGAGGTCATGGCTACAGAATAAGCATTAAAACTGAGATAAAAATGAGAGAGAATTTCTTCTCTCGGGGGTAGCAATGGTCTGGAATTCTCTACCCCAGAGAGTTGTGGAGCCTGGAATACCGAGAATATATAAAACAGCAGTAGATGGTGTTTTGAAATATCAGGGATTTGATGGCTACAGTGAGTTGGCACGAAAGGCAGATTGTCCATGATCTTGTTGAATGGCAGGGAAGCTTGAGGGACAGAATGGCCTACGACCTCCTACTTGTGTTCTTAAGCTAAACGACTAGCAAGCTACTTGGCAAGATAGTTGTTGTGTGTTGTTTGTGAAGTATAACTCATTTGGCCAAAGAAGTCAAACTAATAGTCTAGCAAGTCAGGCTTGTCCAATATTCCCATCATAGCTAAAAGTCACCATTAATTCTATTATTGTTTTGATGGCCAGTGTGATTTTAGACCTTATGAGTTATGGATTACCCCAGATATGTTCTATATTAGTTGAGTTATAGCCCAACGTGAAGAGATGTATTCGGGCAAGGAAGGGTACAGTTGTGGGTGGTGGTGGGATGGGGTGAAATTGTGGGGAGAGGAATTGGATACTAAATGTGTATACCACTCTAACAAGTTAATCATGCCTTAATCAAGTAAAATAACACAAATATTTCTTCTTTACTTATACCCTAGGGAAATGTGCAGCAGAACCTTTTAAGGGTATCTGACGAAGATACCATTTACTCCATTGTACAGCCAACCAGCAAAAACACTGTAAAGTTTACAGCACAGGCTCAAGATCAGGACATTGTATATTCCAAAATCCAGATACTCAATGCAAGACAGAATTGTAATGAAAATATTATCTCTGCTCCAGTACAGAACATTGAAACAGCATCTCAGCTTGACACAGTAATGCAGCAGAATCCAGATGTTGTATATGCCAAAATAATAAAAAACGACAATGTGGCTTCAGTATGATACAGCGAGGAAGCACAATTCAGACTTGGTAACAACGCAACAGACGGTTACAGATCAGAATAACCAAAATCAGCGAAATGTCCTGTCATAAGATTCCCCATTTGCAAAATGAGAATGATCAGCAGATGATTTAACTTGTAGTTATGAGCTCACTGCCAAGATTTTCAGGGCAACAGGGGGAATGGTGAGATAGCTATTTCAAATGACCTGCACTGCCACAATGGGCTGAATGGCCTCCTTTGTGTTGTATCATTCCATGTAGAGCAGAGCTGATTTGCTAAAATGCTGCCCTGCAAAAGAGCAGAGTGGGAGTTTCACAACAATCACTGGGCGACCCTGAATAAAGTCTTCCCAATGTCTGATTCTGCCCATAAAGTGCTCTGTCAGCTACTGCCATCAGGTGGAAAATTGTTATTCAGACATTGTGGATGGATTTGTGCTTCAGTTAAATGAGGTGTCGCACCAGAAGCACAGCCTTGGAAAATTACCCAACTGACTGCAATAGACGCAGTTTGAATCAATATATAATTTCTCCAAACTAGGTTAACCAGTCCCACCTAAATGCATCATCAGAGTGGGACTGACTGGAGTGTATTAACCTTTATCATGTATATATACAAGAATTTCTTACCATTTTCAGTCGATAATGCATGCAAAATAAATCCGATGAGTTGACAGTTTCTCAGAGAAAATATTGTGAAAAATATCTGCAAAAATCAAATTCTACTATCCTAACTTTAATGTGAATGTTGTGATTATCTTTTAAAATATCTTAATAATCTATCAAATAAAAATAAAATATTTTGTATTGATGTGTTTAAGAGATTATCATCAGTAAATTATATTATAGATTTGAGTAATTATGGAATTTTAATTAAATATTATTAAATATGGCAAAAGTACATAGCATGAGTAAACAATAATCTACATCTTATTAAGTTTGGAAGGGGAAAAATACTTAATAGGACAGAATTTTGACACATTCTTCATATAAACATTTGAAATTGAAGTGCAGGAAGGACCAGCATTGGACTTGTCCATGCTCACAATACACTGAAACATCTCATCTTCCTGCCCATGTACTCCATAACCGTGAAATGTCCTGTGAGAGACAAACAGAATAGCTGATAAGGGAAAAAGAATCTGGGAAAATCTCTCTCACCCACTCATTCGATTACAGCTCGTCCAAGAAGTCACACGGACCATGCATCCACTAACCGTAAACCCACAAAGCCCTTCTCTGGTGCAACTCCACATTCCAACTTCCGTTGACTTGGGATGTCTTCACTTGGCAGTTCAACAGTGAAATGCACTGCACTTTGCCCGGCTCAGACATATTGAACTGATGGGGACGATCAAATTCTTAAGCTGCAAGTCCGAACACAACTAAAAATCCCAGTTCCTTCTAACATCCAGAGCTGAGTGAGGATCCTACTTCAGCCCAACCTTCAGATGCAGCTTAACAGTTGCTGCAATGTCAGGCAGCCCAGACACTTAGACAGCAAAGGAAATCATCAGAGATGGTGTTGTGGTGGGTTTAAGGAGAGGTTATGGTGCAGTAACACCGGCAGTTGTAGACAGGCCAGCCCCTAATTGTGTGGGCCCAAGAAGCTTTCCTATTTTTCTCTCTTGCACCGTAAATGTATGCTTTTGAACACCGCTAGAGTTGGACCAATTTGGATTGATTCTGCCATTGACTCAACTTCCCAGCTTCAACAATATGACAGGAGCAGGAACAAGACCCTGAGCGGTACATTTAAAAACAAGTCATTGATGAGATATGGATGTTGTTGACTGGGCCAACATTTATTGGCCATCCCTAATTGCTGTGGAGAAGATGGTAGTGAGCTGTCTTCTTGAACCGCTGCAGTTCCATGTGCTGGTAGACCTGCAATACTGTTGGAAAAAAGGTCCAGGATTGAGCAAGCAATGGGCAAGTAAATTTAATGAGAACATGGCTTACCTACTGCATGTTCACTTCAATATCCTCTTTCTAAATCCCAATGATTCACTTAAAAAGGACTGATGTGTTAGAAAAAAAACTTAAGAAATGGAAAAATGTCACCAAATGCTTTATAACTTTAGACTTGAGCTACTGTTGCTCAGGCTGTAGCAGCCTGTTTGGGAACAATATTGAGGTGCACAGCAACACAGTAGTATGTGAAGTGTTTGGCATGGAAGTGTTGAGATTGGATTGTGTTGCCCAGTACAGTAATGCTAATGATAAACATAACACTGCAGAATCAAGGAGATAAGCCTTAAACATGTGACACCTTCACCAAAATAGTGAGCATGACC
Source organism: Stegostoma tigrinum (assembly GCF_030684315.1). Taxonomy (NCBI): domain Eukaryota; kingdom Metazoa; phylum Chordata; class Chondrichthyes; order Orectolobiformes; family Stegostomatidae; genus Stegostoma; species Stegostoma tigrinum. The sequence goes on along the minus strand of NC_081385.1, from coordinate 6,454,014 downwards.
ACATCAGCTTGACACTTATCTTTTTTTAGCATAATCGCAGCCAAGCCTCGGTCTTTGAATGATTTCAAAAGGTGCAGAGTCAGAACTTTATTGAACATTGAGTAAATGCAATGAAGCAATAGCACATAAAGAACTCGATGAATCTTCACTCAGTTTCTTGGCCTCCTGACCTAAGTGAAAGTGGGATACAAGTTGTACGAACAAACAATCTCGCAACTAACTACGGAGTTGGTAAGGCTCTGGTAGACATCTCTCCAAATAAGCAGTTTCCCACTATGAGACATCTAATCACATCTCTTCGTTATTTTTCAACCAGCTTCAAAAAATATGTCAAGGAAATCTACGACATTTGAAAATATTCAATTCCATGATTTTTATCTGGAGAAATAATTTGTAGTTAAAGTGACATTATGTTCAGAATTTTTATTTTGCTGATGATATTCTTGCTTTTTACAGCCGGTAAGTTCTTTTGCATTATTTTATTACTTCTTTTATCATTTAAAATTTGTAATTGTTTATAAAGGACATTTTAGAAGGTGAGATTAACATCGTATAGTGTGGTACTAGTATTAGTGGCTCAATGGTTCACACTGCTGTCTCACACCACCAGGGACCCAGGTTCAATTCCACCCTCGGGCGACTGTCTGTGTGGAGTTTGCACATTCTCCCTGTGTCTGCGAAGGTTTCCTCCAGGTCCTCCGGTTTCCTCCCACAGTCCAAAGATGTGCAGGCTAGGTGGATCGGCCGTGCCATATTGCCCGTAGTGTTCAGGGATGTGTAGCTTAGGTGGGTTATAGGAGGATGGGTCAGGGTGGGATGCTTCTAGGGTCTTATTGGGCTGAAGGGCCTGTTTCCACAGTGTAGGGATTCGATGAAGCTATAACTTGGTGGTCTGTTTTGAGAACATAAGAATTTATATGTAATTAGTACCTTGTGGAAAATGAAGTAATATTGCTACATAGGGAAATTAACAATCATCTTCAGCTTTGTAATGGTAGCATTATCTGTTTTATTTATGCTGTTGTGGGAGAAGCATTGTTCTTTATATTGCACATAACTTCCTTACTTTTTTTGGCTAATGTTATGGATTTTTGTTTTACATCTATCTGAAACAGCAGATGATCACAGTTTTGATGTCTCAACTTTTTCCGTTTGGTACTCATTAATGTGGTTTGACATGGGGTTTCTACCAGAGACATCTGTGTTAGCACTGAGCCCAGAGTAAATCCATTTACAAAAGCTATAGACAAGTGTCTTTATTAAAATTAAGGGCAGTGGACTTTCATATCATGCTAACACCACCGCCCCCATCCCATTTTGCTAATTTCAGACACTGCAATTGCAAAACAAGCCAATGATTTATTAAAATACAAATTAATAGCAGGAGTGGGTCATTCTTACCTGCCCAGCCTGTTCTGCTGTTCTATAGGACTACATTGTGGCTTCAACTCCAATTTTTGAACTACTCCTGACAACCTTTAAATCTCTTGTTATTTAAGAATTGATCTAACTCTATCTTAGAAGTATTCAGTGGTTCTGCATCCACTGTTCTCATTAGGTACCTATGTACAAGGCAGCTCCAAACACTCATGATCTTCCGGGATAAAGAAATTCTCCAAATTTTCATCCTAAATGGGATTCTAAAATGTTCTGGTTCTAGTCTGTCTCACAAAGAGAAACATCTTTTCAACATCCGTCCTAGTCAAGTTATAGGTGAAATGGGCCTGGGTGGGATGCTTCCAGGGGTGGTGTGGACTTGTTGGGCCAAATGGCCTGTTTCCACACTCTTGGGAATCTAATCAACACCTTCAGGAAATTCTACATTTCATTAGGATTGTTTTTCATTCTTCAAACAACAACGGACTCTGGCCAAACTTGTCCAACTTTTGAACAAGAGATGTGAGCTTGTGGAATGATCAATTAATTTAAAATTGTGCTCAGAAAGAAAGGAAATTGCCCCAAGAACTTAATGCCCCGTGACTTCAGGAAGAATGTGGGGAGAAGCAAGAACTCATGTATTGACGCTCAACACATTTATCCAATATAATTCTGCATTTGCGTTTTAAAATTACTGATTTAATGTCAACCTAAAACGACAGAGGAATTTACTTCACAATCTTAAAAACACAGAGATTAGGAAATATGTTTCAAAGCCTCAATTCCACAGTTTGTGCAGCTTTTTACTCAGGACAGTTTTCTCAATAATTTTAATTTCATTACACTGTTGTCTGATAACTGGTGCCAGTTAAACAGTCTATCACACAGCCCCCCACTCTATACAACTTGAACTACCAACTGAGTAACATGCAATCATGAGAAAAATATTTTCCACTTCTGTTAAAAAATTTTCTTCACGGTCAACATTGTTCTCAATCAAATGGCGGGTCCGAAGAAATTTTCTGCTAGAAACTTTGATGTAGGAATTGGCAGTAAACTTATCTATTACCACAATTTTTAGTATTAATACCACAATCTATTACCACAATTAAACATTTTACCACAGCAAATAAAGTAATTAATTTGTATGAACGATGAACTGAGAATTGGTGAACGCCAAACCATGCACATGACAAACAATAGACACATTGTCAAATGATTCCTGATTGAACTCATGTCCAATGTTTTTACAATTTCACCTAGGGCCTTGATCCTGTCATCGGGTTTGATTCACTTAACACAATGCAGGTTAAAAGACCAAAGCCACATAACCAATAATTACTTCTCTGTTCGCCCTGCTTGTATAATGAATCAGTTCAAAAACGTGTGCTCCATAGCATGAGCCCACATTTTGAATAGTGTTTTTTTTAATTATGATTTGTTTTGTTCATTTTTAATGATTGCAATATGAATTTAGTTACAAAGAGAAAAAGAGCTATCACACCTCACAGCAAATACAGAGAAATAGCAATATTCTGATTTTAGGTTTTTTGCGACAATAATAATTTCACAGATGAGATTTCCTGAATTAATGACATTGATTTAACACTAAATTAACATTGGAGCTATAAATTTTGAGGATTTCTTTTTAAGTTTCTCTCGGTGACTTGGAAATCTTTGGCAATCCTTTCCTCAAGCGCCAACCCATACCAAACCTTAAATGAGTTCTTGATTATCAAGAGGATGAAGATCATCAGGGACATGCAGGAATGTGGAGTTGAGGTTAAAATCAGGTTGGCCATGATTTTATTGAATGGTGAAGCAGGCTCAAAGGACGTGTAACCTGTTCTTATTCCTGTTTGCATGTTTGTAACCATTGAGATAAAATAATAATACTATACAGATAGAAGAACTTGTTTTGTCGAACTGACTAGCTGAGTGTTTGTGTTGAAATAGAGAATAACTGTCTTCATTGCATTGTCCTAACAGTTATATTTTATGTGTAGCTGTAACACAGGGATATATTTATTCATATTACTCATCTTGTATCAAAATTACCATGGTCTTTTATTGGAGTGTGAAAACTTTTATTGTAATGTTACCCAAACTCAAAATAAAAGCGCTGTCATTAGGCAAAAAAGATTTCTTCTCTCTAGGGTTATGAACTTTTGGAATTCTGCATCTTAGATGTTCGGTTTTAAATACATCCACGATGAGGAGGTGCCACTGTTGGACTGGCGTGGACAAGGTCAGAAATCACACGACACCAGGTTCTAGTCCAACAGGTTTATTTGAATGCTTTCGGATCACCTGACAAAGGAGCTGTGCTCGAGAAGCTTGTGATTTCAAATAAACCTGTTGGACTATAACCTGGTGTCATGTAGATAGATTCAAGACTGGGATCAAACTTTCTTCAGACAGTAAAGGTGTTAAGTGACATGGGGATAGGGATCAGGATAGACTTTGATCTTGTCAAAAGTGAAGCAGGTTTCACAGGGATTGAACAGCCTGCTCCTACCTACACCATTTCTCCTGCTCTTACAACTGCCATAATATAAATTGTATTCACTTCAAAACCATCAGCATGGCAAATATACATTGATGCAGTTTAAAAAATGTTAAAATATATCAAGATTTTTTTCATTTGGAGATATTCTTAACTCAGGTTTGATTTCCTTCATATTTTAAATAAAATGTAATTGAAATATTATTCTTAAAAAATTAATGAACTAGATACCTTACAATCAAAAATGTCATTTGATTAGAATTACCTCAGAAGATTAAAAAGAAAGAGGTTATGTATTTAAAAACTTTGAAATAATTTCTATAATAATCGAGTTTAGAAGGATGAGAGGGAATCGGATTGAAATTTACTGAATACTGAGACGCCTGAATAGAGTGGACATGGAGAAGATATTTCCACTGGCAGGAGAGTCTAGGGCCTGAGGACACAGCCTCACAGTGAAGAGATGACCCTCTAAAACTGAAATGAGAAGGAATTTCTTCAGCCAGAGGGTGGTGAATCTGTGGAATTCGTTGCCACAGAGGGCTGTGGAGACCAAGTCATTGAGTGTATTTAAGACACAGTTGGAAAGGTTCGTGGTTGGTAAGGGCATCAAGGTACTGGGAGAAGGCAGGAGAATGGGGTTGAGAAACATATTAGCTATGATTGAAGGGTGAAGCAGAGTCAATGGGCTGAATGGCCTAATTCTGCTATGTTTTACTGTCATAATAAATAACATCTTGAATATGCATTCTTCCTTCTATGGTCTCAGGAGTTGAGAAAGTGCTTTCACCATTTTTATTTGCAATTGTTGTCATAGAGTCAGTCAGCATGGAAACAGACCCTTTGGGCCAACCAAAGCTGAACATAATCCCAAACTAATCTAGTCCTACCTGCCTGCTCCTGGACCATATCCCTTCAAACCTTTCCCATTCATGTATTGATCCAAATGTGTCTTAATTGTTGTAATTGTATCCACATCCATCACCTCCTCAGAAGGTTTATTTCACACGTGGGCCACTTTCTTCGTAAAATATTTTCCCCATATATCTTTTGTAAATCTCTCACCTCTCACCTTAAAAATGTGTCCCCTAGTCTTGAAATCCCTTATCCTAGGGAAAAGACAACTGCCATTAACTCCATCTAAACATCTCATTATTGTCGCCTTTCAACCTCCTATGCTCCAGTGAAAAATATCCCAGCGTTCCTTTATAACTCAAACCTTCCATACATGACACATCCTGATAAATCTCTTCTGGATCCTCTCCAATTTCATAATATCCTTCCTATGACTGGGTGACCAGAACTGGACACAGCATTCTAGAAAAGGCCTCGCCAATGTCCTGTACAACCTCAACATAACGTCCCAACTCCTATACTCAATGGACTGAGCAATGAAGGCAAACATGCCAAAAGCTTTTTCAACCATGCTGTCTGTATGTGAAGAAAACTTCAAAGAATTATGTACCTGCACCCCTAGGCCCCTCTGTTCTACAACACTACCCAAGGCCTTATCACTGATTGTATAAGCCCTACCCTTGTTTTTTGTACCAAACTACAATACCTCACATTTATCCAGATTGAACTCATTCTGCCGTTTTCAGCCCATTGGCCCATTTGATCAAGATCCCTCTGTAATCTTAGAAAACCTTCTTCACTGTCTACAATGCCACCAATTTTGGTGCCATCCGCAAACTTATTAAACATGCTTTCTACATTCTCATCCAAATCATTAATATAAATGACAAACAAAAGAAGATCCAGAAGAAATTCCACTGGTGACAGACCTCCAGTCCAAAAAGCAGCCCTCCATCATCACGTTCCATCCCTGCTATTAAGCCACTTGTTGTATCCAATTAACAACGCATCCTAAATCCCATGTGACCTAACTTTACTAATTAGTCTACCATGTGGAACATGTAAGAGAATAGAGCAGCCAAAGTACACATAACAAAATGGTACAAAGAGCAATGAGAATGTTGGTCACTCTGGGAACAAAACCACCTCCCCCACCCCGGAGCAGCGTGCGGACGGATAGCCCCAGAGCAGTACATGGGCTGTGAGCCCCAGAATGGCACATGGACAGTGAGCCCCAGAGCAGCTTGGGGCAGCAAGCTCTGGAACAGCACATGGGCTGCAAGCCCTGAAAGAGCGTGGACAGTGAGCTCTGAAGCAGCATGAGGGGAGAGAATCCTGGAGTAGTGCACAGGCAGTGAGTCCTGGGCGGAGGTCAGTGTAGAGGCAGCAGTTTCAGAACTTACCTTGGAGTAGCTGAGTGCCAGTACTGAGTGGACTGGAGGGAGGATGGGTGTTGGACTGAGGTCTGGTGTAGGCAGTCGGACCATCGGGGGAGGCCGTGTTCTGAGCTGCTACAATGTAATATACATTCGAAATTTTTTTACCTTACCATAAAGTCAATTTAACAGTGTCTTATTTCAAACTTATTTTTTAAAATCAAAAACAACAAGAACAAAGCCGCTGGAAAAGCTCAGTAGGTCTGGCAGCATCTGTGAAGGAGGAAAACAGAGTTAACGTTTCAGGTCCAGTGACCCTTCCTCAGAACTTTTTCGATTTTTATTTTTTAAACTACTTTTCTGTTCCTCTGTTGAATGCAAGGTTTGTACCTGGCTACATGTACCTAAGCTAGCACCATAAGAGGCAGACATTGTAAAAGCTTTTCACTGTAGTTCTGCGATGGAGTACACATGAAAATAAAGCAAAATCTCTTTCACTCAGCACGCGGTGAGAATCTGGGTGCACTGCCTGGGAAGGTGGCAGAGGCCGGAAACCTTGTATCCTTTACACTCGTTTAGATGAGTACTTCAAATATCATAACGTTTAAGGATATGGGACAGGTGCAGAAAATTGAGATTAGTCAACTTTTAGCAGCAGTTATGTCGGTGCAGACTCGATGGGTCTGAGTCTATGAATCACCAGGAATACGTACTTCAGGAGATATTTTCTTTGAAACGTTTGCTATAAAGATACGATTTGCATGATTCCTCTAATCTGTGTCAAAGGATTATTAATTCCTCAAGTTGTATCACTAGTGGCATTATATTAATCAGTGGCCAAACTGCTCTTCAGGAGATGATAATAAAGAGAAAATAAAGCTGAGAACTTATTGCGCCAAGATAACAAAGTGTGAAGCTGGATGAACACCGCAGGCAAGCAGCATCTTAGGAGCACAAAAGCTAATGTTTCGGGCCGAGACCCTTCATCAGAGAGCTGATGAAGGGTCTAGGCCCGAAACGTCAGCTTTTGTGCTCCTGAGATGCTGCTTGGCCTGCTGTGTTCATCCAGCTTCACACTTTGTTATCTTGGATTCTCCAGCATCTGCAGTTCCCATTATCCCACCAGTGCACTGCAAATTATTGTTTACTTGAAAGGTCCTTGTAATTTTTTAGTCCATTGTCTGAAAAATAGTATTTTAAATTCTCTTCCATAGGATGTAGATGTCACTGGCTGGGCAAATATTTGTTGTCCCTCACTAATTACCTTTCAGAAAGTTGTGGTCAGCCAAATTTGTAAACTGCTGTAGTCTCTGGGATGCAACTGTGAGGAAAGAGGTTCCAGGATTTTGAACCACTAACAGCGAAGGAACAACAGCCTAGCTCCTCGACACTATGCTGTGTGGCTTGGATGGGGAACATGCAGTTGGTGTTGTTCCCATGCATTAGCTGCCCTTCTAGATGGCCGAGGTCATGGAGTCAAAAAAAAAATATCAAAAGGTGTCATGGATAACAAAGTGTGGAACTGGATGAACACAGCAGGCCAAGCAGCGTCTTAGAAGCACAAAAGCTGACGTTTCGGGCCAAGACCCTTTACCAGAGACTTCACAAGCTTCAAAATCTCCCCCTCACCCACTGCAGCCCTAAACCAGCCCAGCTTGTCCCCGCCTCCCTAACCTGTTCTTCCTCTCACCTATCCCCTCCTCCCACCTCAAGCCACATCTCCATTTCCTACCAACTAACCTCATCCTGCCTCCATGACCTGTCCGTCCTCCCTGGACTGACCTATCCCCTCCCTACCTCCCCACCTATACTCTCCTCTCCACCTATCTTCTTTTCTCTCCATCTTTGGTCCGCCTCCCCCTCTCTCCCTACTTATTCCAGAACCCTCACCCCATCCCCCTCTCTGATGAAGGGTCTAGGCCCGAAACGTCAGCTTTTGTGCTCCTGAAATGCTGCTTGGCCCGCTGTGTTCATCCAGCTCCACACTTTGTTATCTTGGATTCTCCAGCATCTGCAGTTCCCATTATCTCTGATCAAAAGATGTCATGATGACAGATCAGGACCCCAAAATACTTTTGGACATTTTAAACATTCAATTCCAACATAAAAGATGACAGTGTATTTAAATTCAGCGATTGCCTGATAGAGCCCTGTATGGACCCATGGCACATCACGTATTTTCAGAGTCAGGCAAACCATAGCCACAAAGATTAAAAGGGAAGGACAGGCATACTACAAACACTGCCTGACAGCAGGGAGCTATCACCTGCAGACATAGTTGTGTTTTATCCTTCCAAGGATATACAAGAGAACAAGGTTAAAAACCAACGGTAGTCCCAGGTCTGGGAGAGTTAATGACCTGATTTGCTAATATGGAGATTAGTGCGCTGTCAAGGCCACAGCTTGAGAACAACCATTAAATATCCCTGCACTGCATGTAAAAGAGGGTTAGGTACTCCCTGCTCTGATGGCTGCCAGACAGCCACCATTGAAAAGAATTTCATTTATCATGGAATCCCTACAGTGTAGAAGCAGGCCCTTCGGCCCAACAAGTCCACACCGACCCTCAGAGCATGCCACCCAGACCCATCATAACCCATCTAATCTCCACACCCCTGAACTTTATGGGCAATTTAGCATGGCCAATCCACCTAGCCTGCGCATCTTTTGGACTGTGGGAGGAAACCTGAGCGCCTGCAGGAAACTGACACAGATACAGGGAGAACATGCAAACACCACACAGACAGACGCCCAAAGGTGGAATTAAACCTGGGTGCCTGGCTTTGTGAGGCAGCAGTGATAACCACTGAATCAAATGTGCAAATCTGCAAATAAGCCAAAGACTTGGAATCGACTGTTCAACTATTAATATCAATGCTCCTGGTCTCGACTAATGTAACTGTTTTTGGCTCTTCGTGAATGACTCAGAGACTAATCTGTATATCTTTTATTTTAACTTATATCTATCTTTTGGAATCTCTTATTCTTAATCCATTGGTATATATGTGATATTTCGTCCCATGCACACTATCAAAAAAGCTGATGTTTTTGTTAACTCAAGGAAAGCTTGTTACAATGGTTCCACGTGAAATAAAAATTATTTGTTCTAGAAGAAAGGTATCCACAAGTGAATGGAATCTTCTTCAAATTAATTTGTCGCTACCTACCAAAAAGGTACACATATGAAGAAGGGGAGCCACTTCATTGCTTCTCAGTCAGGAGTTTAAAGATTTGGGACATCCTGGCTGGAAATGTAATCAATTGGGGAACCTCAACCAGAGACTAAATAAAAACCGAAAGAACAGCAGATGCTGCAAATCAGGAACAAAAACAGCAGTTGCTGGAAAAGCTCGCAGGTCTGGCAGCATCTGTGGAGATAAACATCAGTGTCAATGTTTCGGGTCTGGTGACACCTCCTCAGAACTGTACCCGAAAGGTTAACTCTGATTTTTTTCTCCATAGGTGCTGCCAGACCTGCTAAGCTTTACCAGCGAATTCTGTTTTTGCTCCTCAGCCAAAGACTAGGCATTTAGAAGGAGACCCAGTGAGGTGTTGCAGCACATCATGTAAATGGCTCACACAGTGTGCATCACTGGTAGAGGTGATGAATGTTGAAGGGAGCAATCAAGTGGTGTACTCTGACCCTGGATGGTATTGAGTTTCATGATTGCCTTGGTGCTGCACTCATCCACAAAGTGGTGAGTATTCTATCACACTCTAATTTGTGCCTTGGATAGTGTTTGAGGACACAAGTGCTGCTTTACCTTTTGCAGGATTCCCAACATCTGACCTGATCTTGTAACCACCGTATTTGTTTGGCCGTTCCGGTTCAGTTTCTGATTAATGGTAACTGCCAGATGTTGATATTGGGGGAATTCAGTGATGATCATATCATTGAAGATCAAGGGAAGATAGTTCAATGCTGTTATGTGTCCTTACTCATTTATTACTTTGCTGTTTAATTGTTAACTAGTTTGATAAATTTTCTATCAAATCTAGAACAGCAAAATGTTAAAAAAAAGTGTTCATTGCTGGATAGAATTGAAAATCAAAGAATTGATCTTGCATTTGCATGAAATGTTAATTAAATGCAGAAGACTGTGAACCTTTGTTACTTCTATATATTATAAAATGGTTTTATTATTTTAAAAAAAATGATATGGGGATACTGGAGAATTTGTAAGAAAAATATGCTAGCATTGATCTGGACTGAAACTTTATACCAAAGGAAAGTTTGAGTAGTCAAGGCAACTTTCCCTGAATAAAAGAAACTTGAGAAGTGGATTGGAAGAGGTCTTCCAGACTGCAAAAGGTTTGATGGAACAAACAGGAAAAAATATTTTCAATTGCTGCTGAAAATAAAACTGAACATAAAATACTTATCAAAAAATTCAATTACGAATTCAAGAGAAATTTACTTTTTCAGAGAGTAGTTACTCAGGAAATGAAATGCATGATCGCAAGAAAGAGCTGAGGCAAGCAGACAAGATTCAAGTAAGGGGCAACTAGATAGGGGCATGAAGTAGACTGGACCAGAAAGATATGTTGATGGGGTGTGAGATGAAGAGAGTTGGCAGCATAAACCTGTTGGACCAAATGGCAGTTAAAAAGATCAATGACCTAATTTGCTTATAATTTAGATTTTTACCATCCACAAGTGATAGAACACACTGCAAGAATGTAGCTAGCATTTCAAGGCATAAAGACATGGTTTGCTACTTGCAAAAAACAAGAAGATCTGACAAAATGAGCCTTAGAAAAGTTTAACCTTAGAACAGAACTTTCAGAAAGCCACAGTAGAACAAATCCTGTGAAACCATAACTGAGTCTAGGCGCGTGATTACCTTCTTCTGACTTCATCTACTATGTATGTACGTGATAAAATATATGTTGAAGTGTTACACTGTAATAACACATTGAGCAGTTCATGTGCTGTTGATAAACCACAGCAACAGACCAAGAAAACTCAGTTTTTATATGTATTTATTCATGGGACTCAAAGGGGGCCAACTAAACAAATGTTGGCCTTATAATGACACCCATATTAAGTGAATGAATTAAAAACAGTCATGGTTTTGAAACACATTCCACTTTCTAATCTTCACTTGTTTACTCAGAAACAATCTCTTGAGCAATGTGTAACTTAATAATCAGTATTCATAGACTCCCTACAGGCCATTCGACCCATCGAGTCCACACTGACCCTCTGAAGAGCATACCACCCAAACTTACCACTTCTCCCTCTTCCTATAATCCGGCATAATCCTGCTAATCCACCTAACCTGCACAGTCTTTGCACTGTGGGAGGGAACTGGAGCACTAGGAGGAAACCCATGCGGACACGGGGAGAACGTGCAAACTCCACACAGACAATCACTTGAGGATTGAATTGAACCTGGGTTCCTGGTGCTGTGAGGCAGCAGTGTTAACCACCGAGACACCATGCTGCAACTTTGAATGCTTTGAATTTGGATGCACTAAACACTCTCTGGTCAGCCATTATTCATTGAGTTACAGTCAAAGGGTTTAGGAGTCCAAGCCACATTCCAGAAATCTGAATCAAAACTTCAATCCAGTGCAGTACTGAGTGCTGGAATGCTGGCAAAGCAATTTATTGAGGATTATTAAATTAAAGCTCCATCTGCTTGCACTTAGATGTAAAAGATTCTGATGAAGACTAATGTATAACTGATATACTAGACAATATTTTTCCCTCAATGACCATCACAAAAGCAGATTGATCCGTTCCAATCATTTTGCTATTCATGGGAACAAAGTGGCTGCCATATTTTCTATATTCCAAAACTAAGCAAATTCAGAATCTCACTTTCTCTTTGGAGAGAGAAGGAATGACAACTTGTCGTGTTTTAACTTGGTAATCATGCCTCAGGTGAAGGGTGAGTTTGAGAAGGCATGAGCTTCATTTTGACCTCAGCCAGGACAGAAATTGAACCCAGCTTGTTGGTATCACACTGTCAGAGACCAGCCAACTGAGCTAACTGACCCCCAAATTAATGGGGAGACAGAACTGGTAATATCATTGGATGAGTAAGTTAGAAACCCAGGTTAATGTTCTGGGGATAGTAGGAACTGCAGATGCTGGAGAATCTGAGATAACAAGGTATAGAGCTGGATGAACACATAAAATTTTCAGAGAATTTTCAATTTTCTGAAGAAGAGCCTAGGCCTGAAATGTCAGCCTTCCTGCTCCTCTGATGCTGCTTGGCCTGCTGTGTTCATCCAGCTCTGCACCTTATTATCTCTAATGTTCTGGGGACATGGGTTCAAATCCCACCATAACAAATGTCAGAAATTGATTTCAATGAAAAGCTTTATTATTGGCAGGTATGTAAATATTAATGTAAAAACCCATCTGGTTCATTAACCTACAGAAGGAAATCTGACATTCTTATCTGGTCTGGGCCTACACGTGACTCCAGATCCACAGCAATGCAATTCACTATTAATTGCCCATTCAGCAGTTTGAGATGGGCAATAAATGCTGGCCTGGACAGTGATATTTTCTCATGAAAGTTTTTTTTAAGTGTTTTCATGTCTTTGAGTTGTCATAACTTTTGAAGCCATTATTTGATTTTCAAGTTGGCATGAATATTAGCATAAACCAAATGCAGGTGCAATATAAGACACTGCACTGCCCACAGTGTGATTATGTTGATAAATGTAGTATTTGTTTATTTATCCATCTATTTATTAAATCAGGGGCTGCAGCAGCTGAAACAAGAAAATGCGATCCCATTCAGGCACGAGCTGGAGAGAGTGTTAAGCTGCCGTGTAAATATACCCCAAGATCACGTCAGAATGACTACTTGGACATTGAGTGGGCACTCAGAAGCGCAAACGTAAATGGATCCGATAAAGTGGTAAATGAAACCATTCAAACAGTGCAGAGTGGGCTGGATTTTCAAAGGACTTTGGAACCCGGTGTAGGCACATTTTAAAAACTTTGATGCCAGAGGTCATCACAGAATCTCAAAATATTCAAGGAAGGCCAATAATTTTTAACTAGGCAGTTCAAATGTGTTATGACACTTCTAGAATGAGAGGGATTTGAACCCAGACGTCCTGACTCAGACGTGGGGATACCATTACCTCACCACAATGACTACTTAAAAATGGTTAAAGTGAGAGCAATTGGGGTTGGGAATAGGAAATACAAGCTGCCAACTAATGGCCTGTTCAGTTCCTTGAGGAGCATGTTAAGAGGCTGGGATATTTGGGAAAGCAATTTTGAATTCAGATTTTGCTGATCCTCAACTATCTTGTGCACGATTGCCTGAATCACTTTGGAGCAAAAGGAAGTTGGCTTCCATTAGTGTTCAAATTAAATGTGAGAGGTCATCTTCCTCCAGGTTAAGCCCAGCATTGTCCCTTGACATGTCACCCATGTCCACTTCACACTGCCTTTGTTTTCCTTGATCTTTTGTGAATTGCCTGCAATCTTGGCAAACTCCAAATTGGCACCTTCTGCCTTTGCTGCTGGTATACCAGGCAGTTCCCACCACCTGGAGGCACTTACACCTTAAATCAAGTTCTGAGCTCATCTCCTGACATTTACATCAGAACAAAATAACAAGAGAATAAGGAATAGTTCAGGCACAGGGTTAGCTCTTAGAATCCATCCAGGTGTTGGGTGCCTAACCTCACATTGAAAATCCAAGCCAATAAAATAATGGTGAATGAAGCAAGACAAAGATCAGCAGTGACATATTTTGCCTGCTTCATTGACATTCTCAGAGTCAGAGAGAAAAGGTTAGGCGTTGGGGATGGAAAGTCTTACCCATTGCTCTCACTGTGAACTGGAGAAGTGTGAAGGATTCTGTCCCCATGTGGAAATCTGCATTCCTCAGCCTCTGGCCTCTTGTCTACCTCTTACTCACTTCTCCTGGCCATTGGTGACAGGGCGTCAATTGTCTAAACCTTCGTCACTGAGAATGCTGTCCCACATCCTTCCAGTTTCTACTATTCTCTCCTCTTTTAAGACACTGCTTATCTCTTTGACTAATCATTTGTTCCTTTAAAATCCCCTTCTTTGGCTTATTTTCAATTTCTGTCTGATTATGCACCTGTGAAGCACCATGGAGCATTTATAGATGCTATAGGAGCGTAGGCTGTTGTTCTTGTAGCCTCACCTACACACAGCATGTTACTATGTTATTCGCTCATTGCCCGAGGACTCAGTCATCCAAACCAGAGTCAAGAGAGGCCCAAGAATGTGGCAAACAATGCAGTGGGGCCAGAAACTTTTACAATGAGATGATTTCCTCCTTACACCAGGGGCCCCAGTCCTGCACTGAGACGGCTGGGATACATTTGCCATTCATATTAAAGATGGATTTACGGAGCATGGTTTGAGGTTGTTGTGGAGTTAGAATGGGAGAGTAGGCTAGTGGTACAGGCAATGCAGAGATAGGAAGTACCGGATGCCGATGATAGGGAAAGCGTGGCAGTAAGAAAGCACAGGAAATTGACTGCAGTGAAAGGAAGTCACTGGCACTGGAAGAGAAAGGGGAATGAATTGAATCAAATTGAATTAGCTTTATTGTCTCGAATGAGTACAACGGAAAGTTTACAAGTCACCATTTATGGTGCTCTCTTTAGGCTTGAAGTTACCTAGATACAGATTCTTCAGTACAAGCTGTTAAGGGATAAAGAAAGAAAAATAAGGAAGTAAAAAGTCCAGCATTACAGATAGTAGGAATAAATTAGAACATAGTGAAATAAAGTTCTGAACAAAGGTCCTTCCCAACCTTGTCCACGCTGGCACTTAGCCCCCATTCTGCATCAGGCTTTTGCTCCAGACCATGTCTGGCTTCACCTTGAGGTTCTCAAGGCCGGTAAACTGCTCTGGAATCACCTCGAGACCAGACGTCCACGCTGAGGCCACACCAGGCCAAAATACTGCCATGTATCACTGAAAGACCGCCATGCCCGACCGAGACCCCGCCACGCCACTATCGGTGACAGGGAGAGTAGATGTTAGTGATAGTGAAAATGTGAAAAGGATGGCATAGGAATAAGCAAATAAGTGGGCCATGCAACACAGAGGTCTAGGAAATGGTGAGGAAAGTGTAAATACCTAAGAACCAAGGGACAGAAAGAAAATATATATTAATTCAGATAAACAAGACAGAGCAGGATCAGGGAATTATTTTTCAGAAATAGCAAAAAGGGAGAAGGTGGAGCATTGCATCACCTTATCCAGTTTAGCATAAAATTTGCTATGCCCTGGACAGACGGAAAGCCTACCAACAATTTGTGCCATCAATATCTGCATCTACTGTTTATCAATTTCTGTGCCGGCGTTTTTCTCTGTAACACCAGTTTAGCAATTTCGTGTGTAGCTAGAACTTAATGTGCAAAGCCCATGTAAATTGTTTTCATGTCAGACCTGCTCTCAAGTTTCAGCTTCTTTGAAGTCATTAGTCAACTGCTAATTTGACATGAATGCTAATACATAACATTTTATATATAGTTCATACACTACCATACATAACAGCTGCAACCACAGGACAGTGTAACATAATTCAGAGGTAAGCTGGAGATAATCTCACTCTGTCAAATACATTTTACCCGAGATCAGATCAACGTTGTTACTCAAACATGAGTGATCAGGAATACAGATTTTAATGAATCAGATACGATGGTACAAAATAGAAATGCAATGGCTTGCAACTAGAGACTGAATAAAATAAAATGAAGCAGTATCTATTTTCCACTATAATTCAATTTGTTTGATTACCAAAGTTCTAATCAGAAAAAGTGGCACAATTTTTGACAGTCAAAAAAAGCACGTCGGCCATGAAGTGGCGGTGCTGGTGTTGGACGGGGGTGGACAAGGTCAGAAATCACACAACACCAGGCTATAGTTCGACCTGTAGGATGGTAACCTGGAGCAAAAATAGAAATTGCTGGAAAAGCTCAGCAAGTCTATCAGCATCTGTGAAGAAAAGATCAGAGTTCACGTTTCAGGTCCGGTGACCCTCCCTCAGAACTGGTGTTGTGTGATTTCTGACAAAAGAAAACTTTAGAAATGAGTTCACAATGAGCACTGAATGCTGTTCATGCCACCATGGCTAGGGCACACAACAGAAGCTAAAGGTTTTCACTTTTGGAAGAGTTAAAAGTCTGGCAGCAAATTACCCAAATGATGTTTACACCCAGGATTACAGAGCATGAATCAAAAAGGACTGAGCAAACATAAAAGTGGCATAGAGATAAAATTGATAATAAAAAGAAATATTAAGTAGAGGTAGCAGGAACTGCAGATGCTGGAGAATCTGAAATGACAAGGTGCAGAGCTGGATGAACCCAGCAGGCCAAGCACGATCAGAGGAGCAGGAAGGCTGATGATTCGGGCCTAGACCTTTCTTCAGAAAACTTTTCTGCTGCACTTACATGCTTAATTTCAGCGACTGCTGTACAGGGGCACCTTTGTCTTTCCCAATCTACCACCATTCTGATAATAATCTGCCTTCCTGTTTTTGCTACCAAAGTAGATAACTCACATTTACCCACATTATACTCCATCTGCCTTATATTTACCCACTTACTCAATGTGTCCAAATCACACTAAAGTATCTCTGCATCCTCCTCACAGCTCAGCTCCCACCCAGCTTTGTGTTGTCTGCAAACTTTGCAACATTACATTTAGTTCTGTCACCTAAATCAATATTTATTGTGAATAGCTGAGGTAGATCTTTGTGGTGTCTACTACTTACTGTCTGTCACTTGGAAAAAGATCCATTTATTCCTACTCTTTGTTTCCTGACTGTTAAACAGTTCTCTAACTATGTCAGTACACTAACTACCTTGTGCTTTAATAGTAAAAAATAATAGTAAATCTTTTCTGAAGAAGGTTCTAGGCCTAAAACGTCAGCTTTCCTGCTCCTCTGATGCTCCTTGGTCTGCTGTGTTCATTTGGCTCCACACTTTGTTATCTCAGCAATATTAAGTACATTTCTGAAAGTCAGTTTCAGAAAAACAAAAAAAGACAAATATAACGCTTTGCAGGAGTGAAATGTCTCTAGTGAGGTGTCCTTCATTTGTCTGCCACCTTCATGGGGCAAATTAGCTCAGGTTGTTAACCTAATACGTGTGTTCATGGGAATCTTCCATTTTGCGGTACAACCAGATTCCGGTTCAGCTTTCCATTGCATCAAACTGTCTATGTTACTTTATATTTGAATTTACAATGACTAGTTGGCTACCATATCACCACAATTAACATCAAATGTCTTCGGGGTACTATTACTTTGCAAGTGTTTCGACTTGCAGATTTGTGCAAATGACCTTCAGAAGACTTAGGATAAGGTAGCAGATAAGAGATTTGCAAGTACTATTAAAGCACAGGGTAGTTAGTGTACTGATATAGTTAGAGAACTGTTTAACAGTCAAGAAACAAAGAGTAGGAATAAATGGATCTTTTTCCAAGTGACAGACAGTAAGTAGTAGACACCACAAAGATCTACCTCAGCTATTCACAATAAATATTGATTTAGGTGACAGAACTAAATGTAATGTTGCAAAGTTTGCAGACAACACAAAGCTGGGTGGGAGCTGAGCTGTGAGGAGGATGCAGAGATACTTTAGTGTGATTTGGACACATTGAGTAAGTGGGTAAATATAAGGCAGATGGAGTATAATGTGGGTAAATGTGAGTTATCTCTTTGGTAGCAAAAACAGGAAGGCAGATTATTATCAGAATGGTGGTAGATTGGGAAAGACAAAGGTGCCCCTGTACAGCAGTCGCTGAAATTAAGCATGTAAGTGCAGCAGATGGTGAAAAAGGCAGATGGTATGTTGGTGTTCATAGTAAGACAATATGAGTATAGGAGCAGGGATGTCTAGCTTAGTGAGACCACATCAGAAGTGTACAGTTTTGGTATCCTTATCTAAGGAAGGATGTTCTGGCAATGGAGGGGGTGCAGCAAAGATTTACCTGACTGATTCCTGGGATTACAGCGCTAATTTATGAAGAGAGACTGGATTGGTTCGGATTATAAGAATTATTTGGATTAGAAGAATGAGTAGGGTTCTCATAGATGCCTATAAAATTCTAACAGTTCTAGGCTGGATAAATACAGGAAGGACGTCCCAAATAACTGGGTAGGCCAGAACCAGGGGTCAGAGTTTAAGGAAGGACGGTAGATCATTTAGGACTGAGATGAGGAGAAATGTCTTCACCCAGAGAGTGGAGAGCATATGGAATTCTGAGCCACAGAAAGCAGTTGAGGCTAAACCACTAAATGTTTTCTTGAGGAGTTAGATGTCATTCTTAAGGCTAAAGGGATCGAAGGGAATGGGATAAAAGTGGGAACTCTTGGATGCTCAGCCACAATCATATTGAATGGCGGAGCAGCCTCAAAGGGCTGAACGGCCTGCCCCTTCTTCTATATTTCTATAATGACCTCGACCGAAGGAGGAGCACAATCTGTTATGGAGTTGTAACTCTTGTTTAACTTTGTGGCAGATCTTAACACTCTCAGGTGGACAGGTTTATGTGACTCCTGGCTGGCAGCAGAGAATTGCCTTTATTTCCAGCAACTGCACTGAGGGTGATGCGTCACTATGTTTTAAGGGATTGGCTGTGAATGACAGTGGAATCTACAACTGCAAAGTGAAGGTTGGAGGCAAGATCTATCAAACAGCTTGTGATTTGACTGTGCAAGGTGGGTCTTCATATATTAATATAATGATCATGGTAAATGTTACAGCATGATGAGAAGGTAGCATCTGGTTCATATTGAATTGTGTTGCTCATCTATCCTTTTTCCCCCCCAACAATAGTAGATACTGGTTTGTGTGTTTCCTATAAAATTGAGTCCATTACCATAAATAATTTGGTGTTATCATTGACTTAATGAAACACTTGAGACCTGTATTCTCATTTCCGTTACATAAGATTCAGCTAATGGCTAAACCATTTTCTCCCTTTACAAATTCTTGGTTCTTTGAAAGCTCTCTCACATGTTGATCTCTCAGTTTCTTCCCACTGATGTATGATATGCTTGGATATACATTCCTTTATTATTCAGAATATATTCTTTAGATTTTTTTGTGTCATTGAGATTTGAAGGCACCCAGCCTTCATTCATGCTATTCTAAAACTGGCCACTAGAAAGCATATGAGAGCTGTTCAACTGAGATTGGCCTTTCTTCCTGTCTGTAAGATGTAGAATCATAGAATCCTACAATGCATCCAGAGGCCAATTAGTCAATCAGAAGACCGTGCCACTCCTGCCATATTTAGCATGGCCAATGCACTTAAGCTGCACATCTTTGGACTGTGGGAGGAAACTGGACCACTCAGAGGAAACCCACACAGACACAGGGAGAATGTGCAAACTCTACACAGACTGAGGGTGGAATTGAACCCAGGTCCCTGGCACTGTGAGGCAGCAGTGCTAACCACTGGGCCGCTATGTCACCCCTGCTATGAAATTGTTTGCACCTTCCTAAGACAATAAGGCTTGTTATCAATCCAATTTCCAGACAATCACTGCCATCAACTTGCATCTAAACCTAGATATGTTGCAGCATGTTGGGGTTCTAATTTTCTATTCCATCATGTATCTAAATCTGGATTAGTTTCCAACAATCTTGGCTGTGTTAACTTAGGCTGTATCAAGAGAGATAATCCGAAGCTTGGTTCGGGAGATACGTTTCAAGAAGTGTCTTAGAGAAAGAGAAGCATGTAGAAAGGCAGCGACTGTAGGAGGAAATTCCACACCTTAAGGCCCAAACAGCTTATGGTATGGCCACCAATCACACAACAGAGAAAATCATGAGCAAAAATACATAAAAACAGAGGCTGGACTGAAATTATGGGATGCAGAGCAGTTCCTGGCCTTGCCCTGAGCCAAACTCAGTAGCCCACCCCACCCAGAGCTCAGGGTCTTCATCAGAACAGAACCTGGTTATTGGGTACTTATATTACTCCTTTGTTCTGAACTCTCACGCAGGGGTGAAAACCTGAAACTGGTGGCTGACAAGTTGCTATTGAACAATATTTCTGTGGGAAGAAAATGTTGTCAGGTTTTGGGCAAGAATATATCAGGGTAAATTCTGATATGTCTGATGTGAATCTCTGAGAGGTTGAAAATGTCTTTAACATTTCTTTTTACTTTAAGATTATCTGAATGTTGCACAACCGACGAAGATAATTTTCCCAAGTACTGCAAATGGTAAGGAATGTTGTTCATAGAACATAGAACATAGAACAGTACAGCACAGAACAGGCCCTTCAGCCCACAATGTTGTGCCGACCATTGATCCTCATGTATGCACCCTCAAATTTCTGTGACCATATGCATGTCCAGCAGTCTCTTAAATGACCCCAATGACCTTGCTTCCACAACTGCTGCTGGCAACGCATTCCATGCTCTCACAACTCTCTGTGTAAAGAACCTGCCTCTGACATCCCCTCTATACTTTCCACCAACCAGCTTAAAACTATGACCCCTCGAGCTAGCCATTTCTGCCCTGGGAAATAGTTTCTGACTATCAACTCTATCTATGCCTCTCATTATCTTGTATACCTCAATGAGGTCCCCTCTCCTCCTCCTTTTCTCCAATGAAAAGAGACCGAGCTCAGTCAACCTCTCTTCATAAGATAAGCCCTCCAGTCCAGGCAGCATCCTGGTAAACCTCCTCTGAACCCTCTCCAAAGCATCCACATCTTTCCTATAATATGGCGACCAGAACTGGACGCAGTATTCCAAGTGCAGTTTAACCAAAGTTTTATAGAGCTGCAACAAGATCTCACGACTCTTAAACTCAATCCCCCTGTTAATGAAAGCCAAAACACCATATGCTTTCTTAACAACCCTGTCCACTTGGGTGGCCATTTTAAGGGATCTATGTATCGGCACACCAAGATCCCTCTGTTCCTCCACACTGCCAAGAATCCTATCCTTAATCCTGTACTCAGCTTTCAAATTCGACCTTGCAAAATGCATCACCTCGCATTTATCCAGGTTGAACTCCATCTGCCACCTCTCAGCCCATCTCTGCATCCTGTCAATGTCCCGCTGCAGCCTACAACAGCCCTCTATACTGTCAACAACACCTCCGACCTTTGTGTCGTCTGCAAACTTGCTGACCCATCGTTCAATCCCCTCATCCAAGTCATTAATAAAAATTACAAACAGTAGAGGCCCAAGGACAGAGCCCTGTGGAACCCCACTCACCACTGACTTCCAGGCAGAATATTTTCCTTCTACTACCACTCGCTGTCTTCTGTTGGCCAGCCAATTCTGTATCCAGACAGCTAAGTTTTCCTGTATCCCATTCCTCCTGACCTTCTGAATGAGCCTACCATGGGGAAGTTTCTGTTCAATTTGTGGCTATTTGCCCTTAGCAGGAATCACATCGATGACAAACCCATTTTATCAGATGTCCCCTTACTGTATCATTATGCTTGATTCATGGGAATGGGAACAGAAACCTTTACTGTCTCTGTAGAGTGCAGTCTTTTCAGGAAATCTGTGCCACCACAGACTCATCTAACACAGCACACAGCTTGCGTTTATGTAGCACCTTTAATGCAGTAAAATGATTCATGTCACTTTGCAGAATTTGACAGAAGTTACTTTAGGAAATGTGTTGGGCAGATACCCAAAAGCTTAGTCAATGAGACTCACTTTAAGGAGCATTGTCAAGGAGGAAAGAAAGAGAGGCAGAGGGGCAGGAAAACAGAAAATGCTGGAGAAACTCAAGCAGGTCTGGCAGTGCCTGTGACCCTTCTTCAACCGAAAGGGGCTGAAAATGGCAACTTTTATGCTGTTGCCAGAGGGGGAGTGAGCGAGCGAGTGGAACAGGCAGCGAGGGTGCATAGAGCAAAAGGCTGAATGAGTGCGCATGTTAGTAAAGGAGTGATAGAGAAGTGAAATAGATGTAAATGATCAGGGCAGGAAGGATAAAATGTGGAAAGCAAGGCCATCAAGTTATATGCAAGGCATGGGCCTCACACCCAGCTTCCTGCTGGAATCCATTCCATTCTCACTGTTTCTTTCTCCATTGCATCTTTTCCAATGGGCCATCTTCCACGAGGCTGCCTCTGAAATGCCCTCCTTTTTCTCAACCTAGGACCACCTCCACCTGTGGTTTGCAGGCCCCACAGCTGTGTCCAACCCAGCTCCCGTAATTTCTGCCATCAGCCCCTCCCACAGCAATGATAGGGTTCCCCTTCTCCTTATTTCCCACACCAATGGATTTCTGCATGCAAAGAATCACCCTCTGCCGTTTCCGCCTCCAGCAGGGAACCACCACCAAAAACATCTGCCCTTCCCCTCTAGAATCCACTGGGATGTTCCCTCTGACGGTGGCCCTGGTCCACTCCTCTGCCACTTCTGACATTTCCTCACCTTGCCCCCCACTCCCAACATGGCACCTTCTCTTGTAATCGCAGAACTTGTATCACTTAGTCTGTCATATCCTGCCTCCTCACTGACCAAGGTCCCAAACACACCTTCAAGGTGAAGCAATGTTTTATTTGTACTCCTGGTTTACTGCTCATATGTGGCATCCTTTATATAGGTGGCAGCAAACTCACACAGGGTGCCTGCCTTGGGGAACACCTTCACTCTGTCCATACGAAGGACACTGACCTCCACTTGTTTGACATTTTAATAAGGTGTATTACTCTCATGCTAACATTTCTGACCTGGGCCTGCTGCAACGTTCCAACAATGCACAGCACAAACGGAAGGAACAAAACCTCTTTTTCCACTATAGGCAGTTTTACAGGATCTAGGACTCAACAGTGAGTTCAACATCTTCATAAAATGACCTCTGTCACTGCCCACCTCCCCCAGAGCCGTGTCTTGTTGGGTCAGCTCTTAGCAGGGTGGACCCATTTTCACCCTTTCACTCTTATCATTTTAACATCTCTTTCATTCCTTTACCACTCACTTTATCTTTTGCTTCGGGCCCCCTGACCATTTGCACCACTCACTCCTGACTCCCCACCCTGATGCCCTTCACTACTACCACATAAAAATGTTTGCTTTCCAGCCCTTTTATGCTCTCAAGATGTCACACTGACCTCAAAATGTTGAATCGGTTTCTCTCTCCTTTAGATGCTGCTGGACCTGCTGAATTTCTCCAGTAATTTTATGACTTTAATTACTGATACTGGCCAAAATGTTACCCATTAAACTCATGTTTATTCATGGATATTAACAGTCCCTGCTTACAAATATACATATGATTATTGTCCTAAAACATAACTGGAAGTATGTTGACTTTGAGTAAAATGTAAGACACACAATGTTACGCACAAACAAAAGTTGCTGGAAAAGCTCAGTAGGTCTGGCAACACCTGAGCAGGAGAAAACAGGGATATTGTTTCAGGTCTGACGAACCTTCCTCAGACCTCAGGTCTGAGCAAGTGTCATCGGACCCGAAATGTTATCTCTGTTTTCTCCTCCACAGATGCTGCCAGACCTGCTGAGTGTTTCCAGCAACTTTTGTTTTTGTTCCTGATTTACAGCATCCGCAGTTCTTTTAGTTTTTACAATATGACTTAGTAAGTAGGAAAATAACATGCGGCAATTTGGCAATAATCAGAAACGCCATTGATGTGAGTAGAATGTATCTTCCTTTTTAAGCTCTGTCCTGTGGGGCGGGGATAATGAAACGAATCACCTGACACCCGGGTGGACTTCATTATTAAAGGGTTTTATTGTTTTATACCAGTAGGAGGCGAACCTTGGAGACCATGAGTTTCTTCACTGAACAGCTCTTACCTTTGTTTCCAATCACCTTTAGCTGTTGCAAACCAAATATATTATTAATGGATTACACACACATCCAGTCTGATTAATCATGTGACTGCATAATAAATTAATGGACTGTTCTAAGTCTTCCTATGATTGCATGATGTTTACCAGACCCCCTTAATCCTCTCCTTGGGTAATCACATTCCAGGCTTTATCTTGTGCGCTAATTGTTCGGCCCTTCCCTGCCAATAGCAAGGGGGCTCCTATTTACTTTAAACTGAATATCCATGGGAATGAAGTTAAATCCCTTTATACCTGTATAGTTAAAACTCATTCTTGATATACAACTGCGACTACAATTACCTCAGGTCTTAACTGCTATGGTTCAGACCCTTCCCTTCCATCCCATGAACAGTACCAGACTTTGGACAAGCCTGATGTGGAGGCTTCTATTGGCCTTTCTGAAGGACGTACCTTTACAAAATGTCTCTATCCAAGCAGCTGCACTTACCTCTGTTTCAACAGAGTCCTCTGTGTGCATTTCACAAGACCCGTTCTGTGATTAATAATTCCATACAGGCCAGTATCCCATCATAAAGTCACCCCTTATTTACCAAGTAAAGTATGCAGGCTCTGACCAGCCATCTCTGTGTTAATCCCTAAAGTGAGGAGATTTTTTGACTCTCCTGTTAACATCTGTCAACCAGGGCTCCCTGATTGGCCAAGGTTAACAGCCCCAATCACAGAACTCATATTCTAGTATTATGCCACCCGAAGGTTGCAACTCATATTCCGCTTGGGAACACTGCAGCCCAATGGTATCAATGGGGATTTCACAAGCTTCGAAATCTCCCCTCCCCCCACTGCATCCCAAAACCAGCCCAGCTCATCCCCGCCTCCCTAACCTATTCTTCATCTCACCTATCCCCTCCTCCCACCTCAAGCTGTACCCCCATTTCCTACCTACTAACCTCAAGCCGCCCTCTTGACCTGTCCATCCTCCCCGGACTGACCTATTCCCTCCCTATCTCCCCACCCACACTCACCTCTACTGGCTCCACCCCCGCCTCTTTGACCTGTCTGTCTCCTCTCCGCCTATCTTCTCCTCTATCCATCTTCGATCCACCTCCCCTCCTCTCCCTATTTATGTCAGAACCCTCTCCACCTCCAACTTTTCTGA
Organism: Stegostoma tigrinum; assembly: GCF_030684315.1. NCBI lineage: Eukaryota > Metazoa > Chordata > Chondrichthyes > Orectolobiformes > Stegostomatidae > Stegostoma > Stegostoma tigrinum. The sequence continues at coordinate 6,428,979 of NC_081385.1, read as the reverse complement.
ATGAAGGGTCTAGGCCCAAAACGTCAGCTTCTGTGCTCCTGAGATGCTGCTTGGCCTGCTGTGTTCATCCAGCTTCACACTTTGTTATCTTTTCTAGTATTATGCACCTGGTCAATCTTCTTCCGATCACTATGGTGTATGTTACTTTAAACTTGTTACCTTGGATATACTCCCTCAATGAAGGCTACTATTTCCCTAGCTTAAGTCTAACTTCAAACCTCAGACTATGGAAGCTGCTGTATCAGCTAAAATATCTTGCCCAGCCATTTATGTCAACAAAGAACCACTTTCAGGTATTTAATGCTGCTTCAGCCATGGGCACCCTAACATCCTTAAAGAAGGATCTATTCCTTGCAGACATTCACTCTCTGAGATAAAGCACTCTCTGCTCTTGCTACATAGTGAGTGTTCACATCCTGAACAGGAGTATGTGGATGATGTTGATCACGAAACAAAGCACAATCCCAGGAGAGACATCCTGAAGTCAAAAATATTGAAGATTTTCTGATTGCCAAGTTGTTGTTAAACTGTTCTACTGAGGGAAAGAAATTACATAAAAGTTTTTGGCAAGAATCTATTAGAGTAACTTTTAACATGACTAATGTGAATCTCTGACAAATTGAAAATGCTTTTAAATATTTCTTTTATTTTAAGATTACCCAAATCTTGCTCAACCAACAACGAAAGTCAACCCAACTACTGAAAATGGTATGATGTGTTTTCAGTTTACTCAATTTGTGGCTATTCAACAATATATTTACAGGAATGATTCCAGGAATAAGAAACTTCAGTGATGAGGATAGATTGGAGAAGTTGTGACTCTTCTCCTTGCAGTGAAGAAGGATGAGAGAAGATTTGGTTGAAGTTTTCAAAACAATGAGTGGTCTGAACAGAATAGATGGGAGAACACAGCAGGCCAGGCAGCATCAGAGGAGCAGGAAAGCTGATGTATCGGGTCAGGACCCTTCTTCAGAAATGGCTGAAAAACAAATCCTCTGATGCTGCCTGGCCTGCTGTATTCCTCCAGCTCCACACAGTGTTATCTCAGGCTCCAGCATCAGCAGTTCTTACTATCTGTCATAGATGAGGAGAAGCTGTGCCCATTTATAAAAGGAACAAGAGTGAAGGGCTATAGATTCAAAGTGATTGCAAACGAAACAAGGGTGATACGAAAAAGTTGCTTGGGTACAGAAAGTACTGACTGAAGATGTGATGGAGGCAGTTTCAATTGATGCATTCAAGTGGACATTGGATGGTTATTTGGATAGTAATGGCGTGCTCATATAGTTATGGAGAAAATGCAGATAATTTGCACTGGGTGATAGAACTGGTGCAGGCTGAATGGCCTCCTTCTTCGCTGTAACTAACCTTTGATTCTGTGATTCAGCCTGAGCAGGAATTACTGTCTATGCCAAACCCATCCTCAACATTGTGTCTTTCTGCTTGAGTCATTAGCTAACAATCAGGAATAAAACCTGTGGAATTCATTGCCACAGAGCGCAGAGGAGGCCGGGACGTTAAATACCTTCAAGGCAGAGATCGATAAATTCTTGATCTCAATAGGAATCAAGGGCTACAGGGAGAGTGCAGGGAAGTGGAGTTGAAATGTCCATCAGCCATGATTAAATGGCGGAGTAGACTCGATGGGCTGAATGGCCTTACTTCCACTCCTATGTCTTATGGTCTTATGGCCTAAGCCCTGACTGACTCCATCTTGGCAGGATTTACGCAGTTAGTGGTAAGGCCCTGGGGTGTGTAGTCAGAAAGAGAGACCTAAGGGTTTGGGTACGTAGCTCGTTGAAAATTGTAACACGGTCAGACAGGATAGTTAAGAAGGTCATTTCAGAGATAGTAGAAACTGCAGATGCTGGAGAATCTGAGATAACAAGGTGTGGAGCTGGATGAACACAGCAGGTCAAGCACCATCAGAGGAGCAGGAAGGCTAAAGTTTTGGGCCTAGGCCCTTCTTGGCCTGCCGTGTTCATTCCAGCTCGACACCTTGTTATCTCAAAGTTAAGAAAGTGTTTGGCACATGTGCCTTCATTGTTCAGACAATTGAGTATAGGAGTTGAGACATCATGTTGAGATTGCACAGGAAATTGGTGAGGCTACTTTTGGAGTACTGTGTATAGTTTTGGTTGCCATGCTATAGGAAGGACATTATTAAATTGGAGAGGGTGCAGAAAAGATTTACAACAATGTTATTGGGTTTGACGTATAAGGAGAGGCTGGGTATGCTGGGACTATTTTCACTGTCATGTAGGAGGTTGAGGGGTGACCTTATAGAAGTTCATAAAATCATGAGGCCCATAGATAAGGTGAATAGCAAAGGTCTTTTCCCTAGCACAGGGGAGTTGGAAACTAGAAGGTGCAATTTTAAAGCGAGAAGAGAAAGATTTAAATGGGATCTGAAGGGAAGTGTTTTCACACAGAGGGTGGTTTGTATGTGGAACGAAATGCCAAAAATTCAGGTACAATTACAACACTTATAAGACTTTGGGCAAGGTACATGAATAGGAAAGGTTTGGAGGGATATGGGCCAAATGCAGGCAAATGGGGCTAGTTTATGTTTGGGAAACTTGGTCGGCATCGATAAGCTGGACTGACAGCTCTGTTTCCATGCTGTATGACTCTATGACACTCTGGCTCTGTGCAACACAGTCTCTTGATGATTTCTCTAACACACTTCCATCAAACGAATCTAACATAGCATACTAGAACAACCTGAAACTTTATACAAAGCTTTAATATTGTAAAATGGCCAAGACGCTTCACAGGAGCATTATCAAATGATATTTGATTAGGAGATATATTAGGCAGATAACTGAAAGCTTAGTCAAACTGGTTCATTTAAAGGAGTATCTTAAAGAAGGAAAGTGCAAGGTAGAGAGGCAGAACAGTGTAGGAAAAGAATTTCAGCTCCGAGCATAGGATCTTCTCAGTATTATATGTCACAATACTGGCCAACATCTTCTCCCAATAAACTAATGTTTACTCATGGATGTTAAAGATTATCAGTTAAATCATAGACAGATACTTTGTGACAAAATAAAATTGGAAGCACCATGCTGCATTTGAGTGGAATGTAGAAAAATTACCCAGTCAATGTGAAAAAAGTGCTGACAATTTAGCAATGATCAGATGTGCTGTTGATATAAATGTAAAATACCTTTCTCCGTAACCTATGTCCTTAAAGTTAAGATAACTTACTCCTTGTAGACCTTCATTGTTAGACATAAAGCACACATCAATCCCCACAGATGGCTGGAGTGCAGATCTTGAACAGCAATACATGGGAAAAACTAAATGAAAAAGATATTCACCCATTAATTGCCACAACTTTTTTTAAAGCCACAGATCCTCCCAAGAGTGATAGGACACATTTTTTCCTATGGATTATGATACGTCGTATTGCTATCTTCACTGGAATTATCATTTTCTTATTGCTTGTGCAATATTTGATATACAGATTTAACATGTGCACTCAGGTAAGCTTTAATTGATTTGTTCAAATTTAAAAAGTATACAGTAAATATTAGAACATAGAACATAGAACATTACAGAACAATACAAGCCCTTCGGCCCTCGATGTTGTGCCGACCTGTCATATCGATCTCAAGCCCATCTAACCTGCACTATTCCATTTACGTCCATATGCTTGTCCAATGATGACTTAAATGTACCTAAAGTTGGCGAATCTACTACCGTTGCAGGCGAAGCATTCCATTCCCTTACTACTCTGAGTAAAGAAACTACCTCTGACATCTGTCCTATATCTTTCACCCCTCAATTTAAAGCTATGCCCCCTCGTGCTCACCGTCACCATCCTAAGAAAAAGGCTCTCTCTATCCACCCTATCTAACCCTCTGATTATTTTATATGTTTCAATTAAGTCACCTCGCAACCTTCTTCTCTCTAATGAAAACAGCCTCAAGTCCCTCAGCCTTTCCTCGCAAGACCTTCCCTCCATACCAGGCAACATCCTAGTAAATCTCCTCTGCACCCTTTCCAAAGCTTCCACATCCTTCTTATAATGCGGTGACCAGAACTGTACACAATACTCCAAGTGCGGCCTCACCAGAGTTTTGTACAGCTTCACCATAACCTCTTGGTTCCGGAACTTGATCCCTTTATTAATAAAAGCTAAAACACTGTATGCCTTCTTAACAACCCTGTCAACCTGGGTGGCAACTTTCAAGGATCTGTGTACATGGACACCGAGATCTCTCTGTTCATCTACACTACCAAGAATCTTACCATTAGCCCAGTATTTTGCCTTCCAGTTACTCCTACCAAAGTGCATCACCTCACACTTGTCTGCATTAAACTCCATTTGCCACCTCTCAGCCCAGCTCTGCAGCTTATCTATGTCTCTCTGCAATCTACAGCATCCTTCGTCACTATCCACAACTCCACCGACCTTAGTGTCGTCTGCAAATTTACTAACCCATCCTTCTATGCCCTCATCCAGGTCATTTATAAAAATGACAAACAGCAGTGGACCCAACACCGAACCACCGAAATCCCATCCGGCCCAGGGGTCTTATTATTCTTCACCCTCTGTAGGATTTCTAATACCTCTTTCTTGTGAATCATAATCCCACCTAGTCTAGTAGCTTGTATCACAGTATTCTCCTTGACAACATTGTCGTTTTCTAGAGTGAATACTGTTGAAAAATATTCATTCAGCGCTTCCCCTATCTCCTCCGACTCTACGCACAACTTCCCACTACTATCCTTGATTGGCCCTTATCTTACTTGCATCATTCTTTTATTCCTTAAATACCTATAGAAAGCCTTCAGGTTTACCGTGATCCTATCCGCCAACAACTTCTCATGTCTCCTCCTGGCTCTTCTCAGCTCTCTCTTTAGGTCTTTCCTGGCGACCTTAAACCCTCATGCACCCTAACTGAGCCTTCACATCTCATCCTAACATAAGCCGCCTTCTTCCTCTTGACCACAGATTCCACCTCCTTCGTAAACCACGGCTCCCGCGCTCTACAGCTTCCTCCCTGCCTGACAGGTACATACTTATCTCGGACACACAGGAGCTTTTCCTTGAATAAGCTCCACATTTCTAATGTGCCCATCCCCTGCAGTTTCCTTCCCCATCCTATGCTCCCTAAATCTTGCCTAATCTCATCGTAATTGCCTTTCCCCCAGCTATATCTCTTGCCCAGTGGTATACACCTATCCCTTTCCATCACTAAAGTAAACATAACAGAATTGTGATCTCTATCACCAAAGTGCTCACCTCCTTCCAAATCTATCACTTGGCCAGGCTCATTACCCAGTACCAAATCTAATGTGGCTTCGCCCCTTGTTGGCCTGTCTACATACTGTGTCAGGAAGCCCTCCTGCACACACTGGACAAAAACTGACCCATCTGTAGTACTCGAACTATCGTGTTCCCAGTGAATATTTGGAAAGTTGAAGTCCCCCATGACAACTACCCTGTCTCCCTCACTCCTATCGAGAATCATCTTTGCTATCCTTTCCTCTACATCTCTGGAACTATTCGGAGGCCTATAGAAAACTCACAACAGGGTGACCTCTTCTTTCCTGTTTCTAACCTCAGCCCATACTACCTCAGTTGACGAGTCCCCAAACATCCTTTCTGCAACTGTAATACTGTTCTTGACCGACAATGCCACACCTCCCCCCACTTTTACCATCTTCTCTGTTCTAACTGAAACATCTAAATCCCGGAACCTGCAACAACCATTCCGGTCCCTGCTCTATCCATGTCTCCGAAATGGCCACAACATCGAAGTCCCAGGTACTAACCCATGCTGCAAGTTCACCCACCTTATTCCGGACGCTCCTGGCGTTGAAGTAGACACACTTCAAACCAACGTCTTGCTTGCTGGTGCCATCTTGCGTCCCTGAAACTTTATTTCAGACCACCCTACTCTCAACCTTTTCTTTCCTCGAGCTACAATTTTGGTTCCCATCCCCCTGCTGAATTAGTTAAACCCACCCGAATAGGCTTAGCAAATTTCCCCCCCAGGATATTGGTACCCCTCTGGTTCAGGTGAAGACCATCTTGCTTGTAGACATCCCACCTACCCCAGAAAGACCCCCAATTATCCAAGAATCCAAAACCCTCCCTCCTGCACCATCCCTGTAGCCACATGTTCAACTCCTCTCTCTCCCTATTCCTTGCCTCACTAGCACGTGGCACGAGCAACAAACCAGAGACAACAACTCTGTTCGTCCTAGCTCTCAGCTTCCATCCTAGCTCCCTGAATTTCTGCCTAAAATCCCCATCTCTCTTCCTACCTATGTCTTTGGTGCCAATGTGGACCACAACTTGGGGCTGCTCCCCCTCCCCTTAAGGGTCCCAAAAACACGATCAGAGACATCACGCACCCTGGCACCTGGGAGGCAACACACCAACCGTGAGTCTCTCTCGTCCCCACAGAACCTCCTATCTGTCCCCCTAACTATGGAGTCCCCAATGACTACTGCTCTGCTCCTCTTCCCCCTTCCCTTCTGAGCAGCAGGGACAGACTCTGTGCCAGAGACCTGCCCCACTACTTTCCCCTGGTAAGTCCCCCCCCCCCAACATTCTATTTAATTAATGGGTAATTAACTCATGGAAGAGACTGTGCATGCATTGTAGTCATAGAGTTTTTACAGCATGGCAAAAGGCTCTTCAGCCCACTAAGTCCACACTTTTCGTCAAACATCTAATTATTCTAATCCCATTTTTCAGCATTTGGCCCCAGCCTTTTATGCTATGGTGTTTCAAATGTTCATCTAAATAATTCTTCAACGTCTTGAGAATTCCCAACTCCAGCTCCTCCATCAGCAAGTTTCAGACACCCACAGCCCTCTGGGTGAAAACAGTTTTCCTCAAAAGATCCTGCTCCTTATCTTAAAACAGTACCACCCTCATTATTCACACACACCGTTCCCTCATCATTGACCACTGTACCAAGAGGAAAAGTTTAAAACAGAAGAATTGGGAGTAGGAGTAGGCCATTTACCCCTGATCCTGCCCCACTATTTAGTACAATCAGGGATGATCTCATCTCAGTTTCAACTACACTTTCCGACTTGCTCCCCTTAACCCATTACTAATTAAGAATCTGCTTATCTCCTCCTTAAATTTAATCATTGTCCCAGCATCAACCTCACCCTGAGGTAATAATTTCCACATATTCATGACCCTTTGAGAGAAACATTTTCTCTCAACTCATTTCTCCTTGTCTCTGGTTTAAATCTATTTCCCCTTAGCCTAAAGCTGTGACCTCTCATTCCAGATTATTTAGACAGTTCTAGTTCTACATAGTTTCTCCCAATCCACTCTGTCTATGCCACTCATAACTTCATACACACCAATCAGATTCCCCCTCAACTTTCTCTGCTCGAAGAAAAACAAACCCAGCCTATCTAGGTTTTCTACAGAGCTGAATCACTCCATCTCAGGCAACATCTTGGTGAATCTCTTCTGTATCCTCTGTAAAGTTATCACATCCTTCCTATAGTGCAGTGACAAGAACTACACACAGTACTCCAGCTGTGCCTAACATTATGTACAGCTCCATCATAAACTCCTTGCTCTTCTATGTGGTGCCTTGGCTAATAGGGGCAAGTGTCCCATATGCCTTTACTGTATCTACCTATCCTGTTGTCTTCAAGGGTCTATGGACATACATGCTACAGACTCATTTATTAATAACAGTGAACTATTGTACGCTTAAAGATACCATGTTTCAGCAGCATTGTGTTATTGCTATTAAATGGACTGCTACATAGTGAATTGTGTCCATGATTCTCTAGACGAATGTTTAGACTTAGTAATTCATTGAACAGCAAAACAGAGGACTGTCATCTCTGGTTCTGTGGATAGCACTCGTTACTGAATTAAAAGGTTACAGGATCAAGCCCTATTCCAGGCTGATGCTTGAAAACATTATTGAGGGATTGGCAATCCCTAAAGTTAAAAATTTGACTTATCTGCTCCCTGCGGGAAGTAAAAGATCCATAGCATCATTTCAAAGAAGACCAGGAGAGTTGTCCCTGTTGGCCAATATTTAACCCTCAAATCAACATCACAAAACCAGGTTAATTGGCCATTATTCTTTCTCTCTTTGTTGTTTATGACTGCCTTGTTTCCAACATTGACTACACAGTCATTACTTCATTGGCTATAAAACGGAGCATTGTGAAGTTGTGAAAGGTGCATTTTTGTCTTAAAGATTCGACACATTTCCATTTGGTGGCTGGTGAATCTTGGAAGACAAGCCACACAAGTCATCTCACATCCAGCTTAAGTGACCTTGGCAGGCAAGACAGGTAGGTCATCTGAAGAGTTCATCTAAAGAGTTGTCTGTTGCTCAGACTTACAGAACACCGAATTATTTCAAATAATAAACTGACAGTGGGCACAGGTAATAGTAGATGTGACTAGTATGTTTAGTAGTAGATGTGACTAGTATGTACCTGATGCTGGCTGACCCATCTGCTGTCCCACCACACCTCTTCCTCTTCAAATCAACATATATAGAAAGAATGTCAATTGCAGGAATATTGCAATTAAAATCAACTGATGCATCAGAAACCTTAGTAAAATGCCTCCTGTTCACTTTAATTGAGATAAGGGGAAGAAAAACAATGACATTTAAAAATAGCCTCAAAAGCTTCTACAGATTTTACGCCAGGGGTCCATAATTCTACTACCGTAAACAGCGCAGACTTTAGCAGTTCTTTGATATCTCACATTATGTGAACAGGAAAGCAATATCATACTATTCCACATTAAACAGGGAAAAAGCATGGCTATCCAAGTGAAATCATCAGACCTCAATCTTAATACAATAAACTGATAAAGGACTCCATTTAGGACACCACATTTATGAGCTTTCCTGTTTATCTGTGTAATAGAGGTTAATTGACATTATATTATCAAGGGTCACATTGTTAAAGAGGTGTTTGCATTGTTAATGACCAGACTTAACTTCCAATGGTAAAGATTAATGAACATTCAATTTACAAACCCAGCAAGTTCTTAAAAATAATAGGAGGCAACATGAAAGATGTTGTCTGTGCAAATTGTAGTGATTGAAGGGAGGCCAGGTGGACGTCATTGACTATGACATCCCTGATTGGCCCAGGTTAACAACCCCAATCAAGGATCTCATAGTCAATGAGATCCCAAACGGCCCTTGTTCCAATCATTATAAAAGCAAATGACAGAAATCAACTAAAGAACTCTCGAAATTGGCAACTTGGTGAATTTCTTAATCCCCTGAACATGCTTGCAAATTTTCAAATTAGAAAGGTATGTATTGCTAACTCTTCATTACTCTTCAACTTTTCATGCCCCTTTTCCCCCCACCCCCAAAATCCTCCTCCATTGTTTATTGCTATTTATTACTCATCCATCATGGAGATTAACAGTTTTGGTCCCAGGAGCCCCATTGTCTTCACCATAGCATTCAGTTTTAATTTATTCTGTATTGTCTGATTCTGCCTAGTTATCTACCTTCCATACATTTAAGCTTAAAGTATCACAAAGTCCAGAGGCAGGAAAAAGCAAGTTAAATCTTGTTCATCCTATAAAGCTACAGTGGAGACATCACAGGTACTCTAGTTAATATATTTCCCCTGTCTTCAGAGAAGCACAATTTGGATGTTATGTAATCAATCCAAAACATACATTTTCTTTCATTTACATGCTGTCAGCACTGTTGGCTGGATGTGCATTTATTTTTGATCCCTAATTGCCCAGAAGGCAGTTTAGAGCCAACCATATTATTATGAGTTTGGGGTCACATGTAGGTCAGATAAGAAGGGCAGATTTCCTTTCCTAAAGAGCATTAGTGAACCAGCGGGTTTTCAGACAATTGATAATGGTTTCATGGCCATCATTAGACTCTTACTTCTAGATTTTGTTATCAGTGAAATCAAATGCAACAATCTTCCATGGTAGGCTCCCAGACATTAGCTGCGTCTCTGGATCAATAGTCTGGCAAATACACCACAATAACCACGTCCCACATTTGCCAATTCAAATCCTAATCATTTGCATGTTCACACCTTGCCAAAACCACAAACAATATTTTAAGTTCTGTGTTTTTATTTATACATGTTCAGTGGTAAAATGAATCCATTACAGATTAATATTAATGCACAAACAATATATCATGTATATGTGCAAAGCAACAGTAGCATTCATATGAAAAGTGCTTGAAAAGAGATTATACTACTGTAAAAATCCATTTGTTTCTTCAGAAATATTTCAAATGAGTATATTAAAGCTTTGGCACATTGGACATATTTAAAAGGCATTTTTAAATTTTGTGTCTGAAGAGCGCATTAACTCTGGAAGTTGAATATTTACTGATGTCAGTTTCAAATACGAACAGTTCAGGTTTATCACAAATTAGACAAAAATTGCATTTCCCCTTATTCTTTAAATTGCATACATGTACAAATTTTTACCAGGAATCACAAGGGGAGTAGATTTACAAACAGGCAGATATTCTTCTCTTTAACCTATTGGTACAGCTCCTCTTGTTGTTCCTTGCTGTTCAGATCAACAGACTTGACAAAGAGAATATCAGAACTGGGAATGTCTCTATATGCTTCAGTTCAATACTGCTATGAGCACTTATAAACTGAGCTAACTGGGGGTAGATTCTGGAATGTGGGAAAAGGACCAGGCCATGTCATTTCTCAAGCTTGTCACACCATTCAATTAAATCATGGCTGTTCTGTGATCTAACTCCATATACCCATTTTCCCCAATATACCGTAATACCATTGATTAACAAAAACCTAACAAGCTCAGACATTTAACAACAGATCTAGCATCAACTACCACTTACAGAAAGAAGTCCTGACCTTCTATCACCAAAGGGTCTAGAAGAGCTTCCTAGTTTACTCATCATAGGACTTGCTTCAAATATTAGTCTTTCCTCCATTCTCCTAAACTCTGTAAGCTACACAAATAGTTTCTCTTTATCAGTTTTTCTTTTGGATCATTATAAGAGAAGTGTTTCCAGATAAAAAGACACCAAGTTCATCTGTTTCATCCATTACTTTTCCTCACAGTCACGCGATGGATCACTAACAGATCCATTGACTACTAAGCTCACAAGCGCAGTGGGACCTTGTGGTGTTTGTCCACAGATCCCTGAATGTGGCTGCACAGTTTAATAGGGTAGTTAAGAAGGCAAATGGGACACATGCCTTTATCAGCCAAGGTATAATTTATAAGAGCAGGGATGTCATGTTCAAGCTGTACAGGACTACGCTTAGGCCACAGCTGGAGTACTGTGTGCAGTTCTGGTCACTGCACTTTCGGAAGGATGTGATTGCACATGTGATCTCAGCAATGAAGAGAGTCTGAATAAGCTCATAGATAGCACAGTGTGGAGCTGGAGGAACAGAGCAGGCCAGAAAACATCAGAGGAGCAAGAAAGCTGACGTTTCAGGTCGGGACCCTTCTGCAGAAATGATGTCCCGACCCGAAAGGTCAACTTTCCTGCTCCTCTGATGCTGCCTGGCCTTCTGTGTTCCTCCAGCTCCACACTGTGTTATCTCTGACTCCAGCATCGGCAGTTCTTACTATCTCTGAATAAGCTCATGTTGTTTTCATTGGAGCACAGAAGAGAGAGGTGTATAAGATTATAATGGGCATAGACAGAATGGACAGAAAACAACTGTTCCCCTTTGTCAAAGGGTCAAGAACAAGGGGCCACACTTATAAAATGAAATATAGGAGGTTTACAGGGGATTTAAAGAAAATGTGGGTGGTGGGGTCTGGACTGTACTGTTTGGGAGGGTGGTTGAGGCGGAAAAGCTCACAACATTAAAGAAGGAGTGGATGAACACTTGAAGTATCATTACGTTTAAGATTATAGGTCTAAGGCAGAAAATGGGACTAGTACAGGCAGTCGCGTATTTTTGGTGGTACAGATTCAATGGCCTCTTCCATACTGATTTTATGACTGACCACATAATCAATTGCTATTCGTCTAAAACAGACCCTGAAATGAGACAAGAAAAATCTGATTGGTTGTGAGTTTCAGAAACCTTGGTCCAAAATCACCTGATCATGCCAAGCATGTTACTTTTACCACATACCCCATATCACAGAATGGAACACCAAATGTTACGTCTGAAAGAAATCAACTTTACTTCTGATTAAATTAATACTGAGATCTGCCACCATTTATCTAGGAGGCGCATTCCATAGATTGACTCACTGATGGGCCATTGTCTTGGGTAACCTATTCGCTATTAAGCAGATTGACTGTTGAGAGTAACTGATAGTCCTGTTTTTTGCCTCTTTTGAAGCGCAGTGTTTCAACAACAAACAACTTTTTAACACCACACTCGTACGTCAGGCAGTAGAAAATTGGGAATGGTTAAAATTGAGCCTTAAATGTGATTTGAAGTCCTTAATTGACAGAGAAAGTTATAAGGCTTTAGCCAGTTGGCACAATTTGAGCTTCCTGGGGCTGTTCCTAAGTGAGATCCATTGCACTAAATTTGAGAATTAACCATTATCGCTTATTTGGAATGTAAAAATTACTTCATAATAAAAGCATGCGTTTGAATGTTTTTGAAGTTCCTGAAGTGCTGGAACCCAGTTGTACAGTTTGTGGAAGTGCTTCAGTAAGTTTAATTTGCTGCAAAAACACCATGAAATCCAACTGGAATGCGAACAGCCACTTCCGCTCTGCCTATTTCAGTGAAGGTCTTGGCATCAAGCACAAGCAGCAAGCTGTTCTTATTCTGAAAAAGAACAACATTTTTAGAGTCAGACACAAGATCAGCAGGGATGAAATCCAATCATTTTTTATTCATATATAAAACATATATAACAGGCAGCTTTGATGAAGGGATATACCGGAAAAAATAACCATTCCTTGCCAGCTGATTTATGTTTCTATCTTTTGGTGTTTTAAAGAAAAACAGTCCTGAGAGATAATTATTTACCAGACTTTATACTTTTTTCTATTTTGTATTCCTATCACAGAACTTCATTACCCAACAACAATTTCCTGTCCATTAATTTTAATTATCTGGAAACTATGTAAGTTGTGAATCATCCCCATGATTAAATTCACAGAAACGTAGAATTTTTGGAACCGGAGTAGGCTGTTTGACCCTACGAGCCTGGTCTACCATTCAATATCATCATGGCTGATCATCCAACTCTGTCTCCTGTTTCTGCTTTCTCCCCAGACCCTTTGATCTAAGAACTAGGTCAAACTCCTTCTTGAAAACATTCAATGTTTTGGCATCAACTGCTTTCTGTGGCAGAGGATTCCACAGGCTCACCACTGTCTGGGTGAAGCATATCTCCTCGTCTCAGTCCTGAATGGATTTCCCCATATCCTGAAACCATGACCCCTGGCTCTGGAATTCCTGAAGACTCATCAATCACATGATGCCTTTTTTTTGAAGTATTGAAAGTTAAGTTTATTTGTAAATTCAACAGAAAGCCTTGTACAGTGAATGTACAAATTTGAAAATGCGTGGTCTATATATTGCTGAACTGTCTTTTGAGTTTAGTTTCGTACTGGAGTCATATGGGATCACTGAAAAGAGGGAGAAAATGTACAGCATATTCTAATAAAATACAAACTCCTCAATTTCCTATGACAGCACACATTCTAACTTTCCTCCATTTCAGAAGAAAAGTAGCACAGCTAATGTTCTTAATTGTAGGAAAGATGCTGTTGCCTCGGAGACGGTAGTCAGGCAAGCAAGAAAATGATTTTGGTTTCTAGGTATTTAAACTTTCAGGAAAGGTTAAAGATGTTAGACATATTTCCAGGGTCAACATTTCACATGACCTCAATGAGGCAATGGCCTAGTAGTGGGGAGGTGATGGTCTGGTGGTATTATTGCTGGATTGTTCTGGGGACCTGGGTTCAAATCCCACTACGGCAGATGATGGAGTTTGAATTCAATAAATATCTGGAATAGAGAATCTAATGACTGCAAATTGATTGTCAGGAAAAACCCCCATGGTTCACTAATGTCCTTTAAGGAAAGAAACTGCTATCCTTACCTGGTCTGGCCTACATGTGACTCCAGACCCACAGCAATGTGGTTATTCTCAAATACCCGCTGTTGGGAAATTAGGGATGGGTAATAAATGCTGCCTAGCCAGCAACGCCCTCAGCCCATGAATGAATTTTTTAAAAATTGAACTTTTTTTTTGGAAAACCAAAAGAACTGCTGACGCTGGAAATCAGAAACAAAAACAGGAATTGCTGGAAAGGCTCAGCAGGGCTGGCAGCATCTGTGCAGAGAAATCAGAGTTAACATTTCAGGTCCAGAACACTTCCTCAGGACAACCATCAGTTGTGAGGAAGGGTCACTGATTCTAAACGTTAACTCTGATTTCTCTCCGCAGATGCTGCCAGCCCTGCTGAGCCTTTCCAGCAATTCCTGCTTTTGTTCCTGAACTTAATTTTTGCTCTGCCAAAGTATTCTCTTTTTCTAATTTTAGTTAGAAATGGCATTGAGAGATGCTGGATGAAAAGTTGGTTAAAATCAAACACAGGGTTGACAATATACTGGGAACTAGAGGCAAATGAAATGGGCATAGTTCTGATGAGCTCCGGATATCAATTGGAGACAGAGAGACAGTTTGATGATCTGGTGTGGCCTAAATTGGACCAGCTAGCTCATTGATAGAGGCCTCATGTAGGTGAACCGGAGAGGTGTGTGCATGACAGGGTCAAGGAGTACATTTTCCCCTCCCCTGGGCTCCATGTGATGGCTAAAAAAAACAAATCAAGATGAATTTTTTTTGTTGGTTGCTAGTTAGGCCGCAGCCATCATTACAAGTTGCAGGTTGTATTCTTGTTATTAATGCTGCTTAAAGGGCTCAGGTGTTGGATCAATTCTTAACATAAACGAAAGCCCTTATGCTTGTTTCCAGGTTTTGTGCAAGATGTTGAACATTGTTCAAAGCCAGTTAGCTGTTAGACATATTTCAAACATCTTTGGGATGCAAGCAATTTAGGGGAAAATTCATGAATACCCAGATGGACTACATAACCCAAGTTTCTGCCAAAGTTCCAATATCCTCAGACAACACCTTCCAAACCCACTTCCACCTAGAAGAACAACAGCAGCAGATATATAGGAACACGACCGCCTTCAAGTTCACCTCCAAGCCTTCACCATCCTGACTTGGAAATATATCGCCATTCCCTCTCTGTTGCTGGGTCAAAATCCTGGAATTCAGTCCCTAATGGCTTTATGGGGCAATCCATGGCAGGAGGACTGCAACAGTTCAAGAAGGCAGCTCACCACCATCTTCTCAAGGGCAACTAGGGATGGACAAGAAATGCTGGCCATCCAGCGATGCACACATCCCACAAAAACAAACCTCTGATTAGAGAAATTGGCAATATTAATTTTGAAACTCTACTCTCTAGTACTTGAACCTTTTATGTTGTGACACTTTTAACCTCTTTTCAGTTCCATTAAGAAGACTGAGCATTTCATAAGAACAGGAATGGGCCAGTCATCACTTTGTTCCTGTTCCCTTATCCCATTAGATTCAGGTTGATCATTGTTTCAATTCTGCTCCTCCATATCTCTCAGTGTTCCTTCCAAACGAAAATAAAAATGTATGCATTGGCTGAATACACATCAAGTTCAGCTAGGTCACATGAAAAGTTATCGCCAGATAAAACCTTCCCGAATAGTTTAAATATCTAAAAACTAAAATTATTTTCTTGCTTGCCTGACTACTGTCTCTGAGACAACAGTATCCTTCCTACAATTAAGATCATTAGCTTTGCTTCTTGTTCTTCTGGAATTTAGGCAAAATAGAATGTCCGCTCTCATAGGAGATTGCATATTATTATCAGAATATGTGGCCAGATGCTTTGAGGAGCCAAACATAGCAAATAGCTATACCCTTTCTCACTTTTTCCAGTACTGTTCAGAGGGACCAGGTTAAATAGTATTAATTTTAATTAGATGTTCTTATGTTACTTAACAATACTCTTTCCAATTAAGAAGGATAATTCCAATTACCTGATTTGGTGAAACAATTACAGATAAGATAATTCCATCATCTTCATCTGCACTGTTGGGAGATGGCACAAAGACTGGCTCTGATGGATAGTACCCTTTTTCTTTCCAGGTCTGCGCAGAAGAAAAAGAAATAAACACCAATTCACTGTAATACAGTGTTCCTGACATACAAAGTTGTCCCAAGACACTTCACAGAGGCATAAGGAAAGATATTGGATGATGAATCAAAGAAAAGAATGACCTGTTTATTTAGCACATTTCACTATGTCAAGACATCGACAATGTTTTCATAACCATTAACTTACAAAGTACAATTATTGTCTTAATATAGGAAAGCTTGGCTAAAGAGATAAGTTTTAAGGTGAGCTTGAAAATAGTAGATAACGGCAGAGAGGGCTTGAAAAGGGAATTCCAGACCTTGACTACATGGGTTGTGACACAACAGTAACCAATGCAAGGAAATGTGGATCAGCAAGCGCTAGGAAGTGGGCCAGTGGGAAAAGACACAAAGAGGTTTGGATGACCTGAAAATTACAGAAGAATGGACTGTCAATCAGGAAAGTGATGGAATATGAGATCTGAAAGTGACATAGGCATGGATGAGGATTTCAACATCAGATGGGCTCAAGAAAGAAGTAAAGTGAAATTGAAGTAGGAGTATTAACGATGGAGAGATTGTTGGGAGTTTCAGATATTTGAATGAAAGAAACAATTGCTTACTCAAGAATGGATGTCAAACAAGTGGTCTGAGAGCAAAAGTACAACGGTGGGATTGAAAGAGGTTCAAAGTAGTACATAAAGGAATGGAGGTGACAATGGCAGATGCTTGATGGCAATCAAGATCAGAAGAGGAGCTATCAGCACAGCTATCTGGTGACTACTGAAGATGGCCCCAAGGTCAGACAGATCGAACAAAAACAGAAGTTGCTGGAAAAGCTCAGCAGGTCTGGCAGCATCTGTGAAAATCAGAGTTAATGTTTCTGAGGAACCCCAGTTCTGAGGAAGGATCATCGGACCTGAAACATTAACTCTGATTTTCTCTTCACAGATACTGCCAGACCTGCTGAGCTTTTCCAGAAACTTCTGTTTTTGTTCCTAATTTACAGCAGCTGCAGTTCTTTTGGGTTTTATTTAGGTGAGATAGATTGTTCTTAATGTGATTTAAAATGTGTGATTTATATAGACTATGTTTTTAGGGTCTGGATTTCAGGATGGTGTTTGTTACCGTAATGAACATTGTGTTTTTTAACAAAATAAGCTGAGATCAGCCAGCCCTTCAAGAAGAATGCCCTAACCCAATATGTGTCCAACTATGAGGAGCCCCTGGAGAATCAATGGAATAATGAATTTTGAGAAGATTTGTAGCTCAGGTTCAGGTTCTGGATGTGAGTTTGCTCGCTGAGCTGGAAGGTTCGTTTTCAGACGTTTCGTCACCATTCAAGGTAACATCATCAGTGAGCCTCCGGTGAAGCGCTGGTGTTATGTCCTGCTTTCTATTTATCTGTTTAGGTTTCCTTAGGTTGGTGGTGTCATTTCCTGCGTTGGTGATGTCATTTCCTGTTATTTTTCTCAGAGGATGGTAGATGGGCTCCAAATCAATGTGTTTGTTGATGGAGTTCCGGTTGGAATGCCGTGCTTCTAGGAATTCTCGTGCGTGTCTCTATTTGGCTTGTCCTAGGATGGATGTGTTGTCCCAATCAAAGTGGTGTCCTTCCTCATCTGTATGTAAGGATACTAGTGATAGTGGGTCATGTCGTTTTGTGGGTAGTTGATGTTCGTGTATCCTGGTGGCTAGCTTTCTGCCTGTTTGTCCAATGTAGTGTTTGTCACAGTTCTTGCAAGATATTTTGTAAATGATGTTCGTTTTGCTTGTTGTCTGTATAGGGTCTTTTAAGTTCATTAGCTGCTGTTTTAGTGTGTTGGTGGATTTGTGGGCTACCCTGATGCCAAGGGGTCCGAGTATTCTGGCAGTCATTTCGGAAATGTCTTTGATGTAGGGGAGCGTGGTTATGGTTTGTCTGTTTGTTTGGATTTATTGCTGAGGAATCGGCGGACTGTGTTCATTGGGTACCCGTTCTTTTTGAATACATTGTATAGGTGAGTTTCTTCTGCTCTTCGTAGTTCCTCTGTGCTGCACTGTGTGGTGGCTCATTGAAATAATGTTCTAATGCAGCTTTGTTTGTGGGTGTTGGGATGGTTGGTTCTTTAGTTCAGTATTTGGTCCGTATGTGTTGCACAGAGGAACTACGAAGAGCAGAAGAAAATCACCTATACAGTGTATTCAAAAAGAACGGGTACCCAATGAACACAGTCCGCCGATTCCTCAGCAACAAACCCAAACAAACAGACAAAACGGGCCCAGAAACCATAACCACGCTCCCCTACATCAAAGACATTTCGGAAATGACTGCCGAAGATTGAACACTGAAAACCATTAGCTTGTTTTCAGCTCAGCAAAATCAAGGATTCATTCGAATTTTGAAAGCCTAAGATTGAAAGATTTTACAGCAATTTGGAGGAGAGTCAATTGAGGTCAGAAGTGAGTATAGTTTCTGTCCTAATGAGGAGGTTCTTTTTTAGAGCAGGTCAGGGAAACACAGTTACCTCAGTAACATCATCAATGTGCCTCTGATGAAGCCAAAACATCTGTAATCACACACATCGGCTTAACGAGCAAGCCTACAACCTCAGATTAAAACCTGGTTTGGCTATATGTTTAAAGATCTTGCTAACTGTGTACTATGTCTAGATAGCTTGGCTTGTCTTCTTTTGTCTAATAAACTACTGTTGCTAAAGAAAGTCTGTAGCTTTGTGTGACTATGTTTCAGTGACTGACAAATACATTAACTAAAATTTTTAAAAATCTTATCAAGCTAGCTTTCATTCTATGAATCTTACTTGTCCAGTACCGTGACAATTTGGACTCATAACACCATCTACGCCTAAGGCATAGCTACAGAGAATGTCTTTCGTGATCTTGGTATGGATTATATTGGTGCTATTGAGTTGTGAAGTGAAAATCTGATTAGAGGTTCAAATAGAAGTTAGAGGACGTGAAAATATGAAGACAGAAAAGGTAAGAATAGATTTTTGAGAAGGATCTGTGCTGGGGGCATGTCCCTCAAGGAAGAGAAAAATTTACATGTGAGCTAGCTAAGATCAGGAAAACAACTTAAAATAAAGGCTGGACTACTTTTAAAAGTAACTAGCATCAAAGAATATATTTGTAAAAGAGTAATACTTGATGGGAAGTCAAAACTGTGTGCATTGAGAAACATTTTGCTCTAGAAAATGTGCTACTTGAAAACAATTACTTGATAGATAGAAAAGAGTAAATTTGGAATACAATACTCAAGAAATACCTTGATATTCTAATTCAATATTTTCATGACAGCTGGGGACAGAGAGTTCCATTTAACTTACAAACAACAAACAGGCTGTTTACCCCAATAAATCTACACTGGTACTTATGTTCTACACAAGCCTCCTCCCACTTTACCTCATCTAACTGTCATTATCCCTCTTTAATTCTCCTTTGTCTTGTACTCAACTATCAATTATTTTCTAATGAGCAAATATGTTCCTTTCAAAGGCATTTGCAATAAGATAAGATAGGCAGCACTTATTACAAAAATAAATTCCAGTCAAAGGTTTATACCTTAAATTTCTTTGTTTCTACATCCAACTTTATAAGAGAATCTACCATCACATTGTTTGCTCCACATCCATACAAAAATTTGTATTTCTTCGTGTTATACTTTGCATAGTTAATTTGTGGAAACTCCATTCCACCTTCATCCAACAAATCATCATCATGGAGGTTCTCAAACTCACACCAAATCTACAACAAAGAAAAAAGTTACTCATTATGTTTGCCTTCTCTTTTTAAATGTCTCCATTAAACATGGCACTGTCATTTTCCACAAATTATTTGGTACTGAAGAAGCTCAGAACAAATAAAGATTTGTCTAAAATGTCCTTCAAGTAAATCAACATTTGTAAACAGAGTGTTTCAGGGTGTAGACCTTGTGAGATTGTCCACTTTAAGTAATACCAAAATGAAGTCAGTACTACATAACATGGCATTACACCGCTCAATAATGCAGCCTAACTAGCAGATAATCCTGACTCTGCACTTACCCGTTCTACTGTGGTTTTCACTTGTGAAGCTACTAATTTAATTGAATTCAATGCTTTCTTTCCAAGAGAATAAAATTAACGATTCAAAACTTACAAACAAAATTACAAAGGAACAAAATCTTTAGAAATCTCAGCTTTTCAGTTGATAATATCATACAGCTGAACTACAATAAAAATGATTTTTTTCAGTTTTATTCACAATTTATTGAGCAAGTACTGACAGAGCTTTTATTAGTTTTAGGTTGATCAATGAAAAAGTAATTTTGTGTCTATTTCACTTCTGTATTGTCCATGTATTGTAACACTGTTTCAATCATAGGAAATTAAAAAATATATTTCACATTATTAACACATATATTTAAATTTGTATCTCATTACATAAGTGCGCTGACCAAAATGAAAAGTATTTTGAATAAAACTGAATAGATAACCAATAGCGAATATACCTTTCCATCAGCCTTTCTGAATACAACTGCATTGCTGTATGTCAAAGAGTTGAGGTTCTGATCAATAGGTGTGTCAGAGTTGATATTCAAAGGCAAGACAAATCTGCGTGGAAAGCCTTTTGGTAAAGTGTTGTAGACCTAAAATGTAGCAGAATTGTTTAGTCACAGATTCACATTAAGGAGGGAGATAAAAGTTAGTAATAAATGCCTGTGAAAGAAATATTGTGTAGGACATATAGTACGCACAAAACCAGTCTGACAGCATCTGTTGAGAGAGAAAACAATTAATTTTTCAGTTCCAGTGACCCTTCCCCAAAACACTGAAAATGGGACACAAACAAAAACAAAGTTTCTGGAAAAGATCAGCAGGTCCAGCAGCATCTGTAGAGGAGTAAACAGAGTTAACGTTTCGGGACTGGTGACCTTTCCTCAGAAGTGGACCCAAAATACTAACTCTGCTTCCTCCTCCACAGATGTTGCCAGACCTGCTGAGCTTTTCCAGCAACTTTGTTTTTGTTCCTGATTTACAGTATCCACAGTTCTTTTGGTTCTTACTGAAAATGGGTCACTGGAATCAAAATGTTGACACTGTTTTTTCTCCACAGCCTACTGCCAGATTTGTTGAGTTTTTCCGGCAATTTATGTTCTTGTTTCTAATTTTTGGTATCCACAGTTCTGTCTCATTTTTATGTAATAATAGGCAGCTTGTTTAACAATGTAGTTTCATGCCACCTCTATGTTAAAGTTACCCTGTGGTGTTTCAGGATCCACATGGTTGGTATGGTTAGTCAAGGGTTGGTATGGTTAGTGAAGAGTTGTTATGTATCTGTCAGACACATGAATGACATTCCTTGATTTGGCATGGGACAGTCCTTACATGAATATTTTTTTCATTTTTCCTAATCTCTCATATTTCCCTGGTCATATTCTGAAAACATAAAGCAGCAACAGTAGGGAATAACTCGATTTTTCGGATTTCTTGGCTGAAAAATTTCTGCCCTAAGCAAAAATAGTAGTCACACCCATTACACACCACATGCGTTCAACCTTAAATACTCCCAAAACTAGGACATGGTACATAAGAATGCAAAGCGTAGCACAATACTGTGCCTTGATCTCAACTATAATCCTAACTCCCCACTGACATTTCCCACACCAGTCTGTGGTTTTCAGCGTGAAGCAACCAATTTAGTAAAATTCAGTCCTTTGTTTGTATGGGAGTAACATCAAGAATTCAAACTTTACAAGAGCAGTTACAAAGAGGAAAATTTACATTGCACTGTGTAAGCTAGAACTGATTGAAAACATAACAACAACTTGCATTTACATAATGTTCTAGGCATAGTAAAACATGTCCTATTAGCTCACAACAATGTTTTTAAGTAAAATCTGAAAAGTTTTGGGATAGGTGGTAAAACGCTCTTGTCAAAGATATAGATTTCAAGATTTCTTACTGGCTGGAGGTGAAGAAGCAAGGGATTTCCAGGGCTAAGAGCCAGGCAGCTGTAAGCGTTGCTGCCTATGGTGGAAAGGTGAAAGCTGGAGATGAGCAGATGGGTCAGAATTGGGGGAGCACAGAATTCTCAGAACATTTAGGGCTGCAGACAGCAGGGAGAGTTAAAGGGAGTTAAAAACAAAGATGAGAATTTTAAAACAGACATCTTGGACAAGCTGGAGGTCAATGTGGGCTAGCAAGTGCAAGAAATGGGTGAAAGGGATTTCATGTGAGTGAGGATACAAGGAGAAGAGTTTCAATAAGCTCAGGTTTACAGAGGGTGGAAGGTAGGAGGCTGATCGAAATACTCAAGGCCAGGCGGTGAGAAAAGTATGGATGAGGAAATGAGCTAAGGCACAATTAGGGATGGATGATGTTATAGAGAGGTCATCTGGCAGTCCTGATTGATCCGAAATGGACTAGGAAACTCCTCCCATGGCCAAATAGGATCCCAAGATTCTGAAGAGACTGGTTCAACCTCAGATAGTATCCAAGAAAAGGCACTGCAGATTGGCAATGAAAGGGAATTATGCAATTTTTTTTTAAAATTTAAACTATTTTTCTGATCCAACTGTTCAGAGAAATTATTACACTCCTCTGGAGCAGGTGGGACTTGAACCTGGGCTTCCCAGTCCAGGCACATGAACACTACCACCACATTGTTACTAACTAGATTAAAAATGTTGTATTTGACAATTATCAATTTTTGTTATAAGAATCATCCTTAATGATATGGGATGGTAACACTGAGACACAAGAGAGCTGCTATTTTTGTGTTACTCTGTCATTGGGCATTCTGTGCAATTCACTCACACATGTATGTTCATTATTTGTTTAACCAGATGCCAGCAAAATAATCATTCATAGGTAACACAGTGTGGAGCTGGATGAACACAGCAGGCCAGGCAGCATCAGAGGAGCAGGAAAGTTGAGGTTTCAGGTCGGGATCCTTCTTCAGAAATGAGTTGCCGTTCCTGCTCCTCTGATGCTGTCTGGCTTACTGTGTTCCTCCAGCACCATACTGTGTTATCTCTGACTCCAGCATCGACAGTTCTTACTATCTCTGAGCTAGTCATTTATAGATGAAGGCCTAGTGTTTTTATCATCCAGAAACCCACATAATGTTCTGGGGACCCAGGTTTGAATCCTACCATGCCAGATCGTGGAATTTTAATTTAATATAAAAAAATTGTAATTAAGAATCTACTGATGACCATGAAATTATTGTCGATTGTCAGAAAAACCTATCTGGTTCACTAATGTCCTTCAGTGAAGGAAATCTGCCATCTATACTTGGCCATCTACATGTGACTCCAGACCCACAACAATTGACTCTTTCAATTGCCCTTTGAAATGGCCTACCAAGCAAATCAGTTGTACTAATTTTACAAATTCTCAAAGAAATGAAACCGGATGGATCACCTGGCATCTACCAAGGCATCAGAAAAGGCAACTGCAGAAACATCTTTGTCGACCCTGCAAAGTCCTACTGACATTTGGGGGCTACTGCCAAAATTGGGAGAGCTTTCTCACAGGCATATCCCCCATTCAACACTACCATCAAGCCAGGGGATCAACCCTGGTTGAATGGAGAGTGCAGGAGGATACGTCAGGAGCAGCACCAGGCATATCTGAAGATGAGGCATCAACCCGGTGAAGCCACAAAACAGGACCATTTGCATGCCAAACAGTACAAGCAGCAAGTGTTAGACAGAGCTAAGCAATCTCGCAACCAAAGGATAAGACCTTCACTCTGCAGTCCTGCCACATGAATGTTGGAGACTCCACAAATATCCCCATCCACAATGATAGAAGAGCCCAGCGTATCAATGCAAAAGATAAGGCTAAAACTTTTGCAGCAATCTTCAACCAGAAGTACTCAGTGGATGACCCACCTCGACCTCCTCCAGTGATCCTCAGCATTACAGATACAATTCTTCAGTTAATTTGATTCACTCCATGTGATATCAAGAAAGACCGCAGGCCCTGACAACATTCCAGCAAACGTACTAAAGGCTTGTGCTCCAGAACTTGCCACACCCTTAGCCAAGCTGTTCCAGTCCAGTTACAACACTCGCATCTACCCAACAATGTGGAAAATTGCCCAAGTAAGGTTAATATTTTGCCGCACAAGAATGGCTGAAGCTAACTTCTTACACTGAATTGCCTCCCACTATGAAGAGCATGAAGCACCCACATTCACAAACATGAATAACCCAACTGAAATGGGATTCATCGCTCAAGCCATCCATACACCAAGGTAATGATGCAACAATATTTTACACTAACCACTTCTCCTGGCAAAAAGAAAATATGAGCTCAAAGCTCCTTCTGTCACTAAGATATAATTTAGTTATGTTTCCGTTTTACAAGGCAAATGTATAACTTCTATCTCTACAAACAATAAGGATCTGTTAGAATATTTCTGTAATGTGTAGTGTTTGGGAACAAAGGAATATTAATGCTGAACCCGCAATCTATCCAATGCCAAAGACTGTATAGCACAAGGAACCACTGATGCACTGAAACCGTAAAAGATCATTTATTTATCACCTCATCCAATGCTTCTCCAGACTGACGCAAATTTTGGAGATTTATGTTATGTATAACATTGCCATTGTCAAAGCTGCAGAGATCGAGAACAATAAAGCCATCATCTTCAAAAGCATTGATATGATGGAATGTACTGAAGGCTTTGCTGTAATACTTGAAGGGAACCATCTGTAAAGGAATATGGAAATGTTTAGATATACGGAAGAGCTATTTGGCTCAAAAACCCAATGACAAAACTAACTTTAAAATTATAAATTTATTCATGAATATGTTTCATTATTGCAGAATACCAAACCACGTTTATTCTACCTTTATCCTTGCTTTGAAAGCATCATAAATTATTAGTCCCAACAATGCATGAAAGGTTGATAAATCATTAATGCGAACTAGCAGATGTTTACAAAACAGAATGACCTTATGACTGTGCAGTTAGTAAACCTGCAGCTTCTTTCTTTGTTAACTGTATGACCCTAGCATCCCATTTTTAGAATCACACATCTTGCACCCCACCACTAAATCAGGCCTGACTGGGATGGTGAATAAAATGTTGTCAACACTTTTCTCATACCTCTTTTCAAGACAGGATTGTTGAGCACATTCAGGGGCATTTTAACTCTCAGAAAGTCGTCAACATGGAAGTTTAAAATTTGATCAGTGCACTCTCTGCTCACTTCCCATTCCACATTCATTTTAATGCCATGGTGTTCTCGGCGAAAATAAATTTCAAGTCTTAACGACCATTGCGCTGCTCTTTTGTGAAAAAGTGACAGACCGAGAGAGAGAGAGGGAGAGAGGTTTAACCTGACGGTCACCACACGTGAAGAGTTTCAAAGGCCGTTGTTTAGCTTAACTATGAGCGGAATGAATTAATTTAAACGTGTGCCAAGAGGACTTTCATGCAATTTTAACTGCTTACTGAGCACAATGGTTGACCATGAATAAGGACATGGGAGAGCTCAAGCCCTAAAATTAAATTATTGACCTTGACATTGAGTCCAGAGGGCTGCAGGGTCCCCAAGTGGAAAATGAGGTCCCCAAGTGGAAAATGCACTGAGATTCACTGGAGCACTGCAACAAGCCTGAGACACAGATGTTTGCAGGATGTTGGTCTTGTTATCAAATAGTCTGCCATTACACAGAGCCCATTGTCAGCCACTAACAGTCCCCATTAACAGCTATTCACCCTTCTAGCCAGATTGTTATCTATTCCTTTGTCTATCCAACTGTCCTCTCTCTGGGCCACATATAGTTTACTCCCTAACCTTCCCCACCCCCACACCCACCCCCAGTCTATCTTCTGTTTAAAAAACATTTTCCGAGCTAACATCAGTTCTGAGGAAGGCTTACTCTACCTGAAATGTTAACTCTGATTTCTCTTCACAGATGTGGCCAGACCTGCTAAGTTTTTCCAGCTATTTCTGATTTTGTTTCTGATTTACAGCATTCACAATTCTTTTTGGTTTTTTTATTCACCATGGATACTACACTCAATGCTACCTGAATGCTCCCAGCTAAGTCCGTTGAGTGAGTTTAAGACTGATATTTGTGAAGCCAGATCTGTTCCTCAAGGCTCAACAACAGCCTGTCACACAGACTACACTGCTCTATCAAATATGGCTTGACTGAGATTAGCTATCTCAGCAAAGACCAGCAATCGAACTGGGATACTTTTTACTTGGATCGCTCATTCTTTAAACGGAGATGTGTATTTGCAACCATCAATTGAGTTCCATGGCCACTTCCTTAATAGTTATGTTTCTCTTACATAATTTGTCAGTATCCAGCCATAACAGCAGCTGAGTGACTTATTCAAAGGCCTGGCCTAATGTTGCTTTTGTTTTAAACACACAGAAAACATGCAATTAATGCTGCTTTTGGTTTAAACATACAGAAAACATGCAAAAGCACAGCGTCTCCTGCCTGCTCAAGCTTTTCCTCCTTCCAGTGGTAAAATACTTAGTCCCTGTGTGCAGCTTCCAGGGTGGATAACAGGATATGTGTGATACATGGCTGTGTAAACTGGGTCATATTTGTTTGGTCACATTGACTAACTTTATCCACAACATAAATAGGCTTGCTTGCTGTTGATCGGGCACACGTGAAATCGCAAAAAAGTTGAAAGGGTCACTTCAAGTAACTGCAAACATTGCAACTTGTGTATTGAAAACAATCTTCAAAGGTAGTGCAGTAATGGCAGCGAATTACCTCTCCTGAATGTTTATTAGCTACATGCATGACAGTGTTGAGTTCTGGCTCCCAGTTTAGTGCATGGTTCAAACTTTTGCCCCTGAACTTGGACGTAAGAATTTTCAGTACATTTATTTTCAGAGGTTGCTCAACAAAGATGATATAGTTCTTGGACATGCCTGTCACGGAAAAAATCATCACCATTAGTATATTTTTATGGAGTCCAATTCATCCATTCATAATTTTACAATTTTTGTATGTGTGAATTTCGTAACCCTAGTAAGAAAGAAAAGAAGCCCCACAAGAGACAGATGACGGTGGTATGCATAAACTGAGGGTCAGCGCATCTCAGGTGGGGGGTGCCTTTCAGAACTTTGTGGTATCCTCAGTCTGGTGAGGGAAGTGAACCTATGTTGGTGGTATTTTGCTAAATCACAAAGTTCGCAAAGAATGGAGACAGATGCAAGGCTCGTCTCAAGCGGCTGTGTGATTCAGGACTCTATGCTCCACAGGCTGTTTCCTGGGACACACGCTGAGACAAACATTGACTACAGCTGGAGGACCATCAACTCAGTGAAAGATGTTCTTTAGTCTGCCTGAAACTTGTTGGTCGTCCAGGACAAAGAGTTGACCTTGACTGAGTGCTGCAGACTGGCACATTCCATGGTCCAGGACCCCAAGCTGAGGGACACACTAAAGTTATGGGAAGGTGCTACCAAGGCTCAGAGGGGGAAGACCACCATCCAAAGTCTTAAGAAGGGTCTATTCAGTTATCAAACCCTCTCAGTACCTCAGACTACATAAATGATGTCTGACATTAGTAAGTAATGCCTTTGGTTTTTGCAGCTGTAAGTCATTCGAAGGGAATATATCATCATCCGAACATTCCTTAGAAATTAATAAAAAGCAAAATAAAGGTACTCCTTTGATAGAGATAACAAGGTGTAGAGCTGGATGAATACAGCAGGCCAAACAGCATCAGAGGAGAAGGAAAGCTGACGTTCCGGGTCTAGACCCTTCTTCAGAAATGGATAGAGTTGTATGTTGTCCTTTGATAGAGTTGTCTGGTTCATTTGGTCTTTGTCGGAGGAAAATTTACAAGTCAAGTCACAATCTATGCTAGTAATAAGTAGTTATGTCAAACCAAAGCTGTGGTAGTAAGAAGGCTTCATGCTGTCCACTGGTGTAATGCCACAAACAATTCTGGCGCCTTCAAGTGTCTCCCCATCATCTGACTTCTGCGGAGGGACTGCAATGATGTTATAGATTGTGCCTATGAAACAAAACATACATATGAAATGACAGGATATTCCATTCGGTCTGGCAATTCTGCTTGGGTTTCAAACCGCATGTGTCACCAAACTCAATTCTGTACACACCCCATAACCTTTATTATTCTTTATTCACCAATGACAATCATTCTTGAAAGAACTATTGAACTGATGTGGTTTGTGATAGAGAATTCATTTTCAAAACACCCTCAGTTTAACAAGATATTTTCCAGTCACACCTTAATTTTTTGCACAATTCTCTTAAACCTCTGGACTTTTGTTATCACATCAGCAATCAGTGCAGCCAACCTATTATCACTTATGTTATCATGACCCCTCATGCAGAACTTTATTGAGTCACCTCTCAGCTCCAGTTAAAAAAAGTCTTTATTTTCTATCTGCTTATCAAATATCTATCAGGTTGTCAAGCACAGGGTTTTCTTATGTTATCAAGATACAATGCTGTTGAAACTTCAACAAAAACAGAAAAATACTGTGGCAACGGGAATATGTCAGAGACTAAGAATTCTGCAGTGAGCACCCATCTGCCCAAGCCTATCCACCATATTAGAGGTTCAAGTCAGGATGAAATACCACTCCCTTGCCTTAGTAGATGCAGTTCCTGCAACACTCAAGAAACTTGACACTATCCAGGGCAAAGCAACTTATTTACTTGGCATGCTGTCGACCACCTTCAACATTTAATCCCTTCACTACCAGTGCACAGTATGTGTCATCTATAAGATGCATTGAAGTGACTCACCAAGGATCCTTAGACAGTACCTTCCAAACCCATGAACAAAAACAAAGTTGCTGGAAAAGCTCAGCAAATCGGGCAGGATCTGTGGAGGAGAAAACAGTTAACGTTTTGGGTCCGGTGACCCTTCCTCAGAACTGATGGCAGCTGGGAAAACGTCATTTTCTATGCTGAAAATAGGGAGGTGGGTGGGGTAGGGAGTAAACGATAAGATAGAGCCCAAAGAGAGAGAAAGATAGTTGGACAGACAAAGGAGATGCTAACGATCAGGCTGTGAGGGTGAGTAGTTGTTAATGGGGACTGTTAGTGACTAACAACAGGGGGTGTGTAATGGCAGGGTATGTGGTAACATGGCCTGTTGTGTGGGGTAGAGGGCTGGGAAATGGGACAGTTTAGGCCCTAAAATTATTGAACTCAATGTTGAGTCCAGAGGGCTGTAGGGTCCCCAAGCAGAAAATGAGGTGCTGTTCCTCCAGCTTGCATTGGGCTTCACTGCAACACAATAGCAAGGCGGAGACGCAGATGTTGGCCAGAGAGCAGAGTGGTGCATTGAAGTGGCAGGCAACAGGTAGTTCAGGGTCTTTTTTGCAAGCAAAACGTAGATGGCCTGCGATTCGTTTCCCCAATGTAGAGGAGACCACATTGTAAGCAGCAAACGCAGTAGACTAGATTCTGGGAAGTTCAGGAGAAGTGTTGCTTCACCTGGAAGGTATGTTCGGGCCCTTGGATAGTGGGGAGGGAGGAGGTAAATGGGCAGGTGTTACACCTTTGCCGGTTACAGGGGAAGGTGCCATAGGGCTGTGGGGAGGTGTTGGGGGTGAAGGAAGCGTGGACCAGGGTGTCCCATAGGGAACAGTCCCTGCAGAAAGTGGACAAGGGAGAGGAGAGGAATATGTGTCTGGTGATGGCATCTTGCTGAGGTGGCAGAACTAGCTTCTGACGATCTTCTGGATGCGGATGCTGGTGGGATGGTAGGTGAGGATAAGGGGAACCCTATCGCTGTTGCAGGAGAGAAGAGAAGGGGTGAGGGCAGAAGTGCAGGAGATGGGTCGGACCCGATTGAAGGCCCTGTCGACATCTCTACCATCTAGAAGGACAGGGCAGTACATACATGGAAACGCCACCATCTGCAAGTTTCCCTTCAAGTCACACACTATCCTGACTTAGAAATAATGTTGCCTTTCTTTACTGTTGCTGAGTCAAATTCCTGGAATTCCCTTCAAAACATTACTCTCAGAATCCCACAGTGCACGGACTAAAGCAGTTCATGGTGTTACCTCACCACCATATTCTCCAGCGGAATTCGGGATTGATATTAAATACTGGCCTAGCTAGTGACATCCACATCACATTGACAAATAAAACGAAATAAAATTTTGATTCCAATAATGGCACAGTATTTAAGTATCCAGTGTGGAACTGAGGAACAGAGAATATTCTACAGCTGTTATATTGTCTAATTTCAATGAAATTAACATGGCAACAACAGTGTCTCATTGATGAAAAAGCAACAAGAGAATGTTTAAGCACTAAAAATGAACAGTTTAAAATTAGAATCTTGAGCAATTTGAGGAGGCACACATGAACTGAAAATCTCACAGAAACAGAATGTCAGTGTTCTGTGATTTTAACACTTACTGTTTCACAGTAAATTGTCAGAATAAGCAGTTTATACGAGAAAATGACCATAATATATGGTGTGAGAATGTTCTGAATGAATGTGAGAATCTACTGTTAAGGCAAATTGCTAGGCACAAGTTTTTGGATGTAATATTCCACCTGAACTTAGTTTAACCAACAGAAATAATTGTGCAGAAACAACAGTCCAATTCTTTCAGCTCTTAATGGGACGTTGGTTGGGTGAAATTTTTGAAAAGAGGCAATCTTTACATGTTAGAATAATTTTATGTTTGACCTGTAGCTGGCTGCATAGGACCAATGCTGAGACAACCTGTGAACAGACAGATAATGTACTGTCCCATAAAATGTAAAATTGCACAATCATAGAACTATATTCAGGCTGTGTCTGGTTAGTCTTTCTAAAGGGCACTTACTGTGCCATCCCAGGAAGGAGAATCATGGATGTTAGTGCGGATCCTACTACACTGTGAACTAACAAGAAGAGTCTGAGTGATAAACGATGCACCGGACTCCCTCTCACAGGAAAATGGGTATCCGACAAAGCTACATAATTGGAATGTGACCAGCTCCAAAGGGATTCCTGTCCATTGTTTGTAGAGATGACATATGGTTTTATGTTGTTACAGGGCAAATTTACCATTTTTTCCATATGAATTGCCCATATTGTAGGTTGTCCCATCAGGATCGTAATGTGGATGGGCTGTTGCTCCATTGACTGCGATAAATTTGGTCCAATCCACCTAGCAACAAAATATGATTTTGGACACAGATGAAGAGCTACCCAGCAATAAAAACATAAATTCACTGATAAAGATCACTTTTATAACAGTAAAGCATTTTGGTTGCTTGTCATGTACTTTTGAATAAATGTACTATGTTTATAATGGAGCAGATTGCTTGCTCTGCCTTAAGTTAACTAAATGGAACATAAAATACAAGGCTCATCTATATACCATTGATATCTGGGCCAGAACCTTTAGACACGTTTGACGGCTCAATCAAATTTCCACATTTGTGACAGCACCTGGGAGAGTAGGGTTTGATTTCCAGGTCATTATAAGACCATAACATAAAGAAGCAGAATTTGGCCATTCAGCCCATTGAATCTGCTTTGCCGATCAATCACAGCTGATATGTTTCTTAATGTTTCTCATTCTCCTGCCTTCTCTCCATAACCCTCGATCCCCTTACCAAACAAGAACCTATCTATCTCTGTCTTAAAGACACTCAATAACTTGGCCTCCACAGCCCTCTGTGACAATGAGTTCCACAGACTAACTAGCCTCTGGCTGAAGAAATCCCTCCTCACTTCAGTCTGAGGCTGTATCCTTAGGTCCTAGTCTCTAATACTAGTGAAAACATCTTTCCCGCATCCACTCTATCCAGGCTTCTCAGTATTTTGCAAATTTCAATCAAACTCCTCCTCATCCCTCTAAACTCCATTGAATACAAACCAAGAATCCTCAACCGCTCCTCATATGCCTAATTCTTCATCCCTATGATCATTCTTATAAACCTCCTTTGGACCCATCTAAAGCTAGCACATCCTTTCTTAGGTAAGGGGCCAAAACTGCTCACAATTTTCCACATTCAGTCTGACCAGAGCCTTATACAGCCTCAGCAGTACATCCCAGCTCTTGTATACTAGTCCTCTTGAAATGAAATTGCATTTGCCTTCCTAACTGCCAACTGAACCTGCAAGTTAACAAAGAAAATTCTGAACACGGACTCTCAAGTCACTTTGTGTTTCAGACAAAAAAGCCTTTTTCAATTTAGAAAACAGTCTTTTCTTCTTGCCCAAGTGCATAGCCTCACAATTTCCCACATTATCTACCCACTCTCTGAGCCTGTCTGCAGCCATCCTAGTGAATTTTAATTACTTCCCAAAAGTGTTCATCAAACAAGAATAGTGTCTGTCTTTCACAAAAAGAGGACCACAGCAAAGAAGCTTCCAGCAAACTAACTTCAACAAAAAGTAAATCTGCACAAGTGCATTGGGTAATCAAAGCACCACAGCCAGTTCTAATATAGCTGAGAATTACCCACATAGTCTAAGGCTTTGATATAAATGTGATAGACATGGTGGAAAAACAGGAAGGGTTGAAAACAATAGATCACCTTTGTTCAATTTAGCACTGAGGTCACATATATGAGTCATAATAGGCACGCTTCACACTTTTAACCAAGGGAGATCAAACACTTTTCATAAATTATATTATGTTTCCTAAGTTTCTGCACTTGACATAATTGTACCAATAACCTGAAAAATAAACAAATATGCAAATCAAAAATACTAACTTTTTGAAGGTTAGGTTTTTACACCCAAGTCGAAGGTTTGTTCTTCACACTTAATCTAATGCAGCAATGAAGTAAAGCTTACCTTTTCTACTGTGTCAAGGGTATTGGGATTCACTTTATGGATAAAATTAGTTTCTGTGGTCGCATAATAATCTCCTTTGTATCGTGCAAAGTTAACACTGGCGTTATCAGTTGCTTCGAAAACAAAATATTTCAAACATTAGTTTTGATCCTCACATAGTTTCAAAGATCAACTGCGTTTCTGAATGCTTGGCACATACTTGGTATTTCAAATTTGCTGATGAATCTTGCGAAAATGTTTTTGCAAGGGTCGGGCATTGCTAAAGTTCCAAACTCAGAAACCATGATACGGTTGTTTGCACTATTGGTCTGATAGGTTTCACTGCGTAGAAACTTGCTCATGTAGGTTACATTACCATCTTCAATTCTGAAGTGATGCATCAAAGCCATACCGTCAAACCAATGAGTGTACCTAAAGAAAGAGAGACCTGACATTTATTAAGTAGTGCTTACTTGTATATTATATAGTTTGATTCATTATTGTTTGTAAATGTATTATAGCATGCATATATGTAAGAAGGCCTGACAGATTGATACATTGTACTAACATACAACAAAGAACTGCAAATCAAAAGCAGAAAATGCAGGAGAAACTCAGCAGATCTGGCAGCATTTGTGGAGAGAGCAACAGAGTTAGCATTTCAAATCCAGCGACCTTTCTTTAGATCCCCTCTGAAGTGGGGTCCCTGGACACAAAACATTAACTCTGTTGATCCAGTACTTTCTGTTTTTATTTGATAGATTTTACACTTTGTTTCCAATCTTTAATAGTCCACCCTGTACACTTTTTGCCAGGAATAACTTTAGATGATGAGTGAAGATAATTTGAATAATATAACTCTGCGACATTGTTCCAATCATTTTTCCTTCATGTCACCTATAGAAGGTGTACCAAACTTTCTATTCTTAGCAGCCGCGCAACTTAATCAAAAACTAAAAGCATCTGGCAAACGGTGGAGAGTGAGCTTGACTCAGTGACACTGGCCAACATCAATAAAGAAGCCTTACCACGGAAAGTATAATTCTGCGCAAATAATGTACTTTCGCTGGAACTTCCATTGTGGATGGCAATGATTCAGATAACAGTGAACTCTCCTGGATACCAACCAATGTCAAGGACTAAAGCAGTTCACGAAGGGCTAGAAGTTAATGATGATATTCGACAACTGCATGGGAAAATGGGCTGGGAAAGTTAATAATGACACTTGACAAGCTGCATGACCTCGAATGGGTCCTGTGAACATTCCTTTATGGGCCGAAGACGACAACTGCAGCTTGTTTATCTGAAGCTGTGTTTTCTGTGCTGGCCAGAAGTTGTGTCTTCTGCAGTTGTTTTTTCTGTGCTTTGTTGTTAGTTACACTGTATAAGAGAGGGAGTTTCATTCCAAGTTGTTGGACTTTGACTCAGATTGGAATCGTGAACGGTGCAAGGAACAAGCTCAGCCTCCAGACCAACCATCAATCGCAGGGTCCCTGACGGGCAGAAGGGGGTGAAGCTTACTGTTTCTTTCTTCTCTTTTTTGTTCACTTAATAAATGTTCCTTTCTTTTCCACCTTTTATTATTACTCAATAAATGTTCATATTTAAGCAAATTGCTGTTGTCCAGCCTTCAGCTAACTACATTTAACCGAATCAGAAAATAACTGCTTAGATACACTCTGTGATCCAAGATAGTTGCGCTCCTGTATAGGAGACAAGTCCACTTGAACCTCAGGAAGAAATCTACACAGCTGAGCCGATAGGCCACGTAATATTCAGAAGGAAAACAGCAGCAGAAAATGCAGGAACTTTAATCATAGGGTTTATGATCTTGTAATGCTATTCACCTTCTCCGGACTAAAAAGGGAATAAATTCGTTGGCATTTAACAATGTCATTGGATTTAAAATGCTAACTCTGTTTCTCTTTTTGCATATGTTGCCAGACCCTGCTGAGTTTCTCCAGCAGTCTCTGTTTTTATTATATTTTATTTCTCCAGCATCTGCAGTACCTTACTTTTATTTAGGGATGAACTGAATTTGAGGAGTCTTATTTCTGATACATCTTTCAATTCATCTAATAAAATTCTTGTTTTCCTTTTTTGCACTCTCACAACTTAATCTTTCTTTCTGTCTCCTGATCTTTCTTTTCTCAATGCGACTTCAAGTTATGTTATTTCCTTCACGTTAATTGCTACATTAAAGGGACTATATAAATGCAAGCTATAGGGTTCTCATGGTGCACTGGTGATATCCCTACCTTTGGGACAGAAGGTCCAGATTAAAGTCTCCCCTACTTTGGAGGTGTGTCTTAATATGTCTGTACAAGTTGATTAAAAATATGCATAACTGCAGTTGTTGCTTTTTAAGACACAGGCTGTGATCCCATGGTTCATGCAAGATTCAAGCTGTCCCATTTTGCTTGTTGTGCCATGACTAATTTGCAATCCTTGGAAGTTGCAACAAATGATTGTCAAAGTCAAATTTGAGAGGAAAACTGTATCCCCCAGA
Organism: Stegostoma tigrinum; assembly: GCF_030684315.1. Classification (NCBI taxonomy): domain Eukaryota; kingdom Metazoa; phylum Chordata; class Chondrichthyes; order Orectolobiformes; family Stegostomatidae; genus Stegostoma; species Stegostoma tigrinum. The sequence continues at coordinate 6,393,595 of NC_081385.1, read as the reverse complement.
GCACGGTGCAGCAATGGTGGCTCAGTGATTAGCACTACTGCGTCATAGGGCTAGGGGCCTGGGTTCAATCCCACCCTCAGATGACTGTCTGTGTAAAGTTTGCTCATTCTCCCTGAGTCTATGTGGATTTCGTCTCACAATCCAAAAGATGTGCAGACTAGGTGAATTGGCCATGCTAACCTGTACGTAGTGTCTGCAGATGTATAGGTAAGGTGGATTGGGAAATACAGGGTTATAGGGTGGGTCTGGGTGGAAAGCCCTCCACAGGATTAGCGCGCACTTGATGGGCTGAATGGTCTGCTTCAACCCTGTAGGGATCCTATGACACTCTACCACAAAGATAGTAGGAACTGCCGATGCTGGAGAATCTGAGATAACACGGTGTGAAGCTGGATGAACACAGCGGGCCAAGCAGCATCAGAGGAGCAGAAAAGCTTGATGCTTCAGGTCGGGACTTCTGAAGAAGGGTCCCGACCTGATACGTCAAGCTTTCCTGCTCCTCTGATGCTGCTTGGCCCGCTGTGTTCATCCAGCTTCACATACTCTACCACAAGCTGTTTTATTGGGAATGGGAAATGGGAACTCCACTTCAAATGTCTAAGATAGGCTGCAACCAAATGATCTGTTTCATATTTTGGAAATTACGGTTGATAGCTGGAATTAACATAAAAACATTTTAATTAACCTGTCATGACACAATTCTAGGATAATAAAATGTGAGGCTGGATGAACACAGCAGGCCAAGCAGCATCTCAGGAGCACAAAAGCTGACGTTTCGGGCCTAGACCCTTCATCAGAGAGGGGGATGGGGGGAGGGAACTGGAATAAATAGGAAGAGAGGGGGAGGCGGACCGAAGATGGAGAGTAAAGAAGATAGGTGGAGAGGGTGTAGGTGGGGAGGTAGGGAGGGGATAGGTCAGTCCAGGGAAGACGGACAGGTCAAGGAGGTGGGATGAGGTTAGTAGGTAGCGGGGGGTGCGGCTTGGGGTGGGAGGAAGGGATGGGTGAGAGGAAGAACAGGTTAGGGAGGCAGAGACAGGTTGGACTGGTTTTGGGATGCAGTGGGTGGGGGGGAAGAGCTGGGCTGGTTGTGTGGTGCAGTGGGGGGAGGGGACGAACTGGGCTGGTTTAGGGATGCAGTAGGGGAAGGGGAGATTTTGAAACTGGTGAAGTCCACATTGATACCATATGGCTGCAGGGTTCCCAGGCGGAATATGAGTTGCTGTTCCTGCAACCTTCGGGTGGCATCATTGTGGCACTGCAGGAGGCCCATGATGGACATGTCATCAAGAGAATGGGAGGGGGAGTGGAAATGGTTTGCGACTGGGAGGTGCAGTTGTTTGTTGCGAACTGAGCGGAGGTGTTCTGCAAAGCGGTCCCCAAGCCTCCGCTTGGTTTCCCCAATGTAGAGGAAGCCGCACCGGGTACAGTGGATGCAGTATACCACATTGGCAGATGTGCAGGTGAACCTCTGCTTAATGTGGAATGTCATCTTGGGGCCTGGGATGGGGGTGAGGGAGGAGGTGTGGGGACAAGTGTAGCATTTCCTGCGGTTGCAGGGGAAGGTGCCGGGTGTGGTGGGGTTGGAGGGCAGTGTGGAGCGAACAAGGGAGTCACGGAGAGAGTGGTCTCTCCGGAAAGCAGACAGGGGAGGGGATGGAAAAATGTCTTGGGTGGTGGGGTCGGATTGTAAATGGCGGAAGTGTCGGAGGATAATGCGTTGTATCCGGAGGTTGGTAGGGTGGTGTGTGAGAACGAGGGGGATCCTCTTGGGGCGGTTGTGGCGGGGGCGGGGTGTGAATAGAATACACCTCCTCCCACCCACCCTCCTGCAAAAATTCCATCCCCTATTCCCAATTCCTCCGCCTCCGCCGCATCTGCTCCCACGATAAGACATTCCACTCCCGCACATCCCAGATGTCCAAGTTCTTTAAGGTCCGCAACTTTCCCCCCACGGTGATTGAGAACGCCCTTGACCGCGTCTCCCGCATTTCCCACGACACATCCCTCACACCCCGCTCCCGCCACAACCGCCCCAAGAGGATCCCCCTCATTCTCACACACCACCCTACCAACCTCCGGATACAACGCATTATCCTCCGACACTTCCGCCATTTACAATCCGACCCCACCACCCAAGACATTTTTCCATCCCCTCCCCTGTCTGCTTTCCGGAGAGACCACTCTCTCCGTGACTCCCTTGTTCGCTCCACACTGCCCTCCAACCCCACCACACCCGGCACCTTCCCCTGCAACCGCAGGAAATGCTACACTTGTCCCCACACCTCCTCCCTCACCCCCATCCCAGGCCCCAAGATGACATTCCACATTAAGCAGAGGTTCACCTGCACATCTGCCAATGTGGTATACTGCATCCACTGTACCCGGTGCGGCTTCCTCTACATTGGGGAAACCAAGCGGAGGCTTGGGGACCGCTTTGCAGAACACCTCCGCTCAGTTCGCAACAAACAACTGCACCTCCCAGTCGCAAACCATTTCCACTCCCCCTCCCATTCTCTTGATGACATGTCCATCATGGGCCTCCTGCACTGCCACAATGATGCCACCCGAAGGTTGCAGGAACAGCAACTCATATTCCGCCTGGGAACCCTGCAGCCATATGGTATCAATGTGGACTTCACCAGTTTCAAAATCTCCCCTTCCCCTACTGCATCCCTAAACCAGCCCAGTTCATCCCCTCCCCCCACTGCACCACACAACCAGCCCAGCTCTTCCCCCCCACCCACTGCATCCCAAAACCAGTCCAACCTGTCTCTGCCTCCCTAACCGGTTCTTCCTCTCACCCATCCCTTCCTCCCACCCCAAGCCGCACCCCCTGCTACCTACTAACCTCATCCCACCTCCTTGACCTGTCCGTCTTCCCTGGACTGACCTATCCCCTCCCTACCTCCCCACCTACACCCTCTCCACCTATCTTCTTTACTCTCCATCTTCGGTCCGCCTCCCCCTCTCTCCCTATTTATTCCAGTTCCCTCCCCCCATCCCCCTCTCTGATGAAGGGTCTCGGCCCGAAACGTCAGCTTTTGTGCTCCTGAGATGCTGCTTGGCCTGCTGTGTTCATCCAGCCTCACATTTTATTATCTTGGAATCTCCAGCATCTGCAGTTCCCATTATCTATGACACAATTCTAGAACAGGTTTAGGTTGAACCTAGACCTCCAGCCCAGAGGGGGGGGGGGTCATTGGCATCATGCTGTATCCACCTGAACCATCCAGGCTTGTTTGCAGCTGAATACCAACTTAATGCTCATCACTTGAAAACAGTGAACTCCCAAGTGATACACAATTGATCTAAAGTGCAGCAATACAGTAGTATCATTTCAATCAATCTGTTCTCCTATGAAAATGGCTATTGTTACTGCTGTTCAACCCTCTTCAGATCACCCATAGTTCTTTTCTGTAATATCATACATAGAAGGACACACTTACTTGTCATTTCCAAACTCAAATTTTCCAGGTCCATTTCTCAGCAGATTTCCTCTTAACCATTTAGGAATTTCCCCTTTGACTTTCACTGGAATGGGTTCAGGGGTTTCTTCCACAGTCATTAACAGAGGTGCTATACTCTCTAGTCCCTTTCTCCTGTTGTAGTATATGGATTCCTTCTTTACCTTTGGAAAGAGGTGCCTCAGACCTGAAACAAATACACTTCAGAAAGAGTGATCAGAGATAATGGGAACTGCAGATGCTGGAGAATCCAAGAAAGCCAAGTGTGGAGCTGGACAAACACAGCAGGCCAAGCACCATCTCAGCAGCACAAACGCTGACAGTTCGGGCCTAGACCCTTCATCAGAGAGCATCCCAAAACCAGCCCAGCTCGTCCCCTTCCCTCACTGCATCCCAAAACCAGCTCAGCTCTTCCCCTCCCCCCACTGCATCCCAAAACCAGTCCAGCTTGTCCCCGCCTCCCTAACCTGTTCTTCCTTTCACCTATCCCTTCCCACCTCAAGCCGCACCTCCATTTCATACCTAATAACCTCATCCCCTCTCCTTGACCTGTCCGTCTTCCCTGGACTGACCTAACCCCTCTCTACCTCCTCACCTATACTCTCCTCTCCACCTATCTTCTTTTCTCTCCATCTTCGGTCCGCCTCCCCTTCTCTCCCTATTTATTCCAGTTCCCTCTCCCCATTCCCCTCTCTGATCAAGGGTCTAGGCCTGAAACGTCAGCTTTTGTGCTCCTGAGATGCTGCTTGGCCTGCTGTGTTCATCCCGCTCCACACTTTGTTATCTTACTTCAGAGAGAAATTCTTTTATGATACAGTTCTGACATTGACAGTGAACTGTAGTCCTTGTACTGGGCCTTTTCAGCATTTATTCTGCATGACAGTGTGTGCCTGTACAAAATATATTTTGCATTGTAAAATGCTTCAGGAAGCCGCAGTTTAGTCTAAGAAATGCAGGAAGTGAATATTTGACACACCAAATCTTTGCTAGTGCAAGCTCCACTTCAATACCATCTGTTCCAGTCATTTCATTTCCTCATGCCCTTTGTTCATTTTCACCAAGTATTTGCACAGTTTTCTCTTTGTTGTCTGGCTTCCATATTCATTAATGCAATCCATATTCAAATAACACTTTTCGTGAAGAAAATCCAAATAATAGCCTGGATCTTGAGTTGCCTACTTCAATGCAGCTGACAGCAATTTCTTGAGTAATGCACAGTTAATTGCAGAAATCCTAAAGCTAATGCCAATGATTCTATGCATAACCTGTAGGTGCTCAGATGACGTACTTCTGGTTTCAAATCAATTATAAATAACTGAGCAGATGCAAACGTGATTTTTTAATGTTATTAGCATTGAAATTATTTTTCAGATTCCGAGGATTAATGAAGTGAAATTCAAAACATACTTTGTCGGTACAAGAATCATAGATGCCCCTGACTTAACGAGCTTCTGGCTTATGAAAGCTTGTACTTAAAAACAAAGTCCTGTATTACCATTAATTTTAAGTATTTGACATGCAAAAGTTTGGTTGTATGTACAAAAACATATGTTATATTGAACTGTACTGTGTTCCAACTTGCTATAAATAAATTTACAAATATACTCAAGAACAAAGAGTTGCTCATGAAGCCCCCAGTGCAACAAAGAATGACACATACAGAGAAGATTCAAGCAAACCACTGAATGTTCAAAACAAGAAAACGTTCCTGTCCACTCCTTGGACAACATGTCCATCCTGGGCCTCCTCCAGTGCCACAACAATGCCACCTGAAAACTGGAGGAACAGCACCCCATATTCCTCCGGGAGCCCTACAACCCAATGGTCTCAATGTGGACTTTACTAGTTTCAAAATCTCCTCACGCCCGACCTCATCCCAAGACCAGCTCTCCTCCCGTCCCAACGTCTTTGACTTGTCTTTCTCGCACCTATCCACTCTCCCACCTCATTGACTAACCCCCACCCCCACTTCCTAGCTACACTCACCTTCTAGCCTCATCCCCACGTTCTATCCACCTATCTGCTCCACTATCCACCTTCTATCATCGCCTCCCCCTCTATTCATTTCAGAGTCCCCTTCCCTTCCCCCATTTCTGAAGAAGGTTCCAGACCCAAAAAGAGAGCTTTCTTGCTCCTCTGATGCTGCTTGGCCTGCTGTGTTCATCTCGCTTCACACTGTGTAATCTTGAGTGCGTATTAGAATTTGTTTTTTAAATATTAGAACTAAGGACAAAGCTTTTTAATTGTAACAACGTGTACAGCGGCTTGCGTCAGAGCTGAGACTCTGGACGGTAGATGGGTTCGGAGAAAGAGAGGACAGAGATGGTGAGTGCACTCTGTGTGGGGAGGGCATAGCCGCTGTTTAGGGGAAGGGAGAAAGGCCGATTGTGAGGTGTGAGGACAAGCCTGGGTCCGCCCTAGGTATTCCTCCATGTCCACTATAGGTGCTCTAAAGACAGGCATTTCGTGCAAGCCTGTTCCCAGTCGCTGAGTTTCCTTTTCTATTAAAAAAATAGAACAAGCACTGAACTGAAAGCAGAACATTCGAGGAAATATATTCTTCCCGACTTCGCAATAGAACCTGTTTTATTACGTGGAACTTGTCTTCAGGCTAAAATGCACGTATGTATTTTCCGTGATAGACCGGGATAGAAGTAAAACATATTTCATTAAAACCTTATATCACAGCATGCAAATTAAAACTGTCGTTATGGAGATTTCAAAATAAAAGCCTGGGTAATGTTGCCGACATAACAAGGTGTAGAGCTGGATGAACACTGCAGGCCAGGCAGCATCACAGGAGCAGGAAAGCTGACGTTTCGGGTCCTAGACCCTTCTTTAGAAATGGGGGAGGGGAAGAGGGTTCTGAAATAAATAGGGAGAGAGGGGGGCAGATAGAGGAGAAGATAGGTGAAGAGGAGACAGATTAGTCAAAGAGGCAGGATGGAGCCAGTAAAGGTGAGTGTAGGTGGGGAGGTAGGGAGGGGATCGGTCAGTCCAGGGAGGCAGACAGGTCAAGGGGGCGGGATGAGATTAGTAGGTAGGAAATAGTGGTGCAGCTTGAGGTGGGAGGATAGGATATTTGAGAGGAAGGACAGGTTAGGGAGGCAGGGACGAGCTGGGCTGGTTTTGGGATGTGGTAATAGGAGGAGGGGAGATTTTGAAGCTTGTGAAGTCCACGTTGATACCATTGGGCTGCAGGGTTCCCAAGCGGAAAATGAGTTGCTGTTTCTGCAAACTTCAGGTGGCATCGTTGTGGCACAGCAGGAGGGCCAGGATGGACATGTCATTTGCGGAATGGAAGAGGGAGTTGAAGTGATTCATGACTGGGAGATGCAGTTGTTTAGTGCAAACCGAGCGGAGGTGCTTTGCAAAGCGGTCCCCAAACCTCCACTTGGTTTCCCCAATGTAGAGGAGGCCACAACAGCGGATGCAGTATACCACATTAGCAGATGTGCAGGTGAACATCTGCTGGATGTCAAAAGTCTTTTTGGGACTGGGATGGGGTTGATGGGGGAGGTGTAGGGGCCGGTGTAGCACTTCCTGTGGTTGTAGGGAAAAGTGCCGGGTGTGATGGGGCTGGAGGGGAGTGTGTAGTGGACAAGGGAGTCATGGAGAGAGTGGTCCCTCTGGAAAGCAGATGAGGGTGGGGAGGGAAAAATGTTTTTGGTGGTGAGCTGGGATTACAGGTGACGAAGGTGTCAGAGGATGATGCGTTGGATCCGGAGGTTGGTGGGGTGGTATGTGAGGACAAGGGGGATTCTGTTTTAGTTTTTATTGCGCGGAGGGGGTTGTGAGAGATGAGTTGCAGGAAATGTGGGAGACACAGTCGAGGGCGTTCTCGACCACTGAGGAGGGGAAGTTGCGGTCCTTGAAAAACGACATCTGGGATGTTCGGGAGTGGAATGCCTCATCCTGGGAGCAGATGTGGCAGAGGCAAAGGAACTAGGAAAAGGGGATAGTATTTTTGCAGGAAGGTGGGTGGGAGGAGATGTATTCTAGGTAGCTATGGGAGTCAGTGGGCTTGAAATGGATATAGGTTTCTAGGAGGTTGCTGGAGATGGAGACAGAGAGGTCCAGGAAGGAGAGAGAGGTGTCCAAGTGAACTTAAGGTTGGGCTGGAAGGTGTTGGTGTAGTGGATGAACTGTTCGAGCTCCTCTTGGGAGCATGAGGTGACACCGATACAGTCATCAATGTAATGGAGGAAGAGGTGGGGTTTAGGGCCAGCGTAGCTACAGAGAGGGATTGTACCACATAACCTGCAAAGAGGCAGGCATAGCTTGGACCCATGCGGGTGTGCATGGCCAACCCCTTTGTCTGATGGAAGTGGGAGGAATTGAAAGAGAACTTGTTGAGGGTGAGGACGAGTTTGGCTAAGCGGATGAGGGTGTCAGTGGAGGGGGATTGGTCAGGCCTGTGGGACAGGAAGAAGTGGAGGGCCTTTAAGCCATCTGTATGGGGAATGCAGGTGTATAGGGACTGGATGTCCATGGTAAAGACAAGGTGTTGGGAACCGGGGAATTGGAACTTTTGGAGGAGGTGGAGGGTGTGAGTGGTGTCACGCACGTAGGTAGGGAGTTCTTGGACAAAGGGGGAGAAAATGGAGTCAAGATAGGTGGAGATGAGTTCGGTGGGGCAGGAGCAGGTGGAGACAATGAGTCAACCAGGGCAGTCAGTTTTGTGGATTTTGGGAAGGAGATAGAAGCGGGCGGTGTGGGGTTGGGAACGATGAGGCTGGAGGCTGTGGGTGGGAGGTCACCTGAAGTGATGAGGTTGTGGATGGTTTGGGAGATGATGGTTTGGTGTCATGATCAAGGGGGCGGTAGGAGGTGGTGTCGGAGAGTTGGCGCCTGGCCTCGGCAGTGCATAGGTCAGTGCGCTATACTACAACTGCACCTCCCTTGTCCACGGAATTTATAGTGAGGTTGGGATTTTTCCACGTTCTGCGGGGGGAGAGGTTGGAGTGGGTGAGAGGGGTGGAGAGGTTGAGGCAATTGATGTCACAACGGCAGTTGGAGATGAAGAGGTCGAGGGAGGGGAGGAGGGCTTGGGGTGGCGTCCAGAAGGAGGCGGTGCGTTGGAGGTGGGAGAAGGGGTCAGTAGAGGAACGGTTAGGCTCATGGTTGAAGAAGTAAGCGTGGAGGTGGAGGTGGCAGAAAAACTGTTCGACGTCCAGGCGTGAGCAGTATTCGTTGATGTGTGGTGGAGGGGGACAAAGGTGAGCCCTTTACTGAGGACTGACCTCATTTGTTTGGGGTGGGGTCATGATCAACATTTGTTCGGCGAAATGCTCAACTTTTGATGCAACAACGCCCTGTTCTTTGCATCATAATGCTTTAAAATCAAAGCACTTAACAGTATGTGTAATTTGCCTCTGTTGAATTTCTCAACATTTCTCCAGTTAAAAAGGAAACAAATTGTCTTCATTGGTCACTTAAAACGGGAGATTCAATCATGTACTCCCTCTCTGCAATAATTAAAATGAGTGGAATATCAGATTGCTACTGTTGGGGCTCTAAAATCATACTTGCCCGATTTTGATCTTATGAGCTGACCATATTCCAATGGTCACATCTAAGAGACACTCTGTTGAAGGGATTTAGCAGACAGCAAACTTAATAATGCTGCTTGGCCTGCTGTGTTCATCCAGCTCTACACTTTGTTATCTCGGATTCTCCAGTATCTGCAGTTCCTATTATCTCTGAGTCAACTTAATAATTTACTGCTAAATTTGGTTGCTCCATAAAAGCACTATCAGTTCCTACTCTCCTGTACTCAGACTGTTCATTATTTTCAGTAATATGCTAGAAAGCAATCCTGGATTTCTTGTCTGAGTGCAAATTGTCTTCTTAAACCCTTCCCACCTGTCTTCACCATCCACGCCACCAACAACTGAGAAAAGCTCATGGACTTGCTTTGTAATTAAGATTTAATTAAGATCATCTACAACTCTCTAGGGTTGGGAATTCCAAAACTTCACAACATCTCAAAGAAGAAATTTCCCTTTATATCAGACTGAAAAAAAACTATCACTTATTCTGAGGCTCTGCCCTCATGTTCATAATGTTCTGATTCCCTAATGTAATATCTCTATCTTTAGCTCAGTATAAATTCTTCGATTTGGCCCCATTATTTTTCTCCATATAAGAAGTAAATCAAATCGTTCTTTATCATCACCAACACTTTCAAGTTTAAGTGGCTATCTGCAATTACTTATTTACCACCTAATATTTTAATCATCTTTTTCCCTTTTTAATTATCTTAAAACTCAGTTCTCTCACTAGAGTCCATCACATTCCCTGGCAACTGTCTGAAACTGATCCAGACATTTTGAGGACTGGCTATTCTGGTTGACATATAAAACAAGTTTTTATGTATATTGCTAATTAGGTCTCCAATTTCCAATTGCAACAATTTATCTGACTTGCCCCTTGCCTCAGCTTATACGTTGCTGAAACTGTCACCCATGCCTTTGTTTCATCCAGGTTTAGCTATTCTATTGCGCCTCTGCATGATCTCCCCAGTTCTACCCACTGAAAATTCAAGATTATTTAAAACTCTTCTTTTTCAGTTGCACAGTGGTTAGCATTGTTGCCTCACAGCAGTAACCCAGGCTCAATTCCAACCTTTAGCAACTGTCTGTATGGAGTTTGCTTGTTCTCCCTGTGTCTGCATGAGCTTCTTCTGGGTCCTCTGGTTTTCTCCCACAGTCCAAAGATGTGCGGGTTAAGTGGATTGGCCATGATACATTGCCCCATGGTATGTAGGGATGTGCAGGCTAGGTGGATTTGCCATGGCAAAAATGGGGTTTTGGGGGGAGGGTCTGGGTTGGATGCTCTTCCAAGGGTGGGTTAGACTCAATGGGCCAAATGGCATTTGTCTGCATAGTAGCAATTCTGTGATTTAACTCATTGCAAATCCTATTTCTTGTCTCCCTTGCTGATTAAAATCTGTTCCCTGCTAATCTGAACTCTGACTACAAAATTATCTTACTTATTTTCAAATCCTTCCGAGGCCATAATACGCCACCATTTCTATAATCTCCTCTAGTCACACAATACTCTGAGATCTGTACTCGTCTACCTCTGGCATCTTGAGTATTCTCAAATTTTAATTGTCCCAGTGTTTGTGCCGATTTTCAACTACCAAGACCCAAAGCTCTGGAATTACCTCCCCTCACCTCTCTCCCTTCCTAACTCTATTTCTTCATTTAAGATGTTTCTTAATACCAGTGCTCTGATCAAGATTTTCTTGATCTGACCTCAAATTGTGCTCAGCAGTTTAATAAAACTGTAACCCCAAGGAGGTGATGGCCTCGTGGTGTTAACACCAAACTATTAATCCAGAAACTTCAGCTAATTGCTCAGGGAATCTGGGTTCAAATCCTGACGTGGTGGATTCTGGAATTAAGGGTCTAAAATTACTGTAAAACAATTGCTGATGATCAAGAAAACTCCATAATGTCTTTTAGGGAAGGAACCTTCCATCATTAACCTGGTGGGCAATTAGGATTGGGCAATGAATGTTGACCAAGCCACATCCTGTGAGTGAATTTTTAAAAAAAAATGCCTTTTCAGATATTTCATTTCAATAAAAATGCCATATGAATGCATGTTGTTGATATTACATTACATCCAGCTAACCTAGTAGGGATCTATTTAAAATCATATCATCAAGCTTTTATTTTTTTTTACTTCTCATGCAACTAAGTAACCCAAAGCACAAAACATTCTGACATAACAAGGTGTAGAGCTGAACGAACACAGCTGGCCAAGCAGCATCAGAGGAGCAGGAAGGCTGATGTTTTGGGCCTAGACTCTTCTTCAGAAAAGGGTCCTTCTTCTGAAGAAGGATCTAGGCCCGAAACGTCAGCTTTCCTGCTCCTCTGATGCTGCTTGGCCTGCTGTGTTCATCCAGCTCTACACCTTATTATCTCAGATTCTCCAGCATCCGCGGTTTCTACAACTCTGGCACAAAACATTTTCTTGTTTACCGAGTTTCACTTGTATCAAATTTCAGTGCACCAGAATTTACAAAGTTGTTGTTGTATAGATTAACTGTATAAACACTGAAAGAAGACAATAAAACCTCCAAGAACCACAAGTTATTTTTGTACTTAGTTCATAAAAATCAACCTCCACTTTAAAAATAAACCATGTCTAGTTTACCTGGTACACCCCTCCATACCGTAGAAATGACATGCATAAAGCCCTCCATTATAATCCAAAAAAACTGTAGGAACATTTTCCCCATGACAGTTACAATATCCATTCATGAGTTCCTTCGTTTTCGGACAACCAAGTCAATGTTCTCAGTAATTTATTTAAGTTGGATTTTGCTGCAAGTGAGATTTTGAACTGCTAGCAGTAGGACTGTCTCCAGTGAGTCAGAAGCTTATGTAATGGCAATAAAAATGTCAAAATAAAAGTCTCCATGCAGATTCATTTGTTGTTATTGGAGATCATTCTGAGAAGTGCTAATTACATAAGAAGTATGAGCAGGCATAGGCCATCTGGCCCATCAAGCCTGGTCCACCATTGTACAGGCCTCCAAAATGTTCCAGAGATGTAGAGGAAAGGATTGCAAAGATGATTCTGGATAGGAGCGAAAGTAACAGGGTAGTTGTTATGGGGGCTTTAACTTTCCAAATATTGACTGGAGACACTATAGTTCAAGTATAGTTCACTGTAGTTCAAATGTGAGGCTTTGCACTTTGGCAAAAAGAATACAGGCATGGACTATTTTCTAAACAGTGAGAAAATTCATAAAGCAGAAGTACAAAGGGATCTGGGATTGTTGGTCCAGGATTCTCTAAAAGTTAACTTGCAGGTAGAGTTCGTGATTAAGAAAGCGAATGTAATGTTGTTGTTTATCTCTAGAGGGTTGGAATATAAAAGCAGTGATGTGCTTCTGAGACTTTATAAAGCTCTAGATACGCCCCATTTAGAATACTGTGTCCAGTTCTGGGCCCCACAACTCAGGAAGGACATACTGGCGCTGGAGCACGTTCAGTGGAGATTCACACGGATGATCCCTGGAATGGTAGGTTTAATGTACAATGAACGGCTAAGGATCCTGGGATTGCATTCATTGGAGCTTAGAAGGTTGAGGGGGGGATCTAATAGAAACTTACGAGATAATGTATGGCTTAGAAAGGGTGGATGCTGAGAAGTTGTTTCCGTTAGGCGGGGAGACTAGGACCCATGGGCTCAGCCTTAAAATTAGAGGGGGTAAATTTAAAACAGAAATGAGGCGACATTTTTTCAGCCAGAGAGTGGTGGGCTTGTGGAATTCATTGCCACGGAGTGCAGTGGAGGCCGGGACGTTAAATGCCTTCAAGGCAGAGATCGATAAATTCTTGATCTTACAAGGAATCAAGGGCTACAGGGAGAGTGCAGGGAAGTGGAGTTGAAATGCCCATCAGCCATAATTAAATGGCAGAGTGGACTCGATGGGCCAAATGGCCTTACTTCCACTCCTATGTCTTATGGTCTAAGTACTTTAGATCGATCAGTTTTTGTCCAATGTGTACAGGAGGGTTTCCTGACACAGTATGTAGACCAACAAGAGACGGGGCAACATTGGATTTGGTACTGGGTAATGAGCCAGGCCAGGTGTTAGAATTGGAGGTGGGTGAGCACTTTGGTGATAGTGACCACAATTCGGTTATGTTTACTTTAGCGATGGAAAGGGATAGGTATATACCGCAGGGCAAGAGTTATAGCTGGGGGAAAGGAAATTATGAGGCGATTAGGCAAAATGTAGGATGCATAGGGTGGGGAAGGAAACGGCAGCGGCTGGGCACAATTGAAATGTGGAGCTTGTTCAAGGAACAGCTACTGCGTGTCCTTGATAAGTATGTACCTGTCAGGCAGGGAGGAATGGTCAAGCGAGGGAACCATGGTTTATTAAAGAAGTTGAATCTCTTGTCAAAAGGAAGAAGGAGGCTTGTGTGGAGGTGAGGCGTGAAGGCTCAGTTAGGGTGCTTGAGAGTTACAAGTTAGCCTGCAGAGAGAGCTAAGAAGACCCTGGAAGGGACATGAGAAGTCTTTGGCAGGTAGGATCAAGGAAGACCCTAAAGCTTTCTATTGGTATGTCAGGAATAAAAGAATGACTAGACTAAGTCAAGGACAGTAGTGGGAACTTGTGTGTGGAGAGATAGGAGAGGCACTAAGTGAATATTTTTCGTCTGTATTCACACAGGAAAAAGAAAATGTTGTCAAGCAGAATACTGAGATACACGCAATTAGACACCAACGGGATTGAGGTTCACAAGGAGGAGGTGTTAGCAATTCTAGAAAGTGTGAAATTAGATAAGTCCCCTGGGCCAGATGGGATTTACCCTAGGATTCTCTGGGAAGCTAAGGATTGTAGAGCCTTTGGCTTTGATCTTTGTGTCACCATTGTCTACAGGAATAGTGCCAGAAGACTGGAGGATAGCACATGTTGTTCTCTTGTACAAGAAGGGGAGTAGAGACAACGCTGGTAATTATAGACCAGTGAGCCTTACTTCGGTTATGGGTAAAGTCTTGGAAAAGATTGTAAGAGGTAGGATTTGTAATCATCTAGAAAGGAATAATTTGATTAGGGATAGTCAACACGGTTTTGTGAAGGGTAGGTCGTGCCTCACAAACCTTATTGAGTTCTTTGAGAAGGTGACCAAACAGGTAGATGAAGGTAAAGCAATTGATGTGGTGTATATGAATTTCAGTAAAGTGTTTCGTAAGGTTCCCCACGGCAGGCTATTGCAGAAAATATGGAGGCATGGGATTGAGGTGATTTAGCGGTTTGGATCAGAAATTGTCTAGCTGTAAGAAGACAGAGGGTGGTGGTTGAGAGGAAATGTTCATCCTGGGGTTCAGTTACTAGTGGTGTTTGTCATTTATAAGTTGACCAGGATATGGGCATAGAAGGATGGGTTAGTAAATTTGCGGATGACTCTAAAGTCAGTGGAATTGTGGATAGTGCGGAAGGATGTTGCAGGTTACAGAGGGACATAGATAAGCTGCAGAGCTGGGTTGAGAGGTGTCAAATGGAACTTAATGCAGAAAAGTGTGTGTGGTGATTCACTTTGGAAGGAGGAACAGGAATACAGAGTACTGGGCTAATGGTAAGATTCTCTGTAGTGTGGAAGAGCAGAGAGATCTCAGTGTCCATGTGCATAGATCCCTGAAAGTTGCCACCCAGGTCGATGGGGTTGTTAGGAAGGCGTACGATGTGTTAAGTTTTATTTGTAGAGGGATTGAGTTTTGGAGCCATGAGGTCATGTTGCAGCTGTACAAAACTCTGGTGCAGCTGCACTTGGAGTATTGCGTACAGTTCTGGTCACTGCATTATAGGAAGGATGCGGAAGCATTGGAAAGGGTGCAGAGAAGATTTACCAGGATGTTGCCTGATATGGAGGGATGGTCTTATGAGGAGAGGGTGAGGGACTTGAGGCTGTTTTCGTTAAAGAAGGCCACAAGGTGATTTAATAGAGGCATATAAGATGATCAGAGGATTAGACAGGGTGTACAGTGAGAGCCTTTTTCCTCGGATGATGATGGCTAGCATGAGGGGTCGTAGCTTTAAATTGAGGGGTGATAGGTATAGGTCAGACATAGGTTCTTTACTCAGAGAGTGGTAAGGGTGTGGAATGCCCTGCCTGCAACAGTAGTAGTCTTGCCAACTTTAAGGGCATTTAAATGGTCATTGGATAAACATATGGGTGATAATGGAATAATGTAGGTTAGATGGGCTTCAGATTGGTTTCACAGGTTGGCGCAACATTGAGGGCTGAAGAGCCTGTATTGCGCTGTAATGTTCTATGTTCTATCGCTGATCTTCTCGTACACTCAGCTCCACTTATCTACCTGCTCACCATAACCCTTAATTCCTCTACTGTTCAAAAATCTATCTATCTTTGCTTTAAAGACATTCAATGAGGTAGCCTCAACTGCTTCAGTGGGCAGGGAATTCCAAAGATTTACAGCCTTTTGGATGAAGAAGATCCTCTTCAACAAAGTTCTAAATATGTTCTCCCTTATTTTGAGGCAATGCCCCCAAGATCTAGTTTCACTTGGCCCGTTCCTATGCTGTACTGTTCTATATTCCCAATAAATGAGAACATGGAAACCATTTAAACTGGTTTGCCACCGAGATCCGAGATGAAAGGATAAATTGATGACATTATTAATAGGATCAATGTGAGGGCCCTGCGGCACAGTAGTAGTGTGCCTAAGTCTGAGTGAAGAGGCTTGGGTTCAAATCCTACCTATTCTGGAAGCATGCCACAACATCTCAGGTTGATTAAAATACCAAAGTGGTAATGTTCCTACCTCTGGATCAGAAAGTCTGGGTTCAAATCCTACTTTCTCCTGAAGTATGTAGTAACGTTCCTGAACAAGTTGATTAGGAAAATATTTAAATAGTGTTGGTGTGAGATGATCAGATGTGCTGATGATCTGCATCTATTTCACTATGATACTTATGTTAGCTCCCATAACATGAATATGAGACATGGGTCACATAATACCGAAGAATTGAATACACTTGAACAACAGTTCCTGTTATTCACATATGTATACCTCAATCACAGGCACTTGTGTGTTTGAGTTCAAAGCAAGCAGTTGGGAGTATTGAACCATGTTTCCTCAGCATGTCAGAGCTCAGCAAGGTGGAGACTCGGAACTTTATACCATTAGGTCACATGTCATGATACTGTGATGACAGCTGAACTTGCATATTGGCACTGCAATGCAATTGTGTCACTGCACAGAATTGATGATCTGTTATATGATTTGAAATAGTAGGTTATACTGTAGATTGCCACATATTGGAATACATTTCTTTCAGTATACTTAGTGGTAAAAATGTTGGCATTATTCCTGCATCAATTCTAGCATTCACATGTTGACCTGCCTTCAGAGGACACATGGTGTTGATGGTCATAAACGTTTCAGCTCGCCAGTATGTGAGGTAGACTATACAAGAGGCTTGGTCATTCTAAAAGTTGTTTCTCAGTTTACTGGCTGTTTCCTTTGTTAACATGTGTTTGGATGATTTTCTGTGCTGCCAGCTTGGTTGTGTTATATCATCTTGTTGGTCACCGAGACTTAGTTTGTTTTTTGAAATCAGATTTTCTGCACATGCCTGCTCAATGTGCTTTGGTGCCAGATGCATCTGGATGTGAGGAAATGCCAGACAATGTCTGTGTAGATGTGACAAATCACAATTAAGATAGATCTAGACAGTTTGGTCTACTTTGGTGACCTTAGGAATGGTGTTGACTGTACCCAAAGCATGTGTGATGTTGGCCTGCCACTATGGTTTGATGCTGGTGATCATCTTCCAGCAAGGCATCAATGGTCCTTCAGCTAGCCAAAAAAATCTTGCCAGAAGACTTTGATTAGAGTAGAAGTGATTACCAACATGAATGGCCTGTCTGCGAGTTCTTCTTTGAGGAATTCATACTCATGTCCTCTGTTGCAGCATCTGGCTTCAAAGTTGTCAATGAATTCTTGGGGTTTCTGCCTGTTTGTGATTGAGCTAATATACTCAAGTACTCTCCGGGCATTGCCTAAACCTTACTTTTAATCATCTTTTGAAAGACCAGTTATATTTATCCTATGAAATCTGTCAGCTGAAACTAAGTAATATGTTAAGACATCTCCTTTCAGGACCTTTTTTTGCATGATCTGCATATGTTGTTTAAATAGCTGTCGATGGGAAGATGTCACTGCTGCCCTAATCATAATCAAATGCTGACCTTCCATTTCTTCTAACAGTCCATGGCTTTTGTTTTACTGAAACAGCGTGCAGGGCTTGTTTGTTTCTTTACTTTATTTGCTGATGTGTCCTTTTATTTTTTTTCCCTTTCTTTGCTTTTATTTTATCTTTCACAGGTGTAACCTCTATAAAACCTCTATTGATGAATGTGGGTCTGCACCTTTAAAGAGATAAAAGTGATGACAGGTTTCAGTGACGGGGGCTGGATTTTGGAGTGATGACGACATTACATCAGTCTTGGTATTTAATTGAAGAAATAAAATTGTGGAAGCAACTGACTACTGCACACAGATGAATGTCTCTGTGTTAAAAAAAATCACTTTTTGATACTTAAAACACGAACAGCTTTATAGATCTACCTAAATGAAATGGACTGCTATGGTTCAAGAAAGTGGTTCAGCACCATTGTCCCAAGAGCACTGTCTAGAGATGAGCAACAGAGATGGTCTAGCCAGTGATGCCCACCATGGATTAATAAAATTGCTTGATAACTGCTTACTTGATAATGGTAAAATGGAGCCGCCATCTAAATCATGACCCCTAGCAGCTTTCGGTGAGTCCCTTGGTCACCTCCTAACATTAGGCAGGAGACAGTGTGTACTGGTACTAAGACTGAATAAATGATCCAGAGGCGAGGTGACAAGGTTTTACATCCAACCATGGCACCTAGTGGAGTATAATTCAATTAATACTCCCTCCCTAACAACATTATTGGTGTACTACATCAGTTGGACTAACAAAGTTCAAGAAGGCAGCTCCCCATCACTTTCTCCAGGGCAATTAGGGGTGAGCAATGAATGCTGGCCCAACATTTCAGTTGAATTCAGAGTGACTGCAAATTACATCAGGGTACATTTGACCAAGCATGACATTTAGGTACCCTAGAAAAACTGGGAGTCAATAGGAGTCAAAGGAAAAGTCTATGCAGGTTGAAAGGAAGATGGTTACGTTGTTGAGGCTGGTTGGCTCGCTGAGCTGGTTTCTTATTTCACAGATGTTTCATTAACATGCTGGTAACAACTCAGTGCAGCCTCTGATGAAGCCTTGGTGTGTTTTCCCGCCTGGATTTTAAAACTCTGGGGTCTGTTGAGATGGATTGCCTCACTTCTGGTTTCCCTTCCTAGGAGAATATATATGGGGTCGAGTTCAATCTGTTTATTAATGGCATGCTTCATGGAGTGCCATGCTTCCAGGAATTCTCGTGCCTGTCTCTGCCTAGCCTGTTCCAGGATCTTGGTGTTGTCCCAGTCGAAGTGGTGGTTCTCCTTGTCCATGTACATTGAGATGAGTGAGTATTGGTCGTGTCTTTTTGTAGCCAGTTGGTGCTCATGTACTCTTGTTGTTAGTTTCCTTCCTGTTTGTCCGATGTTGTGTTTCTCGTAGTCTCTGCAGGGGATCTTGGAGATGACATTGGTCCTGACCATGGCGGGGAGTGGGTCTTTAGTTTGGGTGAGCAGTTGTCGTGGGGTTGACGTGAGTTTGTGTGCTACTCTGATGCTCAGCAGTTGTAGGAGTCTTGCGGTGAATTCCAATGTGTTCCTGATGTAGGGTAGTGTCATGAGTGTTTCGGGGCGTGTAGTATCTTTCTGATGCTGTTCGTGTAGGCATCTTCTCACCCAGTTCTTTGGATATCCATTATCCTTGAACACTTGGAAGAGGTATTCGTCTTCCTCGGCATAGTTCCATGTTGCTGAAGTGTGTTGTTGCCCTTTTAAACAGTGTTCACACGCAGCTTCGTTTGTGTGTGCTGAGATGGTTACTGTTGAAGTTCAGTACCTGGTCAGTGTGTTTAGCTTTTCAGTGCACTTTTGTTTGCAGTTCTGCATTTTTCTTGCGCTCTACCATAACGTCCAGGAATGGGAGCTGTTTGTTCTTCTCCTCCTCTGGTGAATTTTATTCCGGTGAGGGTGTTGTTTATAAGTTTGTGTGTCTCCACTAATTTGGTCCGTTTAACGATAACAAAGGTGTCATCTATATGGCGCATCCATCGTTTTGGCTGGATTTGCGGAAGGGCAGTCCTTTCCAGCCTTTGCATCACTACTTCTGCTACGAGTGCGGAGACAGGTGATCGCTTGGGTGTCCTGTTGATTTGCTCGTATGTTTGACCATTGAAAGTGAAGTAGGTGGTGAGGCATAGGTCCAATAGTTTAAGCATGTTGTCCTTGGAAATGGTTTCACTGGGCTTGTTCTCTTGTTTCAGTAGTGTTGCCATTGTTTCCCTTGCTAGTGGTATGTCTATTGATGTGAATAGGGCAGTGACATCAAAAGATATCATGGTCTCTTCGTCCTCTATCTTTATGTCTTTGATGGAGCTGAGGAATTCTTGGGCTGAGTGGATAGAGTGAGGTGACTTGTTGACAAGGTACCTGAGTCATCTTTGTAGTTCTTTGGATAATCTGTGCGCTGGAGTGCCTGGTAGGGAGCCTGTGGGTCTGAGGGGGACTTCCGGCTTATGCGCTTTCAGGAGGCCGTAGAATCTGGGTGCGTTGGTTCCTTCGGGTTTCATTCTTAAGAAGCCTGTTTGTTGATCTGTCCTGTTTAAGTCTTTGTCGCATAGAGGATATTGTTGCCTAGTTGCAGTGTCAGGTTAGTTTGTACTGGCTGGTACATGTTCTCGTCGACTAGCAATGCTTGTGCTTGGGGATGTAGCCCCTTTTATTCAGTATCACTGTCATGCGCCCTTTGTCTGCTGGTGTTCTGGTCCTTCTTTAATCTGTCCAGGGCCTGTTTTTCATGTGTGTTGATTTGCTCCTTCTGGTTAGTGTTGGGATTACTGTCTGTCTTATAGTTTGTTGTGTTTCTTCGTTGATATTGTTTGGTTCTTAAGTGTGGCTTCCACTGTGACTAGGTATTCCATTGTGATAGCATCCCTGTAGTTGTAGATTAGTCCTCGGGTGAGAATGGCTTTTTCCATGTCTGTCAGTTTCTTGTTGGAGAAGTTTCTTAGCCGTGTGTCTGTCCTGTTGTTGTTGTTTTTGTGAGTAATTGTGGCTAGCTTGTATCTCAGGGTCTGGCTTTTCTTGGTTCTTGTGGTCTGTCAGCTGATGTTAATGGCTCGTTCCATGTCAGTTGACCAGTCTTGTATGATAGCTTCCAGGAATAATGTTTTTTGGCACATAATTTCTCTGTTGTATTTGTGGAGCCGGTTGTGTTGATTTGCTTCAATGTTTGGCCATTGAAAATGAAGTGGGTGGTGAGGCATAGGTCTAATAGTTTGAGTTATGGTTATTGACTTCGGTTATTGAAGGTCAGTCATCTCAGCTTCAAGACATCTTTAAAAGATGTAGAGTTGTGTGTTCAACTCAACCATCTTCAGCTGCTTCATCAATGAGAACCAACCTGTAATAAGCTCGAAAGGGGGAATGTTTGCTTATGATTGCACACTGTTCAGCTCCATTCACAAATCCTCAGTGAAGCAATGTCCTCAATGTTCAAATGCAACAAAACCTGGACAATATCAGTGACCGTCATTAACAAGACAGAATTTAATTACCATCCCTTGAATTACCATCACTGAGTTCCCCCACTATCAATATCTAAGGAAGTGAAGCGGATCAGCCATATAAACATGATGACGACAAGAGCAGGTCAAAGGGTAGAAATCCTGTAGGAAGCAATTCACTTGCTAAAACCCCAAAGCCTGTCCACCATTTGCAAAGTGCAAGTCAGGAGTGCGATGGAATACTCCTCAATTGCCTGGTTGACAGCAGTTCTAACAACATTCAAGAAGCCACCAATGTCAAAATAGTCTGCTTGATTGACAGTGCATCCATAAATCTTCACTCTATTCACTACCAATATTCAGTTACAAGCGCTGTGTGCCATCCAGATGCATGGCAGAAATTCACCAAGGTGTCTTCCAAAATTGTAACCACCATCCAGGACAAGGATAGTATCCACATGGAACACTACCACCTGCAAGATTTAGAAATATGTCGTCATTTCTTCAGTGTCACTAGAGCAAAATCCTGGCAATCACCCTCCAACAGCATTGTGAGTGTACCTATGAAAATGATCTGCAGCAGTCCAAGAAGGTTGTTCATCATCAGCTTCTCAAGGGAAAACAGAAGTGGAAAATAAATGTTGGTCCAACGAGAAACACATACATCTCATGATCTAATAAAAAGAGGCCAACAAAGTCTATATCTGCAGAATAAATAAGTAAATAAATTAGCAATGTAGTCTGTGACCTTGAAACTATCACCGAGTCCTTCAGAAAAGTAAGTCTACACCCTTATCCAGTCTGGCCTACATATAACTTAAGACCACAACAGACTAGTCGACTTTTAACTGCCCTCCAAAATGGTCGAGCAAGCCACTTAATTCAAGGGCAATTAGGTATGAGAAATAAATACTGGCATTACTCTCATATAATGACACTCAAATCCATGAAATAATACATTTTTAAACAAAAATTAGGTTACCACTCAGACGCCTTGGGAAGCAGCATTAAAATGTGTAAACTGGTCAAGATTTGACTAGAAACCTAGATAACAGTAAAAGTTGAGCTGTTAACAGGTAAATCAAGAAATAAACTGAGATATTCAAAGAAATGACTGAATACTTGAACAGTGAGGTAATGACAACAAGATAACCGACCCGAAACATCAAACTTTCCTGCTCCTCTGATGCTGCTTGGCCTGCTGTGTTCATCCAGCTTCACACCGTGTTATCTCAGATTCTCCAGCATCGGCAGTCCCTACTATCTCTCTGACAAGAAGATAGCTTGGTTTGTTAAAAATAAGTTTTCGGAGGTCACTAATAGTTAGATAAGGACCTTCATATCACCATTTTTCTGGGAGAAAAGCATATTTACTTTCAATTCCTGGTCATTGGTAGCTTTGAAAACTGAATTTTCTTCTAAATGAAAAGTAGAAGTTCATTTCAATGCATTTGTGATTTGGATTATTTAGCATTTTTCAAATAACTAGTCAGCCATTTACCAGTACCAATGCTCTGCGGGTCAATAATCTGGGCCGAAGCTCTTGGAGAAAACGTGAAAGGAAAACATGTTTTTTGTCGCAGAACATATTACCCAAGGCAGGCTGCTGCTGGTACTCCTTTCTTGAGTTGTACAATTGAATGTCTTGCCAGATCACTTTAATAGGCGCTAAATGTTGTCATTCAGGGTGCATAGCCACTAGTCATGTGATGAATCAGAAATCCACGCGAATAATTTAATTTTGATTAGCAAATAACAAATGAACAACAGATACTCAAAGGACATGTAATACTAAAACTCGAATATACAATGTATCCAATTGCACTTTAAATGCTATGCTGCAATATTAAGATACAAAAGCAAGTTTTTTTAACCTTGTATCCTTGGTTGCTTTTAAAATGATATGCAACATGAAGGAAAACAGACTTCAGCAGCTTTGAAACAGGAAGAACATGGGTACAAGGTAGTTCTCAATATTAAACAAAACTTTTATTTACTTAGTATTTTTCACAAAACACTTTGCAGCCATTTAAACACTTCCTTGCAGTATTACCACTGATTTACGAAGGAAATGCCGCAGCTAATTTGCCCATGCCAAGCTCCCTAAACAGAAGCATAATAATAACATATTCTGTTTAGTAATGTTGGTTGGTGACAGCCAGGGCACAGGGAGAACTCCCCACTCTTATGCATACTAGTGTGGGGGCAGCGGTGGTAGCGCCAATGTTGAGCCTTGACCCCGGACCTCGCACTGATCCCATGCCGCATTAGTGGCAGTAGCGGAGTTCCAGGGTCGATTTCCAGTGTTGGGAGGGAGATCGCAGAGGCTAAAAATGCGAACGGGAACTGTGGCCTTGGACAGAACTGGACAAATTCTAAATATGGTGCTTTGATTTCTTTTTATTTAGTTTTGCTTTAATTTCTTGCTCTTTATTTGGAAATTTAAGATGGTACCTGATAGTGGGCAGAGATAATGGGAACTGCAGATGCTGGAGAATCCCAGATAACAAAGTGTGAAGCTGGATGAACACAGCAGGCCAAGCAGCATCTTAGGAGCACAAAAGCTGACGTTTCGGGCCTAGACCCTTCATCAGAGAGCATCAGACCTGCTCTGATGAAGGGTCTAGGCCCGAAATGTCAGCTTTTGTACACCTGATAGTGGAGTCTGCTTTGCTCTTTTCACTGTATTCCCATACACATGACAATAAATCTAATCTAATCTACTAATACTGCATCCACCTGAAGTGTTTTAAAGCTTTGTTTGAAATACAATTCCTTTGTTAGAGCAACATCCCCTCAGCAATACTTTGAAGTGTCCGTCTAGCATTGTGAGTAACTCTGAAGTGAAAAGCACTTTGGAATTGTTCTAATATTGCCAAATTGATCTCATCAATGTAAAAGTCTTCAGTCGTACCAGGCGAACCCCCAATGACTGCACCAAATGTTTTCACATATTTCAGGTAGAATGCAAATGATAAACAGATCATAAAAAGTAATTTGAGATACTAGTGAAAAGTCACAAATCTATTACAAACAAGACTGTGGTAGAGAGAGGGAGTTCCAGCAAGGTTAACATTCCCCATGAGCAATGAAAATTCACTCAATAAGTATCAAATCTCATGTTGTGCTTCTAACTAATACTACACAAATTTCATAAAAGTGGGTAAAACATTATGCATTTTATTTGAAATGAAATTAAAGATACATGTATTTTCTAAACGAAGTGGAACACTGGAGGCTAGTGAAATACTGACATTCTCTCATGAGAAAAGCTTTCACTTATACTTGACATTCTCATTTGTAAATTATCATGTTCTCTTTTCTGGAACCAATTACATTTTCACACTATTGCCTATTACCTAGCTTCTAATTAACAAACTTCAGAACAACACTACAACTCTAAGTTACTTGGCAATTGTATCACTTTAAAGTTCATATAAATTTGAGAAGATGGGTGAAAGAATGAACATTCAAGAGGATAATATTCAAACAAAACGTAAACATTGCTTTAGTCATTTCTAAATATGCTTGAAACTACACCATTTGTTTTATTTGAAATGTAACATCAAGCCAAAAAAATTCATTCTGTATGAAGAGCATTAGCAATCATAGTAAGCTTATGTCTAAGACCTTCTTTCTTCTGTTTCAGATATTTTTCCATGGCTCTTGCTTCTTCAAGTATTGTGTTAAGTTGTTGCACATGCTTGGCATTCACTGCTGTTCTTTGACTTATAAGTCACAAGAAAGATTTCATTAGAGTCTGAATAATGTCATAAAATGTCCTGTTCAAGCTGATTGAAAGTATTTACCTTAAAGTTTCGGTATATGTAGACAGCAGAACATTAACTACTTCATTGACATCTGTTGAAAAACACAAGAGGTGGAGTTGACAAAAGAATTTTCCAAATATAATTCTAGGTAATATTCACTAAGACAGAGTGATTGACTAACCTAATGTATTATGAGATTAAAAATCACATGACTGGTGCAGTATTTGTGAATTTATTCAATCATAGAAATAATTCAAGAATAGATGAACTGTTGAACAATAACAATAAATGTAATTTATTTCAGAAGAAATAAGCAAGCTAATCATCTTTGTAAACTAGTCTCTGATTGATTTATCTGTGATGCATGCTTCAGCAAGCTAAACATATTTTGACGTACATGCTAATTTCAATGAATACTTAAGGTACTAGTTCTGGGAAGATAATTTTAAATGTTTCTTTGATTGATTCTGAGGAAGATTAACTAGAACCATAATAAATATGATCAAGGTATACACACAAATAAACATTTTCGAAAATCAAATGTGGGTACACACAAATAAGCTGACGATAGAACTCTGCTGACTATATTCAAGAAGCAGCACAGTGTGAAATTAAATTGCTGCTGCATCTGTCAGAAATTATACATAATCATGATTCATTGCTGTACGTGAAAAGCTCTAAAGCCATCTTCAAAACTTTCATAAAACCAAAATCAGGAACAAAAACAGAAGTTGCTGGAAAAGCTCAGCAGGTCTGGTAGCATCTGTGAGGAAAAAATCAGAGTTAACATTTCAGGTCCAGTGAGCCTTCCTCAGAACAGGACTTTCATTCTGCTCTAAAATACATTTACTGTTATAACTAAAACTCCCTTTGTCAATGCTTGAGTAGAACTTCCTGATAATCCACCATTTATTTTTAAAAAATTAAGTTCCAACTAATTTATGAATTATCCATTTTATTTTGTCAATAAAGAATTCAACAAAATATTATTTCTTAAAAGTCACAGCTTAATACTGATTACTGTTCAACATCAGCCGGACACCACCCACAAACTGGAGGAGCAGCACCTCATATTCCACCTCGGGAGCCTCCAGCCCAATTACCTGAATGTGGATTTTACCAGTTTCAAATTCTCCACACCCCCAGCCTCATCCCATGACCAACTCTCCCTCTCTTCCCCACTCCTTGACCTAACCCAACCTGTCTATCTTTTCTCCCAGACAACAAGGTGTAGAGCTGGATGAACACAGCAGGCCATGCAGCATCAGAGGAGCCGGACAGGTGACGTTTCGGGCCTAGACCCTTGTTCAGAAATGCTAGGATGGCATTTTAGCAGGAAGGTTGGTGGGAGGAGGTGTATTCTTGGTAGCTGTGGGAGTTGGTGGACTTGAAATGGATATCAGTTTCCAGGTGGTTGCCAAAGATAAAAACAGAGAGGTCCAGGAAGAAAAGAGAGGGACGGTCCAGGTGAACTTAAGGTTGGGATGGAAGGTGTTGGTGAAGTGGATGAACTGTTCGAGCTCCTCATGGGAGCACAAGGTGGCGCCGATCAATGTAACGGAGGAAGAAGTGGGGTTTAGGGCCAGTATAGCTACGAAAGAGGGATTGTTCCACGTAAACTACAAAGAGGCAGGCATAGCTTGGGCCCTTGCGGGTACCCATGGCCATCCCCTTTGTCTGCAGGAAGTGGGAGGAATTCAAAGAGAAGTTGTTGAGAGTGAGGACAAGTTCGGCTAAACGGATGAGGCCGTCAGTGGAGGGGGACTGGTCGGGCCTGTGGGACAGGAAGAAATGGAGGGCCTTTAGGCCATCTGCATGGGGAGTGCACATGTATAGGGACTGGACATCCTTGGTAAAGATGAGGTATTGTGTACCAGGGAAGTGGAAGTTTTGGAGGAGGTGGAGGGCATGGGTGGTGTCACGGACGTGGGTGGGGAGTTACTGGACAAAGGGGGAGAAAACGGAGTCAAGATAGGTGGAGATAATTTCAGTGGAAGAGGAGCAGGCGGAGAAATGGGTTGACCAGGGCAGTCAGATTTGTGAATTTTGGGAAGGAGATAGAAGCGGGCAGTGCGGGGTCGGGGAACAATGAGGTTAGAGACTGTGGGTGGGAGGTCACCTGAGATGATGAGGTTGTGGGTGGTTTGGGAGATGATGGTTTGGTGCTCAGGGATGGGGTCATGATCAAGGGGTGGTAGGAGGAGGTGTCAGCAAGTTGGTGCCTGGCCTCGGCGATGTGGAGGTCAGTGTGCCATACAACTGCACCTCCCTTGTCCGCAGGTTTTATGGTGAGGTTGGGATTGGAGCAGAGGGCTGCACATTCTGTGGAGAGGCTTGAGTGGGTAAGAGGGGTGGAGAGGTTGAGGTGATTGATGTCACGATAGCAGTTGGAGATGAGTTCGAGGGAGGGGAGGAGGCCTTGGGGTGGTGTCTAGGAGATGGGCATGTGTTGGAGGCGGGAGAAGGGGTCAGTAGAGGGAGGGTTAGGCTCACGGTTAAAGAGGTAAGCGAGGAGGCAGATGCAGCATAAAAACTGTTCAACGTCTAAGCGTGAACGGTTTTTGTTGATGTGTGGGTGCAGGGGGGCAATGGTGAGCCCTTTTTGTTTCTGAAGAAGGGTCTAGGCCCAAAACGTCAGCCTTCCTGCTCGGCCTGCTGTGTTCATCCAGCTCTACACCTTGTTATCTCAGATTGTCCAACATTTGCAGTTCCTACTATATCTTCTCTCCCACCTATCTGCCACTCCCATCTCACTGACCAATCCCGACCACTGCCTACACGCACTCACCTATCGTCATCCCACCCACCTTCTCTCGCCCCATCCCTCCTCTCTATTTATTGCTGAGCTCCCCACCCCATTCCCATTTCTGAAGAAGGGTCCCTTCCCAAAATGTTAGCTTTCCTGTTCCTCTGATGCTGCCTGGCCTGCTCTGTTGCTCCAGCTCTACATTTTGTTATCTCTGACTCCAGCATCTGTAGTTCTTGTTAATTCAGTGATCAAAATATTCAATTTTTTTGAAAACAACTTTCTACTTAGCAACTGCCTTTTATAATTGTTAGCAGCTGTATCTGGAATCCCATTACTAAGATGATATTAATTTTTAAAAGATTAATTCACAGGAAATAATTTCAGAACCTGGTGTCCTAGGTCAGAAGCCTGTACCTTTCAATCAAAAATGACACATCTAAGTTCACACACCAATTTCCTTTTGAAGGTGCTTTCTATTAATCTGCAAACATGTTGCACAACATTCGTACAACATGAAAGAAATATTTGTAGTAAGTTATGAGCAGTTAATAAAAAAACAAGCCACAAAAGACTTAATCAATTTAACTTTTAAGAATAACGATTTTAAAAAAAATCTACAAGTTAGTTCACTTCCAACAAGAGGTAGAATCAATCTGGTTTATTCTAAAAGAATAAACGTTGAGCAAATAATACACTCGTTGCTAATCACCTTGCAATATTTTTTCTACTGATCCTGAATTAGAAGAGCACCCTCCTCCATCTGAAGCAGAAGTTGAAGCCACACGTCTTTTGATTTGCATGGGTGTTTCACAATATTCATTCTATAAGATACGCCAGACGTAAAGACACAGTAAAATTATACCCTTGAACTCAGTATCATGTATCAAAAGCTTTCGTCTTTTCACTTTGGATCAACAGTGCAAAGATAACAGCATTTTGCTTTTGTTTTGCTAAACAAATGTACTTTTTCTTCTTTTAACAGTTGATTAGGCACATAGATTTAATGGTCAATTTCGTCAGTTTGTACATCAGCATAAGCAGAACTGACCTTGAAAGATAACTCAGTGCATGGGAACACATCAACATTTAATTAATGTTTTTGGATGGAGATGGGGTATGAATGTGAAAATACAGAAGTTTGAACTTTGCATCAAACAATAGGATCACTAGCAAATAGTTCAATAAGGGTGAAGTTACACTGGTTTCTATAATTTCTACTTGTTCAGTCAAAATATCTGATGAAGTACACATGAAAACTCACCTGTGTGCCTGCAAGGACAAATAAACAAAGCCAATAACAGCAGTAGCTGTAGCATCTGATCCAGTGAAAGAGTGAGGTGTAACTGAGAGCAAGGATACATGGGCCACAGGGTGTAACAATTTCAATCTTTGGCATTCTTTATGCATGTTTAATGACAGGTTGGTAAAGTTTAGCTGAGGGAATTTTCCTTGCTTTAGAATTCTAACCCCCAAGAAATTTTCTCATCTTAAGTTAATAAACTAAAATAACTGCACAGAAGCTGGTATCCTGTCACCAATTATTTACATGTGCAAGTACATGAGCTCTGACTAGCCAAATCAGAGCCAGTCCCCAGACTGAGAAGATCATCTGAATCTCATGTTTTTATCTGTTAGCCAGGGTTCCCTGATTGGCCCAAGTTAACAACCCCATTCAGGAATCTCATAATCAATGAGATCCACATGGGTCTACATAACAGAGTCTATATTATTTCCAGCTTCAGTGACCAAGGAAGAGAATTCATTCTCCCTTTGTCAATATAAATAACTTGCACAGTATCTCAGATATGAAAACTGAAAATATTAGCTAAGCAGAAGGAACATAATAGAACTTTGTTTTCAAGGATAAGATCCAAGAAAACTCCAAACAACTTGCAATGGAATTGTCTGACCTTCATTTTAAACACAAACCCAATCTCTTTGCAAGATCATTTTAAAAAGTTACCTAATGATATCTACCCAATTTGTCAGTGTTTTCTCTAATGATCCTTTAGACAGCAATTCCCCATGTTCAAAAGATTAGTTCTTCATACCAATGTATGAACAATGTAATTTACAATAGATATCATTGGCATTGAGAAACAGTTACTACTGATAAAAGGGGCTGTGACAAATCGGCAGCTCCAATTTGAACTGAGAGGACCAGCTGATTGAATAATCCTGGTGCAGTCAGCTACCAAAAAACAGGACAATTTTCAGAGAATTGCAGAACTGTTATTTTGCAATTATGCTATTGTTCAGCCCATCATGTCTGAATGGGCATGCTGAGCACTTTAAATTTAGTGCCAATCTCCTTTTCCCCATAACCCTGCACATTACTTGAATAGAAACAATTATCTATTGCCCTCTTGAATGCCTCAATTGATCTGTCTCCATCACAATTCCAGACAGTGAATTCTAGACCCTAACTACACTCTGTGTGAAAGAAGATTTTTCTCAGCTTGCATTTGCTTCTTTTGCTAAACACTAAAACTGTGCCCTTGGTTCTCGATCCTTTTACGAGTGGGAACAGTTTTTCCTCCCTGCTCAGGACCCTCATGATTTTGAAAACTTAAATCAAATCTCCTCTTATGCCTCTCCACTGGAAGGAGAACATTCCCAACTTTATTGACTCTTCCCTCAAAACTTGAGACTTTCATCCCAGCAACCATTCTCACAAATCTTTTCTGCATAATCTACAGTATGACAATGGGGCACCTGGAACAATACACAATACTGCAGATGATATCTAACTAGGGTCTTACACAAGTTCATTATAACCTCAAATAATAGCAAAATAATACAGATGCTGCATTTCTGAAATATAATTCAGAAGAAGAATCAATGGACTCAAAATAATAACTGCTTCTCTTTTCACAGATGCTGTCAGACCTGCTGATTTTCTCCAGTATTTTCTGCTTTTATTCAAGACCATGAGACATAAGAGTGGAAGTAAGGCCATTCAGCCCATTGAGTCCACTCTGCCATTTAAATCATGGCTGATGGGCATTTCAACTCCACTTCCCTGCACTCCCCCCATAGCCCTTGATTCTTTGTGAGATCAAGAATTTATCAATCACTGCCTTGAGCGCATTTAACATCCCGGCCTCCACTGCACTCCGTGGCAATGATTTCCACAGGCCCACCACTCTCTGGCTAAAGAAATGTCTCCTAATTTCCGTTTTAAATTTACCCCCTTTAATTCTAAGGCTGTGCCCACAGGTCCTGGTCTCCCCTACTCTAATCATAAACTCCCTACTCTATTATTCTAATTACCCAATAAATGAAACGTAGAATACTGCCTGCTTAGGTAATGACTAGTACTGCTACCTTCAACGACTTGTGCATCAAACTGTGTTATCTCAAACTTTTCCTCACTGAACCTCATCCATCACCTACTTTTCCACTCTGTCTTGTCACTGTCCTTTTAAAGCTCTACACATTCTCCTCACAGTTTATAATTCTCTCAAGTTATCTGTCATCTTCAAAATTTGAAACAGTTCCCTGCACACCAAGATCTAGATCATTAAAATATATCATGAAAAGCAAGGACTCTGATACCAATCCCTGAGAAATCCCATGACAAATGTTCCAGCCAAAAATTATGCATAAACTGTTATATTTCATATCCCTCATTTAATCTTGTATCCATTTGTTTATTTCCCTTTTATAATTTTAATATAATTTTAAGACCGATGCTGCCAATTAATCTGGATTAGACTGGGTGGTTTCCATGCTGGAGGATCATTTGTCTGAGGGAATACTCTTGATTTGTAAATGGTAAGAATTGAGATGTATTGGCTACAGATTCACATTATGTCATGATGAGACATTAAATTAAAATGGCTGTGCATATTTTCTTATCATGTAAACTTCTTACCTATATTTACGCACCACTGTTAGTCTACTGACAACAAAATCTAAACTCAGAATATATCAACTGAACAGCAATACAAAAATAACTCATAATGTGCAGAATACAAAATCAATATCAAAAATGGTAAATTGGCATTACTCTTGACTCTCTCCAGTAGACCTCTAGACTTACCGTTTGTATCAAGTAGCGCATACTTGTTACAAAGTTAAACATTGCACCGATACCAGCATTTATCACTCAGCCCTAGCTGTCCTTGAGAAGATGATGATGAGGTGCTTCTAGAACCACTGCAGTCTATTTTTTGTAGGTACACTAATGGTGTCATTAAAGAGGAATTCCACGATTTTGATGTAGCAGCACTGAAGAAATGGCAACATACAGGTAGTTCGGCTATAACGCGTGTTTCATTAACGTGAATTGGCTGTAACGCGAATGGTGAACAGTGGATGCTGTTTAGATAACACAAACTTTCTGCTGTACAGTTATAGCAATTTTCTGTAGCGATTTCACTACAACGTAATTATCTACCATAATTTTCTATAGCGCAAAGTTACGTAAGAACGCAACTATTGCATTATAGGAGAAATACCTGTATTTCCAAGTCAAATGGTGAAAGTCTTGGAGAAGAACTTGCAGGTGGTGGCATTCCTATGTATTTGTTGCCCTTGTCCTTCCAGATGGTCATGGTTGTTGATTTGGAAGGAGCTGTCTAAGGAGCTTTGGTGAAATTTGGCATTACATCTTGTAGATTATGCTCACTGCTGCTACTGAATGTTAGTGGTAGAGGGTATGAATGTTTATGGATCTGGTGCCAATCAAGCAAGCTGTGTTGTTCTGGATCATGTCAAACTTCTTGAGTGTTGTTGGAGATGCTCTCACCCAAACAAGTGAGGAGTATTCCACCACATTCCTGACTTGTGCCTTGTAGCCAGCAGGCAGACTTTGAAGAGACAGGAGATGAAACATTTACATCTTGGACCATTGATGCACATTGACTGCAGAAAATAACATCTACAAGATACACCACAGCAATATATGAATGCTCCTCCGACAGCACCTTCCAAACTTGCAAACTCTATTATGTGGAAGGACAAGGGCAACAGATGTATGAAACACTATCTCCTGCAAGATCCTCCAACAAGTTGCGCAACACCCTGCTTTGAACTACGTTGCTGCTCCTTTGGCCATACCATGGAACTCCCACCCTACCTTGATCCCAGGACCACAATAATTCAAGAAGGCAGAGATAGTAGGAACTGCAGATGCTGAAGAATCTGAGATAACAAGGTGTGGAGCCGGATGGACACAGCAGGCCAAGCAGCATCAGAGGAGCAGGAAAGCTCTTGTTTGAGGCCTAGGCCCTTCTTCAAAAATGAGGGAGGGAAGGGTGTTCTGAAATAAAAAGGGGGAGAGGGGGAGGCAGACAGAAGATGGATAGAGGAGAAGATAGGTGGAGAGGAGACAGACAGGTCAAAGAGGCGGGGATGGAGCCAGTAAAGGTGAGTGTAACTGGGTAGTTAGGGAGGGTTGGGCTGCAGGGTTCCCAAGTGGTGTTCACCTGCACATCTGCTAATGTGGTATACTGTATCCGCTGTTCCCATTGTGGCCTCCTCTACATGGGGGAAACCAAGCGGAGGCTTGGGGAACGCTTTGTGGAACACCTACGCTCGGTTTGCAGTAAACAACCGCACCTCCCAGTCGTGAACTATTTCAACTCCCCCTCTCATTCCTCAGACAACATGTCCATCCTGTGCCACAACGATGCCACCTGAAGGTTGCAGGAACAGCACCTCATATTCCGCTTGGGAACCCTGCAGCCCAATGGTATCAATGTGGACTTGACAAGCTTCAAAATCTCCCCTCCCCTACCACATCCCAAAAATAGTCCAGCTTCTCCCCGCCTCCCTAACCTGTCCTTCTTCCCACTGATGCCCTCCTCCCACCTCAAGCCCCACCCCCATCTCCTACCTACTGGCCTCATCCCGCCCCCTTGACCTGCCCACCCTCCCTGGACCGACCTATCCTCTCCCTAACTCTCCACCTACACTCACCTTTACTGGCTTCATTCTGGCTTCTTTGACCTGTCTGTCTCCTCTCCACCTATCTTCTCCTCTATCCATCCTCTATCCGCCTCCCCCCCTCCCTATTTATTTCAGAACCCCCTTGCCCTCCCCCATTTCTGAAGAAGGATCTCGGCCCAAAACGTCAGCTTTCCTGGTCCTCTGATGCCACTTGGCCTGCTGTGTTCATCTAGCTCTACACCTTGTTAGTTTAAGAAGGCAGTTCACTACCACCGTTTCAAAGGCAATTAGGGATAAGCAACAAATACTGGTGAAGCCAGCGACAATGGTTGTTCCAAACTGCTGAAAATGTATACTTAACAGAATTTATTTATAACTCAGGCAAAGACCATTGAAGTACGTATTTTTACCTTTACTGCACAAATATATAGTTAGTAAATGCACAAAGAGAGATATTCGTCCAGGAGAATTTCATGCTTATAGCAGAGTTTGTTCACGAGCTAGGAGGTTTATAATCCTCTCCAACAAATACTTCACACCCCGATATTTGAAACAAAAATCTATTTTGTTGAATAGAAGTTGCATACCTCCATTTCTTTTTTACGTTTTATCCCTTTAGTTTCAACACTTTTCACTGAAACAGCTGACATGTGTCTCTAAGCATATGAAGAGAAATTCATATTAATTACCTTTCCAGTAGTAAAAGCGCTATATGATATTAGCATTTTTAAATGCTTCGACCTTATTTTTCTCCATAGTGTGATACAATTATAGAGCAAATGCAATTTTACAATGGATAAAATGGTGATTTTTCTTCACCCTACTGTCAAATTTCATGCAGTATGCAGTACAGAGGATATAGTTTCACTAACAGAAACAGACCTATCTCTGCATAACAAAGTTTGGAGCTGGATGAACACAGCAGGCCAAGCAGCATCTCAGGAGCACAAAAGCAGACGTTTCGGGCCTAGACCCTTCATCAGCGAGGTCTAGGCCCGAAACATCAGCTTTTGTGCTCCTGAGATGCTGCTTGGCCTGCTGAGTTCATCCAGCTCCAAACTTTGTTATCTTGGATTCTCCAGCATCTGCAGTTCTCATTATCTCCTATCTCTGCATAAACCTTGTTGTCAAATTATTATCCCTTTTTAAGTGGCTTCCAATTAAGTGGCTATCAAATCATTAGCTAACCCAAATGAATAGATAGATGATTCAAAACAAGATGATATCTCTCAGGATATAGTTGGAATTGAAGCGGTGAACAGTTTATTTCATAAGTTTAGGTCATAACCAACATCCACATTCTCATTTCTAGCAGAACCTGCGAGAAACAAATTGGCCCTTCTGTCCATTTCCTCAAGCTGGAATGGTGAAATTAATGTCAACATCCTACCTGTAATAGGAATGAAAAAGAACAAATTCATTGCGTGAAATGTTCAATTACCCAGTAAATTGTATTTTTATAGATTGCATACACTTGTTGTAATATGGAGCACTGATGTTATATGGATTCCATGTTGGAGGCATTGGATTTTGGGCAGCTTATCAGATGGTAGAAACTTTCAAATTGATATCTACTTCCTTTGTGAAAAGGGCTTACCTGGCATCATTTTCTTTTTCTTTTAGAGGAATAAACTACAAATGCATTATCCAGAAATTGTTTGACAAATGCAGCAGAAGCAGCTAAAGCACATCTCTTCATAATCAGGAAGTAACTAAATGGTCTGTGTACATCTGCCAGCTACTACAAATTGCCCATTCCTAAATTCCCATACAGCATTCAAAGATTTAACTTCACAATGATAACACCAAACAATGTTTCATTGAACCTAAAAATCTGCTTCTGATAGCCCTCACTGAATTGACTTAGCATCTTTGAAAAGCCAAAGATATATACTTTAGTAGCTGCATGCTATTTCTACTCACAACAGTTATGCATTCTGCACAAAATGTCAGAGCATGTGGAATTAAATGTTTTGGAAGAAAGAGATAAATAGAGAAATAATTTATATGACATCTTCAAGGCAGAAATTGAAGTAAAGCTGTTTGTGCTTGTGACCGTGAATATACCAGCTTATTTGGCAAAGTACTGAGACTCACTGAAGTTATGAAGTTCAGTATGGGATTATACTTTGATCAACATTCAATTTTTATTTAACTCATTAACACATACAGAACTTTCTCAGTGCTCCTGGGAATTAGAATGCAGTATGAAGCTTTGCATAACTTCAGCTGATATAAAAATAAAACTTTATGATTGTCTAGATACAGGCGTTAGGTTTGGCCAATAGCTTTCATCACTAGAAGACAGAATTGACAATAACTCATAATTATACAGCTGTTTTTGTTCCTCAGGAACACAAAGAAAATAGACTGTGGGCCAAGGAAATTGTATTGGGAGCAGATCAAAGGACTTTTGAGGATGAAGGTACAGGCAAGAAAAGGAAAGGGAAAATTAAGTATTCGGAACTAACATCAGTGAAAAAGAGACCCACTACAGCAAAGGGAAGAGGGGTTGACAAATGTGATTGAAGTGTTTCTGGAGATAGTAGGAACTGCAGATGCTGGAGAATCTGAGATAACAAGTTGTAGAGCTGGATGAACACAGTAGGCCAAGCAGCATCAGAGCAGGAAAGCTGATGAATCAGGCCTAGACCCTTCTTCAGAAAATTAAACTATTTGTTTTCACCACCTAACATGATCCTGCATTCGACGCATTACAATCTTCCCTTCCCAGTAGCTCTGTATATGACCCTGCACCCCAGGAAGTACAAAAGTTCAAGAAGTAGCACATCACAACTTATGGGCAATAAAGGCTTGGCTAGATAGCGATGCTCAGATTCCATGAACAAATCAAAAAACGCCAATAGGACTGATGAAGGGTCTAGGCCCGAAACGTCAGCTTTTGTGCTCCTGAGATGCTGCTTGGCCTGCTGTGTTCATCCAGCCTCACATTTTATTATCTTAAATAGGACTTTTGTGTTGCAGTGGTAGCATCCTTGCCTCTGAGCTAGAAGGCCCAGGATCAAATGCTACCAGTTCCATAAATCTGAGCAGCTTGATTAAAAAAGATACCCTTCTTGTAACAAAGTACTTTTCTACACCAACTGAAAATCACAACTCATTATCGAATTAGATGACACTTGACTGTCACCTAAACCAGCCCCCTTTCCTCCACATCTCAATATTTATACATTTAGTGTTCAAAGGAAATGCAAATTAGAATCTTGTTTGATATCCCTGTTATAGTTTGTTCTCCAAGAATTGCACATAGCAACGTCCAAGAGATTTATTCTCAATTCCTGGAGACTCCGGGTTAACCCTGCACCATTGGCAACCTCAGAACAGGGATGTACAAAAGGCAAGACTTCGAAGAATTATTGTTACAGAATGCAGGTGATAAGTCCTTAACCTGAAACACTAGCTCAGTTTCTTTGTCCAGTTGCTGCCAGATCTGCGGAATATTTACAGTTTACATTTCAGGAAGTCCAGACGTGTTGATGGCTGGAACGGATTGAATCATTGAACGATTACAACACAAAAAGAGGCCATTCAGCCCATCATGGCCTTTCCAGACCTCTGCAAAATCAACAGATCCCATTCCCAGGGCCCTTTTGTTCTGCAGAGGTGTTCTCTTCAGATGGCTCTCTACTTCAGTAAGAGATGATAGTCTGAAGGAGCTTTTTTCAAAATCTGAGGCACCAAAAAGCCAGGAGCCCAAATCCGATGTGAATCTCTACACCCATGATCTCTTCTTGTCAAATTGACAAAATTTTGTACCCACCATCCAAAAGATTGCAAAGCTCTGGAAGCATTTGCTCCAATAATTTGTGTTTTTGTTCCAGTTTATGGACATAAACAGGAATATCAGTCACATTCCCGCCTCCCACGCCCTGACGCTGCTCGGAAAACCGTTTCTGAACTGGCGCCAAAAGCGGAACCCCACGTGCACCCTAGAAACCACGCCCCTTCGATTGGTCACGCCCCAATATAACGCTACTCATTCAAAGTTCCCGGCCCTTCCATTGGCCACACCCCCACAATGAACTGGTCCAACCAAAACCCCTCCTTCTGTTGATAACGCCCCCCCAACGATAACCCCACCTATTCAAACTGAGCCCCTTCGATTGATCACTCCCCCGCCACGATAGCCCCACCCACTAAACCCCGCCCCTTCAATTTACCACACCCCCAAAGATAAACCCACCTATGAAAGCCCCATCCCTTCGATTTACCACGCCCCCAACAATAACCCCGCCCACTAAAACCCCGCCCCTTCCTATTCCACGTCCCCTATAACTCCACCCTCGTGACTGACACCACCCATCTCTGATGAAGGGTCTAGGCCGAAACGTCAGCTTTTGTGCTCCTGAGATGCTGCTTGGCCTGCTGTGTTCATCCAGCCTCACATTTTATTATCTTGGAATCTCCAGCATGTGCAGTTCCCATTATCTCTCACCACCCATCTCTGACTCCTCCATGCTGATTAGGACCGCCCCCCCACCCTGTGGTGGAAAATTGTCTCAACTGCATCTCTTGCATTTCCCGCACATCTGCTTTCACATCCCCACCCCCAAAAAAAGACTGAAGCCCCCCCTCACATATTACCCCACCAACCTCTGCATCCATCCTCTCCGCCACCTACAATCATATGACCGAAGACATATTTCCCACCTCATCCCTATCTGCTTTCTATAGGGACCGCACTCTCCATGACTCCCTCATCCGCTCCACACTCCTCACTAGCCCCACCACACCCAGCACCTTTCCCTGCAACCGCGGGAGGTGCTACATTTGTCCCTACACCACCCCCCTCACCTCCATTCAAGGCCCCAAACAAATCTTTCATATCAGACAGAGGTTTACCTGCACATCCATCAACTCAGTCGACTGTATCCTTTGCTCCCGATGTGGCCCTCCTCTACATCGGAGAGACCAAGCAGAGACGCGAAGACCATTTTGTAGAGCATCTGTTGTCTTGTGACAAATAACAACTCCTTCTAGTCACTAACCATTTTAACTCCCCCTCCCATTCTCTTGGTGACATGTCTATCCTGGGCCTCCTCCAGTGTCACAATAACACCACCCGCAAACTGGAGGAGCAGCATTTTATATTCTGCCTCAGGACTGTACAGCCCAAAGGCCTAAACAAGGAATTCACCAGTTTTAAAATCTGCTTCCCCGCCCCCCAGCGCCATCCCATGTTCAACCCTCCGTTCTCATCCCTGTCTCCCCCTCCCCACCTATCTGCTCCACCCTTCCCACTGGCCAATCCCCACTACTCCCTACCTGCATTTACCTATCACCATCCCACTTACCTTCCTCAGCCTCACCCTTCCTTTACTTATTGCCCAGCTCCCTATCCCCCTTCACAATTCTAAAGAAGAGTCCCAACCCGAAATGGCAACTTACCTGTTCCTGTGATGCTGCCTGGCCTACAAAATGTGAGGCTGGATGAACACAGCAGGCCAAGCAGCATCTCAAGAGCACAAAAGCTGACGTTTCAGGCCTAAACCCTTCATCAGAGAGGGGGATGGGGTGAGGGTTCTGGAATAAATAGGGAGAGAGGGGGAGGCGGACCGAAGATGGAGAGAAAAGAAGATAGGTGGAGAGAGTATAGGTGGGGAGGTAGGGAGGGGATAGATCAGTCCACGGAAGACGGACAGGTCAAGGAGGTGGGATGAGATTAGTAGGTAGATGGGGGTGCGGCTTGGGGTGGGAGGAAGGGATGGGTGAGAGGAAGAACAGGTTAGGGAGGCGGAGACAGGTTGGACTGGTTTTGGGATGCAGTGGGTGGAGTGGAGGAGCTGGGCTGGTTGTGTGGTGCAGTGGGGGGAGGGGACAAACTGGGCCGGTTTAGGGATGCAGTCGGGGAAGGGGAGATTTTGAAACTGGTGAAGTCCACATTGATACCATTGGGCTGCAGGGTTCCCAGGCGGAATATGAGTTGCTGTTCCTGCAGCCTTCGGGTGGCATCATTGTGGCACTGCAGGAGGCCCATGATGGACATGTCATCTAAAGAATGGGAGGGGGAGTGGAAATGGTTTGCGACTGGGAGGTGCAGTAGTTTGTTGTGAACTGAGCGGAGGTGTTCTGCAAAGCGGTCTCCAAGCCTCCGCTTGGTCTCCCCAATGTAGAGGAAGCCACACCGGGTACAGTGGATGCAGTATACCACATTGGCAGATGTGCAGGTGAACCTCTGCTTAATGTGGAATGTCATCTTGGGGCCTGGGATAGGGGTGAGGGAGGAGGTGTGGGGGCAGGTGTGGCATTTCCTGCGTTTGCAGGGGTAGGTGCCGGGTGTGGTGGGGTTGGGAGGCAGTGTGGAGTGAACAAGGGAGTCACGAGAGAGTGGTCTCTCCGGAAAGCAGACAGGGGTGGGGATGGAAAAATGTCTTGGGTGGTGGGGTCGGATTGTAGATGGCGGAAGTGTCGGAGGATGATGCGTTGTATCCGGAGTATCAGATGGCCTCAAGGCCCTCCGCTTCTTCCTGTCCCGCAGGCCCGACCAGTCCCCCTCCACCGACACCCTCATCCGCCTAGCCGAACTCGTCCTCACCCTCAACAACGTCTCTTTTGACTCCTCCCACTTCCTACAGACTAAGGGGGTGGCCATGGGCACCCGCATGGGCCCCAGCTATGCCTGCCTCTTTGTAGGTTACGTGGAACAGTCCCTCTTCCGCACCTACACAGGCCCCAAACCCCACCTCTTCCTCTGGTACATTGATGACTGTATCGGCGCCGCCTCTTGCTCCCCAGAGGAGCTCGAACAGTTCATCCACTTCACAAACACCTTCCACCCCAACCTTCAGTTCACCTGGGCCATCTCCAGCACATCCCTCACCTTCCTGGACCTCTCAGTCTCCATCTCAGGCAACCAGCTTGTAACTGATGTCCATTTCAAGTCAACCGACTCCCACAGCTACCTAGAATACACCTCCTCCCACCCACCCTCCTGCAAAAATTCCATCCCCTATTCCCAATTCCTCCACGTCCGCCGCATCTGCTCCCACGACAAGACATTCCACTCCCGCACATCCCAGATGTCCAAATTCTTCAAGGACCGCAACTTTCCCCCCACAGTGATCGAGAACGCCCTCGACCGCGTCTCCCACATTTCCCGCAACACAACCCTCACACCCCGCCCCCGCCACACCGCCCCAAGAGGATTCCCCTCGTTCTCACACACCACCCTACCAACCTCCGGATACAACGCATCATCCTCCGACACTTCCGCCATCTACAATCCGACCCCACCACCCAAGACGTTTTTCCATCCCCTCCCCTGTCTGCTTTCCGGAGAGACCGCTCTCTCCGTGACTCCCTTGTTCGCTCCACACTGCCCTCCAACCCCACCACACCCGGCACCTTCCCCTGCAACCGCAGGAAATGCTACACTTGCCCCCACACCTCCTCCCTCACCCCTATCCCAGGCCCCAAGATGACATTCCACATTAAGCAGAGGTTCACCTGCACATCTGCCAATGTGGTATACTGCATCCACTGTACCCGGTGTGGCTTCCTCTGCACTGGGGAGACCAAGCGGAGGCTTGGAGACCGCTTTGCAGAACACCTCCGCTCAGTTCGCAACAAACTACTGCACCTCCCAGTCGCAAACCATTTCCACTCCCCCTCCCATTCTTTAGATGACATGTCCATCATGGGCCTCCTGCAGTGCCACAATGATGCCACCCGAAGGCTGCAGGAACAGCAACTCATATTCCGCCTGGGAACCCTGCAGCCCAATGGTATCAATGTGGACTTCACCAGTTTCAAAATCTCCCCTTCCCCAACTGCATCCCTAAACCGGCCCAGTTCGTCCCCTCCCCCCACTGCACCACACAACCAGCCCAGCTCCTCCACTCCACCCACTGCATCCCAAAACCAGTCCAACCTGTTCTTCCTCTCACCCATCCCTTCCTCCCACCCCAAGCCGCACCCCCATCTACTACTAACCTCATCCCACCTCCTTGACCTGTCCGTCTTCCCTGGACTGACCTATCCCCTCCCTACCTCCCCACCTATACTCTCTCCACCTATCTTCTTTTCTCTCCATCTTCGGTCCGCCTCCCCCTCTCTCCCTATTTATTCCAGAACCCTCACCCCATCCCCCTCTCTGATGAAGGGTCTAGGCCCGAAACGTCAGCTTTTGTGCTCCTGAGATGCTGCTGGGCCTGCTCTGTTCATCCAGCCTCACATTTTGTTGTCTTGGATTCTCCAACATCTGCAGTTCCCATTATCTCTGATGCTGCCTGGCCTGCTGTATTCCTCCAGATCCACACTTTCCTAGTCATCTCTCCAAAAACTCAATCAAGTTGGTGAGATATGACTTTCCCCACACAAACCCATGCAACCTGTCACTTAAAAGTCAATTTGCTTCCAAATTTCAATAAATCCTATGTCTCATGATCTTTTCCACAGCTTCCACACCATTGACGTCAGGTTCACAAGCCTGTAATTGCCAGGATTATCTCTGTTTCGTTTCTTAAAAAAGGAAACATTGGCCATTCTCCAGTCCTCCAGCACTTCATTTAAGGCCAAAGAGGATGCAAAGATATCTGTTAAAACCACAGCTATTTCCTCTCCTGCCTCCTACAGTATCCTGGCGTAGATCCCATCTGGTCCTGGGGACTTGTCTACCTTAATGTATGTCAAGACACCCAACACTTTCTCCTTCATTATGTTGCCCCAAGAGTATTCACACACTTGTCCCTAACCTCAACATCCCTCACGTCCCTCTCTTTGCTGAATATCTGTTATGGTCATTAAAGTTTAAGCTAAGAGACAAGACAGCTTTTTGACATGTGCAAGATTTCAATTTTTGTTTTATTTTTTCAAGTTAGTTAAAAAATATACTTAAATCCATCATAGAAAAACACGTACATCAATTTATCAACCTCAACATAATTGTACCAGGTAAAATGATTGATAAGACAGCATGTACCATAAAATAAAGATGTACAATTTTCTACATTTTACATTATTAAGACCATGTATGATTAATACACACATAATGTCATGGTATATTTGATTCTTTGTAGGGCCTTCTTTGTAGATGTAAAAACCCACAACTCATCGGGGATAGATTTTGACATTTGGTGTGATTGAATAGTTATTCTGTGACAAACAGAATGTTATGGTTCTGCTCCTTGGACCTGTCAGATAAACTGCTAGGTGTTGGACATATGGATAGTGCAGCTTGATGCAGTGAAACCTGAAAAACAGGTTGGAGCTAACACCAGCCAAGTCAGTTAGTTGCTTCAAGACTCTGCAACTGAGTTTGTGAACTCGGAGATAAATCAGGAAATTCTGGCTACCACACATGTAAAAAATATGGTAACAGAAACTTCCAAATATCAACAATGTTTGATAACAAGATAATAAAATGTGAGGCTGGATGAACACAGCAGGCCCAGCAGCATCTCAGGAGCACAAAAGCTGACGTTTCGGGCCTAGACCCTTCATCAGATGAAGGGTCTAGGCCCGAAACATCAGCTTGTGTGCTCCTGAGATGCTGCTGGGCCTGCTGTGTTCATCCAGCCTCACATTTTATTATCTTGGATTCTCCAGCATCTGCAGTTCCCATTATCAATGTTTGATAACATATTTGTTGTCCTGACTGCAATCTGAATTTAGAACTCAAATTGGATTGTTTGCCCCCCATCCCCTGTCATGTCTTGAATTAAAAACCAAAAGAACTGTGGATGCTATAAATCTCAAACAAAAACATAAGTTGCTCGAAAAGTTCAGCAGGTCTGGTAGCATCTGTGGAGAGAAATCAGAATTAATGTTTCGGGTCGAGTGACCCTTCCTCAGAATACCTCTTGAATTAATTTTGATAGTCCAGGCCGGTTCCAGAGGAGGCAACTAATGAATATCTTTTGACATGAAAGGTTACGGTGTGCTTGCAGCAAAATTTACAGTAAATCAACACCTTTTTTTGACACACTTAAAGTATTGCAGCGATTATTAGTCTCAAAGATGGAATGGAACGGCCCATCAAACTTGTAGGTAGAAGGTACAATGGTCTTAAGAGACTAACAGGGCTGCTCCCTTAGAGAGAGATGACTGGTGGTGGTTTAAGCAGAGGGTCGCCATGCCTCAGACTAGGGTAGAGGTTGAGAAGGAGCGCCCTTCATGGTAACCTTAGCCAGTGTGGGAGTTGAACCCACGCTGTTGGCATCACACTGCATTGCAAAACAACTGTCCAGCCAACTGAGCTAATAGATCAAATTTATCTTCTATGTCAACAAGACACATGCCTTGAAGCAGTTCAAAACCTTTGCCACTGGTTTCTGAACTGTTTACATTTATACTGCTGGTGACCAAGTCAGGATTTGCCATTACTGTACAGTAAATGAGACAATTTCTTGTGTTTACGCATGTGCAAATCCAGAACACAGACATCCAGAAGCTGCTTTTAGAAATATCATCCCACCAAAAGATGAACTGCAGCAGTTGTTAATGGGAGACTTGACACTAAGATAACCCAATGGCATGAAACTGGAGTACTCACACACTCTCTCCCCACTAAGGATGCCATAAAAAGTCAAAGTTAGTGCAATAATGATTGAAAAATTAATTTATAATGACATAATTGTGATAATTGTTCCAAATTCATAACTCTGGCTCGAAAACATCAATTACAATATAAAATCTCATTTCTTCTAAAGTTTATTAGTGCTGTTTTCTGACTTTTTCTGTCTGTCTCTTTGATCTCTCCTGAATCCCATCAGTCTTCCCTAATGTTTATTTCAATTTCTACTTTTGTGATTTAAATTCAACTTACAGTTACTCTACCCCACTGACCTCAAAATCAGAGATATTTATAGATTAATTAAGTATGCAAAACGTAGGCAAAGGGAGTATAATGTGGGAAAATGTAAAGTTGTTCAATTTGGAAGGAAGAACAAAACAACAGGATATTACTTAAATGGAGAAAAACCACAGAAAGCTGTAGCACAAAGGGACTTGGGGAGGCTGGTGCATGAAACACAGAAAGCCAGCATACAGGGCAGAAGGAAATCAGAAGGCTCATGGAATGTTGGCCCTCATTGGGGATTGGAGTTTAAGTGTATGGGAAGTCTTATTGCAACTGTATAAGATGCTAGTGAGACTGCATTTGGAATACTGTGAGCAACTTTGGTCTCCTTTTTTAAAGAAAGATGATTTCATTGCAGACAGTTCAGAGAAGGTTCACAGGGATGATCCCTAATGTGAAGGGACTGTCTTTATGGGTAAAGGTTAAACAGGTTGGTACTCTATTCACTGGAGTTTGGAAGAACGAGAGGTGATCTCATTGACACAGATCGGATTCTTAACGGACTTGACAAGGTAAATGCTGAGAGGATGTTTCCCCTCACGGGAGAGTCTAGGACCGAAGGCACAATCTCAGAATAAAGGGATACCAAAAGACTGAGATGTGGAAGAATTTCTTCTCTCGGAGGATTAAGAGTTTTTGGAACCCCTTACTGCCGAGAGTTGTGAGGCAGAGTATCTGTGTATATTTAAGTCTGAGATAGACAGATTCTTGATTAGTTGACAAGTCAAGGGTTATGGGGATAGGGCACAGCAATGTGGATGTGAGGAATGTCAAATCAGCCACAATCCAGATGAATGGTGGAGCAGGCTTGAGTGGAAGAATGGCCTACTCCTGTTCCTAGTTCGTATATCTTACAGTCTTACTACCTT
Source organism: Stegostoma tigrinum (assembly GCF_030684315.1). Classification (NCBI taxonomy): domain Eukaryota; kingdom Metazoa; phylum Chordata; class Chondrichthyes; order Orectolobiformes; family Stegostomatidae; genus Stegostoma; species Stegostoma tigrinum. The sequence continues at coordinate 6,348,816 of NC_081385.1, read as the reverse complement.
TTAAATCTTCCTTCAACACAATGCTCTGTATAACTCATTACACCAGCTTGGAAAGAAGGCGTGTATCTTAGTGCTACCTAGACATACAGTCATAGAGACATACAGCTTGGAAACAGACCCTTTGGTCCACCAGTCCATGCCAAACATAATCCCAAACTAAACTAGTCCCACATGCATGCTTCTGGCCCACATCCTTCTAAACCGTTCCTATTCATATACTTAACTATGTGTTTTTTTTTCTGAAATTATTCTCTGTTTGAGGATTATAAGTGAGAGACACTCAGAATCAGTAAACTATATGTTGGAAGCTTTTTTTAAGAAATGCATATTATTTAAACACATATGTCCCAATCATCTGAAACTAGATACAATTCAGAGAGCATGGTAAAATAAAAGTTCATGGCTATCATCTATCTTCTGGGCTCAAATGACATTTGTCAACCATTTTTGCAGTTGATAATGTCATTTAATATGCATTAGATTCTAATTTTGTCACTTCCTCTTATGCATCCATTAGTGTCAGTAAGCTCCAGTAATATATTTAAAATTTGAGACAGATTTATATAATGTATGTCTTAAACTTATTATACTGGTGGATATTCACAGAATTTTATGAATTCGGAGAATTGTCCATTGGTTTCAGTCAGAGATCCAATGGTCTTACCATGTTTGTGTCATCTCTCAATCATCTAAACATCATTTCACACCAACATCTGGTAGCTGAGCATTTGTTCATTACAAGACAAGATATTTTCTAAATTAATAGTGTCGAAACGAATTGTACCATTGTAGTAGTTTTCTTCATTTTTTCCAATTCAAGTCTAAAAGAATCAATTATTGTTATTATATTTTACATTTCAACCTATTTTCCTACTGATATAACTCTTTACAATTACCACGTTATAAAAATTTCATAAAACTCAAGGTCCATATGGAACAACATCGCAGATAACAAACCCATCTTCCTGGAAAGCTTTCTTTAACTCAACCTAGAAAGAAAATGGAAGCACGTCAGCAAAATATCAAGTTCAATTCAAGCAAATCTTAAGTAGAGTGACAGCAAACAAAAAACATTAGCTGGCTCAGAACTTGCTGCACAGCGACCATGGAAAATGGTTATCTCATTGACATTTAACTGTCCTTTTTATGTTTTCACAGGATGTGTATATCACTGGTCAGGTTAGCATTTGTTGGTCATCCCTAATAGCCCTTGAGAAAGTGGTTTACAGAGGCAGCTCACCAGCAGAGTCCATATGATGCAGGCACACTCACACACACAGTGACAACAGTAAGGCAAGATATAGTTGTAAGACCGGATGGTGTATAACGTGAAAGAAAATTTGAAAGTGGCAAGGTTCCACACTTCAAATGTCCTTGCCCTTCTGGATGGTAGAGGATACAACTATGAAAGGTGTGCCTAAGGACCCAGCAATGCACTTTTCGGACGGTATTAACTACTGCCCGTGTGCTGAGGTAACTGAACTCCAACAAACACAATCATCTTCCTTTGTGACTTCAATCAGTGGAGAGTTTCCTCCGAGATTCCCATTGAACTCAATTTCTCTAGAGATCCTTGGTGCCGTGCTTGGCCAAATGTTCACTTGATGACAAGTCCCTAAAGTGGGAATACATGCTTGCTTCTAAATTATTCTCAAAACAAAAGAACTTTGGTTGAGATAACAAGGCGTAGAGCTGGATGAACACAGCAGGCCAAGCAGCATCAGAGGAGCAGGAAAGACGATGTTTCAGATCTAGAGCCGAAACGTCAGCTTACCTGCTCCTCTGATGCTGCTTGGCCTGCTATGTTCATCCAGTTCTGCACCTTGTTATCTCAGATTCTCCAGCATTGGCAGTTCCTACTATTTCTGTAAGAACTTTGGTTGATTTTGTTTATAACTCATAACTCCTGCAACTGATCTACTTTAATGCAGAAAGAATTATTTCAACCTACCAAGTTGTCAGGATCTAGGCAGAGACCAATCACTGCTCCTCCACTGCCAGGAAGTTTTACTGCGGAGCCAAACTGCCAAAAGTAACAGATAGACAGTAGAGGATTTTCTTTCTGCATTTACTGGACCATACAGTAAAATTTAAGAGTGCAGTACACAAAATTAAGATGATTAACTTAACAAAAAGTAGTAATTTGGATAATAAAATCAGAAGTAAATTTTGCAGCTTAAAATTTTCGTCAGAAATCCTAGTGTTTTTAAAATTTTGATTGGTACAGTGTCAAATTGGAATCAATTTTGAAACAGGCAACTTGTATTTAATTTGTTGTTAACCATTCTAAAACAATAGTTCATTGCTGTTCACAAAATCGCCAGAAAGCAAAGTTATAATAATTTATGTGATGAGTTACAATGCATTAAGCAGGTTTTCCATTATTAATTATTCTTTCATATGTCAACATACATCTTCTTTAATTTGTCTTAAACAGATGGATTCCATTCCCGAGTACAGTCACAAGTCAATTTTTACGCAATTCAGAATACAATACAGTGCAGTACAAAATAGCCATTCATAAGTATGAGCAAACATTCGTTTGTCAGATGTTTTAAATTATTGTTAATATGAGATCTTAATCATAAGCATGAGTGTATGTAAGTCAGACATTCCTAAATTGGGGACTGCCTGTACCGTCAGTTTTTGAAATATTAAACTACAATTAATGAAAACGTGTAGGAAATGTGCCACGACTTGACGGGTAAGCCTTTAATTTCAATTGGATATAATGCATTTGTGAACATAATGTTGGTTGTCATGCACTTGCTGATGTACTTCATTTAAATGCTTTTTACACCAAAATTTATTATATACTTAATGCAAATTATAGATTTAACTAGCCAAAAAATTGAAACTGTTTTGAAGAAACCTGTCTGCCAAGTTCCACCATCCTCAAATTTCCTTGGCCCAAACAAGCATCTGTGTATATGGACCTGTAACAACAAGAAAGCATTTAGTACAGATACACAGAAAATGTAACTCTTATTATTTAATCACTTATTATTTAATCAATTATTTAGTTTCCCAATCAAAATTAATGATGGAACAGATATTCCCTCCCCAAAATATTCAGCATTTTATTGGTTTCTCTTCCTTCTCCAAAGAGCTAATTAAACTGCCCAATAGGTCCTGTCAATGATAGTGGACAGTATTGTACCAGGTTTCACGTGTGTGAGGTCCGAAAATGATTTTCCTGACTATTTTCCCTTCAAGTCCATGGACAGATCACCTGGTGTTCACAAGCAGCTGCCAAAAATGAGACAGCAGATCAGAAACTTCATCTCTTACAGCTGCGAGTATGTAACCATAATAAAGATGAGTGCTTGCTGATCGTATCAGTCTTTGTTTGGGGCAGCAGGATGGCTCAGTGGTGAGCACTGCTGCATCACAGCACCAGGAACCCGGGGTCGATTCCACCTTCGGGTGACTGTCTATGTAGAGTTTGTGCATTCTCCCTTTGTCTGTGTGGGTTTTCTTCCATAGTCTAAAGATGTGCAGGTTAGGTGGACTGGCCATGCTAAATTGTCCATAGTGTTCAGGGACGTGTAGGTTGGGTGGGATGGACTTGCCTAGCTGAGGGGTCTGTTTCTACACTATAAGGACTCCATGAAGATACCCGACAGGATCTCTACACTTTGCTCAATCTCTTAGGTATCATAGCAATGCAAACTGAGGGATGTTCCTCGTGTTATGGAAGTCTCAGTCTTGATTCATAGTCTCAGCATTAAGAGGTGTCACTTTAAGGCTGAAATAAGGAGGAATTTTTTTTCTCTCAGAACTGAAGAAGGGTCACTGGACCAAAAATGTTAACTCTCCTTTCTGTTCACAGATGTTGTCAGACCTGCTGAGATTTTCCAGCAATTTTAGTTTTTGTTTCTGATTTCCTGTATCTCCAGTTTTTTCTTCTTCTTTCTAAAAAAAAGCCCAACATCTTACCTGCGTAGTTCGAAATTTTTGTTCATCAGCTCAGAAAGTTCATTCCAATTCCGAGACTCCATGGCTGTCCTATGCAAAGGAGAAAAAAGATCCTTTTGACTGAGAGAGGCATGCCTTTTCTATAAACTTATGAATTCAGGGTTTCTATAGATTATAACTTCATTTTTCAGCTCTGTCAGAAAACTGTAACGTCAAAACTGAAGGGAGAAATCATTTCCAACTACATCAAGTAAATAGGAATAGAACAAAAACAGAAATTGCTGGAAAAGCTCAGCAGATCTGGCAGCATCTGTTCCGATCCGAGACATTAACTCTGATTTTTTTCTTCGCACATGCTGCTAGAATTGCTGAGCTTTTCCAGGAACTTCTGTTTTTGTTCCTGATTTACAGCATCTACAGTTCTTTTGCTTTTTAAAATGGGAATGGGGTAGATTCAGCTCCGTGCATTAGCTGCTATCTTTCATGCAGAAGCGAACTTTACAGAAGCGAAGGTGGGGAATAGCAAAAGCTACAAAAGAAATTGCAAGTAAAGGAAGAGAGAATGTTTTTAAAGATAGAGACAGGAGATGGGAGGTGGGGATGTTTAAACGGTTTCATATAGCTCCAAAAGATGTGCAAGAAGAGATGCATAAAAAGTTTGAAAGGCAGTGGAGGTACAGGAACTGATATAGGAAAAATACAGAAAGATAAGGTGGGATAAATCAGTAAAGAGCCTGGAATATTTTTTCTACATTAAAGGCAATATATTAATCCAAACTGTTTTAATGTCAACTCTTTGAGAAATGCATGTATACTTTGGCAGTAAGGCAAAATTAATTTTAACTGTCACCTTATCAACTGGCAGTCTTGATAAAACTGGGAAAAATTGTATGCTTCAAATACCATAATCTACGGTGATGTATGAATACTTATGCTGTAAGTAAAGTATAACAATGAATGATGTGCACCCCTGCAATATGCTTCTGTTACTTCTGTGTGCTTTTACATTGATTGTAGGAAGTGCGTTGGTGTTTTTACATAGTTTCTTTGAAGGTCTCAAAACTTTGCTTGGTAAGGGTTTACTGCAGTTATCTGTACCTCGTGATTATCCAAGATATTCGATCAACTGGCACACTCCTGGTCCCATAGTTGCTGGTTAGTACAAGATTTGCTGTAATTAATTTTGAAGTATCTTGTCCACATGTTAGACAAAGCTCCAGTAGGAATGGCAATCTCCGCAGATGACAATTTAAACTCTTTCTCTCTCCTGCTCTCTTTTGTCTCACTCGTGCTCTTTCTGTCCTTTCAGGCTATTTCATTATATCAGAAACTGGCCGATGAAGCTACAGGTGTGCTGCACTACCAGATATTTTTCTACAAGAGATGCATTCTACTTGGCATTACCCAGTAATCATGCAAATTTCCTGTCCCAAGTCAAAAACAGCACCATCCTTATTGTCTATCCTACAGAAGGTGAACTGTCATCTCATGTTGCTGTACTGCTGTAGACAAGCAATGAGATAAAAGATTATAGGGCAACTCAGAAATTTGGAGTAGTAATCAGATCAGTCATGATATTGAATGCCAGAGCAGGATTGAGGGGCTGAATGGCCTACTTATGTTCCTAATTCGTATGTTTATATGTACGTCTATACTGTTGACCTGATAGCCTTTGCCTCAGTGCTGAGCCAATTTCATTAGCACATGATTTTTAGGTTTAAATTTGAATCAAATACTTTTTTTTGTCAATAGTTTGTAGGTTTGTGCGTGACTGCACACATATTATAGTGGGTCATTACAGTGCTAATATTATTGAATTATTTAATTTTGTAGTACTGGTCTAAACTTAAAGCAATAATAAGATCAATTGAAGATAGTTCCTCTCTAAATATCATGCACAAATAAAAAGCACAAGATAGTCTATTTTGCCATTAATCTTATCAATTAGAGGGTTGAAAAGTTTCTCTAGAAACTGCTGGTTTCTTCATCTTTTATAGTTCATGGAAGAAAATTCTCCCCAAAGTCATTTAAGTTAACCACAACAAACTACGATGTATAAAATTTCCACAGAAAATTCACTAGAATTATGCAAGAGTTCTTAATGGTCACTTACTTCGCTAGATCTGTGAGTTCTACAAAGGTTTTCATTGCTGCCATAACATCACAGTCACCTGAAAATTACAAGAAAACTACTATAAATTCCAACTCTTCAGCAAAAACAATGTTAAAGATCAGACACTGATCCAATTTACCCTTCAGCACTGAAACAAGTCAATTAAATTTACTTCAAATTAAACAAGGGTCGATGCTCCCATATTACTTCAGTACGGCTATGACTAAATGTGATAACAGACACGGATATGGACAGCAATAAGTAGACTTCTGAAGAAGTCATATCAGATTGCAAAGGTTAGCTTGGTTTCTCTCTCCACAGATTTTTCAGACAATTTCTCCAGCAATTTCTCCAGCATTTTCCGTGGAAAGCAAATTCTCTTTGCAGGAGGGTAGGTAAATAGAAGGGTGAAGGACCTCAGATGGAACTCAAAACAAATCTCGTGCACATTAACAGCCCCAGTAAAACAGAACTGAAACTCAAATATCAAAATCACAGAAGGTGAAAGAAAGCGCCAGGGATTTCCTGCACACTTCAACCAAACTTACAGCAGGAGTGTGATACAGTCTCTGAGGAAAAAACAGTCATTTAATATTAGGAGAGATAATGGGAACTGCAGATCCTGGAGAATCCAAGATAATAAAATGTGAGGCTGGATGAACACAGCAGGCCAAGCAGCATCTCAGGAGCACAAAAACTGACATTTCGGGCCTAGACCCTTCATCAGATCATCAGACCCTCTCTTGTTGTGGCGGGGGCGGGGTGTGAGGGATGTGTCGCGGGAAATGCGGGAGACGCGGTCAACAACCCCAAGAGGATCCCCCTCGTTCTCACACACCACCCTACCAACCTCCGGAAATACAACGCATCATCCTCCGACACTTCCGCCATTTACAATCCGACCCCACCACCCAAGACATTTTTCCATCCCCTCCCCTGTCTGCTTTCCGGAGAGACCACTCTCTCCGTGACTCCCTTGTTCGCTCCACACTGCCCTCCAACCCCACCACACCCGGCACCTTCCCCTGCAACCGCAGGAAATGCTACACTTGTCCCCACACCTCCTCCCTCACCCCTATCCCAGGCCCCAAGATGACATTCCACATTAAGCAGAGGTTCACCTGCACATCTGCCAATGTGGTATACTGCATCCACTGTACCCGGTGCGGCTTCCTCTACATTGGGGAAACCAAGCGGAGGCTTGGGGACCGCTTTGCAGAACACCTCCGCTCAGTTCGCAACAAACAACTGCACCTCCCAGTCGCAAACCATTTCCACTCCCCCTCCCATTCTCTTGATGACATGTCCATCATGGGCCTCCTGCACTGCCACAATGATGCCACCCGAAGGTTGCAGGAACAGCAACTCATATTCCGCCTGGGAACCCTGCAGCCATATGGTATCAATGTGGACTTCACCAGTTTCAAAATCTCCCCTTCCCCTACTGCATCCCTAAACCAACCCAGTTCGTCCCCTCCCCCCACTGCACCACACAACCAGCCCAGCTCTTCCCCCCCATCCACTGCATCCCAAAACCAGTCCAACCTGTCTCTGCCTCCCTAACCTGTTCTTCCTCTCACCCATCCCTTCCTCCCACCCCAAGCCGCACCCCCAGCTACCTACTAACCTCATCCCACCTCCTTGACCTGTCCGTCTTCCCTGGACTGACCTATCCCCTCCCTACCTCCCCACCTACACTTTCTCCACCTATCTTCTTTACTCTCCATCTTCGGTCCGCCTCCCCCTCTCTCCCTATTTATTCCAGTTCCCTCCCCCCATCCCCCTCTCTGATGAAGGGTCTAGGCCCGAAACGTCAGCTTTTGTGCTCCTGAGATGCTGCTTGGCCTGCTGTGTTCATCCAGCCTCACATTTTATTCTATAAAAGGTACATTGGCAACTTGTTTAACCCTGTCACCACAAGCTTCCAATGTTTTCCTTTGGGAGTTAAATCTTCTCTCCAGAGATTTCTTTAAATTGTCCCAAAGTTTCTTCTCTTCCATTTCCTCCACTGCCACATTTCAAGCATATACCATTGGTTAAAAGCAGTTCACGATATCCTGAGGCTATGAAAGGTGCCACGTGAATACAAAGCCTCCTTTGTCAGTAAGGTGCCCAAAGACAACTAGTTGATCTCATAAGTGGAAGTTATGTCAAGCCAGGACAACATGTAGTCAGTCGACCAGCAAATTATTCCCTGCTGTTTCTCATATGTTTGTATGACTTGGACATCTTTACTTGAATGTACACATCTGGTGCTCAGCTGGTATTGTTCCTTCCAGAAGAACAATATTCAGCTGGAATTTCATTTCCCTTAAATGAAATTGCTACAGTTAACACTCCATGTATACAATCGCTCATAAGAATAAATAGCTAATGTCTGAGATGTAGCATTAGCAGCTGCATTGAACAAAAGTAATTGTAATCTGGAACTGTGTACCCACCCTGATATCACATTCGCTTCCTTATTTCCTTGTGGAATTAAGGTCACGCTCTATTCTATAGTGTTGTGTTTGTTTTTTTCTTCCTTAAACTCATTTTCCTAATCAACCTGCTGAAAGATGTTAACACACCTCTGGCGCAGGTGGGACTTGAACCCAGATCTCAAGGGCTGGGGTAGAGACATTACCACTGTTCCACAAGAGGGGGCCTTTATCATGTTTGTCTCTAACAAAGCAAATAACGAACCATTGAGCCATCTCTGTTGCACATTACTGTGGATCTTCCCAGAATCACTTGGATCTCCCATATAAGCAAGCCAGAAATGTGGCACACGGCTTATATCCATGGTAACATACCTTCCTAAAATACAAAAGAAAAAATAAAATATATTAAGCAACATGGACACATATCTCACCAGACCTGTGATTAGAAAACCAAAGGCAAGTGCAAGTTAATGATTATGGGTCACATCCAAGTTCCCCTCTATCATACAGCATTCCTGACTTGGAAAGATATTTGTTCCCTCATCATTGCTGGATAAAAGAACAGTCTTATGGCAGCCTCATATTTTCATAAAATCCCGACAATGTGGGAGCAGGCCATTCAGCCCATTGAGACCACACTAACCCTCCAGGACCATCCCATCCAGACCCAACTATCCCTGCAACTCTGCATTTCCCATGGCTAATCCAAGTAGCTTGCACATTCCTGGGCACTGTGGGAAATTTCCCATGGCCAATCCACCTAGCCTGCACACCTTTGGACTGTGGGAGGAAACCTGAGCACCCAGAGGACACCCACACAGTCACAGGGAGAAACAGGCAAACTCCACACAGACAATCACCCAGGGTGGAACAAAACCTGGGTCTCGAGCACTGTGAGGCAGCAGTGCTCACCAGTGCAGTGACCTGATCCCAAACATGAGTTTTTTGATTTACTTCTGAGACCGGGGCATCATTGTCTGAACTAGTATTTACTGTCCATGAAGGTCTGAAGAAGGGTCCAAAGCTGAAACATCAGCTCTCCTGCTCCTCTGATGCTGCTTGGCCTGCTGTGTTCATCCAGCTCTATACCTTGTTATCTCAGATTCTCCAGCATCTGCAGTTCCTATTGTCTCTATTTACAGTCCATCCCTCATTCCCCTTGAGAAGATGGTGATGAGCTGCTTCTTGAACTGCTGAAGTCCATTTGCTGTTTCCTCTGAAGTTCCTTCTGCTTTTAGACATGCACCTGTTATATTAGCAGCGCAGTAACAGGCTATTTGGCTGAGTGAGTGCAGGCTGATATTTATGTCGCTTGTTAGCTTTCTCCCACACTTTTTTTTCAATCAACCCACTCAAAGTATCCTTTTTATCCTGTCTCCCTCATCGGCTAAATTTTCATAGCAATGACAAGTCAAAGATGATTCTAGCCCAAAGGGGTGAGTTTACAGATTTTCTGAAGGCACACAGACAAATACACAATTTTCAAACTGTTTCCTCACCATAACCTTGTTTCTCCATCAATTCCTTGTTGAAATCCATGTAAACCAGTCCCTCATAAACCTAAATTAAGAAAGAAAATTCACTACTTACCGATGTGACAGATGCATTTTAAATAATGCATTCAATCTGTTACATTCCTTGTCACTGTCACATAAACCAACATTTCTGCAAGTACTTTAACATATCCAAATACTACTTATGCCACAGTGACTGTGATCACATATAGCAGTTACTTTGCATTCAGCAAGATTCCACACTCAATGGTAAGATAAATTATAAATTAATTTGTCCTTTAAAAAACCCTTCACAAGAGGGAGACAAAGCCAGTCTTTATTGCCATTAATCAGTCTTTTAGAAGGCAGATATAAGTTGACTTCTTGGTTAACAAGTGGCTAGCTAGGCCATTTCAGAGAATACTATTGGGGGAGGTGGCGGGGTGGGGTGGGGTGGGGGGGAGCGGGGGGTGGTGGGGTGTCTGACTTCACTTATGGCCATATTTATTGTGAAACACAGCGTGGTGGTATGATGTCACCATCCAGTGACAGAGCAGCAGTCACACCTCCCAAATATTTCCCAAACTGGGGAGGTGGTGGCCTACTGGTATTCACATCAGGGGAGCTAGGTTTGAATCCCATCACAGCAGATGGTGGAATAACAAAACGAAATATGGAATTAAGAGTCTGCTGATGACTACAAATCACAGCAGTGCAGACCGAAGCCATTTGGCCCATCAAGTCTGCACGGATCTTCCAAAGAGTATCCGAGATCCTCCCCGTCCCCATAACCCTGCATTAACCATGGCTAATCCACCTACCCTAAACATCTTTGGACCATGGGAAGAAACCAGAGCACTGGTGGAAATTCACACAAACACAGGGAGAATGTGCAAACTCAGGGTGTCTAAAAGGCAGATCTTTCTCAGAGTTGCACGGGATTGCCAGCACATAGCGGATTTTCTCAAACTACAGAATGAACAGATTTTTAAAAATCTATTCACATCCAATTTGAAAAACAAATTGATAATATACATGATTTGTGCCAGCCTGTAACTTTGTGATAAGGCCACTTTCTGGTTAGCAGGTGTTTATGCTGAAGATGCTATTATATTAAAATTATACTATAATTACATACTTCAGACGTATTCTTAACTTCTGATATGTGCACTAATTTTACAGCTGTTTAATCAGCCAGGTTTAGTACTACCTATTGTTCATTCATTCTTTCACACAAACTTCTGACTGGAGTTGAATCCCAATCAGGATGCCTTTTGTATCATTCAAATTTAATTCCCTACAAATAATTCTATATGAATTATACCTGGACCACCCGATCTTGAAGTCCTGCTGTAATAATTAACTCTTCGGTCTCTACATTCAGAATGAAGTTTGCCCTGAGTGGCTTTGGCAAATCCTGTCAAAGAAACTAAGTTAGTTTAAAATACTGAAAAAGAGAGGACTGTTATATATTTATTCTAGTAAGACAATTTCTGACAATATGTGCTTTGTTTCCCTTGTTGCTTCAATGTACATTAAAAAGATATTTTGTTAAGTGACGGTATGGTGCAGTAATCTTGTGCCTAGAATACAAATTCAACATAGGCTCAATGGCAAAAAGGCTTTTGGTGCTTCGGGAGCTGAAAGGTATATTTTCAACCTAGTACTGTCAACATAGCCCATAATATTCTGTCTATTCAAGCAGGTAGAAAACTGTCAATTGTGTGTACAAATGCTTGATATACACTCGCAGCATTCATTAGCTTAGCATGGCCAGTTGTGCAGGTAGGCAATTTGTCCTCATGCTGAGGGAAACCTTTCTGCAGGAGGGTCAGTGGACTCAAAATGTTGACTCTGCTTTCTCTCCACAGACTTGTTAAGTTACTCCAGCAATTTCTGCTTTATGTTTATTTCAGATCTCCAACATCCATAGTTCTTTGTTTTTATTCACATATTTATATATCCAACTAAATCATGTCTTGCCTACACTGTAACTCCATCTAACTCCTTGGTTCTGTAACTCATGGTACCCTTACCTAACCATGAAATACAAAACTCGGTTTTAAAATCTTTAATTGCGCCCCCCAACAAGGAGTCAATACTTTCAAGTAAGATGGGATGATGAGAATGTTAGCAAAAAGGAAGAGAAAAGTTCACAAAATTACTCTAAATGCCTTCAATTATCATGTTATAAAACTATTGAAGAAAAAAGTAAAGTTTAGCACAGGATTACTCACATCATCAATTAAATCATAAAACTTCATCAAGCATTTAAGTGCAGCTGACACAATAGCACTGTAAAAAAAAGTGAAATTGAGACTGTCACAATTCCAGCAATATAGTCACAACATAGAAGTTTTGCAACATAATGTGATGTGTTTTTAACATTTAGAAACTTAGGTGAAAGTGCAAGACAGGAGACATTCTAGGAGAGAAGGTAAGCTAAATGACAACAAATCTGTCTTTTAAATATATAGGACAAACATAATGGATTCCTGAGTGTTGGGCCACTGAAAACAAAAATCAGTTCAGAGCAGGCAACGAAATATTGCATTTTTAGTTGAACACATGAGACCAGAGAGAAGTAAGTTTGTATAAAAGAATGATTTGGTGCTTTTTGAGACATCCTGTGATATACTTTCAAGAAGTTGCAACATTGGATACAGCCCAGTGTTACAACAGGGCAGTAAATGCCAGATTTTTAAGGTGCAATTTTAGTTCAGGAATAAATATTGGCTGGGTCCTGGTGGAAAACTTCCCCGTACTTCAAAATCAGCGATCTTTCAGACGGGACACAGTTTGAAGTCATACCTGAAATTTGTCAACTTTGACTTGGCAGCGATCTCTCAGCACTGTAGTGGAGTAGGTATCTAGAATTTTTAATCGGCTTTTTGGAGTGGGAGTGAAACTCACAACTTTCTTACCCAGAGGAGTATGTCTACCAATTGTACCATGGTAGATGCACACCATATGGTGTGTGCTGATTAAAGATAAGCTTGTATCCATTATTATAACTCTCACAATTTCTTAGAAGAGGAAACCAAGAGGAATAAAGTTATTTATGAGGAAATAGGTGAACATGAGTATGTTAGAATGGCTGTGAACAAGACAGGATTGTACTAGTTGACTGACACAAAACATGATTGATTGTAACTTAGGAGCAGAGGTGAGATACACTGGTGACAGATATATCCCTGACAGAAAAGGAAAACAAATAAGAATTTAAATTTTGAAAATAATTGTGATCGACTTTACCAGGGATACCAGATGAAAGTCAAAATTATGTGGCAGAAAAGAAGTATTTCAAAGGTAACTGCTGCTTTTCAAATAAGTCCCAATGTTTTTTGACTTCTAAGAACTTTTGAGTTCAAATTCAAGTAATGACAGGATTACTGTGGGTGGAAGAAGCCACATGATAATGGTGCCACTTCACCCAGCTTTTAATAAAGGTTTGTACGTGTTTCATTATAATTTGGTTGTTTTGCATAAAGGTCAACAGAGATTTATTCTTAATTTTTCTGTTTATCATGAAAGAATTACCAAGTTACAAATTATGACATAGATGGCCTCAGTTGAGTATTGCTGATATCACATATGAAACCATAAATCAACATTTCAGAAATAATATTGCTTAAAAGTAATTAAAAGTATTTTCACTACTTTCCAACCATGCTCCCCCACCACATTCAATGCACTTTTCTCAGCTGGAAAGGAATGAGAGAGGTAGTCAATAATAATCTTGATTTAATCTGACAGCAGGAATGTTTGAATCATATCACATGTAGTTAACTTCAAACTTTCCAAGTGACCTGATTGACCTTTCCAAAATCTCCTTTCCTGGGCACATCAGGCAAAATGCTCAACACAACTAGGCCTTGTGTTTGACTCTCTCCTAGAGAACAAATCTTTAATTTTGTCACACTCAAGCAAAATTGCTCCCGGTTGTTAGCATCACATCTTCACTGATCCATCCTAACTCTGCTTTCCAAACTGTATTTAAATAGTTATATCCTTGCAATTGTGGGATTTAAATTCTTCCAGCCTTAAAATTCCTCTCAAACCATTATACCTAACAGGAAAAATATGGGCTCTTTTCTCTTGGAAAGCAAACGCTGAGGTGTAACCTAACTGAGGTCTTTAAATTCATGAAAATTGGTAGGGTAGAATAGTGATGTTTCTGTATTTCAAAACTATGGACCATCAACATAAAATACTCATTAATATCTCCAGTAACACACTCAACGTAAGTTAGACCGTGGAACTCAGGGAATAATTGAGGTGAAGAGCAAAGATGCACTTATGGGAAAACTAGATAAGCATTTGGAGAATGAAAGAGCAGAAGGCGCAGTGCGGTGGTTCAGTGGTTAGCACTGGTGCCTCACGGCGTCAGGGACCTGGGTCCAATTCCAGCCTCGGCTGACTATCTGTGTGGAGTTTGCATGTTCTCCCCCTGTCTGCGTGGGTTTCCTCTGGATGCTCTGGTTTCCCTCCACAGTCCAAAGAGGTTAGTTGGATTGGCCATGCTAAATTACTGACAGTACGCAGGCTAGGTGGATTAACCAGGGAAAATGCAGGGATAGGGTGGGGTGGAGGGGGAAGGGATCGGGACTGGATGCTCTCTGGAGGGTCAGTATGGACTCGATAGGCTAAATGGCCTGCTTCCACACTGTAGGGATTCTGTGATTCAAGAATATAATGGTAGGGCTCAAGATAGGATAGAATAAAGCTGAAATGAAGCATATGGACCAATTTTGAAGTGAATGACCAGCTCCTGTGATGTAAATTTATGTAATCCTATGAAGGTATAAAAGGAATTATAAATTCAAAAATGTTAAATATGGGAAAGAAGTAAAAGAGTGGAAAAGAAAGTGCAGTCAAGCATGGTAGACAATTCCAGCATTGATCTGTGATGCAAAAACAGAAATTACTGGAGAAACGCACCAGGTCTGGTAGCATCTAGAGAATCCCAACAGTGTGGAAACAGGCCTTTCAGCCCAGCAAGTCCTCACCAACTCTCACAGCATCCCACCCAGAGCCATCGCCCTGTAACCCACCTAATCTACACATCCCTGAACACGATGGGTAATTTAGCATGGCCAGTCCACCTAGTCTGCACATCTCTCAAAAGTGGGGAGAAACCAGAGCAAAAGCACACAAACATGGGGAGAGTCCACAAAGACAGTTGGCCTGAGGGTGAAATCGAACCTGGGTCACTGGCGCTGTGAGGCAGCAGAGCTAAACACTGAGGCACCATACCGCCCAAATCTATGCAGAAAAAGCAGAACTAATGTTTCGGGTTGAGTGACCCATACTTGAAACTGGAAAGTTTCTCTGGCGATTTCTATTTTCATTTCAGATTTCCAATAAAAAACTGCAGTTCTTTGCTTTAATTTAACTTGTAGTTGCTTTGAAGTATACATTTTATTAGAATCTTAGTAACAATGTCACTCCTACCATTCAGCTGCAATAAGTACAATCAGAAGATCCAACAGCAGCACAGTGTGCTCTAAGGTAATTACACAAACTAACCGAGAGGAAGACTTTGTGGTTAGTCCCAAGAATGGTTAGTCTAAGGACTTAGACAACATACAACATTTGTTTAAAGAAATGGATAAGCCAGTGTATTTGCTTAACTCTTTAACACTAACCTGCTTCCAGCAAGGCCCTGCAGAAAGACAATCATAGAGAAAGTGAGATAAGACATATCCCAAAGCTACACTAAAAATACTCTCAATATGATCCCCTAGCTGGTTTAATGTTTTGAGCCACAGAAGTTGGGATCATTCATTTGATATGGGTGCTTGTCTCTAAGATTCAGTTACTCCAGTTCTAGCTGCTGTACCACATAAGTTGCATGTCTGTCCCACTAAACTCCATACTGACAATAAAACAGCAACTCAGATTTATGAGACTTAATTAATAGCGTACCTCAGCCACTTAGAGAAACATACTCAACAACAATTGAACATGAAAGAAAGGAATACTAGGAGGGACGGCCAAGACTTCAGTCCTTTAAGTATGAAAAAAATAGCAGAGTTGTTTCAGTAGGCAATTCCTGATCACAGAAACTAGACAGCAAGAGATGTCGTTCCCAATGATGGGGTAAAGGGAGTGAGGGGAGATACACAAAACAATACAAATCATTTGAAAGTTGCAGGTTGTAAAATCAGAGAACATTACACAGAATTAGGAAGGTGAAGCCATGAAAGGATTTAAATATGACGATACATTTTTAAATTGAAGGTGTTGCACTGGCACAAGTGTGATAGGACTTCTTACAAGATTTTTTTGGCATCTAGTGTAACATCTGTTTATGAGGTCAAACTGGTGTGTTTTATTATGCCAAATATTCCTTCTAGATGCAGATTGTAATTCCTCATTGTTGCTGAAATACAGGCAGTGTTTTGGATTGCTTTTATCAATGAGGAAACTGCACAGATTAATGTTCTGCAATGGGGTCTGCTCATAGAGTTGACATATAACCTACACAACACAACTTGCAAGTAGCACCAGATTTTAGCCCCAGGAGTCTTCCTTGATCTAGGAAAATACGTCAGGGTCACACCAGAGGAGGGGATAGAAGCATTAACTTGAAATGTCTGCTTTGAGTGAATGACTGATTGATTGATTGATTTACTGTTGTCACACATGCACTGAAATACAGTGAAAAGAGTTGTTTTGCATGCTCAACAGGCAGATTATACCATACAAAGTGCATCAAGGTAGCGGAATAGAGCACAGAATACTGTGCCACAGCCACAGAGAAGGTGCTTTGTGTGTAGATGCTCATTCCAACCAAGTCTAAATGTAACATATACTCAGAATTAGATATAACACACAGATCAAAAATAGGGATTTATCTCAAAAGACTTTGCTGATACTCACATACACTTTACAGAAAACCATCTCACTCTATCAGCATATCCTTCAATTTCATTTGCCATCCAGATGCATGTCTATAGTCACCCTTGAATATAGCTAAGTTGCACTTTGATCCAAATATTTCATCATTTCTTGATGTGCCATTGTTTCAAAAAAGTACAAGGAAATCTGAATCTGGTCAGGAATATACCTACCACCTGCCGTGGTATATTAGTGTCATATTTCAGAGTAAAGTTCCGTTTGGCCAAAGCGATTCTGCAAATTGGAGCACAAGTTCAATAACAGTTTTAGTTGAATTGCAGAATTGAAATGATTCATCATAATCACTAGAAGTTTACTTCTTCAGAAAAAATAAACACTTTCTTTGAGCAACATGGAAATGACTTAGTCAGAAGTTACACAACACCAGGTTATACTCCACCAAGTTTATTTGAAATCACAAGCTTTCAGAATGTAACCCCTTCATCAGGTGAAGTTTCTGGGGCTACACTCCAAAAGCTTGTGATTTCAAATAAACCTGCTGGACTATAAGCTGCTGTCGTGTGGCTTCTGATTTTGTCCACCTCAGTCCAACACTGGCAACTTCCACTTCACGGAAATAACTCAGAAAGAAAGAACGAACTTGCATTTACAGTTTGTCTTTCATTATTTCAGGGTGTTCCAAGGGACTTTAAGGAAAATGAGTTATGTCTGAAGTGTAGTAACTGCTGGATGAAATGCAACAGCCAATTAGGAATTCAGCAAGGTCCAACAGCACACCAGATAATTTACTTTAGCAATGTCGGCTGTGGAATAAATATTGGCCAGTCATAGGGGAGAATTTCCTTGCTGACCTTTAAGAAAGTAACCCTGTGATCATTTACACCAGCCTGAGGGGGAAGCTGGCATATTGGTTTAAATTCTCATTGTTACAAAAAGCATTAGGATTAGTGATCCGTTGCCTAAAATGACACATTCACAAAACCTCAAATTTTTCTTACCCTTGCTCAGAGCAGTATTGGTAGAATTTCTTACAAGTTGCTTGAAGCAGTCTCAGACCACCCAGATACCTGCAAAATAGCCTCAATTTAACACTAACCCCATGGTAATTTTGTTTCCCATCCCTGCCTGAATCTAGTCAGCCCTTCCCTCAGAATGATTTACCCCAAACCAGAATTCAACTCAGGTCCATAGATGAAGAAACCATTAAAAATCAAAACAAAACCATTTTCAAACATCCTCTGAAATGTTCACAGAGAAATCCTGACTGGCTCATCATCTCATTACGCAAGAAAGTTGTTATGACTAGATTATGGGCAAGTCCCCTAATCCATTACACTTCAAGGCAGAATACCCCAAATTGTTAAGCCTCTAGGTAAGGGCGGATGAACAGGTCTCCTTTTCCTTTACACATCCATTTACTCAGTTGATTGCAACAACTCCTATACTACAAAAACAGGTCAGAGGCTAGGAATACTTTGGTGAGTAATTTACGTCCTGATTCCCGAAAGCCTGTCCAACATCTACAAGGCACAGTCAGGCATGTGATGGGATACCACGCAATTGCCTGAATGGGCGCAGCTCCAATGAAAAATCAAGAGACTCAACACCATCCAGGACAAAGCAGCCTGCTTTATTGGTGCCACATCCACAAGCATCCACTCCCTCCACCATCAATGCTCATTAGCAGCAGTGTGAACCATCTACAAGATGCTCTGCAAAAACTCACTGAACCCCTTAGCAGCACTTTTAAAACCTATTCTCACTACCATCTGGAAGGACACAGGCAGCAGATACATGGGAACACCACCATCTCCAAGTTCCCTCTAAGCCACTCATATTCCAAACTTGGAAATATATCACTGTTGCTTCAGTGTCAGTGGGTCAAAATTCTGGAATTCCCTCCCTAATGGCATTGTGAGTAGGCCTACAGAAAATAAACTGCAGCAACTCCAGCAGTCAGCACACCATCATCTTCTCATTGGAGGCAACTAGAGATGGGCAACAAACGCTGGCTTAGTTAGCAATTCCTAAATCCAGTGAACTAATTTAAAAAAAAACTTAGTTTTCAGAGGACTTCTTCCCTGATGAATACCTTTTTCCTAGATCCAAATGAATTTATGTTTTACAGGGAAGCAATTTAATAGGCTTTCTTGAATTCACAAAGAGAGTGGGTTCATGAATTATTAATTAATATAAAAAACATGTTAGAATACAGCTGTACAGATATACAGCATAATAAAAGGTCCTTAAGACCATAGCTTCAATGCCTGTCAAAATCAGCCAGCTAACTATTCTAGTTTAATTTTCCAGCACTTAGCCCATAGCCTTGTATACGTTCACATCTTAAATGTATATTTAAATAATTTTGAAATGTTAGGAGGATTTCTGCACTATCTTCCCTTACAGTCATGGCAGAGCAGACTCAAGGGGCTGAATGGCTTACTCCTGTTTCTAGTTCTTATGGTCTTAAGCTCTTTGCTCCTTCCCCCAGCCATAAAACTGCTTTCCCCTTGAGGTATTTAAACAATTTCATTTTGAAAGTTGTGCTTTGCAAATCATAACAACATGTCACACTAAAAAAACACCTTATTGGCAAAAGAACCAGGAGAGGTAAGCCAAAGCTGTGCAAGTGTATCCTTAACTAAAAATGTTACTTTGCAAACTTTGTTACTACAGGTGAGAGAATTGACTGCATTGAAATGTGCTTACAGAAATGACAGGTACAAACCCTTCCTTCCTACTGATCCTGTGCAAATCTTGCAAGCTGCCAAACTCTGTTGGATCATTGAGAGGATGCGGTATTAGCACCTGGGGGAATTCAAAAGCAGAAAGCCACATTAGAAGACCTTGAAAACATTTGGTGGGAAATTCTGTCTTCAGAAAAATATGTTCTTTAGCTATGAATTTCACCCCTGAAGAGAAACCAATCCAAGGCAGAATCAATCTAGGTGACTATCATTTATGTGTGAACCCTAATTGGATTAATCTCAGGTGGGCCACTTGACTGTCAATGCAGCCAGAATCATTAAGTATATAACACAAAACACACACATGTTTTAATCAGCAATATTTGCATTTATATAGTGCCTTTCACAAGCTTAGGATGTGCCAAAGTATTTCAAGAATAATGACTGAAATTAATGCAGAAAGTAGTTGTAGTCCAGAGGATAGCAATCACAAATGGAATCTGGTAGATTTTGCTGTTCCCTGTTCTCTGTTCCTCCCCTGGGATATTAAGAGCTAAAGAGTTGAAAGCAAAGATATAATACCATACCTGCATAAATAATCGGCTAGAATTAAGAAATTAGTGTATTAGTGTATCCAGTTTTGGCACCTCATGGAGGTGCCATGAAGGCCATGGAGATCAGATAAAAATCTCACTAAACGTTACCAGGGGTAAGAGGAGAGATGTGGAATGACAGATCATTTTGTAGAACATTAAGAATGTTAAGAAATAATGTAAAGATGCTGAAAATTATGATGGGTTTTGATAGAGGAAATCAGTTGGTAATTAAAGGGCATGATATTTAAATCATCACCCCAAAAAAACTTAAAAAAGAAGTCCTGAGAATAGCTTGGTCTGTCTTTTGAAGTTAAGTGTCTTTGGATGCAGAAGGGTCTAACAGAAACAAGGGCAGAAGCAGAATACACGACATTTTTTTTAAAAAATGGACAAATATTGGTAACATATATATTTAACAACATTTCCGAGAGATAGGAAAGGAACAGAAGGGAGCCGTTGGAAGCTGGCTGAATGGCTCCATTCTGTTTTGGAGGATCACTTCATTGTAAAATTTCCAAGACTTGAGGCCTTAGCAAAGAAATATTATTCTCACAAAAATTATAATATAAACTTGTTAGCTTCAAGAAAATGTACTGCACACAGTTAATACTCATAGTACTCAATGTGCACCACACACTGTAAAAGGAACAAATTTGTAACATTTTGCTCTCTGTTTCATGGGCCTATTAAACACATGATACCTAAAAGATGAATACATGAATATTTTTGAATCCACCAGGAGGAATGCCTATCATAAAGTTTTTAAATCTAACTGCTTAACATTGTAAAATACATAAAATTGTGTTGGGGCTGTCTCTGAGACCTCAGCATTGACTGGTCTGGCTTATCTCTTGTGCAACAAAAACAAAGTTGCTGGAAAAGTTCAGCAGGTCTGGCAGCATCTGTGAAGGAGAAACAGAGTTAACATTTTAGTCTGGTGACCCTTCCTCCAAACTTCCTCATCGGGCCCGAAACGTTAAGTCTGTTTCTCCTTCACAGATGCTGCCAGACCTGCTGAGCTTTTCCAGCAACTTTGTTTTTGTTCCTGATTTACAGCATCTGCAGTTCTTTCAATTTTTTTTCTTGTGCTGTTGTCATGTTGTTTTGAATTTGGGGTCTGGACAATTAGCAGCAAAGTTCATTTATTTGTAAATGAATTGAGGAACAACTTCCATCTGTCATTGTGCATTCTATTTACAAGTTATCTTGCTCAATCATGCATAG
Source organism: Stegostoma tigrinum (assembly GCF_030684315.1). Classification (NCBI taxonomy): domain Eukaryota; kingdom Metazoa; phylum Chordata; class Chondrichthyes; order Orectolobiformes; family Stegostomatidae; genus Stegostoma; species Stegostoma tigrinum. The sequence goes on along the minus strand of NC_081385.1, from coordinate 6,327,498 downwards.
GACTTACGACTTTGTTGCTTTCGCATATCATCGCATCAGCCCAGAAATTAGATATCGTCATGGCAATGGTTTTCCCATAGAAGCCATCTGATGGATTTCCCATAATTCCGATCCTAAACACAAGTGAGTGTCAGTGCAATGGTTCAAGAAATTTCCACTGAATCCCTGATATCCAGGAAAACCCATTCCAAAACTATTCTCATTCCAACAAACCATTCCAGGATAAAACAAAAGCAAATTTAGAGCTCGATGCAAGTGAGATTTTTGTGTTTTTTTACCGAATTAATGAAGTTTAAAAAAATCTATTGAACCGTGTGAAGTATCTTGAATTCCTAATGATAGGAAAAGCGATTTCATTAAAAAATGGTGCATGTAAATAATGTTTCGTGACTTCAGGACATCTCAAAGTACTTCATAGCTGGTACCAAACTTTTCAATGACAATCCCTTCTATAGATAGGTCACAGCCAATCATGCACAGCAATAAATTACGCTGCAATAAATAAAGGGAAAGACGTGTAATTGTACAGTTCCATTCGCATTCTCAAGAAATTCTGAAGCGTTTTACAAAGTACATTTTCAACTTTAGTCATTTTTGTAGTACTGGAAGAAGTGGCAGCTAATTTTCACACTGCAAACTTCCACAAACAGCAATGCGAACAAGGGCCACTTTTCTTTTCAGGAGAGCATTAATACTCTCCCTTTTACTCTTCAAAGTAATGTCATGAGATGTTTTACATCTACCTGATGGCAGAAAGAACAAGAGCAGCCAAATGGAAACTCCTGATCTGCTATTTCCCATTCCAAGTCCCAATACGAAACTATAGCGCCACTCCCAAATCATTGCTGAGTCAAAATCCTGGAAATCTCTCCCTAGCAGCACTTTGGATGTACCAGATTGACTTCAATGATTCAAAAAGACTGTTCACTACCACTTTCTCAACGGCAACTGGGGATTGGCAAAAAACGCTGCGTTTGCTATTAATGCTCACATCCGGAGAGAATTTAAATAAAATGTCTCCAGCAATACGGCACTTTCTTGGACCTGCAAAAACTATTAACTTAAGTCTAATACTCAATATATTTACATCCTTCCTTAAATACGGAAACCAATACTGTGAACAGTACTCGGGATGTGGTCCTACCAACATGCTATATAACTTAAGTGGAATCTTCCTTTTTTAAATCAATTCCCCTCGTAATAAATGATAATATTCCATTAACTTTCCAAATAGATTTTTAAAAAATTACTGAGATCCCTGAGCATGTTTTTTCCACATTATCTGCAGCATGTTTAAGTGATGCTGCAAATCATTCCTTCTGTAACATCAAAGTTAGTACAAATCAGCAACAGAACAATAGTCAGCACTCTAGCAGTCAACAGGTACTGTAGTGACAAAAGACAGGTAAAAAAACTACTACTTATCAACATCCCACCTACCTTTCCCACCCCCACACCCCCCTCGCTATTTATTTCAGAGCCCCCTACCCCTCTCCCATTTCTGAAGAAGGGTCCCGACCCGAAACATCAACTTTTCTGCTTCTCTGATACTGCCTGGCCTGTCGTGTTCCTCCAGCTCCACACTGTGTTATATTAAAGAAATAAGAACATGTGTCTCATTATCAGGAAGTGCAAACATCACTTAGGCCTCTCTGTCAGATTACAGCCAGTAATCCTTCTCTCCAATCTATTCAGTGCAGTTTTTAAGGCTTTTTTTTCCCTCCAGCTTTCAGAATCAGTCATTTATTATCTGCTTAGAAGATAATAGTGTGTTTGAGAAGAATGACTGAAACTATGAACAATCAATCTATAATTAATGGTGCTACAGGTTGATAGAGTAAAGTTATCCATGTCTAATTTATGGGATGTACTTGATCCATGTCACACACATTTCCCACCAGCACTGAGCCTCCTGGAATTCCTTACCCTAATAGAACACTGGAGCACCTCACCGCATGACCACAGTATTTCCAGAAAACTGTTCACCACCAACCACCAACCTCTCAATCAGTCATTAACAAGAAAGGAAGTCTTTTGTTGAGGTTGAAACCTTTCAGGTTACATAGTATTCTATCCCATCAGAGTGGAGTATGAGCAATATTAACCTTGCATAGGAACGACAGGTGATTGATTTGGTAGCAAAACCATGTTGCTTTGAAGAGTAGCATGCCAGCCACTTCTTGTATTCAGAGAGATCCTATCAACAAATAAAAGTGTTAGAAGTAGAGAAATGCAAATCACCACCTGGAACATCTCTACTGACAAGTTATTCATCCAGTAACCCTAGTTTTCGTAATTATGAGTTTGTGTGTGGCACATTTAAGGGTAATTTGGATAAACATGAGAAGAAGGGAATAGAAGGATATTCTAACAGAGTGACGTAAAGAGGGGTACGGATGGAAGCTTGCATGGGGTAAAAACACAGGCATTGACCAGTCAGACTGTGTGTCCTGTTTCTGTGCTGAAATTTCTATGTAAGCCTGACATCATGAAGTAGGAGAGAGGTAGCGAGACAGAGAGCATTCTGAGGAGAGAATTCTGGACATTAAGCAGCTAACGACACAGCCCCAACCGGTGGAGCAAAGACACACAAAAGATTAGAATCAGAAAAACACAGAGATCCTCAGAGGATTATAGGACTCCAGCAATCTATGGAGGGAATGGCTTATGGAGTGTAGTGTGGACTCAGAGTCATTATAGTTTAGAAGAATGAAAGGCAACCTTATTGAAACTTACATGATTTCTAGGGGACCTGACAGGGTATATGTGGAGAGATTGTTTCCCCTTAAGGGAGAGTCCAGACCCAGAGCACATAATCTCACGGTAAGGGGTTGTACATTTAATCATAAATATAATAGCGTCAACAATCCCTGCTTTAACCAATAATGTCTGGGACAATATATTGTCAATCTTACCACTTGCCCAATTAGCTGGAATCCAGTAGGCAGCTTCATTCCAAACACTGTGATTCCAGTCTTGTTGATGAGCCATTCCTGGAATTAAAAAAAGAGGAAATAGTTAGCTTTCAAACATTGCAATATCAGAGGAAACACTACATTCATATGATCTGAAAATAACCTCTTAGTGGTTTAAATGAAGAGTCATTATGACCCAACAACTTTCCTTCTGAAACCATTCTCACAGGCAGCAAGTTCCATGTGCTAAGTACATCCAGGAAGCATCTGATTATTGATATTAAAATGACTCAATATGTTTTTGTTTGTCTTTCCTGTACTTAATGAAGTTTCTCCTTTGCAAGAATAGCAATGCCAAACTTAAGGAGTTCCTGAATGGAGCAGATTCCCTCAAATAAGGAAATGCAAGTATCTGGCCTGCCATGCCACTCTCACCTTTGAATCAAAAGGTCATGAGAAAGTCCAGGATGACACTTCCAGTGGAATGCTAATGAACAGTGGTGCTGAGAATTTAAATCATGGCTACATCAGATAGATTTAAAGATCCTACAAAAAGATAGGGATTTTCTCCTAGCTAATATTTATCCCTGAATTAATGTGACAGAGATACAAAATATCTGGTCATTATCACGTTCGGGTTTGTGTGACTTTGCTGCATGCATATCAGCTGTACTATTTCCTACAACACTACATGACAAGTGACTTGCAAGCTTTGCCAGACCATCTGAACACTGCAATAAAGAGGAAGTGCTGGAGAAATTTAGCAGGTCTGGCAACATCTGCAGAGAAGCAAATGTTACAAGTTCAGTGTGACTGTTATTCAGTTCTGAACTACTTCGTATGACTTAGCTGTTGACTCCCAAGGTCCCTTAGATTGTTCCCTAAATCAAGAAAGCATTTATTGGGATATATCTTGGGATCATAAAATGGAATTGTCTCTGTCAGTCAATGTCTCCCACAAAGATAGGGCAGATTTACACTAATAACTAAAACTGAGACTTCATTCACCCAGTAATTGCAATATCATTTTATATTAACTCTTCATCGCTTAAATATAAGTATGACTAACACTGTACACACAGTGACCACTGGTGGTTTAAAAAAATTTAACTTCTCTCATCCATCTGGCAAAACCCTAACATCATTCTTCTCGATCTCTGTATCCTCCTCCATCTCAATAAGCCTTTGAAATCTCTGTATTCCTCCAAATCTATACTCACGTGTAATTTTAATCATTCTCATATCGGCAGCCATATCATAAGGCTGATTAGGCATTAGGCTCTGAATTCCCTCCGTAAATTTCTTCACTTATCCTCCTTTAAGAGGCTCCGTGAAATTAACCTCTTGAGCAGATCATTAGACATCTGTCCCAATAGATCTTTGTGAGGTTCAATTTGAAATCTGTTTGGCAAAGCTTTGGGATGTTTTAATAATTTACAAAGGGACATTCAAATGTCGCTGCCACAGAGATGTAAAATGACAAAGGAACTGGCACTGGAGAAATCTGTTACTATTTGGCTTACTTGATGGCACAGAGAACAGTGACTCTGTGGCTTCATCAGTTGTAAGTCTTGGTGAAGATTCACATTACAAAACTTCTTTAAATTTTAAAGGACTTACAGCTGTAGACAAGATATTTCCACCCTGTAGGGGACTTTAAACTAGGGTTTCATTAACATAAAATAATGTCCAATGAAACTGGTTGAATATAAGATCGTAAGAAATAGGAACAGGAATAGGCCATTCCACCCTCAAGCCCACTTCATCAATCAGGATAACGCTGATCCCATATTCCTCATGTTCACTTTCTTGCCCTTTCCCCTTGGCCCGTGATTCCCTGACTGATCAAGAATCTATCTTTCTCAGCTTTAAATATACACAAGGACTCTGCCCCACAGCTCTCTGTGGCACGGAGTTCCAAAGACTCACATCCCACTGACAGAAAAATTCCTCCACATCTCAGTCTTAAATTGCTACCACTTTATTCCAATATTGTGTATCTGATCCTCGACTGTCCCATGACACGGAACATCCTCTCAGCATTTACACTGGTTCAACGAGATCACCTTTGTTTATAACACAATCCCTCCATTCCACGCATCATTCTGGTGAACCTTCTCTGAACTGCCTCCAATGAAATGATATCCTTCCTTCAATAAGAGAACCAAAACTGCTAACAGTACTCTAGATGTGGTCATGTACAGTTCAAGGGGAACTTGTTACGCAGAGAGCAGGCAGAATGTAGAACTTGCTTCTTTTAGCAAGTTATATCAAGGGATTTGAAAGCAAGCCAAATGCAGGAGAAAGGAAAAGGAGGATATAGTGGAAAGATTATATAAATATCGTGAATTCATAAAATCTCATTGACTACCTTCAAATTTTTGGAATCAAACAAAGAATTGCACATGCTGAAATCTGAAACAAAAAAATACAGAAATTGTTAGAGAAACTCAGCAAATCTGGCAGCATCTGTGTGGAAAAAGCAAGAGTTAATGTTTTGAGTCCAGTGACTCTTCATCAGAACTGACAGCAGCTAGGAAAAGTAATATTTATGCTGAGGACATGGTTCTGGGGGGCAATGGAGTGGGGAGAGGTGAGCAGGGAGTTGGAGACAGACCCCAGACAGAGTGAGAGAAATATGAAAGGGGTTGGTAAATGAGAGGATTATTGATAGCAAACTGGGATAGGAAATAAGCGGAATAAAGTGATAATTAGAGCAAAAATCAGGAGAGGATGGGTACACTTTGCTGAAAGCAACACATTTCATAAAGGGCGAGGTGTGAGAGTGAGTAAAAAACACAGAAGGATAGAATCAGGCTCTAGAGTTATTGAACTTAATGTATACTAGAAGCTGCACGGTCCCCAAGTGGAAAATGTGATGTTGTTCTTTGAGTTTGTGCTGAGGCTCGCTGCGACAGGCCTGTGACTATGATGTTGGTGTGGGAACACAGTGGTGCGTTTAAGTGACAGGCAATTGGAAGTACGAGGTCATTTTTGCAGACAGAATGTAGGTGCTCTGCAAAGCAGTCACCCAGTCTGCATTTCATCTCCCCCGTTTAGAGGAGACCACATTCTGAGCAACAAATACAGTTATCTGCATTGAAGGAAGTACAGGTAAAGTGCTGCTTCACCTGGAAGGTGTGTCTGGGGCCTTGGATGATGACGAGGGAGGAGGTAAATGGGCAGGTGTTACACCTTCTGTGACTGCATCTCTCTGGCCATCTCCACCTATCCGCTCACTTCTTCACCCGACCACACTCCCAACCCCATCTTCAGCATAAACACAACTTCTTTCCCAGCTGCTATCAATTCTGAAGAAGAGTCACTGTACCCGCAACGTTAATTCTGCTTTTTCCCCACAGATGCTGCCAGACCTGCTGAGCTTCTCCAGAAATTCCTATTTTTGAGTAAAACCTTTGGGCTCCGGTTTAAGACAAAAACAATTAAACCAAGCTGGGTCACTTCAACAACGGTCAATGTCACCTGACCTAAAAGAAGCCGAGCTCACAGGAATATGTAAACAAATGTCTAAGTAACACAGCTGACACTATCTGCTATACCCTGAACAGGCTATTAGAGGGCCAATTACCTGGGTATTAAAATCCAACTTTGGAATGGATAGTCAGTAATGAAACCCTCAGATATCTCTGGGAATGAGACTTTGCTACCATAAATATTCACAGAATCCCTACAGTGTGGAAACAGGCCCTTCGGTCCAACAAGTCCACACCGGCCCTCAGACATCCCACCCATCCCCCATCCCCTATAACCCAACTAATCTACACATCCCTGAACATGGGCAATTTAGCACGGCCAATCCACCTAGCCTGCACATCTTTGGACGGTGGAAGGAAACCAGAGCATTTGGAGGAAACCCATGCAGACACGGGGAGAATATGCAAACTCCACACAGACAGTGGCCCGAGGCTGGAATCGAACCCGGGTCCATGGCGCTGTGAGGCTGCAGTGTTAACCACTGAGTCACCGTGCTCCCCTAAATTGCTGTTTTGTTGGAACAAAGACATAAGTTTGAACAGAAGGATTGATTGATTGGAGGGATATGGACCATAGGAAGACAGAAAGGATTAGTTTAATTCGATGTCACATTCAGCATAACATCAAGTGCCAAAGGGCCCGTTCCTGTGCTTTATTGTTCTATGTCCTCCCTAACTATATTGAAGGATTGCAGGGATGCTCTGATAATGGATCATCAAAACTCTCTGGAACAATGGATTATTCCCATTGTGGCCAACAGCCAGGTTTGAGACAGCAGAATTCCACTGCACAACATCACCCAACCATCTCCCTGCATCCCCACGCACCTTACCACCACAACCCCCAACGCCCACAGCTCCCCACCTCCATTAGTGAGAAACCAAGATTATAAGTTTAAGGTTTTGGCTACAAATAAGACATTCAGTAACATGAATAAGAAGGACTCTCTCTCTCTCATTGGAAGTGGTTCACAATTTTGGAAAAAGGCGACTAAAACTGAGAGAAAACCAACTGTGAACCAAAATTGATTGAAAAATGTGGAAATTTGTCACATAACTGTTTCCAAAAGAATCACCAGTTCAATAAATAATTCCTTTATTGAGGTACAAATGTTTCTTCTTCCACAATTCAACTTCCCCAATAAATTATTTAGTGTGTTTATATGCTAGTTTGTGTACGGGTCACAGAACAGTTTTTGTGATATCTTTTTTGATAAATTTATCTTTTGCTGAGAGAGTTCACAAAAAAACTAACTTCTTAATTCTGATTAGCTCAAGGACATCCATCCTGTGTGTTCTTTAAGGTATATTTACATTGAATTTGAAAGCGCAGCCTCTTTAAAAAGTCAAACTCTCAGCCTATCCCTCCCAGCTTGGTTGTAACAGCGGTGATCGTTGAGATGAAGAGAACTATTCACTTGTCCTCCATTTATTTGTAGTTGTAGCGAACTCAGAAGTCACACGACACCAGGCTTTTGTCCAACAGGTTAATTTGAAATCACAAACTTTTGGAGCGCTGTTCCTTCAACAGGTGAAGTGGAGAGATGTGCACAGGCACACATGTGTCTATGTGCTTCCCTGTATATCACCTCATAAAAGAACAGCCTTCCAAAACTCGTCCTCACCCTCAACAACTTCTCTTTTGACTCCTCCCACTTCCTACAGACTAAGGGGGTGGCCATGGGCACCCGCATGGGCCCCAGCTATGCCTGCCTCTTTGTAGGTTACGTGGAATAGTCCCTCTTCTGCACCTACACAGGCCCCAAACCCCACCTCTTCCTCCGGTACATTGATGACTGTATCGGCGCCGCCTCTTGCTCCCCAGAGGAGCTCGAACAGTTCATCCACTTCACCAACACCTTCCACCCCAACCTTCAGTTCACCTGGGCCATCTCCAGCACATCCCTCACCTTCCTGGACCTCTCAGTCTCCATCTCAGGCAACCAGCTTGTAACTGATGTCCATTTCAAGCCCACCGACTCCCACAGCTACCTAGAATACACCTCCTCCCACCCACCCTCCTGCAAAAATTCCATCCCCTATTCCCAATTCCTCCGCCTCCGCCGCATCTGCTCCCACGATAAGACATTCCAATCCTGCACATCCCAGATGTCCAAGTTCTTCAAGGACCGCAACTTTCCCCCCACAGTGATCAAGAACGCCCTTGACCGCGTCTCCCGTATTTCCCGCAACACATCCCTCACACCCCGTCCCCGCCACAACCGCCCAAAGAGGATCCCCCTCGTTCTCACACACCACCCCACCAACCTCCGGATACAACGCATCATCCTCCGACACTTCCGCCATCTACAATCCAACCCCACCACCCAAAACACTTTTCCATCCCCACCCCTGTCTGCTTTCCGGAGAGACCACTCTCTCCGTGACTCCCTTGTTCGCTCCACACTGCCCTCCAACCCCACCACACCCGGCACCTTCCCCTGCAACCGCAGGAAATGCTACACTTGCCCCCACACCTCCTCCCTCACCCCTATCCCAGGCCCCAAGATGACATTCCACATTAAGCAGAGGTTCACCTGCACATCTGCCAATGTGGTATACTGCATCCACTGTACCCAGTGTGGCTTCCTCTACATTGGGGAAACCAAGCGGAGGCTTGGAGACCGCTTTGCAGAACACCTCCGCTCAGTTCGCAACAAACTACTGCACCTCCCAGTCACAAACCATTTCCACTCCCCCTCCCATTCTTTAGATGACATGTCCATCATGGGCCTCCTGCAGTGCCACAATGATGCCACCCGAAGGTTGCAGGAACAGCAACTCATATTCCGCCTGGGAACCCTGCAGCCTAATGGTATCAATGTGGACTTCACCAGTTTCAAAATCTCCCCTTCCTCAACTGCATCCCTAAACCAGCCCAGTTCGTCCCCTCCCCCCACTGCACCACACAACCAGCTCAGCTCTTCCCCTCCACCCACTGCATCCCAAAACCAGTCCAACCTGTCTCTGCCTCCCTAACCTGTTCTTCCTCTCACCCATCCCTTCCTCCCACCCAAGCCGCACCCCCATCTACCTACTAACCTCATCCCACCTCCTTGACCTGTCCGTCTTCCCTGGACTGACCTATCCCCTCCCCAAGTCCCCACCTATACTCTCTCCACCTATCTTCTTTTCTCTCCATCTTCGGTCCGCCTCCCCCTCTCTCCCTATTTATTCCAGAACCCTCACCCCATCCCCCTCTCTGATGAAGGTTCTAGGCCCAAAACGTCAGCTTTTGTGCTCCTGAGATGCTGCTTGGCCTGCTGTGTTCATCCAGCCTCACATTTTATTAGCCTTCCAAAAGCTTGTGATTTCAAATTAACTTGTTGGACTATAGTCTGGTGTCGTGTGACGTCTGACTTTGCCCATCCCAGTCCAACACCGCACCTCCACATTCAAACAAACTGACAACTTTTGGTGAGTTTTACTTGATTAAACAGAAAATTTTCTCACCATATACTTCCCAAACCTTCGATCCTCCACCAGTGGATGATGCTTCAAATACTCTCCAAGAGTTGGCAGTGTCTTGCTTTGGAAACAATAAAAGACGACACTTGCCAGCCTCGATTCTGTAACATCTGCACAGGGCTTCTCATAAAACTTGGTGATTCTGAAAGAAAACGGTCTTCAATATCACTGATCCTTGTAAGACAACATGCCCGGATAGATTAGTGGGTCAATAAACATTTGGCGACTCACTGTAGAATTTAACCAGCAAGAGAAAATATTATATGCATCAGATAATACAGAGTTAAGGTCTTTAAGCTTCTGCAAACTCTGAAATCAGAAGGTCTCAAACTGAGGTCAGAGTATAGAATCCCTACAGTGTGAAAGCAAGCCATTCCACCCATTAAATCCACACAGACTGTCTAAAGAATACCCCAGCCAGACCCACCCCCTTTATCCCTGTAACTCTGCATTTCCCAGGGCTAATCCCCCTTTCCTGCATATCCCTGGAGTGTGGGAGGTAACTGGAGCACCCAGAGGAAACCCACGGAGACATGGGAAGAATATGCAAATTCCACACAGGCACCTGAGGCTGAAATCAAACCCCGGTCATCGGATCTGTGAGGCAGCAGTGCTAACCACTGAACCACCATGCCGCAGGTTCATACAATTTCCAATTTCTGCTTTGGCCATGATGCTCGCGCCTCTGAGAACCTCAGCCCATAAGGAGGCTATTCACCCACTGTTTCCATGCTTGCTCTAGCTACACAAAGGGCAAAATATTCTGATTCTATGTTCTTTCTCTTCACCTGTATTTTGTCCATTTCTTGGTCCCACATAATAAAATGGGTGCAAAAGAGATTTATTCAGAATGGTGAAGGTCTACACGACACTGTCACATGACTTGAGCTCATTCAAAACTCTCCTAGCTCCTGTGAAGTTTATCTATCACACTTTTGCCCACAAATCGCTACTGGCTCTCATCCTATCAATGCACTAATAATAAAATATTATGTTTAGTTTCAAATTCATCCAAGGTCATGCCCTCTACTCATAGTCCATCCCCAAACCTTCAAGCTATCTGTACTGCTCCATTTTGACACTTTAGCAAGCACTCAATTTTAACCGTTCCACGAATGAAGAACACACCTCTAGCTGTTTTATTCCCAAGCTTGGGAGCCCTCTCACTAAGGCTATTTATTTTTCTTGTCTCATTTAAATTGCCCCTCAAAACTACTTCCTTGATCAACCATTTGGTCGTGTGCCCTAGCATTTCCTAATATTATGTTCAGCTTGGGAACACATCTAATGTATCTGGGATGTTTTATTATTTTAAGTATGCTATATAAATGCATGTTGTTGTTGGACAGACCGGAGAGGCTAGGTCTGTTCTTCTCAGAGAAAGTTAAAGGGAGGTTTAATAGAACCGATCAAAATCATTATTTAGCCATGCACGATTTTAATAGCATAATTACAGTGAGAAAATGTTTCCAGTGGCATAGGAGGGCTGTTTTGGGGAGTGGTCATATCCCTATCTCTGAGCCAGGAGGTCCCAGTTCAAATACCACCTGCTTCAGATGTGGGAAATAACGTCTCTGAATGGTTAATTAGTAAATATCTTTTCAGTGGTAGAACAGGTGGTAACTATAGGACACAGATTTATGGCAATTGTTAAAACAGCTAGAGGCAAAAGGAAATTGGATGAAGGTTTGAAACTTAAAGAAGTTACAGGGTGATTAGGAAAGGAAATAGGAAAGCTGTTTCAAAAGCAGACACAGTTATGATGGATCGAATGGCATCCTTCGGGACTGCGTAATCCTTAAGATTCTAATTGAGTCGCAGTAACATATAGGAAGACTCACCAGCTCAAAAACTGGCCTTTTTCAATCAGAAACCTACCTGTGTGTCGAGGGGCACACCTCAACTATTCCCCGAGATTCTGTTTTCTCTCCTTCTTCCATTTCATAGTAAATTGCCAATTCTCCCTTCTGTCAGGCAACAGTTAAAGAACGGTGACAATGTTAGCATACTGTTGTATTTATCGTGAGCTAGTCATGACTCAGATGGGAGCATTCCCCATGGTTTTTTGTGTTAAAGTCCACTTCAGAGTCCTGAGCACAAAACCTAAAACCACACCCTTTATTGTCAAAAGTTATACCTTCCAGCTGAGTCATTAAATGAAGGCCCCATGTCCCCTTTTTTTAAGTGGACACAAGGGTCACCCAGTCCTATTTCAAAGCAGAGCTCAAGATATGCTAATGTCTTGGTCAACATTTATCCCCAAACCAATATCACCAAATTAACCAGATGATGTGGGCATGGTCAGATTGCAGTTTCTAGGAACTTATAGTGGGCAAATTAGGTGTCATGTTTCTACATTGCAATCTGACTTCATTTCAAAGGATATTAATTGGATCTAAAATATTTTGTGATGTTATGTGGTCATGAATGGTGCTAAATAAATGTACATTCTTTCTTCTCACTGTTTAAATTTGGTGTTAAGTAAAATAACATAATTTGTAAGTAGTTGTACACCTTCCATGTGAGAGAGTACAGGGACTACTGATGCATTTTGAGGAATGCACGTTGTTTGCAATGTTCCAGTCTGACGATAATGTGTGGAGTTCAGCTGGGCTATGGGATGTTACAAGTCTCAGTCAAGTTTGGCTTTGGCCTGGGGGGAAATAATCTCTCAAAAAGGGATTGTTATTAACTGTCTCCCCTTTCCACATTGGCACACTTGTCCCTTATTTTGGCAAAAAAGAGGGGCCAGTCTTATTGCTGAAGTTTCTTTCACTGAAGTGTATATTGTTTGCTCTCCAAACAGGCCAACATTTTCAAACCCAACTCTGAAAGAACTTTTTCCCCAATGAAACAAAACCTTAAGATGCTATGTAAATGCTATTGGTACTATTAATGAAAGTGGACAAATGGTTTGGGAGCCAGGAAAAGTGAAAAAAAAGTAAACAATATAAACAGCATTAAGTTAATCAAAAGTGCTATTCTTGAGCAAATAGCATACAATGTCAGGACTTATGTCAAAGTGTGTTTACGCTCATCTTGAATAGGATTGGGAACTAATCAATCAAACCCCCAATCTATGAAATAAGAGCTTTACCACATCTCCAGTTTGAATGTTAATGCCACCAAGTACAATAAATATTTAATTTTCATGAATATCTTAGATAAGAAAGTGTTTCTTGACTGAGAAGGGAATGGTCAGTATCTGACCAGAGATTCTGGATGTGAGTTTGCTCGCTGAGCTGGAAGGTTAGTTTTCAGACGTTTCGTCACCATTCTAGGAAACATCATCAGTGAGCCTCCGACGAAGCGCTGGTGTCATGTCCCGCTTTCTATTTATCTGGTTAGGTTTCCTTGAGTTGGTGATGTCATTTCCTGTTCTTTTTCTCAGGGGATGGTAGATTGGCTCCAAATCAATGTGTGTGTTGATGGAGTTCCGGTTGGAATGCCATCCTTCTAGGAATTCTCGTGCATGTCTCTGTTTGGCTTGTCCTAGGATGGATGTGTTGTCCCAATCAAAGTGGTGTCCTTCCTCATCTGTATGTAAGGATACGAGTGATAGTGGGTCATGTCGTTTTGTGACTAGTTGATGTTCATGTATCCTGGTGGCTAGCTTTCTGCCAGTTTGTCCAATGTAGTGTTTGTCACAGTTCTTGCAAGGTATTTTGTAGATGACGTTTGTTTTGTTTGTTGTCTGTATAGGGTCTTTTAACTTCATTAGCTGCTGTTTTAGTGTGTTAGTGGCTTTGTGGGCTACCCTGATGCCAAGAGGTCCGAGTATTCTGGCAGTCATTTCGGAAATGTCTTTGATGTAGGGGAGAGTGGTTATGGTTGAAATGACTGCCAGAATACTCGGACCTCTTGGCATCAGGGTAGCCCACAAACCCACCAACACACTAAAACAGCAGCTAATGAACTTAAAAGACCCTATACAGACAACAAATAAAACGAACGTCATCTACAAAATACCTTGCAAGAACTGTGACAAACACTACATTGGACAAACTGACAGAAAGCTAGCCACCAGGATACATGAACATCAACTAGCCACAAAACAACATGACCCACTATCACTCATATCCTTACATACAGATAAGGAAGGATACCACTTTGATTGAGACAACACATCCATCCTAGGACAAGCCAAACAGAGACATGCACGAGAATTCCTACAAGCATGGCATTCCAACCGGAACTCCATCAACACACACATTGATTTGGAGCCAATCTACCATCCCCTGAGAAAAAGAACAGGAAATGACATCACCAACCTAAGGAAACCTAACCAGATAAATAGAAAGCGGGACATAACACCAGCGCTTCGTCGGAGGCTCACTGATGATGTTACCTAGAATGGTGACGAAACGTCTGAAAACTAACCTTCCAGCTCAGCAAGCAAACTCACATCCAGAATCTCAACCTGAGCTACAAATCTTCTCAAAACTCGCTAGACCAGAGATAGTAGGAACTGCCGATGCTGGAGATTCTGAGATAACATGGTGTAGAGCTGGATGAACACAGCAGGCCAAGCAGCATCAGAGGAGCAGGAAAGCTGACTTTTTGGGTCTGGACCCTTCTTCAGAAATGTGGGAGGGGAAGGAGGTTCTGAAAGAAATACGGAGAGAGGGGAAGGTGGACAGAAGATGGATAAAGGAGAAGATAGGTGGAGAGGAGACAGACAGGTCAAAGAGGTGGGGATGGAGCCAGTAAAGGTGAGTGTAGGTGGGGAGTTAGGAAGCAGACAGGTCAGTCCAGGAAGGACGGACAGGTCAAGGAGGCGGAACGAGGTTAGTAGGTAGGAAATGGGGGTGGGGCTTGAAGTGGGAGGAAGGACCGGTTAGGGAGGTGGGGGCGAGCTGGGCTGGTTTTGGGATGCGGTCGGGGGAGGGGGGATTTTGAACCTTGTGAAATCCACCTTGATACCATTGGGCTGCAGGGTTCCCAAGCGGGATATGAGATGCTCTTCCTGCAACTTTCGGGTGGCATCGTTGTGGCACTGCAGGACGCCCAGGATGGACATGTCGTCCAAGGAATGGGAGGGGGAGTTGAAATGGTTCATGACAGGGAGGTGCAGTCGTTTGTCGCGAACTGAGCGTAGGTGTTCCACAAAGCAGTCCCCAAGCCTCCGCTTGGTTTCGCTGACGTAGACGATTTCTGAAGAACGGTCACTACCTGAAACGTCAGCTTTTCTGCTCCTCTGATGATGCTTGTTCTGCTGTGTTCATCCAGCTCTACACCTTGTTATCTCAGAATGAGACCAAGTGTGTATGGAATACAGATGAGCAAAATATTATCATTTTGTATTTAAAATACTGATTCCCTTGCCTTTGTCATACAGCTGTAAAATTTTGACTATTCTCAGATAATTTGTATTCAATCCACATCCTTCACACTATTCAGAATTGTTTTTGGCCTATAAATTTCTATCTAATTCCAGCTTATGATCACCCTAGAGAGTGACCTGAGCCATTATGTGATTTCATTTATTTCACATGAGCAAGGTAACGTAGTCTCAGTTTCCAGCCTTTATTCCCAAGACTATTTACACGAAACCAAATAGCTTTTCACTTAATATCACATTAGGTCAACTAAACATCGTGAAGAAACAAGAAACCAGTGGGTTTTACTGACCTTAAACTTAAAGAATTTGAGAACTTCAGCTATATCAAAGTTCAGATCTTCACATAACATATCCCCAGCAACCTGGAAGTACATAAAGATTGTGGTGAGACAGCATGAGCAAAGATCCTAAGCTTCAGCAAACAACCAGCAATGAAACAAAACATACCACCATGACATCGTCAGTGAACCTCTTGCTCCTGATCACCAGCTCCAAGTCAGCCACTGCACCCAACTGTGTTTGACTGGTTGTCGACCCATCATTAATAATGTTTTCCACTGGAAAATCAATGGCAGTTGCCCATCGCTCATAGTACTTGTATCTACACTTGGAAAGTTAACAATTAATTCATAAGTGCTTAGCTGGTGCCCATTGTGTCACCACAGAACTGCAGCATACTATACAAGACCATATGGACCCGCTTTCTTTAGATCACTGCAGTAAACTAAAGACTTAATTCCTATAGCAACTTTCATGACTTCAAGACATCCCAAAGCACTTCAAGAAGTACTTTTGCAGTGTAGTCAATGTTCCAGTGTAGGAATTGTGGGAGATGGTCTGTGCACAGATCCCATGATCTGCAATCTGATAACGACCAGGCAGCTTCATTTTTGTGAAGCTAATTGGGTAAAATTTTACCCTGCAGACCGCAGACAATTTCCCCACCCCTCTAAGTCATGCATGAGATCTTTTACCTTCACTTCTCTCTCTCAGTCTATTTCTAGTTTCCATAAAGGCAAAATACTGTAGATGCTGGAAATCTGAAACAATCACAGAGAACGCTGGAAAATCTCAACAGATCTGGGTGCAGTTCTAGAGAGGGAAACAGCAAGATATGTTTCTCGCTCCACAAAAGCTACTGGACCTGCTCAGTTTCTCCAGCATTTTCTGTTATTGTTGTTTTCAAACCTTTACACTCTTTCACTGGAGTCTGAAGTTGTGGAAGAGTTCAGATGCATCTCATGGATGTAACCATCTCTCCACAGCCAAAAGGGTTGTTCGTCCCATGTTTCACATCACTATTCATTTCTTACCCGCTTTGTCCCAGTTTACTAAGTTTGCTTACCAACTGTTCACCACTAAATAAGCAAAGACAGCTGAATTGAAACATCATTTCTGCATCTCTCTACACATGCAGCCTGCTCAGTATTTCCAACATTTTCTGTTGTTAGTTCCAGCATTTCTATTCAGTTCTATTGACTGTCGCTGTGTTGCTTCTATTCTCAGCTGCAAACATACTCACTTATCTGCATTTGTGACAAGGTAGACATCACTGAAGAGCTGGCGTCTGCAAACAGAACAGAGAAAACATCATTGATAATGGGAACTGCAGATGCTGGAGAATCCAAGATAATGAAATGTGAGGCTGGATGAACACAGCAGGCCAAGCAGCATCTCAGGAGCACAAAAGCTGACGTTTCGGGCCTAGACCCTTCATCAGAGAGGGGGATGGGGTGAGGGTTCTGGAATAAATAGGGAGAGAGGGGGAGGCGGACCGAAGATGGAGAGAAAAGAAGATAGGTGGAGAGGAGAGTATAGGTGGGGAGGTGGGGAGGGGATAGGTCAGTCCAGAGAAGACGGACAGGTCAAGGAGGTGGGATGAGGTTAGTAGGTAGGAGATGGAGGTGCGGCTTGGGGTGGAAGGAAGGGATGGGTGAGAGGAAGAACAGGTTAGGGAGGCAGAGACAGGTTGGACTGGTTTTGGGATGCAGTGGGTGGAGGGGAAGAGCTGAGCTGGTTGTGTGGTGCAGTGGGGGGAGGGGACGAACTGGGCTGGTTTTGGGCCTGCGGAGGATAAAAAACAGCAGGGGTCCTTTGCAGGTCTGGGAGAGGGAGGCTCTGAGCTGGGGCAGGCTGGATTGCAGTGTGTGGAGGTGCCGGCGCATGGCTGCGAGTGTCTGTTTCAGGACTCGTTGGGAGAAACGCTTCTGAAGGGTCTGAATATTCTGGGTGTAGAGGTGGTCACGGTTGGGGCCAAATTGGGAGGGCTGAAATGTAGACTGTAGTCCATTGGGGATGATCCGGTTCCGTAGGCAGGTGCTGAGGAAGGTGATATGACTGTGGTACCTGGTTTGCTTCAGGACATGGTCGAGCAGTTTCAAGGCCGAAGAGATTACAAGAGAGTTGCAATGGGAGACATCATCATGATGTATGGCAATTCAAAGTAAGTTTCATACAGGAAGATGGATAGAAAGTTAGAAGGGAGATAGAATTTGTATTCGTATAGTGCCTTTTACAGCTTTGGTGTTTGACACCAAATTAGTTACTTTCTGAAGTGTTTATAATGTTAGAAGCCCTACAGCTAAATTGCTGACAGTGAAATTCCAAAAACAATGAAGTAAATGACCAATGATAATCTCTGTTTGCAATATCAGTTGAAGGATTAACCCTGGCCGGGCTGAACTCCCATATTCTGTCAAAATACTCCAGTATGATTTTTAACATCTACCTGAGGCAGTGGGCGAGGCCTCGGTTTAACACATCATTTGAAAGCCAACACTTCTAAGCCAAGACAGCTCCTGTGCATTATCAGATTTGTCAGCCGACAACTTGAGTTCAGCTCTTGAGCAGGATTCAAACCCACAAACTCCTCACCCAGAGGCAGAGTAAAATCCACTATAAGCCACTGCTGACACTAAAGGAAATCTGGCTAACTTTAATAATATACTGACCTAAATGTTACTCATCCATCCTCTCCACTGTGGAAAAGACTGCCTCTGGAAGAGCATGTTGAACAAAATCTCCTTTCCATGTTGCCCATTTTCTGATAGTCACAGTTCCCTTCTCACCATTTCCAGCTTTGTAATCTTTTACATTACAAGTCCTAGCCCAGATAGCCCACCTTGTCAGGTGAGAGTTAAATAAAACTTATTTTAAATAAATCCTAATAAGAAAAATGCAGCTGTTACAAGTGACAAAAATGATAACACACTCACATATTTACTACTTCCCACCAGAAATCCAGAATCTTTTTCCCACCAACTCCCGGTAACAGAGCCTTTGGGATCCCAACTAAGTGGCTGTAGAGGCCTGTGGCTTCATTCTGTGAAGAAATGACTTTGGTGAACTGCACAGTATATCAGTTGACACATGATACTTGTTCACTGTTTGCATACAAACAAACAGAATCAGAATAATACTTGCATTTATAGGGTGTATATCACAAACTCAGAATGTCCTAAACTGCTTTTCTGAAAATGCAGTTACTCTTGTATGAAATGCAGAAACAAATGTACGCACAGCAAGCTTCTACAAACAGAAATGGGAAAACAATCAAAGAATGTGTCTTAATAACATTAACCAAGGTTCTGAGAAATAAAAACACATGCTGAGAAAATTCTACTGGTGTACTTCAAAAGAATGCCATGAGATCTTTGTGCCACCCGTAAAAATCATTGAATTCCTACTGTGAGGAAGGAGACCATTCAGTCCATCAAGTCCACGCTGGCCCTCTGAAGAGCATCCCATCCAGACATTGCCCGTCCCATGTCTAATTCACCTAACCTGCACATCTTTGGACTGTTTGAGGAAACCCACACAGACACAGGGAGAATGTGCGAATTCCACACAGTCACCCGAGGGTGGAACTCAATCCTGGCACTGTGTGGCAGCAGTGCTAACCCCTGCACCACTGTGCCATCCCGTCCACTGCAACATGATTGGAGTTTCAGTTTAATGTTTCTTCTGAAAGTTTATCCAATTGGTTAGCACTCCTTCAGAAGTGTGTACTGAAGTGTCAGTTTCAGTTTGCAGAACAAGTCATTGGAGTTAAATTTAAACTCACAGCTTATAGCTCATCGGTGAGTTCATTACCGAGGTAACCACTGTCAAATATTTGTAGGAGTGGGAGAATGGCTGTTTGACCCAAATAGGTCCATATCATTTGAGCAGATGAACTTAAGTGTATCCAATTTAGCAATGTCCCATGTACCTTTATGGAAACACATCTATTTGCCACTTAACTCCCAGCTTGCAGCCAGATTCACTGACCTTCCATAGTAACTCAATCTACACAACTGTTACCTTCTGATGGAAATCTTCCAGCTGGACTAATACACAAGAATTCTGCTAGCTCTGTGAATGCTAATGTTTTTGGTGTATCTCGTTCACTGGAATTTACAAACTATGAACCTGTGCACTGTCCTAACTGAAACTCATGGGGCTATTCTGTTTGCAGACGCCAGCTCTTCAGTGAGATCTACCTCATCACAAATGCAGCCAAATATTTATCAGACGGTGGAGCTTTAATTGTATAAAATTATGAGGAGCCAAGTCGGAATGCATAGTAAGGATTTATTTCCGTGAACAAAAGGTTAATAACTCAGAGAGCATAGCACTAAAGATCACTGGTAGGATTAGAAAGGGTGTTGAAAAAGTTTTCAGCCAGAGGATGGTGGAGATCTGGAATTCATTTGCTGAAAGGGAAATAGGGGCAAATATCCTCCATTTAGATAAATACTTTGATGTGCATTTTAAGTGCCATAAAGGGATAACAAGGCAATAACTGGAAAATGGGATTAGGCTGGATTGTTTTCCCACAATGAACCAAATGGCCACTTTCTGTGCCATGATTTTTTTACATTTCTGTAATGGGCCTCACATACAAGTACACAACTTCTGTTTTTTTTAATTTCAGAACTGCGGGATTTGCCATGATTTATTTTTAAATTTAGACTTTTAAACATGTGACTCTGTTACTAGAATCATTCACCACATACATTTTTTAAATTATGTCTTTAAGAACCAATTGAAAATTGCACATCTTGTCACTGTTACCAGATCATCTCCCTTAATAACCTTCATAAAAAGTTATTAAAGTAAGCTATAAACGTTAACGTTAAGTATCAAAAAAATTGTTGAGTTTCTCAATGTAAAGTAGTCGTATGATTGAGGAATAACAATGCACTCATTTAACCAAATTAAATAAAAGCAAAAATAAAGATAAAATGCTGCAGCTGATGGAAATCTGAAATAAACACAACACACAGGACAAACTCAGCAGATCTGACGGCATCTGTGGAAAGAGAAACAGAGTTAATAATTTGCTGCCAGACCTGCTGAATTTCTCTGGCATTCCCTGTGTTTGTTTCAAATAAAGGCAAAATGCCTTGAATGTTGGTCACCTGTTTAAAAGAGAAATGAAGCAACTCTATTTTCTCTCAAAGGGTCGTGAATCCTTGCAACACTTTCTGAAAAAGTGATAAAAGTCCTTGAATATTTAAATGATAGATTCTTATTAGGCAAGGGGTAGGTGGTCATCAGGGATAAGTGAGAATGTGATTCAAGGTTAATTCCAAGCAACCATAATTTTGTTGAATGGCAAAGCGAGGTTCAAGGGGCTGAATGGCCTACTCAATCTCCTATTTCATATGTTCATATGGAAATCTGAAATAAAAAGCAGAAACGCTGGTAAACTCTCAGCAGATCAGTGTGCATCTGCAGCAAAAGAGGCAGACTTTAAAAATGTTGAGTCGGTGACTTTTCATGAATCATTAATGCTGTTTCTCTGACCAGCAACGTTGTATGACTCAGTCTGCCTTCGCAGCATCATCTGTTTTTATTGGGATCTAACTAATACTATTCACAGCAATAGCATTTTTTTTTTCTGCTTTGTCCCTGATCCAGCTTGGTCCCTAAATAGTACTTTCACTCTCGATGAGTTTCAGAGAGGCATTAATAGAATTTCTGGTTAGCAGCTGAACCAGTGTCACACAGCAGACAACCCACTGCCTGTTCCAGCTCTCACCACCACTTTTCTGTCACAAGAACTTTAGGGCTTAAGCTTCTCCCATGTACTCATCCCAACTCCCACACACCAGGCCTTGTTATCACATGGTCTGCTGTTACACAGAATCCATTGTTAGCCATTAATAGCTGTTCACTCTCCCAGGCTGACCATTACCCACTCATTTGTCTGTTCAACTGTTCTTTCTCTCTCTTTGGGCTCTATCTCCATCTATTGTTTACTCCTTAACACCTCCACGCACTCTATCTTCTGCATAAAAAACACATTTTCCCAGCTACCATCAGTTCTAAGGAAGGGTCGCTAGACCTGAAACATTAAGTCTGCTTTCTTTTTACAGCTGCTGTCAGACCTGCTGAGCTTTTCCAGCAATTTCTGTTCCCATTTTCCATTCTCTTCTCCTTTGGTAGTTATTTCATGTTTATTATTCACGCTTAATTGTATCTACTCTGTACTGAGTTTACATGTCCTTTCTGAAGGAATAACTGCTACAAGTCAAGGATTATGTAAGAGGCTAAATGTTACTTAAAGAGGACATTGCAACATTTAAGTATAGAAAATAATGTAGCCATAAACTGTATCTTGAGACTTCCCTTCTTTCTCAAACAAAAGTAGATTCAGAAATACAGTGTAAAACAAGTAGAGAAGGAACATTTTCTCAGCACTCATACAGAATTCTGAGGATAACTTTATTGGTCAAGATTACTGAAATAACTCCACAGATGCCAGTATCCTATCACCAAATCGCCCTTTATTTACACATAGAGTGTCCTAGAAACTGATCCAAGTTCCTCACAGCCAGCTCTCAGAGTGAACAGTATATCTCTTCTTAACTGCCAGCCAGGGGTCCCTGATTGGGTTTGTTAATCTGGTTCAATCAGAGAACTCATATTCTATGAGGTCCACCTGACTCACCTTGTTACAATCATTACACTTCCCCTTTAGGAATCTGAGAACTGCTGGAGCTAAAAGTTTTGTTAAATCTTTTGAAGAATGACAATCGGTCTCAGAAAATATTCAACAAAGGGAAAAAAAGAAATGTTAGAGAAATTCAGCAGGCCTAGCATAGTAATTTGCTCTTACTTTAACAAAGGATAGTAGTTAGGGTGTTGAGGGATGCAGAGTGGGAGCGTTGGGTGTCACAGCATTTAATGGACAGGCAGTGAGACACTGTATGATTGGATAGGATTCTAAGTGGGCAGGCTCTGAGGCTTGCATTAAGCAGACAGGATTCCATGGGCATGAGATACCACAAATTTGGGGTACTGCAAGAATGATTGGCCTAATGCACTGCATGGTTTATAGACTTGGTGGGTGAGGTGTTGATTGCACGGGCCTCTGGTACACTACCGTTTAATTTGTGAAGGATTTTAGATGAGAACATAGACCCTAATAGCAGAGGCAATGACAGTATCACATTTCAAACTTGTTCCATTCACAAATTACAACGTCCAAGCATCCATCAGCAGTCTAGTTCAGTTTTACTCTTATTTTTGTTAGTTTTAAAAACAGAAATAATTAAAAGTTTTAAGTGCAGGTCATTTAATTTCAAAACATTATAATGTTTTGAGGATTATTTATTGCCTCTTACACCTTGGGATTATTAGATAAGCTTAATTTGCTCCTTATGACTGGATCAGGTAATTAATTAAGCCTGAAAACTGTTTAGGAATTAGTCCTGGGGCAGTTGTTGATTACAACCTGCGAGAAATACTGGATTTGATTAAAATTAACTCTCACTGTTTAAATACAGTAATTAGGACAGCAAAAAGATGCACTTCCTGTCAGTGTATCCCTAGTCAGGATATTATACAACAATAATTAACACGCTATAATATGATCAGCAAAAAAAAGACTTGGAACTTTTTATGCTACCACATCAGATGAAGGGGCTCAAGGCCAAGATTCTATGGACACAAAATCCAATGGACTATGGCAGGTATACGGGAATTAGCAAGGGATCTCTGCAGTCTCCATATCTACATCTGCCCATGGTTATATAGCAATGCTTGTTCACTTTACACATGCTATTTTAAATGGATGTCTCATATATTAGAGTTGATCTTTCTCAGCACCTTCTCTGTGGTTGTAACACTTTGTTCTGCATTCTGCTCTATTATCCTAACGTACTTATGGTATGATTTGCCTGGATAGCATGCAAAACAATATCTTTCACTTAACTAAGTATGTGACATTAAAAAAATCAAATCAAACCAACATTTGTGCTGTCAGAACAACATTCCACTTTTTAGAGTATCCTTCAGGTATTTAGAACATAGGGGTAGGAGTGAGCAATTGGTGGGGACAGAGCCCAGATAGGCAGAGAGGAAAGAAGTTCGGCAAACGAAAGAATTGTTCAAAGTAAGTTAGGGAAGAAGGGAAGCTAGATAGGTGATAACAGGGACTATGCATGAAAAATGGGTTAGCTGTGCTGAAAGGAACTCATATTACAGCAGGAGGTGGGGGTGAGAGTGGGTAAAACACACAAGAGAAGGTGTTCAGGCAAAAATTATTTAACTCTACATTTAGTCCTGAGGGCTGCAAGGTTCCCAAACTGAAAATGAGATGTTGTTTGTCTGGCTTGCACAATATGGCAGCTGCGAGGAAAGAGCCCACTAGTATGATGGACAAGAACTATGAAGGTTAAAGCATGGGAATAAATTGGGATTTCTCTACAACAGTGATTACACTTCAACCAAACTTTACGGTTTACAGTTTGTTTGGGAGGCCCCTGAGGTAGTGAAAGGTGCCATGTAAATGCCAGGTGCCCCTTCCCTCTAACAAGGACACATTGAATTAGCGGTCGTATTATAAACATTTTGTGACCTATTGAATCCTAATATATACAGCAGGAGAAATGGCGGTTAAGGGTGCTGAGACTGAGTGATTACTGAGTGATGTTAAATATTGCTACTTTCACCAGTTATGTGTGTATTCGGTTATGAAGCAATTGGCAGTGAGAATTCACGGGGCTTTCTAACTGCAAACTTTGCAGTTACAGCTGTAACTCCGCCCCATATTGACTTTGGACTTGGCCACGAAAACTTTACATAAGAAAGAAAGCCACGCCGTGTAATTTCTCCAAATCCTGTTGCAATTTTTCGTCTCCAAATTTGTTGCGAACAAATCCAGAAGCGGCATGAGCGAATTCTGTTTTAGGGGCTACAGATGCTTGGTGTGATGTGAACTTGCAAGCATGCGGCAATAAGGCTGAAGAAACATTGTAACGACCGGGGGTTCCGTCTTAACCTCTCAGAGATGCTGGTTGCTCGGTTGCATGTTTCCAGCATTTTTAACAATGTCGCTCCTAATTCCTGAATCGTGGCCGAAAGAGGCCCAAAGCGGGCGGGATCCATCACCTTGGGACTGAAAGATGCGGAGCTCTGAATGGGTTCACAATTATTGCACCGTTCGTGAGGCGAATTATAGTATTCACCTTGATCTCACTCTCCAGCAATGTCCCATGGCCAGCGACTAGCAGCACACAGATCATTACGGCGACCCCGGTAACCGGCTGGGCTGTAACTACTGGCTGAAATAAACTTGCATCAGCTCCAAGTTTGTTTTTCAAAGAGATTAACCGACTGTCTCGCAGCGTCTGCACAGCGTCCTTACATCACAGGTTACAGGCGGAGTTACACTGTTAGGATAGCTCTTCCCCCTTGTCTCTTTGCCTGTAACAGCATGTTCCATCAGAGTGAATGCATACTACACGCTGGTCAATAGCTGTCTGCTACCTAGATAACAAAGTGTGGAGCTGGATGAACACAGCAGGCCAAGCAGCATCTCAGGAGCACAAAAGCTGACGTTTCAGGCCTAGACCCTTCATCAGAGAGGGGTCGAGGCCCGAAACGTCAGCTTTTGTGCTCCTGAGGTGCTGCTTGGCCTGCTGTGTTCATCCAGCTCCACACTTTGTTATCTTGGATTCTCCAGCGTCTGCAGTTCCCATTATCAGCTGTCTGCTACCTGTTCGCTGTCCCTGTTTCTAACAATAAAAAATTGTCAGGACCTGGTCTTGGCGGAGACAGAAACCTGAAGAAAGATTAATTTCAGGAAATGCTGAAGAAACTCAGCAAATTTATCAGCATCTGTGAAGAGAGAACAGTTCTTTTGAGAGAGGCACCGAGGAAGGGTAAGTGGCCTGGAAACATTAACCCTATTTCCCTCTCCACAGATGATGCTAGAGCTGTTGAGTTTTTCCAGCCCTTTCTCTTTTTGACTGTAACGGATCTCCAGCATCTGCAGTTCTTTTCTTGTTTCACTTCACCAAAGGGAATGGAAATTCTTAGGATTACTCTGGGTAAGCTCAAGGATTGCTCCCCTAAGACCAGAGAAGGTTTGATGGAGATGTTCACATTCATATATGCTTTAATAAGGAGAAAATAAAACAGAGAAAAACTTAAAACCACAGGAGGTAAATTCAAAGTGATTCATGAATGAATCAGGCAAATAAAAGAAGCTTTACTCTTTCATATTGAATTGCTAGAATCGTAGAATCCCCACAGTGTAGAAACAGGCCATTCAGCCTATCAAGTCCATACCACCCCTCTAAAGAGGATCCCAGCCCTTTACCTTGTCCCTGTAACCATGCATTTCCCATAGCTAATCCACCTAGCTTGCACATTTCCTGGGACACAATAGGCAATTTAGCATGACCAATCTACCTAACCTGCACATCTTTGGATTGTGGGAAAAAAAATCAGAGCATCCAGAAGACGATCACACAGATATGGGGGGAATGTGCAAGCTCCACACAGAGAGTCACCTGAGGGTGGAATTGAACCTGGTGCTGTGAAGCAGCAGTACAAACCACCATACCACCCTTAGTATCTAGGACATGCTGTCCAAAAAGAACACAGAGCCGGATTCAGTAGTAACATTATGAAAAGGGAATTGGATAAGCACCCGAAGAGGGAAATGTGCATGAGCAGTGAATTGGGATTTATAGGAGAGCTCTACCAAAGACCTGACAGTCATGATGGACTGAAAACCCTGCTCCATTGTTTTAGTCTTTGATTCTACATGAACCTCTGGCAAAGGATTGCACTCCAAACCGTAACTTGACCTTTCTCTCTGTGCATGCTGACTGCTCTGTTCCATATTTTCAACATTTGTTTGTATCCAATTTATTTGTTGCTGCTTTATATGGTTGCCTGACTGTCAGAACAGCATCCAATTCTCAGTTCTGAATAAGTTATATTTGACTTGAATTTTTAACACTGTTTCTTACTCCACAGATGCTGCCAAACTTGCTGTATTTCTCTAGCACTCTCTGGTTTCAAGTCAGCATCCAATACATCTTTTGCCAGTTCTAAATCAGACAAGGAGACAGGTGGAGGCTTTATATTCATTTGGAAGTTCATGGTAAACCTCAATAAGTTATGTGCCTTTGGGCAGGCATTAAGCACCAGTCCCTTTCCTTCTCCTGACCTGGAATTCCACTTCCTGGGCCCAGCACAGCAATAATTCCTGCAGTCTCCTTGGATCCCTGGGTCTCAGGTTATTGAACTTTGATCTGCCCATCTAGACTCTGTTTAGACTTCACCATCAAAAATACAGAGTGAAAACTTTGAATAGACTCCTGTTACTTTCTCAATTTAAGAAAACAGTTACACGGAATCACTTGAGCAGATACTTGAGGGACCCCTGTCCTGTCAGAGCTGCCTTTCAGTTGAGATGTTAAACCGAGGCTCAACACCCTCTTAGGTAGATGTAAGTGATTCCATGGTATTAGTTTTAATGAAGAGAAAAGAAATTCTTCCCCTGTCCTGGAACAATACTCATCTTCAATCAACATTACTTAAATAGATTATCTGGTCATATCACATTGCTGTTTGTGGATCTCAATGTGTGTTATTTTGTTGTTGTAGTCCCTACATTAAAACAATGATTAAATTTCAAAAGAACTTAATTGCTGTAAATCCCATTGGGATGTCCTAACGTTTGAAATTTTCTTTGTAGGCACATTCTCTTAAACATTGAAGAGATTCAAGATTAAATGCACCTTACCAGGATTTGATGCAGAAGTTGATTAAAAGCCTGGCATCAATCAATTGAACTAAATAGAGTTGCTTATATGAGCAGCGACTATGCAGGGCCCTCCTATGCATAGTGGTTGTGTCTCCACACAGAGATCGAGGTTTACTTGCTCCAGCAGTGTATGACATCTCTGGACGGGTTGATTAGAGGAAAAATGGGCTAAATTTTTACAAAATGAATAGAGATGTGTCCTTGGAAAGATTGAAATCATTGGTTTATGTGGACAGATGGTAAATACTTGTCTTATATTCCCTTCAGCATAAAGAATTGACAGGCTAATATTATCAAGCTGCTTAAGAAAAAACAATATATAGAGGTGGTGCGGTGATTAGCCCTGCTGCCTCACAGCACCAGGGACTCAGGTTTGATTCCACCCTCGGACAACTGTCTGTGTGGAGTTTGCCCATATTGGAAGGGTGGGGGCACAGTGGCTCAGTGATTAGCCCTGCTGCCTCACAGCACCAGGGTCCTGGGTTCAATTCCACCAATAGGCAACTGTCTGAGTGGAGCTTGCACATTCTCCCCATGTCTGCATGGGCTGCCTCCAGATACTCCAGTTTCTTCCCACAGTCCAAAGATGTGTGGGCTAAGTGCATTAGCCATGTTAAATTGTCCATAGTATTCAGGGGTGTGTAGATTAGGTGGGTTTACAAGGGTCTGGGCCTGGCTGGGATGCTCTGAGGGTCGGTGTAGCCTGTTTCCACACTGTAGGGATTCTGTGAAAATGATAAAAGGGATTATGTTGGATAGAAATGGAACCCATAAGCTCCTTATGGTTGGGGATTTATTCTTAACATTAAGTTAAACCAGTTAAATCTTTAGGAATGAAATCAAAAAACACTTCTTCACACAATGATTACTGCAAATCTGGTACTCTGTCCAACCAGACTGTAGTTGCTGTAGAAGGGGGTTGGTCAGCTCATTGGGATGAAAGGCCAGTTTATGATGTAGACTGGGTTTCAGTTCCCACACTGGCTGAGGTTACCGTGAAGAATTGTCCTTTTCATCATTTACCTGAGACATGGTGACCTTCAGGTTAAACCACCACCAATCATCCTTCTATAATGGGAGTGCAGCCCTGTTTCCTGATAATACTTCAGCAACTTTATTTTTAGATGCTGGAAGTCAACTGAAATGTTCAAGACTAAGAGTAACTAATTTTTATTCACCAAAGATGTCAAGAGAAATGGAACAGAGATGAGTGAATGGAATTTAGATACAAATAAGCCGCACACCACACAGAATATGGAACAGTCCTGAGGGACTAAAAGTATATTATGCAAATTGTGCATAGAAACATAGAAAATAGGAGCAGGAGGAGACCATTCAGCTCTTTGAGCCTGTTCTGCCATTCATCATGATCATGGCTGATTGTCCAACTCAGTAACCTGATCCTGCTTTCCCCCCAAAACCTTTGATCCCATTCGCCCCAAGTGCTATATCTAGCTGTCCCTTGAATACATTCAATCTTTTGGCATCGACTACTTCCTGTTGTAATGAATTCCACATGCTCTCCACTCTTCGGGTGACAAAATGTCTCCTCATCTCCGTCCTAAATAGTCTATTCCAAATCGTCAGACTGCGAACACCCTTCCTTCATCTACTATGTCCAGTCCTGTCAGAATTTTTAAGTCTGTATAAGATCCCCCCTCTTTCGTCTGAACTCCAGCAAAAACAATCCTAACCTAGTCAATCTCTCCTCATTGGTGCCGAAGTATCTGCCAAGATTTCTTGCTCAAGTCCCTGGAGTGTCACTTGAATGACTCCATCATCATTATATTGTGTTAATGGACACACTCAAGAAGGTTAAATTACATCACAGACGAGAAGAATAGAAACAATGAGCATGTCACCTCCCTAATTTATTTCATTATTACTGATGCTGACCTACATTGGTTCCTGGCTAAGCAACGCCTCAAATCAATTAAAATGCTGCAGCTGTATAGGGTCTTGGTGAGGCCACACCTGGAGTACTGTGTGCAGTTTTGGTCTTCTTACTTGAGAAGGGATATACTAGCACTGGAGTGAGTGCAGAATTGTTTCCAGAGTTGAGAGGGTTGGATTATTAGGAGAGACTGAGTAGGCTGGGATTATACTCATTGGAATTCAGAAGAATGAGGGGAGACCTTACAGAAACATATAAAATTATGAAGGGAATAGATAAGGTGGAGGCAGGAAGGTTGTTTCCACTAGCAGGTGAAACTAAGACTAGGGGGCATAGCCTCAAAATAAAGGGAAGCAGATGTAGGACTGAGGCCAGGAGGAACTTCTTCACCCAAAGGGTTGTGAATCTATGGAATTCCCTGCCCAGTGAAGCGGTTGAAGCTACCACACTGAATGTTTTTAAGGCAAGGCAAGGCTAGATAAATTTTTGGACAGTAAAGGAATTAAGGGTTATGGTGAGTGGGTGGATAAGTGGAGCTGAGTCTCAAAAAGATCAGCCATGATCTTATTAAATGGCAGGGCAGGTTCAAGGGGCCAGATGGCCTACTCCTGCACCTGGTTCTTATGTTCTTATGTAAAATTGTCACCTTTATTTCTAAATTTTATGGCCCTACCCCTTCTTATTTCTCATCTCCTCCAATGTCAAATCCTCTAAATCAAGCACACTCCTCTAATACTGGTCTCTTGAGCTTTCCCAATATTCTTCCTCCGCCCCCCACCTCAGCAATCTTGGACAACTGCCTGGGCA
Source organism: Stegostoma tigrinum (assembly GCF_030684315.1). Lineage (NCBI taxonomy): Eukaryota > Metazoa > Chordata > Chondrichthyes > Orectolobiformes > Stegostomatidae > Stegostoma > Stegostoma tigrinum. The sequence goes on along the minus strand of NC_081385.1, from coordinate 6,297,527 downwards.
ATGCTTACTTCTTAAATTCAGTGACAAAATCAAGGTGAAATTTCGGAATACCAAATTTCATTTTTTTGCAACTGCCAGAGTTGAAACATCGGAGACCCAGTCAAGGTGTGAACTTTAAATGTCCTGAATGAGAGTGAGCCCAAGTGGATAATCTGAACAAAGCAAATGGCACCTTGATAGTGCAGTCGAAGTGGAATGACCAGATATAACACCACAATAACAGGCACAACTACTCCCATTCTTTCTCTGCAGGTGGCCTATCAGTCACCATCTGCAACGTCTACAGATAAATCATTGGTTGCACAAGTTAATAGCACCCCACCAACAGAAATGGAGCAACAACTTCAACCGTAGCAATAACAGGTACTGTAATGCTTTTCACTAAAGCTGGTAGTTTCAGAGGGTTCATTATTAGATCAGCTCCACAGAATCTTAACCAGTGCAAAATGAACTTTCAAAAATATTCCATGTGATTGAAACTAGCAAATCAAAACTTAAAAATAGAAACCATATAAAAATTTTGGACTACTTTCAACAAACCAATTGCAGACAAAATGTTTGTATGTTTTAAACTTAACTGAAGTGGCTAATCATCAGAAAAGCTTTGACTATGGGTAAACACAACTTTATTTTATTTAGCCAGCTATATAGCATTCCTATGTATATAATGAGTATCTTCTGAGATACTTGTTATGGACTACGACAACCGCCCTCAAAATATATCAAGGAGATAGCCTAGACCCTAACTCTTATCTTATTTAAAGGCAAGTGTAAGGCGCTGTGTTCCAGAAGTAATTTGATTCGTTGAATTACTAGGCTTCAAGCAAAACACACATTATTCTTACACTACAGTTAAAATACAAACTAAAAAAATTGGCATAACTTTAACTCCATTCAAAGACTTAATAAATAATATATTATTTAGCTACTACTCATCAGCTTTTCCAAAATAGCAGCATCCTACAAACACACCCATGACACAGGCATATTCAGCAAAACAGACATCCCTCATTTGTTATCTCCTTCAGTTCAGGAGAAGAAACATCAACAGAGTGAATCCAGCAGCAGAGAGAGAGAGCTGTATCTAGCAGCTTCAATTCCAAAATGCCTGAACTTCAACAACTGAAAGCAAAAACTAAAACCCTGGGTCTGTCTGAGATTGCCTCCAACAACTCATGCTTCTTTAGTCTAATTTTTTTAAAATCCAAAGCCATGTAATCTGCTTTCTGTGGAGCAGACACCGTGGCAGCAGTTTTACAACACCCCACTTCAAGGGAAACAGGATAGATCAGTCCCTCTTGAAGGCACATATCATCACACACTAAACATGTATTCAGTCAGTGCACATGATGTAAGGCATCATGTTTGTACTACTCCAGCAATTATTTATTTACATTGAAATAGTTCATCATCTGCACCACACATGACAAACCTGAATATCTGCATTAATGGTGCAGTTAGAGCACTTATGTTACAGCTTTATAAATGAAGCTTATAGAGTCATAGAGCCAAACAGCATAGAAACAAATTCTTCAGCCCAAGTCGTCCATGTCGATCAGGTATCCCAAATTAATCTAGTCCCCCTTACCACCAGTATTAGGGAGCAGCGGCCAACTCTGACTGAATAATTATTGATTTCAAACTTGTCATTTCCTTTATCAGGAACATGTTGGCTGAAAAGGCATAATTCAGGATTATACACATTGGGTAGATATTGATCAGAATTCATACTGATTTTTAAACTGATACATCCATACTCACAGAATGTTCATACTGTTCAGTCAGCATCTGAGAATCCTCTGTCGTTGCTCCAAATGGCAAAATACTCCAGGTGATGGAAATTTAAAGAAAAAAAATCACGAAGTGAGAAACAAGATATGTTCTGATAAAAAGTAATCAACCTGAAGCATTAGCTCTGTTTCTCACCACAGCTGCTGCTCTACCTGTTGAGTATTTCCAGCAATTGTTTGTTTTTCAAAACTCAATTACACAGCCAAAACTTAGACAATCTGCTTTCTGCAGAAAGGGCTTACTGTGTGTTTCCTCCAACATGATTCCTGGGTATGAACTACACACTGAGAGGATTGTTTCACCAAAGGTTGATGCACTATGATAGGTGATATACTTAACTTTTCTACCCATCTTATGTTTTCTTGCCTTCGTAAAATTGAGATCATCCACAAATCTATTACCATACACTAGCTCACCGATAAGCAATGGCTCAGTTTTAAAATTCTACTTCTTGTTTTCTAATCCTTTTGTGGTCTTGCTTCTTCCTAATTCTGGAACCTTCACCAACTGCACATTCCACCAAGATATCTGCTTTCCACTTGAGCATTCTTGGTTTAATTGCTTCACCACTGCCACTCATGTCTTTGACAACCAAGCCTTAAGTTCTGGAATTCCCTTTCTAAAGCTTTCCACTCTTTTTCTCTCCTTTCTGACCAAGCTTTTGGTCACCTGTCTTAGGAATTCTTCGTTGACTTGGGATCAAATGTTGTTTGATCATTGCTTACATTAACTCCCTTGAGGCATTGTACTATGTTCAAAATGCTATACAAATACAGTCCATTAGTTAATTACTGGATTGCAGTCCCATTAATTTCCAGGGTTATTGCCATTTTAAAGTTTTCATTAGAATGACCAAGTAAAGTAAAAATTACCATCATCAGTAACAGTCAACAAGTACTCCTTTTGTTCATGGTGAAAAGTTTAATGACTAACTCAAAGAAAATTTGACAAGTGAAGGAATAATGTTGTCCCTGATAATAACTATGTATTTCAGTCACTCTGGCACTGACTTGTCAAGGAAGACCTTAAGCATAGCATTCAAAATCACATGCTCATTCTCCAGAGATTTCTAGTCATTGCCATTTTGTGGCAGTGTAATGTGGTCTATTATTTTATTACCCTCATTTGCATGATTGTAGCACATTAGAACCCCAAATTACTAAATCTTAAACCCCAGAGTTGAAATTGCCATAAGTACATCATTACATAAGTACATCCCATAAACATCATTAGACCAGAGTACAAAATGGGAGATTTAGAAGGGATTTAATTGCACACACAACAGATTTCAAACTTGTTTCAGAGATAGTAGGAACTGCAGATGCTGGAGAATGAGAGATTACAAGGTGTGGATCTGGATGAACACAGCAGGCCAAGCAGCATCTCAGGAGCTGGAAAGCTAACGTTTCAGGCCTAGACCCTTCCAAAACGTCAGCTTTCCTGCTCCTCTGATGCTGCTTGGCCTGCTGTGTCCGTCCAGCCCTAAACCTCGTTATCTCAGATTTCAAACTTGCAGTCTGAAAGGGCAGTAGAGGCAGAATCACTTAGAGTACTTAAGGAATGGCTGGATTACACCTATGAAGTATTGTGGATCGAGAGCTGGAAAGTCTGATTAGATTGTATAGTAACTAAATATCAACATTAAACACAACACATTATGGGAGGTCAGAGAGAGTCAGACTGAGATCCTATACACTCAGGTCCTGATTCCATCCTCTTGTGAAAATTTTCTGACATAACACCCTGCGCACCAGCTCAATAGCTGTCGGTATTGGTGCCTATTAAATACCAGTATTGGTTCCCCTTTAAATCCCAGAGTAACTGCTCCTTTAATTCCCAAGGCTTTTGCCCCTTTAAAGCCCAGGGATCTGCCCCTTTAAGAAAGAACAGCTGATGGTTCTACTAATGACGATTCCATCAGGCCACTCCACAGCCAATCGGAGCCGAGGGGGTGATTTGTCGCGAGGCCGTAAACCCCACCTATCGCCACATGATTGGTTAGAGCGCAAGCCCCGATCTCGCTGTCTTCTGACGTAATTGGCTAAACGGCGTCATCTAGCGCTACGGATGGCCAAATTGTCCAATAGATGTGGAGAGTGTGGTAGAGCCGCGAGCTCTGAATGGCCGAGAGCTACCGTCACTCACCTGTCACGGGGGCGGGGCCAGGGAGTTACCTTGGCAACCGGCGTGTGTCGGTGCTGTGCGCAGAAGTGGCTGCAGGGAGTGACGCTTTGCGATTCCCATCGGAGGCTCGGTCAGCCGGTAGGAGCGGGGCAACCAACCTGGGGCAAGGAGACAGAGAGAGGGGGAAGGGCAACTGGCCCCGGGGATAAGGGGAGGGGAAGAGGGTACCCGGCCCCGGGGTAAGGCGGAAGAAGAGGGGTAACTGAGCAGGCCCAGGGAGGAGGACTAGTGGTGTTAGTTATAGACTGGGGAGGTGCTGGGGGAAGTGAACGGGTACGATGATGGCAGGGAGTTACAGGGGCGGTTGCCTGGGGGCTTAATTAGATCATGGTTTGGGAGCCTCCTGCTTGCGAAAGGTGGCCCTGAGACACCACCCACTGCAGTTCTGAGGGGGGTGTGCCGCACTGCCAGAGGGGCTGCCTCCTGGATCAGACCCTTTAAAGAAAAAGCCTTGTACTACAGGGTTGAGTGCAAGAGGTTTTTGTTAATCCACAATCCAGTCTGGTTGTGCAACCTTCAAAAGGCAATTTGATGCGCACCTCTAACAGTGGTGGTGCGGGGAGAGAGACGAGACGAGGCAGGCATGAGCTGCTATATAAATGAAAGTGTGGGTTGGTTAGCAGATTTGACTGCTGCTGTATCAGCAGGTCATCAGCTTGATAACCACAATCTAATTCTGAGACAGCGTTGACTGCAGGGCGCCACACATTAGATTGTTTTGAGGTAAGAGCCCATGGTGTTGGAGGTAGTAAGTTAACATAAATCGACAGTTGCTTAACTAATAAAAAAAAACAGAATTGGGATAAGGGGGTATTTTCTGGTGGGCATCTGTAATTCATGGAGTGCCATAAAGATCCATGTTGGGCTGTGATTATTTACAATATATTAATGACTTGGATGAAGAAAATGAATCTACTGTTACCAAGTTTGCAGGTGATACAAAAAAGGCCGAAATACAAATACGACAGTGCGTAGGGAGGGATATAGGCAGGTTAAGCGAATGGGCAAAACTTGGTAGACGGCATATGTATGTGAGAAATATGAGGTTGATATGCTTTGGCAGATAAAATAGAGGAGCTGAATATTATTAGGCTGTAGAAAGCTATAGAGCTGAGGATTTATGAGACCTTGTGCATGAATCACAAAAAGCTAGTATCCAAGTTTGATGGGTATTGGAAACATAAATAGAATATTGGCCTTTTTATTCAAAGGAAGGGAATTTAAAAGTAGAGTGGTTTTGCTGAAACTATACAAAGATCACAATTGGAATACTGTGAACTGTTTTTAACTCCTTACGTGAGAAAGGTATCCTGGCATTAGAGGCAGTCCAGAGAAGGTCCACTAGGTTGACACTGGAGACTTGATAATCCTTGTCAGCCATGGTCTGTGCCTGATAGAGCATGCTCTAAGCTGAATGGCCTATTTATGCTCCTGCTTATTAAACCTAATAAATGATATTCACTTTTTCCAAGCAGCACTTGAAGGAAAATATGTCTGCATCTCTAAAAGTGATGAATGCTGGTTCCATGCACCAGTGAACCTAAGAGAACAAACTTAAGCTTTCTTTCTTCCCTTACATAACTTCTTTGTTATTGTCAGATGCAGGCTTTTTTTAATGTTTGTAGCTGGTGTAAACTGCATAATAACATATTAACACTTCAATTAATAGACTGTACCCCAATTACCAGTCTGAATGTATAGCACAGCTGTTGACTGTAGATATATAGTTTCACTTCCAGCTCTGTGCTTTCCCTTATTTGTCAAAGAAGCTGTGTAATTTACCAAACAGAAAATGCTGACAAAATTGCAGCAGATTTGATAAGACCTGTAAAGAGGGAAGGATCATATTGGACTCAATATTAATTCTTTCTTTAGATCTGAAAAACCATGTTAGCATAAAAACAACAACTAACTTTTCTGTATTTTTGACTTTGGTCTAAAATGAAAAATAACTCTTTTTAAACCAAGGACTATGGAAAGAATTGCCATACTTTTGAAAACAAGTTGCTGGCACTCGGTATGTTTACAGTATTGCTTTGCAAGCAATTAGGGAGATCTGATAAAACACCAGAGTATGTACAGAGTGAGATCTGTGAGCAACAGGGCACTGATTAGCTAGTGCACTTGTGATCAGTTAGGAATGCCAATGGTCATCAGCCTGATATCCACAACCTAATTCCGAGACAGCTGAGCAGTTTGTAAATGTGCACGTGTGAATGGTGCAGTGATAGTGACTGTACCTCTGACTGGGGATTCCTGAATTCAAGTCCCACCTGCTTTTAGAAGTGTGTAATGACATATTTGAAAAAGTTGATAAAATTTCTGTAGTAGTAAAAGGTTTTGCAGACTGGAAAAAGCAGGGTCTGTCTGTATGTCTCTGCAGCAAAATAATAAGATGTCGACTCTAACCAGTGACTGTGAAACTGAACAATTTATAAGTAAATCTCCTGGATCTTTTGAAAAAGAATTGAGCATCTGAAATGAAGAATATTTCAAGAACGAAAGGTTTTGTTAATAAAAAAGGCTGCTTTCCTACTGAGGACTGGTGCTAATGGACTGTATTTCCCTAGCATTTTTTTTACCTTCTCTCCTAACACATGAATTTTGTGTTTGTAACTCATGTAAAGCATGAGTTAGTTTCATTTGTACAGTTATATGTCGGTGGTTCATACCTGTTTACTTATGGTCAGAATTTAATTACTTGTATGTAATAGAAACAATTTATTACAAGATTCTGGTCAGTTTTCTGGTTGCCTGATTCAATCAGACTGGTAAATCTGGGCTTTGTCTACTTTTGATTAAATCATTAACTTTTGTCATACGTCTGGCAGTAGTGGGGTTCAAGAAATGGTGCACTTTTCTAAGTGGGTTGTAGCAATAAATTCATGTTAACTTTGGTTCTCTCTTCTCAAACTATGCCAGACCAGAGATTTTGCCTGAACTGTTTTTTTTTCAGTGTCCACAGTAGTTTGCTCTAATTTGATCTCTAATTGATCAATTTGGTCGAGTCCAAATAGATATGTGATGTCTTGCATTTGCCTAGTACTATGCGTGACCCTTGGACAAACTCCAAAGTGCTTTATAGCCAACAGAGGACTTTGCTGAAGTGGAGTCATTGTTATAATTTAGGAAACATTGAAACCAATGCTCGTGTGGTGAGCTCAACAAACAGCAATTGGAAAATGAACAGGTACGTTTGTTTTATTGTGAGGCTAATTAGGCGATGAATAATGGCCAGCTGGGAAAAGCTCTGTCCTGCTCTTCGAAATAGTGCTACCTGATCTTTTGCATCTACCCAAGCAGGCAGATGTGAGCCTCTGTTTAATGTCTCATCTAAAATGTACGATGAAAGAAACTGCTGAAAGAAAGCATCAGCCTAAAATTTGACACCAACCCAAAGGGCTTTTTTACCTGTGGCTACTGGTTATGATACTGATTGTTAACAGTGAAGTGGTTTATGTCAGTGAAATCCAGCATGTCAGATTAATTTTGGTTTTGCAGTTGTCAGCTTTATGTAAGCTCCCACAAAGATGTAGTATGTTCTGGATTTTCACTTTTTTCAAGATAATTTTGAAAAGAAATGATACGTTAGGGTTGTTTTGAATTGAGTTAATATTGTGTTTGGAAAAGCTTGCAGTGTGGATATTGTCATTCCATATGTTTAAATGCAAAATAATTTTATTTGGAATTAAGCAACTTATCAGGCTCAATCCAGTGTTCTGTTTTAGGGTCTTGCCTGTTCACTGACATTCTTTTGTAGCGTTTAATAGAAGAGACTAAATATTTTGTAGACGAATGTCTTGCAGTAATTTCTGAGCATATTTTCTGTATTTCAGAGTTTCTAACATTGTAAATTACCACCCTCGCTGATTTGTACTCTGTCCTGGCTGACTTCCCACATTCCATCCTTCATGAACTTAAGCTTACCCGAAACTCTGCCCGTGTCTGAATTAATGTCTGGTGCCAATCACTTATCAACCCTAAAGCTCATTCGATGTATGTTTGATTCCAGGTTTAGCAAGGCGTGTATTTTAAAATCTGTTCAGAGGTAGTAGGAACTGCAGATGCTGGAGAATCTGATAGCAAGGTTAGAGCTGGATGGACACAGCAGGCCAAGCAGCATCAGAGGAGCAGGAAAGCTAGAAAATGGGTCTAGGCCCAAAATGTCAGTTTTCCTGCTCTTCTGATGCTGCTTGGCCTGCTGTATTCACCCAGCTCTACACCTTGTTATCTCTATTTTAAAATCTTCTTTTGTTTCTGATCCATGAGGCCTCACCCTCCTTTTAAATCTAAATTCTTCAGATTTATGCCCTTGACCTTATTCAGCCACCTTGAACTTAAGATCCCTAAATCTTTCCACCTCTCTGTTCTCCTTTTTATAAAGTCCCATAAAATTTGATAATGGCTGCCACAAAGCATCTTGATGTTTTCCAACATGGAAGTCGCTATAGAAATATAAGATGGTGTTACTGGAGGCCCTTTGGAATATTTGCAGTGGATGATCAAAATCCAAATGGTGAGCAACAGGTTTGGTGTTTAATGGTAACCTTGGATAAAGGCAAATATAAAAGAGAAGCGACATCCTTTTTCATTGGAAACTATTTTGCACTAAAAAATATGGCAGTCCCATCACTGATCTGGTAATGGAAATGCTGTACTTAACTTTTTCAAGGAAAGGCTTACATTTATAAAGTATCTTTGGTGATTTCAGGACATCCTTAAAAGCTTTTGCACTTGTTGATAACTGTTTTATGTAGCTCCCCTCTCTTTGAAATGACAGTCTAAATTCTTGTGTGCTTAATACCAAACAGTCTGCTTTGAAATTCTCTTCCACTTATTTAATATCATTGTAAAAGGGAATAACCTAAGCATTACTGTTGAACAATACCAGACAAAGGAATCTCTTTTGAATGTTATTACATTAAGCATCTCGCAGTATAGGTCAGTCCAGTCAGGGTCACTGAATGAAGATCTGGAAAGAGTACTGAGCGTTCACTGGGAATCAAGTTTTCTTACATATGAATCACTCGCGTCTCTTTTGGTTTACAGGTTATGCCATGGATATCGTACTGCATTACACAGACTACTACTTCTTCACGCCATATGTGTACCCTAGTTCCTGGCCAGAGGATGAAGCTGTACGCCAGATAGTGAGCCTCCTAGTTGTAACAAATTTGGGAGCTGCTGCTATCTACCTCCTGTTCGGAATGTTTAGCTACTATTTCATTTTTGATCACACACTGAAGAAACATCCACAGTATTTGCCGGTACGTGCTATATCCCTGACGTCTCTGGGTCTCTCAGTTCATTTAATTGGCTAGCTGTTTTTAAAAATCCTATAAACAAACAATTAGTTCCACCACCACACCACCTTCTTTTTATGCTGCCAATCCTGCAAATCTTTCCTGTTTTAAGTACATATTCTGGTCCTAGCAAGGCCTTTTTAAAAGCAATGGCATTAAAGACTTCTTGACATCCTTGTGAAACGTCCTATTGTGTTGACTCATCAGATGGAATATCTCTTGTGTTATATATGCAACCACCATATTATACTCTGCATCATGTATTTCTGTTGTTCATGTGGAGGAAATGGTGTGAGTTCCTAAGTCAGTACTTGATGGAAAAGTAGAATTCTTGGGCATTTTTTAAAATTGTTTTGACAATACTTGCTTAGACCAGCAAATGGGATTATATTTTAAATTTTTGGAAAGCTAATTGTTTTTGCTTATAAGTCACTATTTTATGTTCATATTTCATGATTACTTCTAATTCAACTTTCTATTCTTTTATTTCTCTGCCCCATCTACAACTTGCCTCTGGCTGCTGTCTTAATGACTGAGATGTGGTTTTGACAGCCCAGTAGCTATAACCTGTAGAGACAAACTGGCTAAGGGATACTGTACCAAATGACCTTATTATCGCTGGACACTTAATCCAGAGACTCTCATAACTTTGGGGGACCCAGGTTTGAATTCTGCCATGGCAGATGGTGGAATTTGAATTCAGTAAATATCTGCAATTAAGAATTTAATGATGACCGTGAATCCATTGTCCATTGTTGGAAAAAAGCACCTGGTTCACTAGTGTCCTTTTGGGAACGAAACTGTCATCCTTACTACCCTTTGGGCAATTAGGGATGGGCAATAAATGCTGCCTGGCCAACGATGCTCTCATCCCGTGAATTAATAAAGAAAAAATATTTCTGCGCTGTGGTTTTTTTGTTGGAAAAGTAACGCAGATAGATGTTGTGGATATTTTTAAAGTTAGTCTTTCTTTTCCACCCCTTCCCCTTTTATAGAATCAAGTGCAGCGGGAGATAAAATATGCTTTGAAGTCAATGCCATGGATGAGCATTCCAACAGTGGCATTATTCTTTGCAGAGGTCCGAGGCTACAGCAAATTGTACGACAATATCGAGGATTCCCATTATGGTAAATGTTGTTAACAAAACAGGGAAATGGGAATTCCACATGGGGAAGTGGATTTTGGCCAACATTTTACTTGATTCCCTCACACTGGGCAGCAAGCTGAACTTTGCATTGTTCTTGAAACCCGAGACCAGGTGACATGGAGGAGCAAGAGTAAGTCATTTCAACCCCTCACATCTGCTCTGTCTTTGTAGTCCATGGCTGATTTGAGAATTTGATGAACTTGTTGCTTTGGAAATATCTCAGTTGTATGGAACAAGTTGTAACCCCATTCCCTGTTCCTGCCATTGGTTCCACTATTGTAGGTTCCTGAGTTCTAGTTTCAATTGGTTGCCTAGGATGTGAGCATTCCCCGTCCAAACATTTTCAGCTTCCTTTCTTTTCCTTTTTTCTTTTTCTTTTTCTGTTCTTTTCTCTCGTTCTGCCTTTCCCCTTTGTAATGACTCCTAAAACCTACATCTTCCTCCAAATGTTTGATCCTTTATCCTTGTTCGGCATAATATAAAGTTTGTACGATAATCTGCATGTGAAGGACCTTGGGATGTTTCACTGTGTTAAAGGTGCCATATAAATGTAGTTGTTATTTATGGAAATTCTGTCTGAGTAAAGTGGGCCAAGGAAAAATCCACTTTTCAAATAACTGCAGGGAAGGGAAAGAGCAGTAAATGTACTCCTTAGGTATTAACTCCTGTTTTGCCTTGTTTGTGCCACATGGTGGGAGTTCCACAACCCCCCTCACCTCACACCTTTCCCCCAAAATTCTCAAAGTTATGGCTTGTGACTGTGATGCTTAGAGCTATGTGTGTACGGTGAACTGGAATAGGTGGCTAATGTCTGTGACTGTATGCTGAGGAAACTACCACCCTGTAATTTTGTCTTCCTGTTTAATCAGGTTGGTTTGGAGTAATCTTCAGTATGGTCTCCTTTCTGTTCTTCACGGACATGTGTATCTACTGGATCCATCGGTTTCTTCACCACAGGCTCCTCTATAAGGTAAATGTTAGAGTTACAAGGAAGTACGGCTTTCATACACAGATTATTCAGAGATTTGAAAATGGGGTTTAGATTTTATTTGACCCGATTAGATACATGTATCTAATGAAAGGGGTCTAATCAGACATGCTGGCATTGATAACGATATCGGATAGGTCAGAAGGAGACCTTGCACCCCACTGAGGCAGTTCTTCATTAGACCCACCCCAGTCTTTCCTTCTACCGTGTAAATTTCTCCTCAAATATTATTCAGTTTCCCCTTTGGAAGTTAATATTGATTGCATTACCTGAAAGGAGTGCGACAGAAATCTACAACTAACCTTATTTCCACTTCATTTAAATTTATTTTAAATTGCTGATGTTTCTTATTATTGCATCTAACCCTGATTTTGGATGTTGATGGACATCTGACATCATGAGGGCCAGATCGTGAATGAAGAGTATCTTAAGTAAATATAGAATTGCTTCCTGAAGAAATCTTATGGCATCAGTGAAATGTCCATGCCTCTTGGCCAGAAGATCCATGTTGAAGTCCCATGTTTCTTGCTGTTGTCATAATATGGTTGATATTTAAAATCTTTTGGTTTTGTTCTTTTAGAACTATGTGCCTTTATTTTTAGTTTCAAGTGATCGCTAATATGCTGATTATTTGTAATTCCTCTCTTGTCTACAGCGCTTACACAAGCCCCACCATACCTGGAAGATTGCAACGCCGTTTGCAAGTCACGCTTTTCATCCTATTGATGGCTTCCTGCAGAGTATCCCATATCATATCTATCCATTCCTGTTCCCGCTGCACAAACTGGCCTACCTGGGTCTTTACATCTTTGTCAACATCTGGACAGTGTCCATTCACGATGGGAATTACAGAGTGCCTAAGATCCTTGAGGAGGTCATCAATGGTGCAGCCCATCACACTGACCACCACCTGTACTTTGACTACAATTATGGACAATATTTTACGCTCTGGGACAGAATTGGAGGCTCCTACAAGTGCCCATCCGCCTTCGAAGGCAAAGGACCACATGACTACCTGAGAAAGTTGACAGCCGAGGGAAAGCTGTGTAGCTCTCCTTCCAATGGCCAGGCAGCCACTGAAAATGTCAAAGAGGAATGAGCTACTCCCATTCCCTACTTGCCCTTGCTTTGCTCCAGTGAAGCACTGTCATCCCTGCCAAGAACAATACAATGAATGTCATTTAATCCAGGCGTTGCTCAGTATTCTAATTGGCCCTATTTTGTTACTACAAATAGAATCTATCGGAAATAGGTAGCAGTAACAGACAACCTGTTGCCTTGTCAATGAGGGAAATTCTAATTTTACTAGCTGCTCACAGACTGGAAGTACTTTCTTTTTATAAAGAATTTACAATACAATATTTGTTAGGGCCTCAATCTATTAATGACCTGAAAGCTTTGTGAATGCTGTTATCTAGGGTCTGGGTGACTCTTGGTTATCATCTAGTTGTAATTATGTATTATATTGTAAGAATAGACTTGATTGCTAAAAGATCCCATTTTATTCTAACAATTCTGAGCAATTTTAAAACAGTTCTGTGTTGTACAGCCTTTGTGAAGTAAAATCATTGCCTATCATTTTTTTTCAATCTCAAAGATTCCCGTATAGATGATACTTCATTTCATATCTACAATTGTGAACCATTATTGGAGCTTGGATTCATACCTTTAATCGTCCTGTTTATTGTTCACTGCCTACTTCACATTGTCTTTTATTTCTTGGATTATTCAATGGAATATACAGTAAAATGCAAAAATGCTTTAATGAGTGGGTAACTTATTTCCATCAAATTTTATGCCACTTAATCAGGAACAGGTTTGAGTTATGCTGTCGGTTTATGATCTTGATCAACCTGGGTTCTGAGCCAGTGTGACCTGTAAGGATGCTCTATTTGAGTTTGAGTCTACTTAACCTGGTGCACATGGGTTTTTAAAAAAAACAACTGGGCCTCTGTCATTTGTTTGGCATTCACACCTTGAGGAATCCAAGGTGTAGGGAGAGCTCAGTCGAGACAAGCTGTACCAGTAGAGGCAGTTGGCCATGGAGCAGAAAGACACTAATGACCTCTTCCCTGACTTGCCCAGGCACCTGAAATCCCACTCTCTCTTACCTGACATTCCCTTCCCAGCTCCTTTTGTTTTTTTTCTTAACCTTAAATTATCCCAAAAACCTTTACAAAGCCAAGAGCCCGTGACCTACCCTCAGCCATTACCCATTTACCTGCCACCCTATTTCTCACTTACCTTTTGTAAGCCATGGAATGCAGCAGCTACTGCTGAGAAAAGGGATGTGGGCTCAGCATCACTTCTCACTGCTGCTGCCTGCTTGGGTTCTTGGACTGGATGGTCCTGCTTCAGCTGAGAAAATTGCTGGCCTAGAAGTTTGCCCAAGACATTTCTCTGAATGCTTCTGGGTAAACTCTAGTTTGTAAGTAGGGATTCTGATCAAGATCACACGATTGAGGTCTTTATGCAGAGTTTCTAACCACATCATCTATTCATGAGAAACCCAAAAGACCAGACACATATCTATAGATTGAATTTTTTTTAAACCATATAATTGGTTTTGAACTAATTCCAGGTCACAGCAATGATAACGTGAGATACTGGGCAGCATCAATTTAGTTTCATACTTCTTGTGTTTGAGAAGGAATGTTACCTTTTAACAGTCCAACCATTTAAGGTAATATCTGGAGAATGCCTTCATGCAAAGGACCATGGAATTCTTCAGCAGTCTCCTCTGGGGATGCATTGAAAATTTCAAGGCAGAATTTGATGGGTTTTGTTTTTTTATTTTAGTACTTAAGGATTGCAGAGCCAAGATAGATGGATGAAGTTAAGATGTAGATCAGTTTTGGCATAATTTATTACCCTAACGGACAAGGAGGAACTGAACAACCACTTCCTCTTCCTATATCCCCACAACATTTTCTGGTTGCTTAAGTCTGTGAAATAATTTTAAAATGTGTTTGATCATTAGTTTCTGCACATGATATGACCAATTAAAACCAGAGATAGCAAGAATTGCAGATGTTGCAGTCAGAGCCGATTTATAGTGTGGAGCTGGAGGAACACAGCAGGTCAGGCAGCATCAGAGTAGGAGAGTCAATGTTTCTAGCCTAGACACCACCCCCCCTCCCAAAGCTGTGATGAAGGGTCTAGGCCTGAAATGTCGACTCTCCTTTGCCTTTGCTGCCTGACCTGCTGTGATCCTCCAGTGCCACACTATATTGACAAATTTTAAAACATCCCACTTATTACTTTTTGGGTTTATCTCTGTGCTCTTTTGCTTGCCTAATTCCTCTTCAAACACGTTCTAAATCCAAAGGATTAATTGATCTCCTCTCCACAAAAATGCTGATTGGCATCTTCTGCCTCCTTTATAGTTTTCCACTAAGTCCAGACTTTGTTGACAACATCCTGATGGTGAAGAATAAGTCAAAGCATTTTAACAATAGAGTTTACTACCCTTATTAAATCCGCACACGGTAGCTCAGTGGTTAGCACTGCAGCCTCACAGCGCCAGGGATCTGGGTTCAATTCCAGCCTTGGGCAACTGTCGATGCGGAGTTTGCACATTCTCCGCGTGTCTGCATGGGTTTCCTCCGGGTGCTCCGGTGTTCCTCCAAAGATGTGTAGGCTAGGTGGATTGGCCGTAGTGTTCAGGGGTGGGTCTGGGTGGGATGCTCCAAAGGGCAGTGTGACTTGTTGGGCCAAAGGGCCTGTTTCCACACTGTAGGGAATCTAATCTAATCTAATTAGTGAGAACTATTTTCAAGCTGGTTAAAGGGGGCCTGATGTGGTGCAGTTGTAGAGACTCTACCTTTGAGGCAGGTGGCCTAGGTTCGTGTTTTGCCTGCTCTAGTGGCATGTAATGTCTCTGAACAGATTGAATAAATATCTTAAAGCTAGGAAACTGACCGCAAAATTTGTTAAGCTGTAGTGTCACCATCGTCCACTTGGGGGCACTCGTGAGCACAGACCACAAGCACAGATCATAGCAAGGTCATTGTATGCATTGTGGTTGAAGATCAAGATTCATTTGGATAAGAAACTTCATTGTATTGAAATTAGAAGCAATGCCAGCTCCCCATACGTCTTGTCAGTGTATAAATGAGGTTCTTGTGTGGTGGCAGTGTCCCTACCTCTAGGACAGAAGATCCAAGTTGAAGTCTCACTTGTTCTAGAGCGATGACCCCTTATCAGGTTGATTATAAACATCTACATGGTCGAGGGGACTTGTGGTGCAATGGTAGTGTTTCTGCTTCTGGCAGAAAGTCCTGTTTATGTCCCAGCTGTCCTGGAGATCTGTGATAGCACCTTTTTGCACAGGTTGAGTTAAAGGTAGTACCAATAATAATTAGAGGCAGGGAAAATTCTTGGGTATACCCGCTCTCTGTCCAGCTACCTGTACCAACTGGCTTCAGTTACAGCTTGATCCTGTTTATCAAGCGATTGCAGAATTTTTGTTCCTCTGATACTAGATATCCAGCCTCTGGAAACAATCATTCCTTGTAAAGTGCTTTCTGACATAAGGACTTCAGTAAGATCACGAGTGGGTCATACACGCCCCCAGCTTTCTGGATCATTCAGTAATGTACCTCGGCTACACTTACCCGTCCTATTTTGTCAGTGGAATTCCCCGTTGTCCAAAACTCTCTTTTGAATCTTGACTGTCACAACACTCTGAGGTAGAGAATTTGAAAGAGCCATGACACTTTGAAGTAATTCAGACAAACCCTTATCCTGGGGCACACCCTTTGTTCCACTTGTGGAAACAGCCCATCAGCATCCACCCTGCCAAAACCTCAAACAATTTTTTACATTGTGATGAGATCACTTGTCAATCCCCCAAATGCCAGAGAATATTGGCTCATTCTACTCAATCACTTGTCATAGGACATCTCTCCCTTGCTAGCAATCAATCTAGCAAAATTTTATTAAAATCAATTGTAAACCCTTTGTAAGTGTCTTAGTTCCCTTTTTACTTGTACCCACTATTGTCCTTGGGTCCTGTAAATTGCCTTGTTAAGTATTATAATTTCAAACTTCTCCAGACTAAGAGCACCTAGCGTAGGGCTTCCCAAAGTGGGGGGCTAGGAGCTCAAACATGGCAATAGTTACCAGAGTTCTGATGGAGTTATAACAGTTGAAGATCTCCACCATCTCAACCTCACCACACACCTGAATCACGGTGACCCTCAGGTGAAGCCACCACCAGTCACCTCTGTCTCTAATGAGAGAGCAGCATCTGGGATTACGGTGCCTTTATCATTACCTTTCTCCTGCTCTAACAACACCCAACTCACCACCCTGCAGCCCAACCCTCCCCAGTTCACTCTTACAGTTTCACTGAGGAGTTGCCACAAGTTTCAAGCCTTGATTATGGGGTCAGAGTGGGGAAAGGTTTGGGGTGCACTGTCGTACTGTATTTCCTCTCCTGTCCTGACTCCATCTTGTGGTGTGCTTTGGCTGTGCAGGGAGGAAAGGTTGGTGTGAAGTACTTTCAGTTTGCAAAGTCTGTAGTTGTGGTATAGCTGAAAACAAGACTGGTGCACCTGAAGCCACCAGAGATTTTGGGAAAGCCAGAGGTTTAACTGTAATTTCTTTTATGATTAGTTTCAATGAGATCACCCCAACCGCAACTTCAGGCCATGTGCATTAGTTGGGGAGGTACATGTCTTTCTCTACAGATACAAATGGCCACTAGGCGGGATTGTGTGGTGCAACAGTAGTGAGGCCCATCTTAAAGTCCCGTCTGCTGCGGAGGTGTAGAATAACATCTCTGAACATGTTGATTACTACATATCAAAATACCCACCAATGACTAGATATTCCAAATCAAAAGGAGATTGCACACCCAACTCCTGCATTCCCACATGTAGACTTGATTATTAGTCATGGCCTATTAGCAAAGTCAGTTTCGCTGGTCGTAGTTTCCTGCAAAGCTGATTCCGGAAGGGAATGTGATGGGAAAGACAAAGCCTGGTGTTTCTACAGGCTTTCACATCAACTTGACAGTTTGAAACTCTTGCCATCCAATTATGTAGCCTCTGGAAAAGCAATAACTTGTAATTTGTGCGCAGAAAGCTCCCACCGACTACAGTATGATATTGACCAGCTCATCTGTTTCTCAAAAAAAAATTGATCAGCAAAAAATATTCAGAGAGTTGCCAAATCAACAATATCAACATAAAGAGCAGTTTGTTTGGGTGTGACTGGAAGTTGGATGGTTCTGGGAGTAGGCACTGCTGTTGACAATAATACAGAATGGGTCATTTTGGTGAGAATGAGAGTGGAATGTTTGAATATTCTTGCATGGGGTGTATGTATTGCTGACTGGTCCAGCATTTATTATTCAGCCCGACCTAACCTGGAGAAAGTGGTGGCGCACTGCCCTCTTGAACCACTGCAACACTTGTTCTGTAGGGGCACCCACAGTGCTACGAGGAAGAGTTCCAGGATTTGGATCCAGCAACACTGAAAGAATAGCAATATAGTTCCAAAGGATGATGTGTTGCTTGGGAATCTTAAAGCATCCAAAACTCTCAAAGAATGTTATCATCTTTCCGGCAGTTCACTCACGGACTTTCACATTCTATTCCTTAATGGGATGAGGGCATCACTGGCAAAGCCAGCATTTATTGTCACTTCTAAGTGCCCTTGACCTGAGCAGCTTGCTTGGGCATGTTAGAGATCAGTTAAGAGACAACCACAGTAGTGGGTCTGGAGTCACATACAGGCTAACCAAAGGTAAGGATGCCAGAGTCCCTTCTCTAAAGGGCATTAGAGAGACAGCGGGTTTTTCACGACAGTGGTAATATGGTCACCGTTATTTTAATTTGATTATTTGATTCATTATCTGCCACGGTGCGCTCTGAGCCTATGTCCCCAGGACATTAGCTGGGCCCTTTGGATTATTAGTCGAGTGACTGTACCACTATAATACCGCCTGTCCATTTGATTTCACTCACATTGCTGAACTGAGACACTTAGCCTGTCCTGTCTCACAGGCACTGGACAAAAGACTTCCCAAAAAAACAGACTAAGTTAGAGACATCCCTTAAAATTAGGGGACACTTACTCACTGATGTTCTAAGGCACCTGGAAGAACTGCCCTGCTCTTCAAAATAGTGTTGTTCAATCAATTATATCAACTTGAGTTTTGCATTTTTCATTTTCTCAGTTTAATATCTCTAAAGCTTTTGTTGCACAAGTAATTTTGCCAAGCCCCTCTGGTGCTATTTCAAAGAGTGACAAGACATTTTTATATTGCTTTCTCTTCACAGATGCTGCACATTCTCTCGCAACTTCTGTTGTTATTTTTAACACAACTTCCCTTACCTTTTAGCTCATATGAAAAGTAAAGGTTTTTACAGACACGTTTTTCATTATCGGTGAAGTGGCCTATCCTCACAACTGAGATATTTGGAGGAAAAGGTAACCAAATGTTCACCCTTCACTTCCACAGTGCGGTTTCCTGGGCCCTAAAGTGAATTGAGGAACAACAGTATGACATGACCGCCACTTAATGCTCTCAGGGAAACAGAACAGGGTGCTGCTCAGGAGGAAGACCAAAAGTAGACTGCACAGATGAAGCACTGGCAACAGAAGCATAGCAATTGTACTGGATTATTGACTGCGGATTGTAAGTTCTATTCTGCTCTGAAACAGAAATATGTTGCCGGAAAAGCGAATTAGCTGTCGATCAGAGATTTCTGTTCAGATTGATAGGTTCTATTTTAACCTGCCAGAAGTAGCACAGGGTTAAAATCCAAATTAATGTGTAAGATGGATGTTTGGAGGAATGACCCTGAGTATAATGAAGTTTTTCTCTCACTCTCAATTATTCTTTACAATTACAGTGATTATTTTATGGTGCTGTTAATGGATGTTGGTATATCTATCTGTGAGTTGTAGGTTCTTTGTTTTTGTGACTGTAATCGAGACAGAGGCTGATAGATTTTTGGAGGTTGATGGGATGAGGGGAAATGGGAATAGAGTGGGAATATGGAGTTGAGGGGCAAGATCAGCCATGATTGTGTTTAATAATGGAGCAGGCTTGAAGACAAAATAGCCAACTGCTGTGTACTCTGGTTTAATGATCTGTGAACTATAGAGTTGGTTATAGGAAAAACTCAAAACAGATCAATACATTCTCATCCACTGCTGCATTTTGCAATTAATTAACCGCTTCGACATATTCAAAAATTTATTTCATTTAGTTTGTGAAGGTCTCACGAGATGGGACATAGCTGCCTCCACTCTCTTTCACTCTGGAACATCAATGTCTGTGCCTCAATTTCCTTCTTCCTCTCCTGAAGGTGCCAACTCTCACTGGGGTATGGGGTGGCCCTCCTATCCTGAAGGTGCCAACTCTCACTGGGGTACGTGGTGGCCCTCCTATCCTGAAGGTGCTGACTCTCACTGGGGTACGGGGTGGCCCTCCTCTCCTGAAGGTGCCAACTCTCACTGGGGTATGGGGTGGCCCTCCTCTCCTGAAGGTGCTGACTCTCACTGGGATATGGGTGGCCCTCCTCTCCTGAAGGTGCCCACTCTCACTGGGGTATGGGGTGACCCTCCTCTCCTGAAGGTGCTGACTCTCACTGGGGTATGGGGTGGCCCTCCTCTCCTGAAGGTGCTGACTCTCACTGGGGTATGGGGTGGCCCTCCTCTCCTGAAGGTGCTGACTCTCACTGGGGTACAGGGTGGCCTTCCTATCCTGAAGGTCCTGACTCTCACTGGGGTACAGGGTGGCCCTCCTCTCCTGAAGGTGCCGACTCTCACTGGGGTACAGGGTGGCCCTCCTATCTTGAAGGTGCTGACTCTCACTGGGGTATGGGGTGGCCCTCCTCTCCTGAAGGTGCTGACTCTCACTGGGGTATGGGGTGGCCCTCCTCTCCTGAAGGTGCTGACTCTCACTGGGGTACGGGGTGGCCCTCCTCTCCTGAAGGTGCTGACTCTCACTGGGGTACAGGGTGGCCCTCCTCTCCTGAAGGTGCTGACTCTCACTGGGGTACAGGGTGGCCCTCCTCTCCTGAAAGTGCTGACTCTCACTGGGGTATGGGGTGGCCCTCCTCTCCTGAAGGTGCTGACTCTCACTGGGGTACAGGGTGGCCCTCCTCTCCTGAAGGTGCTGACTCTCACTGGGGTATGGGGTGGCCCTCCTCTCCTGAAGGTGCTGATTCTCACTGGGGTACGGGGTGGCCCTCCTCTCCTGAAGGTGCTGACTCTCACTGGGGTACGGGGTGGCCCTCCTCTCCTGAAGGTGCTGACTCTCACTGGGGTATGGGGTGGCCCTCCTCTCCTGAAGGTGCTGACTCTCACTGGGGTACGGGGTGGCCCTCCTCTCCTGAAGGTGCCAACTCTCACTGGGGTACAGGGTGGCCCTCCTCTCCTGAAGGTGCTGACTCTCACTGGGGTATGGGGTGGCCCTCCTCTCCTGAAGGTGCTGACTCTCACTGGGGTACAAGGTGGTCCTCCTATCCTGAAGGTGCTGACTCTCACTGGGGTATGGGGTGGCCCTCCTCTCCTGAAGGTGCTGACTCTCACTGGGGTACAGGGTGGCCCTCCTATCCTGAAGCTGCTGACTCATTTCATTGTTGTCTCTTCCCCTGAGCCTCATTAACAGTTATGTTTCACATTTCAGCCCGCAATGATGTGTCAGAAGCTATTTAACTTTGGGAGATATTGCAAGTCAATGCTCTCTAACCCTTGACCCTGCAATCATTCCCTGGCTAGCAGCACTCACAGGGATTCAGAAAGGAACCTGGTCTGGATGAATTCAAGGAAACTCTAGGCTCAGTAACTAACATCACCATTGGCACCAAAATGTTCAGAAAGAAGAACTAATCTGTCAATGGACATCATTATACATTGGATTGATGATTAGCCACAATCACTATTTGAGAACTCTATCTCTGGTCTTTATACTTTTGCTGTCTTTTCCACCCTCTATAAATTGTTCATTACAATTTCTGCTGCCCAGTTCTCTGCTTGTTCCAAGTTCTGTTCCACCATCGCATCACTCCCTTTGCTCACAGATCTATTCTGAGTCTCGCAGCGCTACCACTTCAAGGTTCTCATCTTTAATTTCAAATTCCTCTATGGCCTCACCTCCTCCTGATCTGTTTAAACTTCTTCAGCCCCACTATCGTCTGAAATCTCTGTGTTCCTCCAATTCTGGTGTCTTGCGCGGATTTATTTTCTTTGTTTCACTACTGGCAGCTATACCTGAACTCTGAAATTCCCTCTTCACTTCCTCTTGTCAGGCACTATTTAAAGCATACCTCTATGACTAAGGTTCTGGTTGGCTGTCACGATATTTATTCATGTCAAATGTGAGTTAAATTTTGTTTGAGAGTCAATTTTTATTTGATAGCGTCCCTGCAAAATACCTAGGGATGGTTTACTATGTTGAAGGTGCCTCGGAAATGCGAGTTGTTATTTCACTGATTAACTTTCTGTCCATAGATGAGGAACAGTGAAATGGATCTCCTCTTGCTCCTGTCATCTCTCATATTCTGTGGTAAGTGCTTTGTTTGTTGGAAACACTGATGGAACAATGGCCTGAATTAGACAGAAGGTTTTGATTCACAGCTGTAATTGGGGTTGGGATTGCTGACTGTGGTTCGTTGGAGGTTTTGATATATGGTTCACCCACCTCTAAACACCAAACCCCCCACCCAACAGTCATCATCGGTCCATTTAGCTGCATAGAATCTTTATAAGAATGGGCTCAATGAGTTGAACAGTAGGACCAGCAGCTCAGATTGCGCTGAACCGGTGATCCATTTTCATACCTGCAAGCAGAAATGAAGATAAAACAAAGCACCTTGGATTTTGGAAACCTGAAATAAAAACAGGAATTCAGCAGGTCTGGTGGTATCTGCGGAGAGAAAGTACAGTTAACTGGTTCTGAACTTAAAACATTAACTGTTTCTTTCTCCACAGATGTTGCCAGACCTATCGAGTTCTCTGGAAATTTCTGTTTTCGTTGAGGGTACTGATAGGTTTTGAAGACAGAGATGAATGGGAAAGTGGGAATATCTAACTGTGATATGGAACCTCATAAAACCAGGAAGACCCAGTTTTAAAGGGTCAGTACTGACAAAAGGAGGCCCAGAGGTAAAAGAACTTATATTTCTGCAGCAGTTTTCATGACCTGAGAACATTCCAGATGCTCTGCAACCAAAGAAATATTTTTAAGCAAAGCTGATGTTGTCAAATTGGAAACACTGAAAGTCAGTTTACACAGAGCAATCTCCCACAAACAGCAATTTGATAACACAGTGTGGAGCTGGAAGAACACAGCAGGCCAGGCAGCATCAGAGGAGTAGGAAAGCTGATGTTTCGGGTCGGGACCCTTTTTCAGAATTTTTCCTCATTTCTGAAGAAGGGTCTCGACCCGAAACATCAGCTTTCCTGCTCCTCTGATGCTGCCTGGTCTGCTGTGTTCTTCCAGCTCCACACTGTGTTATCTCTGATTCCAGCATCAGCAGTTCTTATTATCTCTGACCAATTCGAAAACAATCTTTTTATTGGTATCGGTTGAGGGATAAATATTGACAATGACACCGAGAAGAGCTCCTCTACTCATCTTTGGAAATAGTGCTTTGGAATCTTTCAGGTCCACTGGTGCCTCATTTTAACAAATCATCCAAAAGGCAGCACCTCCTACATTGCGGCACTCCGTTATACTGCACTGAAATGTCAGCCGCAACATTTGTGTTTAAATCATGAGTGGGACTCGAACCCACAACTTGTAGCCATACCGAGGTAACATTGTTACCCACTGTTCCATGTCCTATTCCCCTATACATTAGGCCCCTATCCTCCAGTATTTATATTTTTAAATATAAACACAGTCTTTGTTTCAATTGTTATTTTTGTTAATGAAATTTACACTGTCACAACTGCCTCGAATAACAGAGCATACTTTTCCTGCTGTTCTTTTCTCAACCTCTTTCATTTAATCACACATCGATATCTTTTCATTCAAGACCCCTCAATCACTGGAAACACTCTGGGGGAAATTAGGACCCACCACAAGGAAATTAAAGGCTGTGGGATCAATGCTGATTTTAGACTATGCCTGAGTTTACTCTTCATTAAAGTCAACAAACAAAGTAGGACATTCCTTCCCATTCTCTAGAATTTCCACCAGTGAAATTATGTTAGAAAAAGACCCTCTGTTTCTGCCTACTCTGTTTCTTCCATTCATAACTTTAAACACCTCTACTGAGTCACTTCATACACTAGACAATAAGAAATTGGAGCAGGAACTGGCCATTCAGCCCATTGAACTTGTTCCTCTATTCAATGAGATTTTATCTTTTATTTCAATTCCACTTTCTAACTCTAACCTCATATTCCTTGGTTGCCTCAGTACCCAAAACTCTATTCATCCTGACCCTGAACATGGCCTCCACGGCTCTCTGGGATACAGAATTCCAAGGATCCATATTCCTTTCAACTTGAGGCATTTCTCCTCAGCTCAGTGGCTAAAAGACCTTTGCCCTACCCTCAACTAGATTCGCCAGCTAATGGGAAAACAGTCTCTCAGCAAAGCAACTGCCTATCGCAACTGCCTTGTCTCTAAGAATGTTATGGCCAGAACTTTCCATTTTTTAATATCAACTGTGAGAGCGAGTACCTCTAGGATCGAGAGATACCCATCCCCCCCTAACTCCACCATCTCCAGTGATGTTTTGCCCAATGAAGTCTCCGCCTGTCTGGCCAAGCAGCAGCACAATGGGGACCATTGATGGCTTTGAGTTGTAACCCTTTCACCCTCATTTATGTAGTATCAGAGATGATGGGAACTGCAGATGCTGGAGATTCCAAGATAATAAAATGTGAGGCTGGACGAACACAGCAGGCCAAGCAGCATCTCAGGAGCACAAAAGCTGACGTTTCGGGCCTAGACCCTTCATCAGAGAGGGGGATGGGGGGAGGGAACTGGAATAAATAGGGAGAGAGGGGGAGGCGGACCGAAGATGGAGAGTAAAGAAGATAGGTGGAGAGAGTGTAGGTGGGGAGGTAGGGAGGGGATAGGTCAGTCCAGGGAAGAGGGACAGGTCAAGGAGGTGGGATGAGGTTAGTAGGTAGCGGGGGGTGCGGCTTGGGGTGGGAGGAAGGGATGGGTGAGAGGAAGAACCGGTTAGGGAGGCAGAGACAGGTTGGACTGGTTTTGGGATGCAATGGGTTGGGGGGAAGAGCTGGGCTGGTTGTGTGGTGCAGTGGGGGGAGGAGACGAACTGGGCTGGTTGAGGGATGCAGTCGGGGAAGGGGAGATTTTGAAGCTGGTGAAGTCCACATTGATACCATATGGCTGCAGGGTTCCCAGGCGGAATATGAGTTGCTGTTCCTGCAACCTTCGGGTGGCATCATTGTGGCAGTGCAGGAGGCCCATGATGGACATGTCATCAAGAGAATGGGAGGGGGAGTGGAAATGGTTTGCGACTGGGAGGTGCAGTTGTTTTTTGCGAACTGAGCGGAGGTGTTCTGCAAAGCGGTCCCCAAGCCTCCGCTTGGTTTCCCCAATGTAGAGGAAGCCGCACCGGGTACAGTGGATGCAGTATACCACATTGGCAGATGTGCAGGTGAACCTCTGCTTGATGTGGAATGTCATCTTGGGGCCTGGGATGGGGGTGAGGGAGGAGGTGTGGGGACAAGTGTAGCATTTCCTGCGGTTGCAGGGGAAGGTGCCGGGTGTGGTGGGGTTGGAGGGCAGTGTGGAGCGAACAAGGGAGTCACGGAGAGAGTGGTCTCTCCGGAAAGCAGACAGGGGAGGGGATGGAAAAATGTCTTGGGTGGTGGGGTCGGATTGTAAATGGCGGAAGTGTCGGAGGATAATGCGTTGTATCCGGAGGTTGGTAGGGTGGTGTGTGAGAACGAGGGGGATCCTCTTGGGGCGGTTGTGGCGGGGGCGGGGTGTGAGGGATGTGTCGCGGGAAATGCGGGAGACGCGGTCAAGGGCGTTCTCGATTACCGTGGGGGGAAAGTTGCGGTCCTTAAAGAACTTGGACATCTGGGATGTGCGGGAGTGGAATGTCTTGTCGTGGGAGCAGATGCGGCGGAGGCGGAGGAATTGGGAATAGGGGATGGAATTTTTGCAGGAGGGTGGGTGGGAGGAGGTGTATTCTAGGTAGCTGTGGGAGTCGGTGGGCTTGAAATGGACATCAGTTACAAGCTGGTTGCCTGAGATGGAGACTGAGAGGTCCAGGAAGGTGAGGGATGTGCTAGAGATGGCCCAGGTGAACTGAAGGTTGGGGTGGAAGGTGTTGGTGAAGTGGATGAACTGTTCGAGCTCCTCTGGGGAGCAAGAGGCGGCGCCGATACAGTCATCAATGTACCGGAGGAAGAGGACCCCACCTCTTCCTCCGGTACATTGATGACTGTATCGGCGCCGCCTCTTGCTCCCCAGAGGAGCTCGAACAGTTCATCCACTTCACCAACACCTTCCACCCCAACCTTCAGTTCACCTGGGCCATCTCCAGCACATCCCTCACCTTCCTGGACCTCTCAGTCTCCATCTCAGGCAACCAGCTTGTAACTGATGTCCATTTCAAGCCCACCGACTCCCACAGCTACCTAGAATACACCTCCTCCCACCCACCCTCCTGCAAAAATTCCATCCCCTATTCCCAATTCCTCCGCCTCCGCCGCATCTGCTCCCACGACAAGACATTCCACTCCCGCACATCCCAGATGTCCAAGTTCTTTAAGGACCGCAACTTTCCCCCCACGGTAATCGAGAACGCCCTTGACCGCGTCTCCCGCATTTCCCGCGACACATCCCTCACACCCCGCCCCCGCCACAACCGCCCCAAGAGGATCCCCCTCGTTCTCACACACCACCCTACCAACCTCCGGATACAACGCATTATCCTCCGACACTTCCGCCATTTACAATCCGACCCCACCACCCAAGACATTTTTCCATCCCCTCCCCTGTCTGCTTTCCGGAGAGACCACTCTCTCCGTGACTCCCTTGTTCGCTCCACACTGCCCTCCAACCCCACCACACCCGGCACCTTCCCCTGCAACCGCAGGAAATGCTACACTTGTCCCCACACCTCCTCCCTCACCCCCATCCCAGGCCCCAAGATGACATTCCACATCAAGCAGAGGTTCACCTGCACATCTGCCAATGTGGTATACTGCATCCACTGTACCCGGTGCGGCTTCCTCTACATTGGGGAAACCAAGCGGAGGCTTGGGGACCGCTTTGCAGAACACCTCCGCTCAGTTCGCAAAAAACAACTGCACCTCCCAGTCGCAAACCATTTCCACTCCCCCTCCCATTCTCTTGATGACATGTCCATCATGGGCCTCCTGCACTGCCACAATGATGCCACCCGAAGGTTGCAGGAACAGCAACTCATATTCCGCCTGGGAACCCTGCAGCCATATGGTATCAATGTGGACTTCACCAGCTTCAAAATCTCCCCTTCCCCGACTGCATCCCTCAACCAGCCCAGTTCGTCCCCTCCCCCCACTGCACCACACAACCAGCCCAGCTCTTCCCCCCAACCCATTGCATCCCAAAACCAGTCCAACCTGTCTCTGCCTCCCTAACCGGTTCTTCCTCTCACCCATCCCTTCCTCCCACCCCAAGCCGCACCCCCATCTACCTACTAACCTCATCCCACCTCCTTGACCTGTTCGTCTTCCCTGGACTGACCTATCCCCTCCCTACCTCCCCACCTACACTCTCTCCACCTATCTTCTTTACTCTCCATCTTCGGTCCGCCTCCCCCTCTCTCCCTATTTATTCCAGTTCCCTCCCCCCATCCCCCTCTCTGATGAAGGGTCTAGGCCCGAAACGTCAGCTTTTGTGCTCCTGAGATGCTGCTTGGCCTGCTGTGTTCGTCCAGCCTCACATTTTATTACCCTCATTTATGTCTTGATTTCCTGTTCCCCCCCTCACAATCCCACGACCCCCTCCCACCACCTCTCCACCCCTCAACCCCCCACCCCCAACTGCAGCTGGTGATCTACCTCATTGTAACAAGTGAGAAGATTGCCATTTTTCTCTCGAGACAAAGTTGATTGGGCAGTTTGAGGCCCTTAAAGATGCCATTAATTAACCTCTTAAAGGCCTCAATTATTCAGGGTCAGAAAGGTTGCCCATGAAACTACCCCAAAAACATTTGGGGGGTAGGGGTAGGTAGCTTCTTGGCATCAACTCATTGCAGTAATCACCCATCCACTACCTTTCCTGTTACTTTTAGGCAGGAAAGTCCCATCTAAATTTACATTTCAATGGCATCACCTCCTTTTAAACTGCAGGACTACAAACCCACTCCACTTCTCATAGGACAGCTTTCTCTCCTAAACTCTAATGAGACAAAGATAGCATGGCTTGAATGCAAAGTGTCTAAGATTTTTGCTGAGTTCCACAAATCGTATCCTTTGTACAATCTGTCCAGGTTCTGTACAGATACTGATAGGTATGATCCCAGCTGTCTCTTTGCTGAGACTCACACCAAAAGAGCATCATTGAAATGTCTGACGCAGTTGCTTTGCTGCACAGGAGAGTGTTAATTTTGATGGAAAGAGGAAACCCGGCCTGCAGGTTCACCACGTTGCCTGGCAATCATATGCAAACCCGCAGTTTCTCTTTTTGCAGCCAGCTGACTTCAATTCACAATAGTTTTAATACCTTGAAGCAAATTAACCCTAAATTAAGCATGATTATTTTGGCCTGTGGTACTAAAGATGGGCTCTGCCTTGACAAGGTTTCCATATCTCATACAGTAATGCAATTCAGGTAGCTTTGTGGCTTTGGCTCAGGTTTAGCAACTTGGGTTCTTTTATGCAAACTTCTCTTACTCTGTGCAGGAAGGTCTGCAGGGTCTTTTTAAAATTAATATTGCTGACAGGGACAACACCAGTTGGCTTTCATTTACTAAAATAATAAATAAACACCAGCCAAGGTAAGTCGTGAGTTTGACTGAATTCTTTGACAACGTAAGTCGAAGGATTGATGAGAGGGGTGGCATTGGAAATGCCGTTTGATAAAGGGCAAGACCATAGACTTGTTAGAAAAGTTAAAGACATGATTAGTGGTTGATTTACAGACCAATGGATGTCTGCAGTCACATTTCCAGGGAGCAGATTTGTGACCACTGCTCTTTGTCATATATTGTGCAAGTGTACGGTTACTGAGCCTCATAGTTATCACCTCCTCGGCTGTAATTAATGCTAATGAATATATTTGTAGCTAATAACTGTTACGGTTTGCGCTCAGAAACAGATACTAGAATTTGTGTCATACAGGCTGGAATGTATTTGCAGGGTCTAGACAGTTGACACTGGGGACAGTAGATACCTGGGAGCACGTTGCAGGCTAGAATTTAATCAAGATGGTTGTGTGGTCTATACATTGAATGACAGATATGCAACAGAGAGTGATAGTCTGGAATCTAATCACAGGGTTCAGGGGTTTGTACCCAAGAGATTTACAGCCTTGAATCTAATTGTAGAGTTTTCATGGTTTATACATAGAATAACAGACACTCAGGAGAGATTTATGGTCTAGGATCCACTCCAATAGGTTTAAGGTAAGAGGGGAAAGATTTAAAAAGGACCTGAAGTGTAACATTTTCGCGCAGAGATTGGTGCATGTGTGGAACGAGCTGCCAGGGCAAGTGTGGAGGCGGGTACAATTGTAACATTTAGAAGGTACCTGAATGGTTACATGAATACAGGCCAAATGCTGGCAAAAAGGACCAGCTCAGATTAGGATGTCTGGTGAGGATGGATGAGTTGGACCAAAAGGTCTGTTTCTGTGCTGTATGACTCTATGACTCAAAGGTGTCTGTGTAGTTTATGTACAGCCTAAAGAATAGCAAATGCAACGTCACCAACAGTGGGAATCAATCCACTGCCTGTCAGCCCAGGTACTGAGGCTTCTACCCATCAACGGGTATTGGGTGTTGGTTTCTGTCCTTCAGGTATCTGCTCCACGTTAGCGATTGGTATCTCTACCCCGAAATCCTTGGTTGTCAAGGAGGGAATGGAGTTACGTTTGGACTGCAAACTCGAATACCAAGCTGACGTTCAACAGCACAACATCAAACTGGAATGGTTGTACAGCCCTGACAGTGATACCGAGGAGGTCTTGGTGAGTGATGTGTTCCAGAGCTCTCTGTCGCTCTCAGTGGCTGCATTTTACCAACATGATTTATAACTTGTTTTTCAATCAAATATGGCAACAGCTGTTACCATTTACGGCAGCGATGTTGTCATCCGGAGCTTTCAGCAACCCCTGGTAAATTTTACACAGTATCTGCAGAAACTGTGCACCAAAGCACATTCTAAATGAGCATAAATCATTGGGTGCCTGCTCTAATTATGTTCCCTCTCAAAAAGACTATACCGATGTTCATTCCCTGTCACATGGCAGCATTTCAGCAGCACAGAGTTCACAATAGTTTCAGTAAGTTACAGACAGAGTATTTCCACTCTTTCAGATTTACTGTGCGCAGCTATAACTGAATTAACAGTACAAGTAAAGCCACTGTAGCCCCACTCTTTCATTAGAGAGACACACAGCTGGTGGTGGTGTGATGTGAGGATCTCAAGGGGAAGAGATTGTGGAGGAGAGTCCTTCATGGTAACCCCAGCCAATACAGGAAGCAAACCCATGCTATTGGTATCATTCTGCATCACAAACCAGCCAACCAGCCAACTGAGCTGACCAACTTCTGATTGTAATTAAAACCAAAGGAACTGCAGATGCTGTAAATCAGGAACAAAAACAGAAGTTGCTGGAAAAGCTCAGCAGGTCTGGCAGCATCTGTGAAGGAAAAAACAGAGTTAACGTTTCAGGTCCGGTGACCCTTCCTCAGAACTGTTCCTCGATTGTAATGTGCTGGATGACTAGGCAAGACCAGAGAAGTGGGTGGTATGGTAGCTCAGTGGCTGGCACTGCTGCTTCACAGTGCCAAGGGCCCGGGTTCAATCCCTCTGTTGGGTGACTGTCTCTGTCTGGAGTTTGCCCATTCTCCCCGGGTCTGTGTGAGTTTGCTCCAGGTGCGCTGATTTCCTCCCACATTCCAAAGATGTGCAGATTAGGTGGATTGGCCATGCTAAATTGTCCTATACTGTACATGTTAAGTGGATTAGCTATGGGGGTTACAGGGGTGGGTTGGGGTGAGGTGGTCTTTGGGGGGAGGGCAGTGTGAACTTGATGAGCAGAGTGTAGGGATTCTATAATCCTAAGAGTAATAAAACCACCACCATCAATCAGAGACTATGCAGTGATACCACCCATAACAGTCTTCTCTGTCAGTTCATGTTGCCTCAGCCCACCATCATTGACACACTTTAGTCAGTGAACTTGTTTGGCCTAACTTATTTTATCCCGTCATTGAAGCAGGTTTCTGCAGGTGAGGTTGGATTTCTCAGCCCATTTTGCAGACATCATTCCACTTTCGTAGAAACCATCTCTGACATCATTAAGATAATGGACTGTGTATTGCATTTTATCAAAATTTCTTCTCTTGTACTAAAATCAGGATAGAATCACAAGATTACCAAATCTCAAAGGCTATGATAATTAATAACGGTCAACAAGAGAGAGTTGCTTGGTTAGCATATAGAATATGTTTGTTAGAGACGTTTTCACATTGCACCAGAAAACAGTTAGCCAAGGACTGTACAATGAACTGTGCTGTTCCTCAGCTGAGGGGCAATTGTGAAGTGACTGATGTTGGAACTTGTCACTAATCTGCACTTCTTCAGAGTTCAGTTTCAATTTAGTTTCAATGAGATCAATTAATTTAATTGTAGATCCAGCGAGTGACGTGCCAGGTCTGGGAGTATTTGATGAGGACAGTGCAGAAGGAGCTTTACTCTGTATCTTACCTCGTGCCATCCCTGTACTGGGAGAGTCTGATTAGGACAGTGTAGAGAAAGCTTTACACTGAACAAACCCCTTACTGTACCTGAGAGTGTTTGATGGGAACAGTGTAGAGGCAGCTTTACTCTGTATCTAACCCTGTACTGTCCCTGGCAGGGAGCATTTGTAGAGGGTGTTTTGCTCTATCTAACGCTATGCTTAATCTTTAGTTAATTTCTTTGTTGATTCCGACACAGATTTTCTTTCACTACCAAAACCTCAGTGTGATTGTGCAGGACAGTGTATTCTCCCCGAGACTGCAGTGGATGGGTGATATTGGACAAAGGAATGGCTCCATTCTCATATCTGAAGTGGAATGCAGCGACAGAGGTTCCTTCACTTGTGATATGCGGATCCCGAGGTCGTCCAGCAGCATCTACAGAAGCAGAACTGATCTAACAGTGCTGTGCAAAGGTAAGTCAGAACACAGTTGGAATACTGTAACAGTTTTGGGCCCCTTATTTAAGGAAAGATATACTGGCATTGGAGGTAGTCCAGATAAGGTTCACTTGGCTGATCCTGGGTATGGAGAGATTTTCTTCTGAGGAGAGATTGGGTTGGTTGGGCTTGTCCTCATTGGAGTTTAGAAAAATGAAGTGAGACTTTATTGAAATATAAAGGGGCTTGGTAGGGTTTTTTTTATGGCCATGGACTACAAAGACAGAGCAGATGTGAGGAGTTAAAATGACTTACTCTTGCTCCTCCATGTCACCTGGTCTCGGGTTTCAAGAACAATGCAAAGTTCAACTCGCTGCCCAGTGTGAGGGAATCAAGTAAAATGTTGGCCAAAATCCACTTCCCTATGTGGAATTCCCATTTCCCTGTTTTGTTAACAACATTTACCATCATGGGAATCCTCGGTATTGTCGTACAATTTGCTGTAGCCTTGGACCTCTGCAAAGAATAACGCCACTGTTGAAATGCTCATCCATGCATTGACCTCAAAGCATATTTTATCTCCCGCTGCACTTGATTCTATAAAAGGGGAGGGTTGGAAAAGAAAGACTGACTTTAAAAATATCCATTATATCTTTCTGAATTACTTTTCCAACAAAGAACCACAGCGCAGAAATTTTTTCTTTATCCGTTCACAGGATGAGGGTGTTTGCTGGCCAGGCAGCATTTATTGACCATCCCTAATTGCAGTTCAGTGTCAGCCACTTTGCTGTGGGTCTGGAGTCACATGTAGGCCAGGCCAGGTAAGGATGGCAGTTTCCTTCCCGAAAGTGCATTAGTGAACCAGATGGGTAAGATGCAGACAGGTTGTTTAAAATGTGGGTGAATCTAGGAACAAAGGGCATAATGCCAGAGCAAGGGATCATCTATTTAAGAGTGAGATAGAAGGATAGAAGGATTTGAGCGAATGGTTAATCTGTGGTTGTACAGGTTGTGCTGTTAAATACATGTAAGGCTGAGATAGATCAATTTTAAGTCAGTACAGGAATTAAGGGTTAAGGGAAAATGCAGGAAAGCAGAGTTGAGGATTATCAGGTCAGCCATGATCTCATTGAATGTAGAGATATCTTGATGGGCTGAATGGCCTATATCTGCTCCAATGTCTTACGGTCTAAGAACTGAGGCGATGTACTTCCATAAATTGGGAACGGTGAGAGAGTGGATTGGGGTGGATACTTGGAATTGAATGTGAAGGGATTTTGTCTGTTGGAATTTTATGTATTGACTGTGAATGGGAATGAGTTTGATCATTTGAAATTCAATCCTCTGGGAATTAACTGAAAGGGTTTACATCATATGTGTTTTATGTAAAGTTTAATGTTGCAAGATAGTACAATGTGAGTGGGTAATTATTTAAAACCGGTCTATGTGGCCTCCTGTTCACAATAACCTCGTGAATTAAGTTCATGGATGCAAAAACAAGCAGAGCATTCCCCATATTCTGACACACACAGCTCATGGATGGAACTTTCCACAAAGAGAGAGCAATCACTAAATCTATTGGTGGGGCTGCTAAATATTCAGGAAATTAAATGAAAAAATGGAAGAGCCTGCACTTGTGCCACAGAGATAGTAGGAACTGCAGATGCTGGAGAATCTGTGATAACAAGGTGTAGAGCCGGATGAACACAGCAGGCCAAGCAGCATCAGAGGAGCAGGAACGCTGACGTTTCGGTCTAGGCCCGAAATGTCAGCTTTCCTGCTGCTATGCTGCTGCTTGGCCTGCTGTGTTCATCCGGCTCTACACCTCATTATGTCTGCAATTGTGTCACTGTTGTTTGTCCTTTATACATCCCAAAATGCTCACCAAGTGGTGGATAACTTTCAGCAGAGTCACTGATGTAACGTGGATAAAAATGGCCAACATTTAGCACACAAAACACCGCAAAGAATGACCAATTTATCACAACCGATTAATCAAGTGTTGGTTGATGATTAGATCTTGGTATGGAAATGTTGAGCTACTTTCAGTAAGACGTTGGCAGATTCAACAAAACAGTGAGGTTTAGCATCTCATCCAAACCTCTGACTATACTACACTGATGTGTTTGTCTCGCTTCCTCACTTAAATCCAGGATCGGGGCTTGAATCAATTGACGGTTATTGGTGAGATTCTCCTGAAACACAACTGACTTGCTAACTTTGTGATATCAATGCCTTTTTGGGCAACAAGGCAGAGATTTTACATTTAAATTTATTTGAACGTTTCTATTTCCTTCAGACGCCAAACGCACACGGAGCTTAAGACCATCTATGTTAGTGGAAGCAGTTCCAAAGAATATAATCATATATACAACAGCAGCAGGTGTTGTCATTTTCTTTGTTGCACTTATTCTTGGAAGCACATGGAAGAAATGGTCAATAAGAAGTCAAAGGTACGCATATCAAGGAGCAAGAATTTAAACGAGTTAACCTGTCATCTTCCTTTTCACACAATGAATAATCTTTAACTTTCTCCCCTATTCTCTGCATCAATAAGCAGAACATATCCAGGAGGGCTTGAAGACTCAGAGGTAAGGGGCACTTTAATGTACAAATTTTAGTGTAAACTTTTAACAATCCAGAATATTGAACATCCATTTAGTTTCCTCAGTCATTGAAACGTGTTAACTACAGTCAACACAGATTCAGTGATCACAGAGTCCCTCCAGTGTAGAAGCAGGCCATTCAGCCCATTGAGTCTATGCCAACCCCCTGAAGAGTATCCCACCCAGACCTACGCTCCTACCTAACCCACTAAATCCTGCATTTTCTATGGCAATTCACCTAAACTGCACATCTGCGGGAAGGAATCAGAACACCAAAAGGAAACGCACACAGATACAGGGAGAACGTGCAAACTCCACACATGCTGTCACCTGCGGGTGGAATCGAACCCAGGTCCCTGGCACTGTGAAGCAGCATTGCTAACTACTGAGCCACCTAAGTTCATCCAGCAATTCTTCATAGTTAGTGCAGTATTTACTGAAGTCTTACTTTCCCAGCATAGATACGAGGATGATTGATCAGAAGTTGCAAGAGCTGAAATAGGCCAATCAGCCCATTGAGTTTACTCCGCCATTCGATGAAATCGTGGCTGATCTGATAACCCTCAACTCCATTTTCCTGCCTTTTCCTTTGTCTCCCTTACCCAATGATCTGATTGAGGTTGAATATGGTAATGGAGCGGGGGGAATGGATTGTGTCCTAGTTGACAATTTGATCCAATTACGTGGATTAGGGAGGACCAGGACTCACAATTTTTTTGTTGTGTGAGGCTGGGCTGTAGTTAGATGTTAGGGGCTGGTCCTTTTACAGGTGTACAGTGAGCCTCTAGATCAAGATGGTGGCTCATGAGTTGACACCCATTTTCTGAATTCTTCCAAGTAGGAACTGAATCTGTGTGGCTCAGACTGAAGTAACCTCTTACAAAGTACATGTATTTCAAGGAATTCATGGTGTAGGAGGGTGGAAACAGAATCTCCCAAATATTCCTCCTCAGTGCAGCTTAGATTTTTAAAACTGGCTTCTTGCTTCCTCCAGGAAATGGCATGGCTTTTAGTGGACAGAGATGGAGAGAGCTTTCACTTTTAATCCATTCATGATTGGCGATGTCAATGCTTATTGTCCTTCGTGAACCATATGGTGTAGTTTCACCCCCAATGCTTCCTCTCTTTAGCAGTTTGATCAACAGAATGGCTGTTTCAGAAGGCAGCTGAGAGGCAACCACATTACTGTGGGTCTGGAGTCACATGGAGGCCAGATTGAATCAAGATGGCAATATCCACTTTTGAGAGCCATTAAATGAACCAGATGGTTCTTTGCCACAATCTGGTGGCTTCGCGGTCATCATTACTGCCAAACATCTCTTTATTCCAAATATATTAAGTTACTTGAATTATTTGCTATGATGGGTTTTAAACTCATTTCTCCAGTGCATTAATCTAGATTAACAGTGTAGTAACGTGACCCAACATGATACGCTTATTATGATAGACATATTGTGGGACATGCTAAACATCATTTTTGTTTCTGCAGGCTTCGTTCATCTTCTGTCCCAGGGCTAACCTTGTGAACAAACATAGAAAATGGGAGCAGGAGTAGGCCATTCAGCCCTTTGAGCCTGCTCTGCTTTTCAATGTGGTCATATTGGAGCAGGAATGGGAGAGGATGTTTCTCCAACAGTGAGAGAGTCAATTTTCTAATTCTGTCACAGCTGGAATCAGCAGATCAATTGTGGGACATGGCCCAGGCAGTTACCACCCACACACCACCTTGACCCGTGCAGCATTTCAGAAACACAAGAGGGTTTTGCAGGAGTGGGGGATGGACTTAAATTAGAACGTGAAGGTGACATTAAGGTGCAGTTCCAGCTGATTAAACAAATATGTTCACTAACCATCAGGAAATAGTGCGCTACGTCACTGTGACCAGCCGAAACCCAGTCCAGATCAAGAGACAAAATAAAGCCATGGAGGAGATGAAAAATAAGGACTCAAAGAACGGTGAAGAGGAAACTTATGTAACAATGGTAATATTGTTGGGAGAATGAGGTCAGGACATGACATTGCCTGCGTGACTAACTGATATCCACAATCAGTGGTGAATTAGAGAAACACAATAGGTTTTACAGCTCAGGAGCAAGTCATTTGGACCATAGTTTTCTGCATCAGTCAATGGGGAACTATTCATTTTAATCCAACCCTCAATGTAATGGTCCATAGCTTCAAGTATGTTATGGCATCTCGTGTGCTTGTCCAAGTTGTATTTTTTTTTGAGTACCATCAACCATTGGGTACACAAATTGTGTAAAGATGCTCCAGTAACAGAAAGTGGCCAACAGACTCATCACTCTCTCAGTGATCTCAATCCCACCTACTCACCTTCCCACTGTATCCCTCAATCCCATCCATTCAATCTTCCCAATGTATCTCTTCATAGCGAGTTTTTGAGAAGATTTGTAGCTCAGGTTGAGGTTCTGGATGTGAGTTTGCTCGCTGAGCTGGAAGGTTCGTTTTTAGACGTTTTGTCACTATTCTAGGTAACATCATCAATGAGCCTCCGGTGAAGCGCTGGTGTTATGTCCTGCTTTCTATTTATCTGTTTAGGCTTCCTTGGGTTGGTGATGTCATTTCCTGCGCTGGTGATGTCATTTCCTGTTATTTTTCTCAGAGGGTGGTAGATTGGCTCCAAATCAATGAGTTTGTTGATGGAGTTCCGGTTGGAATGCCGTGCTTCTAGGAATTCTCGTGCATGTCTCTGTTTGGCTTGTCCTAGGATGGATGTGTTGTCCCAATCAAAGTGGTGTCCTTCCTCATCTGTATGTAAGGATACTAGTGATAGTGGGTCATGTCTTTTTGTGGCTAGTTGATGTTCATGTATCCTGGTGGCTAGCTTTCTGCCAGTTTGTCCAATGTAGTGTTTGTCACAGTTCTTGCAAGGTATTTTGTAAATGATGTTCGGTGATGAAACGTCTAAAAACGAACCTTCCAGCTCAGCGAACAATCTCTCATCCAGTATCTCTTCATCCCACCAAATCAATTTCCCATTGTATCCCTCAATCCCATACACTCACCTTCCTACTGTATCCCCTGATTCCACCCACTCAACCTTCCCACTGTATCCCTCAATCCCACCCACGGACCTTCCCACAGTATCTCTCAATCCCACTCACTGACTTTCCCACTTTATCTCTCAATCCCACTCACTGACCTTCCCACTGTATCCCTCGATCCCACCCACTCAACCTTCCTACTATATCCCACAATCCCACTCATTCATCTTACCAATGTATCTCTCAATCCCAGTCATTCATTTTCCTACCATATCCCCCATTCTTATTTAAATTGCCACCATTCCTCACAATCCCATCTACTCAAGAAATCACTCCCTCCATGCTACCATCACCTCACCAAATTCCCCAACAACTTTCTTTCTTGAGAAGTACAGCTAAAGTTGAATTGTTCAATTTCTGATGAAGGGTCTAGGCCTGAAATCAGCTTTCCTGCTCCTCTGATGCTGCTTGGCCTGCTGTGTTCATCCAGCTCCACACCTTGTTATCTCTAAAGTTAAATGGTTGATTGCTTTCTGATCCATTTGGCTAGTCTGGCAACATGTGCATAAATTTAATTTACTTCTAAAAGATTTTTCTGCTTATTCTTCAGTCTGTCACTTTTCACTCGAGTATGTTCAGATTTGAGTCATGCGACAGAGTGAACAATTTGTCCAGTTCAGTATTATTGGTCTTATTCACATTCTCAAACATTATATGGGAGTTTTTTTTCCTTTCTTACCTCCAAATTCACTATCATTGGTAAAGCATAGATTCCAAACAATAGGAGCTATTATTGTTGCTCACCTCTGTATCCTCTCACATAATAGTACACTGCCTCAGATCTGGAATTCCCAACCTAAAACCATTGGCATCTCTAGCAATTCAAAATTCATTTGTTGTATATTTTTGGAGTTTGTGACCCAAGGATACAGCCTTAGAATTATGAGGAAGACCTTTTAGAACAGCTTTAAGGAGAAGCTTCTTCAACTGGAGAATAATGAAACTATGTAATTTACTGCCACCGAAGGCTGTGGAGGTCAGGTCATTGAGTACATTTAAGACAGAGGTTGATACTCCTAACAACCAGGAACCTATCTAAGGTTATGGGGAGGAGGTGGGAGAAAAATGGGCTGAGACACTTATCAGCCATGATCGACTGGTGGAGCAGACTTGATGGGCCAGATGGCCTAATTTTTGCTCCCGTGTCTTATGGTCTTATGGGTTTGTGGAGACAGTTCCTGGGTGAACTATTTGGGAACGCTCAGAAAATTAGCCTGCTATTTGTAAATGATTGCTGCATATTTTGTACCTAACATTTTCTTGTCTCTGTTCTGTCTCCAGCGCTCAATCTTACAATCAAAGACACTCAATGATCTTCCTAAACCTAATGTGACCAATGCTCCTGTACCTGGAGAACATTCCCATGCAGTTTTGCCTTTGGATTTTCAGGATGATCATTGGAATTTTTGAGGCTGTATACATTATCTTGTTAACAGCAACGGCAAACACAATTCTTGCAGGCTACGTCAGATTGTTCTGGCTTGATGAAGATGGTGGATAATGTGGAATGTCACTGTGCTATTAATTCTGAGGCACAGGATAAAATTTTTGGGGATTGGTGGATGAAATCCCACCACAGCATCTAGTAGCATTTACATTTGGTTAATAAACTCTGGTATATAAAGCCAGTCTCAGTAATTGTGGCCAAGACATTATCATCAATTGTTGTAAAACCCCATCCAGTTCCCTGACGTTCTTTAGGGAAGGAAATCTGACATCCTAACCTTGTCTGGTCTACTTGTGATTCTAGACCTACAGCAATGTGGTTGACTCTTAACTACTCTCTGAAATGGCTGAGCATGCCACTCAGCTCAAGGCCATTTAGGGATGAGCAATAAATGCTGGCCTTGCTAGTGCGACTGACATAGAATAGAGAAAAACAACATGGAGTGACTCAAATTCCTTCTGCAAGACTGGTTCCTGAACTTCCAGTTGATCTCAACAAAATGATTCCATCTGAGCGCATTAAAAAGCACAACATAACTTCTCAATCCAATTATAAAATTGTAATAAGTCAATACCCGTCAAAAAATATTGTATTAATAAATGCTCTATCCAGATTATGATATTAAGGAAATACTATTTCAGTGAAAAGCCCTGTGTCAAACTTGTTCTGATTTTCTTTAAAATTTGGGGAACAAAGAGCAAAATGAGTCATCTTATTTCTCATTACTTAAATGTATCTCAGAGACACTTCCTTCTTCTTCTTCTCTGCCCAATTCCCCCACTCCAAAAGTGTCATGATCTCCACCAGGGTAGGGCAAGGAACCAACCCCTAAATCTACTAGAGCCAGAACAAGGGTTAAGGCTCCTGCTTTTGGTATTGAGCAGATCCAAAACAGCCATCTGGATGCTCATCGCAGGTG
Organism: Stegostoma tigrinum; assembly: GCF_030684315.1. Lineage (NCBI taxonomy): Eukaryota > Metazoa > Chordata > Chondrichthyes > Orectolobiformes > Stegostomatidae > Stegostoma > Stegostoma tigrinum. The sequence continues at coordinate 6,257,786 of NC_081385.1, read as the reverse complement.
TCTGGGAAGTTACTGAGAATGTGCACAGCTCCATGCATGATGGACCTTCAGGCTGTAATAGTGATGGTGGGGGTTCAAACTTACTTCCCTGGAATTTCTCTCACTCTTACCACTGGTATGTGGTGGAAGAATTGGTATGTGGATGCTCAACCCTTTGACCGTGTTGTGAATGTGTCTTCCTTGACCATCAGGTGCTGAAGTGAGACTTGAATCCAGAGATGCTGGTTCCAGGGCAGGGTACTACACCACAAGAACAGTGACATCTGATCATCTGAACTCCGTTCTGTTGAGATCCTGTAAACAAATCATAAGACCACAAGATGTAGGAGGTCGTGAAAGACATCAGTGTACTGCAAACTTCTCCCAGAAGCTAATACTCTCTCCATCTACTACGCTGTATGGGTAGTTACAACTTTGAATGATCTGACTGCAATTCCTGATGTAAGTTTGTAATGAATACAAATTACCATATGACCATAAGATGTAAGAAAAGTGTATCATTCATTAAGATCATGGCTGATCTAACAATGCTCAACTCTCCTTCCCAGACTTTTCCCTCAAAGCATTGATTTCCTTTACTGATTAAAAATATCTCTTAGACTTGAATGTACTTAACAACTTAGCCTTGACATCCCTCTGCAGTAAAGAATTCCACAGATTGACTCCCTCTGTAAGAAAAAATATCCTCTTTATCAACAAAGCAGTTTACTCACAAAGAGTGTGCCCATTAAACACAGTTTCACTGTGCAGTTTTGAAGCCTTACGTGTTCAGAACCTCAGAGAGGAAGTAATTACATTGGGTCGCAGAAACAGAAAACTCTAGAAATGCTCAGCAGCTTTGGCATTCTCAATGGGAAGAGAAACCAAGTTAAACTTTTGAGTGGAGGGCCTTTTATTGGAATAATGGAGCTGCACAGAAAACATTTGCATTTGTACAACATCTCTCCTCAGTCTCAGAGCATCCCAGAATGCTTTACAGGCAATGAAGTTCTTCTGAAGTGTAGTCACTTTGGTGATGCAGCTAATCTGTGCACAGCAAGATCCCATAAAGAGCAATGTGATAATGACCCAGATAATCTGTTTTTACAACGTTGCTTGATCTTAGGGCTTTGGGGAACTGCTGTGATTTTCTACAATTTAATGCCACATGATCTTCTACGGTCACTGGAGAGGATAGACACAGCCTTTATCTTAGGTCTCAATCTAAAGATGGCGCTTCCCACATTGCGGTGCTCCACTTGGCATTCCACTAGGATTGTTAGACTCCATTTTGTGTTGAAGTCCGTGGGCCCCCAGTCTGAGCCCCATAACTCCTTGGCTCAGAGGCTGAAATATTTGGTACCACATCGACTAACATTTACCATCTTCCCTGCTCCAAAGCCTGGGAGAAAGGAGCATACTTAACTCTAATCATCAAGACCAGTCCTTTCAGGAGTGTCCTGGACCAAGCAGCAAGTCTCTCAATGGATTCCACGTGCTGGCAGATCTCCAGGTGTTGGGAGCCTCCTATGAGTGAATTTTTTAAAAACTGAATATTAGGAAGACACTCTGAAAGCAATTAGCCCACTCACAGTTGATAAATCACTGTATATATACACCTTAGATAGCTGTAAGAAACTGAAGAAGGGCCATAGTTGTAAAACATTGTGAATTGTGAGGTGAGAATGGAGGGTAATGAAGGGAACATTCTTGTTCACACACAGATGAACCAGATAACTGCAGACTATTCAACCTAATATCGGTCCAAATTCAATTCAATGAAAGTAATTTTTGAGAACAAAGTAATGAGCATCTAGAAATGGATGGGTTAACTGAAAGTGGATTTATTAAAAGCAAGTCATGTTTGCCAAATTTTATAGATTTTTATGAGGTAGAGACTGATTGGCTGGGTAAAGGGATTCCAGGCTGATATTGGTCAGGTGTCTTTTAATACTCTCTCTCTCAGGAGCCTTGTTGCAAAAATTTCAGACTCTGTTATAGGAGAAGATGCAACAGAATGGATAGAAAGTGGGCCAAAAGGAAATCAAGTGGACTAGAAAAGGGTGAAAATGGTGCAACCCATAATCCACTTGTCCTCTTGTTGTGCAGATAATCTGCAATTTGATTTAGAGTCCATGCAACTGAGCTATAGAAAAAGTGAAGAGTTCCAAGAAAGACAATAAAATACATTCGTGAGTTGGGCAAGCATGAGGCAAATGCAGTTTCACGAGCAAGGTAAAATATTCTGAGGAGTAACTGGGAGAAGATAGCCAATGGAAAGATAGTGAAGTGCATTTAGAGGGATGCAAGAGGACTGAAAGTGTCAGTGTAGTAGGTAAATGTTTTCAAGGCCAACGCATTATGTTTTTTTATAAATGGGATACATGCTGAAACATCAAAAGAGGTAGTGATAAATTTGTAAAAGGGTGCAGAGTAGTAACGCTTTGATCACCCTAAAGCAGATTAGATATTGGATACTTGTAGTATAATTCCCAAGGATAAATCCAGGGCCAAGAAATTTTAGTTATGAAGAATTATCTCACAATATTGAGATATTTAATGTCTATTGACATGTAAGATTTTTCCCACAATGACAAAGAATGTTAAGAGGAGATGCAGTTGGGTATTGTTCTTAAATTGTGAGGACTTTGACAGAATGAATGTGGAAATGGCAAAAGGGGAGTAGGAGGAGAGGAGACAAAGGGAGTGGGGAAGTGATGCGAGAGCATATGGAGGGAGAGGGGAGAAAGAGAGAGAGGGGATGATGAATGGGCGGGGCAAAGGTGGAGAGAGGGAAGGATGCAGACAGAAACTGAGATCAATCTTAGAATGTGTAAAAGAGCTAAAATCTAAAATTTAGATTAAAATGATAAACATCAATTAAAAATATTCTGAATGGAAAGGAAGTAAATAGGCAAATCACGTTTGAATAATTTTAATTTCAGAAAACATTTTACAGAGTATTTGCATTATTGCCATTCGGCCCAACTATTCTGTGCCAGTATTTAAGCTTCACTCCGGCCTCCTGTCATCTCTCTTCGTGACAAATCTAGCGTTCCATTCCTCTGTTCCTCCTTCCCTTTAGGCGCAGCAGTTATAGTGTACCTGAAATGGTTAACGTCCTGCTTATTCAAAGCCCAAATAAGGGGATAAAAGTGTGGAGGAATAGCACATTGTGGCGCCCAGCAACAAGGCTTCCCTACAGCACCCCCCCGCCGCCAACCCCCCGAGGAAAGCGGCCCCAATTTTGCAGACCCTGCTGATTTGGAACTGGTTCACATGTCAACCCACTCCAGTTGCGGTGCGTTCATTTGTCACGGATTCGAACGGGTTTGCTCCCCAAGCCACACAATGTGAGCTCCTTGCTGCTCCAGCCCAGAACACAGCTCGCTCAGTCCCGTCAGCCAGACCCATAGCTTCAGCTACCCAGCCGGAGCAACTTCCTCCCCCTGCTCCTTCGTCTGGCCCTCCATCCCTGGCTAATTCGCAATGAAACTTCACGTTAGCCCGGCTCCTTCTCCCCTCCATTCCTGCTTCCTCGGGCTCATGCTCCTGTCTAGTGGCTCGGGTAAGTTGTCATTGTATTTATTCAGCCCTGGATTTTTCGTTTAGGGAGAGAGAGAGGGAAAGAGACAGAGATGGAGGGGGAGAGAGACAGAGAGAGAGGGTCGAGACTGAACCAGCAAGAACCTGCCAAAACGACAAGGTTAACGTATTTTTCGTTCGTTTAATAGCGAAAATATAGAATAAAAGAAAAGGTATGATCCAATATTGAACGTGTGAATTAAGGAGCCTGGGTTGCAATTCCTTACCAGCTTCCCATTATCTGTTTACACATTAATAATGTATTTTTGCACAGCCTGTTATACATTAAATTTGTCAGGGCAGATTCTGTTGTTACTGATATGTATCAGATTGTGCATTGTTTAAAAAGACACCCACACATAGAGCCAGCTTGCACATTGAAACAGAATGCTTGCTCTCTCCACGGTGGTTACTGGGTGTGTCAAAATGTCCTCCTTATCAGATATGTGTCCTCTGTGTCACGCATCTTCGCAGATCTTCCTCGCCACAGTGTACACACAGTACTGCAGTTAGCTGGTCTTCAAAGGAATTCCCAGCTCTCACTATTTGTTTTGCTTCCACTAATGTTCGCTCCACGGTGGGAGAGTGTTGTGTTGATGGATTGAATCTGTACCTCAGTGGATGGGAGGTTGTAAAAACATATGCTGTCAATGGGGACCTGAAATTAAAACATGAAGATGCTAGAAACACAGACCAGGTCCACATATATACTGAAGGAGAGAGAGAGAGAGAGAGAGAGGCAGAGGGAGGAGAAAGGACAGATTAATGTCCTCAGAACTGGCTCTACAAATCAAAAACAATAGAAGAGATAGTAGGAACTGTCGATGATGGAGTCGGAGATGACAAGGTGTGGAGCTGGATGAACACAGCAGGCCAGGCAGCATCAGAGGAACAGGAAAGCTAACATTTTGCTTCTGGACCCTTCTTCAGAAATGGGGAAGGGGAAGGCTCTGTAATAAATAGAGAGGGGGGGTCAGTGATAGAAGGTGGATAATGGAGCAGAAGACGGACAGGTCAAGGAGGCAGGGATAAGAGGGCTTTAAAGTCCACATTGAGACCATTGCGTTGTAGGGTTCCAAGGCAGAATATGAGGTGCTGTTCCTCCAGTTTCTGGGTGGCATCTAGCTTCAAAATCTCTCCAACCCCGACCTCATCCCAAAACCAGGACCCCCTCTCATCCCCACCTTCTTGACCTGTCAGTCTTCTCTCCCACCTATCCGCTCCTCCCCCCTCACTGACCAGCCCCACCCCCACTTCCTACCTACACTCACCTTTACTAGCTTCCTCCCTGCCTCCTTGTCCTATCTGTCTTCTCTCCCACCCTATCCACTCCACTATCCACCTTCTATCACTGCTGCCCATCCCTCTATTTATTTCACAGCCCTCTTCCCCTTCCCCATTTCTGAAGAAGGGTCCAGACATGAAAGGTCAGCTTTCCTGCTCCTGTGATGCTGCCTGGCCTGCTGAGTTCATCCAGCTTTACACCTTGTTATCTAAAAACAGGAGTAGACCATTCAGCCCCTTGAGTGCACTTCGATTCAGTAAGGATCCGATTGAGGCCTCAACTCAACTTTTCTCTCTAATCTACAATGACATCTGACTCCCTTGCTAGTTAAGTCTGTCTCTACCTTCTGATGACCCTCCCTCCACTGGTGCCTGAGGAAGAGCCAGAAACTGGTCTGGGAAAAAGGTAAAGATGTTGTTATTGTTTCAAATGGGAAGAAGGATCAGGATAAACCACTTGATGAAGTGACTTTACTGCATTTGTAAGTCTGCAGCTTTCTCCAGTATTTTGGAGGATGGCTGTTCTCCTGTGGAGGAATCACAATTGAACAGCTGATATACAGGCTGAAGTTTGAAAACACCATGTAGTTGGGATAGTCAGGTATCCAAGTAAAAATGTAATACCATTGGGGCATGATGAGTAGGAAGAATAAGAGAAGCAGAAATACCACAGATCTAACATCCTGGTGAAATGAGAACAAAGAGTAGGAAGCAAAAGAAAAGGGAGATGACATTTCTAATTCTATATTTAGTCATTTGGTCACCATTTGGTCGAGTTTTGCTGAAAGAGATAACTTTTATCCAAGCTTTTCATCTTGAGCTCATCAGGACATTCACAAGAATACCAGTGTAAAGGGGAACAACAGTTTGTACTGTCTAAGATGAAGGTGCTGACTGGTGGGCAGTGTTTGATGGAAGTGTTGGCATGCAAAATGCACCAGTTAGATGATGACTGAGTACTAATTATGCCAGGATCAATATTCCCTCTAAGCTACCACTCTGAGGGTCTGGCATGGTGATCAGCATGCCAATACCATTTCTGGCATTAAGTTATGATTCCAAAGTCACTTAGAAGTCAGTGCAAAAGAATAAAAGATTTGCAGGAACCCTGGCCAAGATCTCTATGGAGAGTTCTGCTCTGTCCATTCAAATAATATGCTGCTTCTCTATTCTTCCTGTCAGAGTGGGCATGCCTGACATTTTCCAACATTAGATTCTAGCTATCAAGTTTTTTCCCAATTACATAATCTATCTGTAACACTGTTGACAACTTACTTTCCTACCTGTTTTGTATCATCAGCAAATTTGGCTGTCATGTCTCTTAGCTTGTCCACAAAATTTCCACTGCAGCTCTGACAAATGTCACCTAAATCAGCCCACATAGATTTATAAGTTTGTTAAATGGCTCAATTTTAATGGCTAAATTTTGAAGCAATATTAATATATTGTTACAAGTAGCATATTTTAAAGAGTCCCACTTGAAAAATCTGGCTTCATAACAACATGGACATTCAGCAGAAATGAATATTATTCATTCTTGGGTATAAGCCCAATGGTTCTCTCACTGTCTGACTCAGAACGTTCCACACCAGAAACTTGACTGTATAAGCCAGGCTGATGTTCCAGTACTGTACTGAGGGGGAACTGTGGGTACCTGTCTTCCAGGTGAGATGTTAAACAATTCCCTTTGTCTCAAATAGACTATTTTTAGGAAGAGCAAGAAGGTCCTGATAAATAGTTATCTCTCAGTAAATGCCATGAAGACAGATAATCTGGGCATGATCACTCCTATGTGGCAACTTGGTGTATACAAATGGCAGCCATGTTTCCCTTATTTACTTGAGGGCTCTAATGGTGTCGTGGTAGTACGCCTACCTCTGGACTAGGAGGCCTCAGTTCAAATGCCAATTTCTCAGGAGGTATATAAAGTTATTTAAGAAAATATCTAACAGCGACTCCATTTTACAATTTACTTCATTGGTCATAAAGCACTTTGGGACATTTCGAGATTGTGAAAGACACAAAAAACATGAAGATTTCTCCCAGAAATCTGACTCCATCTGGTGAACTGGATGAGTAGCTGCAACTTTGAACTGTCTGACCGCAACTCCTGATGTAATTTTGAAATGAATGCTAGTTACCATAAAACCGTAAGTCACAGAAGCAGAAGTAGGCCATTCAGCCCATCAAGTCTGCTCTGCCATTCAATAAAATCATGGCTGATTTGACCATTCTCGATCCCCACCTCCTGCCTTTTCCCATAATCCTTGTTTCCCTTGCTGATAAAAACCCTGTCTGTCTCAGCCTTGAATACATTTAATGACCCAGCCTCATTAGCCCTCTGTGATGAAGAATTCTGCAGGAGAAAAAAATTCCTCCTTACTTCTGTCTTAACCTTTTCACTGTGAGATTATGTCTTTTGGTCCAAGGCTGTCCAGCAAGGGAAGACAACCTCTCCATATCCCCTAAGAGTTTTATATGCTTCAATAAGCTCTCCGCCCATTCTTCTGAATTCCATTAAGTACAAGCCTAATCCACTCAACCTGTCCTCATTAAAAAAATCCCTCCAAGCCCAGAATTAATACAGAGCATCTTCTCTGGACTGCCTCCACTGCCAGAGTATCCTTCCTTAGCTAAGAGGACCAAAGCTGTTCACAGTGTTCTGGATGTGGTCTGACTAGTGCCTTGTATCTTTTAGCAAGGCCTCACTGTTTTTATCGTCTATTCCCTTTGAAATAAATACCAAAGCCCATTTGCCTTCCCCATAACCTGCTGAACTTAAATGCTACCTTTTGGGATTCATGCATTAGGACCCCCAAATCACTCCACACTGCAGCATTCTCAATTTTAAATACTGTTCAGCTCCTCTATTCTTACCCCAAAGTACAAAACCTCAGATTCTCCAATATCATTTAACATCTATCAAGATTTTGCCCATTCACCTAATGTGTCCATGTCTCTCTGTGAACTCACCATGTCATCCTCATCATTCACCTTTCCATCTATTTTTGTGTCATCTTTAATTCTGACCATAGTATATTCATTTTCCTGCATCCAAGTCATTAATGTAGATAGTTTTAAATAACCTGTTCAGATATGTTCTGACATATTTCTGGAGTTGGTGGGACTTGAATCCTTGGGCTTTCTGGACTCCAAGGTAGGAAGACTGCCATTCCTCTCCAAAAGCCCTTAAATGGTTAATAGACAATAGACAAATCCTTTATATTTTTGGCCAGTTTGCCTTCGTACCTCATTTTTTCTCCGCGTTTTGCCTTTTTAGTTATCTTCTGTTGCTCTTTAAAAGTTTCCCAGTCCTCCAGCTTCCCGCTCATCTTTGCTATGTTATGCTTCTGCTCTTCTATCTTTATACAGTCCTTAACTCCCCTCGCCAGCCATGGCCGCCCCTACCTCCCCTTAGGATCTTTCTTCCTCTTTGGAATGAACTGATCCTGCAACTTCTGCCTTATATCCAGAAACACCTGCCATTGCTGTTCTACTACCATCCCTGCTAGGGTATTGTGCCATTGAACTTTGGCCAGCTCCTCCCTCATAGCTGCCTTTGTTCAACTGCAATTCTGACACTTCCGATTCTCCCTTCTCCCTCTCAAACTGCAGATTAAAACTTATCATATTACGCTCACTACCTCCTAATAGTGTAAATAATTGTGGTCCCAGCACTTAAGTCTGTGGCACTCCATTATTTACCTTGCTGAAAATGTCCACTTTATCCCAACTCTGCTTTCTGTTGGTTAGCCAATCCTATACCCATGCTATTATCCCAATACCATGGGTTTTTGTCTAGGGTTGAACAATTACCATTGTGCAAACATCATCTTCATGAAAAGGACGTGCCACCTCCTTCTCAGTGCATCTACAGATGGGCAATAAATGCTGACCAATCTTACTTCTTTCAAAATAAACTGTCTAATTAAAAGGTAACAACAAAAAAATGGTTCTGAGGAGGGGGTCACTGCATCTGAAACGTTAACTCTGATTTCTCTCCACAGATGCTATCAGAGCTGTTGAGCCTTTCCAGCAATTTCTGGTTTTGTTTCTGATTTACAGTATGCGCAGTTCTTTCAAATTTTAACAAAAATCCCACATTGACTGCAGTCCATATTGCAAATTGCAATAATTCAATAATCAAATTAGAAAATAAATCCAAACTGTGAAAGTATTTTCACTAATGGCTTGTTAGTTTTTATATCAATTACAGGAGTAGAATCTGGTTGGTTTCAGATCTAATTCAGATCTTCTGAGGATGCAAGACAGCTCAAGATGAGAATTAGGCAATTAAACATGTACTTGGTAGTGCAGAGCTTGGACCTTGCTAAAATCAGAGACCTGTTACTGACATGTTACAGACTAAAACAAAAATGCTAAATGCTAAATTTGGAAAGCTCAGAACATTTTAGAGTACAAGAGGAGAAAAGGTTGATTTGTTTGGCAGGTTGACTCTGATTGGCCTGATTGGGATCGTGGAGGAACCTATAGTTTCGCATTGTTTTCTCCATGGCAATGCTTCAGCCAATTAGCGTCAATTTACTAATCAGTCCTTTCTTCTGTCATAAAAATTGTTGCGATCTCAAATTTGACATTTCTGTATTTTCCCTGATGAGTGCAAGAGAAGAAAAGCTTCACCTTCACCTTCCAAACCCACAACCACTTCCATCTGGACGAGGGCAGCAGATACATGGGAACACCACCCCTTGCAAGTTCGCCTCTGATGCACTCACCATCCTGACTTGGAAATATATTCCTTCACCGTCACTGGGACAAAATCCTGGAATTCACTCCCTCAGGGCCTTATGGATCTACCTCATGAAAGTGGACTGCAACAGTTCACAAAGGCAGCTCACAACAACTTTCTAAAGGCATGCAGGGACAGGCAATAAATGCCCATCCAACCATCAATGACCACATCCTGTGAGTGAATTTTAAAAAAATCACAACTCATTCCACAGCTTCATACCAGTCATTCATTCCCTTCCTGAAGATAATTTGGTCTATTAAAATCTCTCTAACCCTTTATAACGTCCTTCCAGAACATATCTGATCTATTAATACCTCTGTAACCCTCAAACAAGGATGATCCATTTATTTTCTGAAGACATTTCTCAGCCACATATTCAGTGTCCCCCGAGAGCAGTGAACCCTGCTGTCATTCTGCTTGTATCTATCTTCCTGTCCAAGCCCACCATCACACAGGTTAGAAATCATGGAATTCCTAAATCTGACACCAGATGTCCTTGCCGATTGAAGTACTGGAGGCCTATATTCTTCAGGGAAAACATTTGGCATCCTTTGTTGCATTTAGAAGTGACAGTTTGCGTTTAGATAATCCCAAGTAAAACATTCCTAGTAAAACATTGGAGAAATTTATTCAGCCACAGGTATTAGCACTAATAGAATGAAGGGAGATTTTAGGAGAGGTGATTAAACGTTTGGTCAAAGTTGTGGCTGTTAAGTTTCTTAATGAAGGACTTAGGAGTGGAAAGGTGCAGGGAAGGGCTTCCAGGGCTTGGGGACCAGGTAGCTAAACGTACCTATTTGCATGTAACCACATCAATTAGAAGCAGGAGAAGGCTATTCAGCCCTTCAAGCCTGCTCTGCCATTTGATAAATTTGTGGCTGACCTGATTGTAGCCTCAACCCCATCTTTGATTCATTTGTTGATTAAAAATCTGTCTACCTTAGCCTTAAAAGTATTCAGTAACCCCACCTCCTCCCCTCTCTGGGCAAGAGAGTTCCTCACTGTCATGACTCTCTGAGACAAAAAAATTCTAATCTTCTCTGTTTTGAATGGGAGACACAGTTTTAAGTTTTAAGATGTTGCCTCCTCCCTGCTCTTCCTACAAGAGGAGACATCTAATCAATGTCCAACCTGTCAAGCCCCTTCAATATCCTGTCTGTATGTATAGCATAGAAATCAATGATGGACAAATGAAAATTGCATGAGAGACCAGACAACAGGAAAATAGATCTCCCAGTAGCATTTCCACTCCCCCTCCCATTCTTTAGATGACATGTCCATCATGGGCCTCCTGCAGTGCCACAATGATGCCACCCGAAGGTTGCAGGAACAGCAACTCATATTCCGCTTGGGAACCCTGCAGCCCAATGGTATCAATGTGGACTTCACCAGCTTCAAAATCTCCCCTTCCCCCACCGCATCCCAAAACCAGCCCAGTTCGTCCCCTCCCCCCACTGCACCACACAACCAGCCCAGCTCTTCTCCTCTACCCACTGCATCCCAAAACCAGTCCAACCTGTCTCTGCCTCCCTAACCTATTCTTCCTCTCACCCATCCCTTCCTCCCACCCCAAGCCGCACCTCCATCTCCTACCTACTAACCTCATCCCACCTCCTTGACCTGTCCGTCTTCTCTGGACTGACCTATCCCCTCCCTACCTCCCCACATATACTCTCCTCTCCACCTATCTTCTTTTCTCTCCATCTTTGGTCTGCCTCCCCCTCTCTCCCTATTTATTCCAGAACCCTCACCCCATCCCCCTCTCTGATGAAGGGTCTAGGCCCGAAACGTCAGCTTTTGTGCTCCTGAGATGCTGCTTGGCCTGCTGTGTTCATCCAGCCTCACATTTCATTCTCACATTTCACAGATGGGGCAGCAACAATTGTCCTCAGCATCTCATCATTAAAGAAGCCAAAAGTCAGCTATGGATGCACTGAACCTTCTTTGACTGGAAGGTGAATGGCTTTGCTTCAAGGTGGTGTCTAGGTAATAGGAAGGGTGTTATCAAACTGGAGAGGGCTGAGAAGAGATTTACCAGGATGTTTGAGTTATAAGGAAAGGCTGGGTATGCTGGCACATTTTTCACTGGAATGTAGAATGATCGTGGTGGCTCAGTGGTTAGCACTGCTGCCCCACGGTGTCAGGGACCCGGGTTCAATTCTACCCTCAGGTGACTGTCTGTGTGGAGTTTGCACATTCTCCCTGTGGCTGTGTGGGTTTCCTGTGGGTGCTCCGGTTTCCTCCCACAGTCCAGAGTTGTTCAGGCTAGGCGGATTGGTCATGCTAAATTGCCCATAATGTTCAGGAATGTGTAGATTAGGTGGGTGGGATGCTCTAAGGATCAGTATGGACTTGTTGGGCTGGAAGACCTGTTTCCAAACTGTAGGGGTTCCATGGACATTGACAGGTGACCTGGTAGAAGTTTATAAAATAATGAGAGGTGTAGATAGAGTTGATGGCAGTTATCTTTTCCCTGAGATGGGGAACTTCAAGACTACAGAGCACCCTTTTAAGGTGAGAAGAGAAAGATTTAAAAAGGAGATGATGTAAATTATTTACACAGAAGCTGGTTTATGTGTGGAATGAATTTCCTGTGAAAGTGGTGGATGGGGGTACAATTACACTGTTTAAAAGACATTTGCATGGATATATGACTAGGAAAGATTTGGAGGCATATGAGCCAGGAGCAGGCAGAGAGGTCTAGTCTAGTTTGGGATTATATTCGGCATGGACTGGTTGGACCTAAGGGTCTGTTTCCATGCTGTATGACTCAATGACTCTATGACTCTAATGTGATGGCCCCACAGTAGAATGTTCTGTTGCCACTCATTACCCATCCTCATGGACAAGTATTGGATGACCTTCTGGGGAGTTTCAATATTTCCTGTGTAATGTTGCTCTGAGAATAACTGGGGTCCAGAGGAATGGATAACTTCTGAATCACAGCGACATAGAGATGTACAGCATGAGAAGAGATCCTTTGGACCAACTGGTCCATGATGACCAAATATCCTAAATTAATCAAGTCCTATTTGACAGCTTTTGGCTCATATCCCTGTAAACGCTTCCTATTCATATAACCATCCTGATGTGTTTTAAATGTTGGAATTGTACTAGCTTCCACCACTTCCTCTGGCAGCTCATTCCACACATGTGAAAATGTTAACTCTTTCCACCTCTCACCTTAAACCCATGCTGTTTAGTTTTGCTCTCCACTACCCTGGGGAAAACACCTTGACTATTCACCCTCTCCATGTCCCTCACGATGTTATAAACCTGTGCAAGGTCACTCCTCAGTCTCTGACACTCCAGGGAAAATAGCCCCAGCCTATTCAGCCTCTCCCTGTAACTCAAACCCTCCAACCCTGGCAACATCCTTTCAAATCTATCTGATACCTTTAAAGTTTCGCAACATCTTTCCTACAGCAGGGAGACCAGAATTGAATGTAGTATTCCAAAAGTGGCGTAATCAATGTTCTGTACAAGTGCAACATGACCTCCCAACTCCTATACTCAATGCCTTCTTCAGTATCCTGATCATCTGCAACTTTGATAATAGAGATAACACGGTGTGAAGCTGGATGAACACAGTAGATTAAGCAGCATCAGAGGAGCAGGAAAGCTGACGTTTCAGGTCAAGACCCTTCTTCAGAAATGGGGGAGAGGGAGGGGGTTCTGAAATAAATAGGGAGAGAGGGGGAGGCAGATAGAAGATGAATAAAGGAAAAGATAGGGTGAGAGGAGACAGACCAAAGAGGCGAGGTTAGAGCCAGTGAAGGTGAATGTAGGTGGGGAGTTAGGGAGGGGTTCAGGGAGGACGGACAGGTCAAGGAGGCAGGATGAGGTTAGTGGGTAGGAGATAGGGGTAGGGCTTGAGGTGGAAGGAATGGCTAGGGAGGCGGGGACTAGCTGGGCTGGTTTTGGGAGGAGCGGAGATTTTGAAGCTTGTGAAGTCCACATTGATACTCTTGGGCTGCAGGGTTCCCAAGCAAAATATGAGATGCTGTTCCTGCATCTTTCGGGTGGCATCATTGTGGCGATGCAGAAGGCCCAGATTGACATGAGGAGTTGGGGGTTGGGAGGGAGGGAGTTGAAATGGTTCGCGACTGGGAGGTGCAGTTGTTTGTTGCAAACTGAGCGGAGGTGTTCCGCAAAGTGGCCCCCAAGCCTCCGCTTGGCTTCCCCAATGTAGAGGAGGTCACATTGCAACTTTACTTGCAATGAACTATGAATCTGCACCCCAAGGTCTCTGTGATCAACAACACTCCCCTGGACCTTGTTATTAAGCGTATCAGTCCTGCCCTGATTTGCCTTTTCCAAATGCAGCATCTCACATTTATCCAAATTAAACTCCAGCTGCCACTCCTCAGCCCATTTGCCCATCTGGTCATGACGCCCTGGTTGTCATTTTATCATTCGCAAAAAATTAAGGAATTTAATAAAACCAAAAGGATTGACTACTTGTTTAGTTAGTTATGGGCTTAATCAGAGGGCCCAGTTACTTTGTTATTTGTTGCTGGGATATAGGCGGGGGGATTGCTCGTGAAGCTAGCATTTGCCACCCATTCTTACTGGCGCTGGAGAACAGTTAAGACTAACCCACAAGGAAGATGGTCATCTGTCAGACTGACCAAATAGAGACAGTAGGTTTCTTCAGGATATTAGCAAACTAGATGGGTATTTAAAGCAATTTATGACAGTGTCATGACTATTATTGAGACTAATCTCAAGCCGACATTTTTTGTTAAAACAATTAGTCAAATTTAAATTCCACCAGCTGTCACAGGAAGACAAAACACTCCCTTTGGCTGCCATCAATCTGGGCATCTGGATTATTAGTCCAGTGATATTGCCAACAGACTAGCACCTCCCCTCACTAACTCTCACTCCTTCCCACTCAACCACACTGTCCCACTCTCATTCCCTCCCTCTCCACACTCACTTCATCCGTCTCCTACTCACCCTCATTGCACCATTTTCAGCACCGATTCAATTCATTGCCCAGTCCCGTTATTCATAGAATCCCTACAGTGTGGATACAGACCCTTTGTCCCACGGACCCTCAGAGCATCCCACGCAGACCCATTCCCCTATAACCCACCTAATCTACCGATCCCTGAACATGACGGGCACTTAGCATGGCCAACCCACCTAACCTGCACATCTCTGGACTGTGTTTCATACTTTCAGTCACATATTTTAGCCCCCGCACTCCACTCTCATCTTCTCACTCCTTCTTTCCCCTCAAGCATAGGTTAGAAAAAAACTACATTTGCCCCAAGATACATTCCTGTGAAAGGTATAGTACTGGTTAGAGGTAATGTAAAACTTCACCTGCATTATTCCACAGAATATTGGTCATCACAGAAGGAGGACATTTCCCCCCCTGAATATATGCTAACTTTTCCAAACACCAATCAAGTTACGCCCATTCCTCTCCCATTCCCCATATCCATGCAAATTTAGTCCTCCCTCAAGTTTTATTCAATTCTTCTTTGAAGGTTCTACTTAAATCTTTATATCCACCATCCTGTTGGACAGTGCTAACTTGGAAATTGGGGGCAACGTTTGAACAGTTGATTTTCATTGGCTAAAATGTTAAAGATCCATTAAACCGCCCCCCCCCCCCCAAAGAAAGTCTGAAGAAGGAGACACGGTAAGTACTATGGAAGGAGATTGCTGTAAGCATAAACGTCTGCAAGGGCAGAGTCCTGACCCTCAAGTGGCTTAATTCTGGCTGTATTATAATATTTTAAGATATTGTGTTAGAGACAGAATAAAAGTCCCTCAACACTGTCTAATCAAACACTCCCAAGATAGGTACAACACAGGGTTTGATAGACAGTAAAGCCGCCTCTACTGTAATAAAATGACAATGAAACTCCTTCTATGCTGTCCATATTAAACACCCCCAGGACAGGGATAGCATGGGGTCAGACACTGAGCAAAGCTCCCTCCAAACTGAAAGTAAAGCCTCTCCACTCTTTCAAGCTAAAAGTAAACAGAAACTAAAACTCTCAGAGTAAAGCTTCCCTATTCTGTCTCCATCAAATACTCCTGAGACAGGGGATAGCATAGGGTTAGGTATGGTGTAAAGCTCCCTCTATTCTTTTAAACTGAAAGTATTTCTCCCTTAACATTGTCCCGATCAACTACTACCTGTACAGGTACAGCATAAAGAGTAATCTCCAGCAAACACCCCCAGGACAGGTATAGCCAGGGTTCATTGTCCCAACCAAACATTCCCAAGAGACAGCACAAAATTGGATAGAGTAACACTCTGTCTACACTCTCCTCATCAAACATTTCCTGGACAAGTACAAGGGGACAGAAATAGAGTAAAGCTCTCTCTACTCTTTTCAACTGTAAGTAAAGCTCCCTCTACACTGTTCCCATCACAAATAATAAACAGGTGAATCAAGCATTGGTTCTGAGGGATAGTTTACAGTGTGTGGCCCAAAAGGAGTTCTATTTATGAATGCACGGAGTATAAGAAATAAACTAAATGAGTTGCAGTCCGAAATTCAAATTGGAGATTTTGATATAGTAACTATTACTGAGGCATGGCTGCAGGATGATCTGAATTGAGGGCTAAATATACCAAACTATAAAATTTACAGGACAGAGGGAAAATGGCAGAGGAGGTGGAATAGCCTTACTTATTACAAACAACATTACTTCAGTGGTGAGGGAACATATAATGAGGGGAAAACATTCAGTGGAGACTTTGTGGGTGGAACAGAGGAATATTAAAGGATCTAAAACAGTAAAAGTGTACCCCTTGGTAGTAGGTCTAACGTGTTAGATTGTATAAATGCGGAAGTTAGGCACAAGTGCACAAAAGGCAAATGCTATTACTGAGAGACTTTAACTTTATCATAGATTGGGAGAAGCAGACAAGCACTTGTCAGAAAGGTATTGAATGTCCAGAGTGTGTCTGAGATAATTTCCAACAGAAATGTGTCCTTGAAGCAAAAAGTGGACAAGCAAAATTGGATTTAGTAATGAATAATGAGCTGGATTTAATCAATCATCTAAAAAGTGTGAACATTTATCAAGTAGTGATCATAACATGATCAAGTTCAATGTAGCATCTGAAAGCAAAAAGCATGAATCATTTACTAGAATTTTAGATTTAGTAAAGCTGACTTTAATGCAATGAGACAGATGCAGTCCATAGTAAACTGGGAAAAACTGGGAATGAATCAAACAACTGAAGCATAGTGGAGGATGTATAAAGAAATACAACACAATACAAAATCAGTTTGTACCCTGAGAGGGAGAAGTTTCATTTCACAAAAAAAAAGCCATTGACAACTAAAGTGATACGGGACTTTATCACTTTAAACTAAAAGAAAGGGCTTACAAAAATTTAAATAATAGCACAGATCCTACTAATTGGCAAAGATACAAAGATGAGCGAAAGGCCACAAAACAAGATACCAAAAGGGATTATGAAAGAAAATTTGCATGGAACATTAAAATCAATGGGAAGAAATTTTATATTTACAAAAAGGGAAAGCGGGTGGTCAGGAGTAATGTTGGCCCACGAAAGGCTGAAAGTGGCAACATCGTCAGTGACTATGGGAAACAGCAGACATGTTTAATAATTAGGTTGCCTCAGTACTTACAATAGAAAAGGAGGATAGCTTACACAAAATTACTAGTAGACAAGGGACAGGAACTGAATAAAATTAATGTAAGTAAAACACCAACGATGAGGAAATTAATGAAATTAAAGATTGGCAAATCCCCAGGACCTGATGGTTTCCATCAAGGGTGCTAAAGGAGGTACAGGAACACATTGTAGACTCCCTAACTATAATCTTTCAGGGTTCCTCAGACACAGGAGTTCTCCCTCTGGATTGTAAAATTGCACATCACTCCAATTTTTAAGACGGATGAAAAACCAGGGAATTACAAACCAGCTGGCCTACTATCTGTGGTGACAAGATTGTTGGAATCTATAATCAGGGATGGTGTAACAGAACACCTCAAAGATTTTCAGTTCTACAGGGAGAGCCACCATGGATTCATGACAGATAGGTCACGCCTGACAAACCTCAGTGAAGTTTTCAAAGAGGTAATAAGTTAGTAAACAGGTGAGCGTCTGTGGATGCTGCTTACATGGTGTTAAGCGTAAAAGGGTGTAGAAAAAAATTACAAGGATGCTGCTGGGATTGGATGAGAGGCTGAACAGTCTGGGGCTATTTTCCCAGGAGCGTCAGTAGCTGAGGCGTGTCCTTATAGATGTTTATAAAATCATGAGGGGTTTGGATAGGGTGAATAGTCAGGGTCTTTTTCCCAGGGGTAGGGGAGCCCAAAACTAGAGGGCATAGTTTCAAGTTGAGAGGGGAAAGATATAAAAGGGACCTAAGGGGCAACTTTTTCATGCAGAGGGTGGTGAGTATATGGAATGAGCCACCAGAGGAAGTGGCAGAGGCTGGTACAATTCCAACATTTAAAAGACATTTGGATAGTTTAGATGGATATGGGCCAAATTCTGGCAAAAAGGAACTAGACTAATTTGGGATATCTGGTCAGCATGGACAAGTCGGATGAAAGGGTCTATTTCCATGCAGAACTACTCTATGACTCAGTGACTTCCAGATGACATTTGATAATGCCTGACTCAAGAGACCATTAACTAAGTATGCAGAATTGAGGGCAAATTACTGACAAGGCTGGGAAATTGTTTGAGTGGCAGGCAACAGAAGATGGTGATGATGGGTAGGTACTCAAATTGACAGGATGTGACCAATGGTTTTCCACAAGGATCTGTGTTAGGGCCTCAATTATTCACATTAATTATTAATCACTTGGATAATTGCATAGAATGTCATATATCCACATTTGCTGATGACACAAAGTTAGATAGCACTGTAGACAGTATGAATGACAGCAAGAAATTACAAAAGAATAATGAAAGACTAAGTAAATGGACAAAACTGTTGCAGATGGAATTCAATGTAATCAATTGCAAGATTATCCATTTTGGACCCAAAAAGGATAGATCAGCATATTTCCTAGATGGTGTAAAGTTAAATGTAATGGATGTCCAAAGAAACATAGCGGTTTGGGTGCATAGACCTATAAAAGTGCTAAGCATATTTGCAGAAAATAATCAAAACGGCAAATTGAATGCTGGCCATTAATTCTAGAGGACTGGAGTACAAGGATGCAAATGTTATGCTAGAGCTATACAAACCCTGGTTAGATCCCACTTGGAGTACTGTTGGCAGATCTGGACACAACATCTTTGGAAGGATATATTAGCCTTGGAGGGGATACACTGTAGGTTTACAAGAATGATAGCTGGATAGGGAGAGGTGATGGCCTAGTGGTATTATCGCTGGGCTATTAATCCAGAGACCCAGATAATGTTCTGGGGAACTGCATACAAATCCCACCATAGCAGATGGTGGAATTTGAATTCAATGAGTATCTGGAGTTAAGAATCTAGTGATGACCATGAATCTATTGTTGATTGTCGAAGGAAAAACACATCTGGTTCACTAATGTCCTTCAGGGAAGGAAGGAAGGAAACTACCACCCTTGCCTGGTCCAGTCTACACATGACCACAGACCCACAGCAATGTGGCTGACTCTTAAATGCCCTCTGAGCAATTAGGGATGGACAATAAACACTGGCTTAGCCAGCAATGTCCTCATCCTGTGAATGAATTTAAAAATTCTATGGGTTATGTGGAGGGCATATACAAATTAGGCCCATTTTGTTTAGAGTTGGGGTTGATCTGATCAAAGTCTTCAAGATATTAACAAGAAAAGGCAAGGCAGATAAAGGTAAACTATTCCCACTGTTTCAAGATTCTAGAACTGGGGGTCATGTTCTTAAAATTAGGGCAAGACCATTCAGGAGAAATGTTAGGAAGTGCCTCTACACAAAATCTGGTAGATGTTTGGAACTCTCTTCCACAAACATTAGTTAGTGCTTCATCGGTTGCTAATTTTAAATCTGTGATAGATACTTTTTGTTAAGCAGAGGTATTAAGGGATATGGACCAAAGGCAGGTATGGACCAAAGGCTACTGATCAGCCGTCACCTTAGTGAATGGCAGAGCAGGCTTGAGACTCTGAATGATGTAATCCTGTTCCCATGTTCTGATGTAAATACACCCAGGACAGGGACAACACAGGGTCAGATACAGAGTAAAGCATCCTCTGCACTGCCCTCATCAAACACTCCTAAGACAGGGACAACAAGGATTAGATACAGAGTAAAGGTTCCTCTAAATTGTCCTCATGAAACAGCCCTAGGTCAGGCATGGCGCAGGGTTAGAGGCAGAGTAAAACTCCAACTATCCTGATCAAACACTCTTAGAACTGGGACAGCACAGGATCAGATACAGAGTAAAGCTCGCTCTAAACTGTCAGCCTACATTTCCTGGTTTACATCTCAACAGGTCTTTCTCTCTGTGGAACAAATAAATAAGCAAATGCCACTTGGAGACTTTAAATGCTGATTGTCGATCAATAACGTGATAAAACTAAATAAGTCCTTAACCGTTTCGTTGCTATCCCTCTGCACATACCTGCACGGGGGAACCTCTCCGTCACTGTTCAACAAGAGGGAAGCAAATGAACAAGAGATTCTTTCAAGTTGCTCTAATTTCTCACTGAAGTGAGGCAGGCGTTAGCCTTTCAGTGGAGACATTATGCTTGTGGGAAGGTGCACCCTTCATTGACTCATTGCTTCCCGATGCAGGCAATAAGGTGAGGTTAGCTGTGCGAAGTTACACATTGGTGTTGGGAATGCAGTCACCATCCCAGGCGAGACCGTCTGGGGTGTGTTGTTAGGTTGGAACATCTGTCCTAACCCTGGCAGGGGCCACCCCTGCTCTCCAGGACCGGTTTGGAACATTATCCGAGGGTTTTCATTTCTGCGGCGCGGGGCATTGGTATCCCTCCTTGCGCTGTTCAAGAGGTTTTTGTGTCCGGCTAGTGCATGCTGAGCGTGCACTGACTCCTGAAGAGAACCAGCCGATCGAGGACCTTCGTAATTCTGATCGGTAACCTTCACAGATGGCGAGATTCCAGCTCAGCCAAACCGTCCTGCAATCTCCAAGAATCCTGGCCTCGAACGCTCAGTGAGCAATGCAAGAATTTGTTCATAACTTTCCCGAGAGAGATCTAGCTCCTCTCTGGAGCTCAGTTCTTGGAGCAATGCAAATTGAACAGCTCAGGCTGACAGACAGGATGAGATTCCTCCCCATGGCTGTCTTTTTTCTTGCAAAAGAATCTTGTTCCATTGCAGTATCCCCAGGGATAGACCCAACTTAGTACTATTCAATATTGGTACTGCAGAGTCAGCACTGGAACCCAGCTGCGTCGCCCTCTGTTTGATGCAGAGTTTGGAAATATAGATTTTCTTTTTACAGAGCCTTAAAGCACAGCGATATGCAAATAAAGCTGCAAAGAGTGAAGGCACGACTGCAGGAATAACAGCAGCACCGGGGC
The DNA here is from genome assembly GCF_030684315.1 of Stegostoma tigrinum. Taxonomy (NCBI): domain Eukaryota; kingdom Metazoa; phylum Chordata; class Chondrichthyes; order Orectolobiformes; family Stegostomatidae; genus Stegostoma; species Stegostoma tigrinum. The sequence continues at coordinate 6,236,707 of NC_081385.1, read as the reverse complement.
TGGTGCAGTTCGGGCAACATCGGTGCAGTTTATTAATGCGGACTTCTGTTGTGGGGGCCGTGCTCACATAGGATACCCTCATCATCAGCTTCCATATTTTTGATTCATTCACAGGATGAGGGTATCACTGGGCTAGGCCAGCATTTACGCCCATCCCTAATTTTCCAGAGGGAAGTTAAGAGTCAATCACATTGTTTTAGGGGTCTGTAGACCAGACCAGGTAAGGACAGCAGATTTCCTTTCTTGATGCCTTATTGATTCCAGATATTTGTTTGAATTCAAAATCCATCATCTGCTGTGGTGGCATTCAAACCTGGGTTCCCAAAACATAACTGGGTGTCTGGATTAATAGCTGAGTGATAATACCACTAGGCCATTGCCTCATCCCTTTGAGCCTTGCTCCATTCCTTTCCTAGCTTTTAACATTGCTTCAAGCTCTTCCTGCAGCCAAACACTAGTTCATCATCTCTTTATTCAGCTCCGTGTCCACTTCTGTTTTGTGATAATCACTCCAGTGAAGGGTTTCTGGATTTTTATTTTTACAGTGCCACACAAATACACATTGTTGGCCTCTTGCTGTGGGGACTAATATTGGAAATGTGAGTGATAACACAGTGTTGGAGCTGGACAAACACAGCAGGCCAGGCAGCACCAGAGCAGCAGGAAAGCTGACATTTTGGGTTGGGATCCTTCTTCTGAAGTGGAGGAGGGGGAACGGTGCTCTGAAATAAATAGAGGAGGGGTGGGGCTGGGAAAGGTACGTGGGATGGTGATAGGTGAGTGCAGGTAGGCCGTGGTGGGGATTGGTCAGTGAGGTGGAAAGAGCGGATACGTGGGAGACAAGATGGACTGGTTGTGCCAAGTCAAGGAGGTGGGGATGAGAGGGAAGGTTGGTCATGGGATGAGGCCGGGTGGTGGAGAGATCATGAAACTAGTAAAATCCACATTGAGACCATTGGATTGTAGGCACCCGGGGGGGATATGACGTCCTCCAGTTTGTGGGTGGTGTCACTGTGACACTAGAGGAGTCCCAGAATGGACATGTCATCCAGGGAGTGGGAGGGGTAATTGAAGTGGCTCACGACTGGAAGGTGTTGTCATTTGTCGTGAACTGAGTGCTACAAAGCGGTCTCCGGGCCTCCGCTTGGTCTCACATCGAGAGCGGTGGATGCCGTAGAAATGTGAGTGTTTTCTTTGTGAGTTTTGGTGAGGAGGAGGCTATCTGTGAGCCTCCCCTGTACCAGGACTGAGCTTGGGGGTTGGTATTGGTGACTGATTCTCCCTGACTGTATTGTTTGAGTTTACGCATTGAGAGAGTGAGGCATGTCTTTGTCGGTTTCTGTTCTCCTTAACAGTTCAGTCCTGTGCTGGCGATTGGGTAGCTTAGGGTTTTAGGTCCAATTGTTGATATATGAGTTTACTTGAGGTACTTAATTAAACTTTTGCTCCTCCCAATTTGAGAGGACACCCAGGCTACATAATTGTAATAGTGGACTTCCAATTTATTTTTCATTGTTGAAGAAACTGTATTTTACAGCTATGGAACAGTCCATAATTCCCAATGCTTTGGCTTCTGACAGTCTCTTTCTCACACCCTCCCCTCTCTTTAGTCCAAATTGGCTCTGCTATGGAAGTTATGGTATCACCTTACGTCATTGGGCTGAATGGTACATCAGCCAAACTGAGCTGCACCTTCAACTCCTGTTATGACGTGAGTGAAAAGCAATTCTCCTTAAATTGGACCTACTCTGAATGTGACAACTGCACTGAAGATCTGGTAAGTGATTTGCACTTTGCTGTATAATTTAACTGGGAGATGGAAGGTATTTTCATTTTGGAAGAGCGTCTCCTTGGGTATCAACCCATCTCCAGACTTTCTTGGCTCCCCAAAGTCCTTGAAGATGTTGGTGCTTCGCATATCCATGCCCATTTCTCTCAATTCCCTGTGTTGCTCTCTCCATCTAGTTTCTGTCACTTGTGGTAGCCATTAAACTGTTCTTTACAATGTCACAAATCATATCCAATATTCCTGTGACCATGGTAAACTATTCCTCTCTATCTTAGTTGACCTGTCTACAGCTTTGCATCACACAATCCTCCAGCAAGTCTTCTCTGTCATCCACTATAAGGGAGTGGCCTACAGTGGGTTCAGCTGCATAATCATATCATAATTTTATGTAGTCACAGCATCTCCTGTAACAGTTCTTCCTCCCACTCTCACAGTGCTTCCCCTGGAGCTGCACAAAGATCTAACCACGTCACTGTCCTATTCATCATTTACATACTGTCCTTCAGTAACATAATCTGAAAATGCACCATCTAGTACATTGGAAATGCTGAGATAATGGGAACTGCAGATGCTGGAGAATCCAAGATAATGAAATGTGAGGCTGGATGAACACAGCAGGCCAAGCAGCATCTCAGGAGCACAAAAGCTGACGTTTCGGGCCTAGACCCTTCATCAGAGAGGGGGATGGGGAGAGGGTTCCGGAATAAATAGGGAGAGAGGGGGAGGCGGACCGAAAATGGAGAGAAAAGAAGATAGGTGGAGAGGACGGTATAGCACAACCAGCCCAGCTCATCCCCTCCCCCCACTGCATCCCTAAACCAGCCCAGCCTGTCTCTGCCTCCCTAACCTGTTCTTCCTCTCACCCATCCCTTCCTCCCACATCAAGCCGCACCTCCATTTCCTACCTACCACCTCATCCCACCTCCTTGACCTGTGCGTCTTCCCCGGACTGACCTATACCCTCCCTACCTCCCCACCTGTACCCTCCTCTCCACCTATCTTCTTTTCTCTCCATCTTCGGTCCACCTCCCCCTCTCTCCCTATTTATTCCAGAACCCTCTCCCCATCCCCCTCTCTGATGAAGGGTCTAGGCCTGAAATGCCAGCTTCTGTGCTCCTGAGATGCTGCTTGGCCTGCTGTGTTCATTCAGCTCCACACTTTATTACACTGGAAACGCTGAGTTCTGTTTCAGCCCTTCTTTCGAAATCACTGATTTATCAGACTTCTTGTCCAACATCCAGCCAAAAATGAGCCAGATTTTCCTATTAATAAACGTCAGAAAGAGTGACGTGATTGTCTCTGTCCCTCACCTGAGGCTATTCACAGGCTCTGTATCCTTTGTGGTCCTCCTACTCAAATCCTCTTCATCGCAAAGACCACTGCCCTCACCTTCCGTGTGTCATCTGTCTGCACCCATCTTATCTCAGCTACTGCTGAAATTGTCAACCCTTGCTTTTGTAACTTCTGAACTCAACAGCCTTCCCACACTTCACCTTTTGTAAATCTAAGCCCATCCAAAATATAATTGATTTTTTAAACTTGCATTCATTATTCACCTCTGACTGACTCGGGTCCTGATTCGGCCTCTGATCAATTTTAAAATTCCCATCTTAATGTTCACGTATCTCCACACTACATCCCTTCCCAAAGTTGCACCCTTGAGATCCACTACCCTTTGAGATCTCTGTGCTGCTTCAATTCCAGCCTCATTTTGTGCACCCCTCACTCTCAGATATTCACAGACTGCTGTGCCTTCAACTGCCCAGACTCAAAGCTGTGGAATTCCGTCCCTAATGTCTCCACCTTTTAGGCTGGTTTCTCATCGCCTTTTGGTTATCTTCATCACATTATCTTCTTCCTTGCGTTGGGATCAAATTTACTTTGATCATGCCCCTGTAAAGCACAAAGAATTGTATTTATTGCCTTAAAAGCACTGTATAGATGCAAGTTCTTATAATGACTGTGAACACCACATTTAAGACCAGCCAGGCTGGTCTATTAGATTGATACAGTGAGACAAATATGTCATAAAATTGTCACAACTCCAAAGAAGGCAATTCAGCCCACAGTGTGTACACTTGCATTCTGAGCTTTTAATAATGCCAGCCTCCTGTCTTTTTCCCCATAACCCCGGATTTTGTTTCTGTTTAAATAATCATTTAATACCATTTGGAATGCCTCAATTGTACCTGCCTCCACCACACTTCCAGGCAGTGCATTCCACACCCTAACTACTCGCTGGCTGAGAATTTTTTTTTCTCAACTCATATTTGCTTCTGCAAAGCACTTTAAAACTGAGCCCTTTGCTTCTTGCTCCATGACAAGCAGGAACATGTTTTCCCTAACCATTCTGCACAAACTACTTGTGGTTTTGGAAACTTCAATTTGATCTCACCTTAACCTTCTCCTATCTAGGGAAAACAGTCCCAGCAGTGCCACTCCTGGAAACTTTCTCGTAAACATCTTCTATGTTCTATCTTACTTATTTGAAGGCTTCCTGAAGTGTGGCACCCAGAAGTGTGTACTGTACTCCACCTGATGTGTAACCATTGTCTAACATACTTTCGTCATAGCCTCCCTGGCCTCCCTGGTCATGTACTTTATGCCCATATTAACAAAGTCTGCTTATGGCATGCTTTAACCAGCTCTCTCTACATGCCCTACTACCTTTACTAACATATGTATACATACGCCCAGTTCTCTCTGCTCCTGCGTACACTTTAGAATAGTACTCTTTGTATTTTGCCGTTTATGCATGTTCTTTGTACCAAACTGCATCAGCCCGTGAAGGGGTGATGCAATTTTCCTGGTGGCTGAAGTCTGCTACTAGCAGATCTTGGGGCAGACCATAATGTCTCCCTTAGCAACCACAATTTGCATTTATGCAGTGTTATCAACAGAGACAAATACTTTTTTCATTGAAATAAAACAAGATTCAGCAGTGAGCCACGTAGAGAGTCATTAGGGCTGTTGGCCAATAGCTTGAAGGGAATAAGCTATCAGGAACATTCCTTAGAAGGGCAGCAGGAGCTGGAGAAGCAGAGAAGGTTTGGAAATAAATTCCAGAGACTCGGATCTCAGCATCTGCCAATGGTGATACTGTGAAAAGTGTGAATGACAGATTGGAAGCACCAAGATCTCAGAAGTTTGTAGGACTGAAGGTTATTGCAGAGTTTGGAAGTGTGATGCAATGGAGAAATTGGACGACAAGGATGAGAATTTTCACATTGGCTCCCAGTCATGCAAAATTCCATGCATATTTCTCTTTGTAGGCACAGGGGCCATGGTTGAGTGAGAATTGGTGTGTATGTTAATGTACTGGTTGCAGTGTTTTGGATGAGTTCAGGCAGAGTCTTTGGGTCAAGAAAAGACTTTCAGTGGAGATGAATTGACAAAAGCTTCCACACAACCATTTACCTTTTTCCCTTTTCTTTCCCCCACAACCTTATAGCTTGTTCAGTTCCGGCGCAAGGTTATCATCCCCAGAGATGACCGCTTTGCGGGCAGGGTGGAGTGGTCAGGGAACCTCAAAAGGAACGATGTCTCTATCACAATTCACGACATCCAACTCAGTGATGAAGGCTTTTACAACTGTTCTGTGTTAAATCCTCCTGACAGACATAACGGGTGGGGACTAATCCACCTGCAAGTGGTCACAGAAGGTATTGTAAAATAATGTTGTCGTCTCCATCAGTTTCTGTCCCATCTTTCACTTGCCTGCACATCCCCTTTCTGTGACTGACCATTGCATTTTCTCTCTTTGCAGTAATACTTCCTGCTCTTCTGTGTTGTGTTTTCAATATTGTCTGCCCCACTGCTGACTCACTATCTGTATAATAAAAAATTTGGATTTAATGCAGATTTAGAAGTGGTTATATGACTCTCGAAGAGACAACAAAGCAGGTCAACATGGTGGCTCAGTGGTTAACACTGCTGCCCCACAGTGCCAGGGATCTGGGTTCGATTCCAGCCTCGGGTGACTGTCTGTGTGCAGCTTGCGTAGACTGTCTGTGTGGGTTTCCTCCCACAGTCCAGGGATGTGCAGGCTAGGTGGATTAGCAATAGGAAATGTGGGGTTATTGGGATATGGTCATGGTCTGGGTGGCATGCTCTTCAGAAGGTTGGTGCAGACTCACTGGGCTGAATGACCTGTTTCTGCACTGTAAGGACTTTGTGAAAATTAAAATAAATTTGAACCTCCTACTTGACAAGGTCCTAGTTGTTTCGTGAAGCAGAACTGTTGAAGTTTGGCAGGAAGAGGAGGAGGAGAAAGCTGCCTCTGGGATTGAAACTAGGCTCACTCCCTGACTGCAGAGGCCTTGTCTCTCTGATAGCCAGGACGTAACCAGTATCATCCACGGCTACTCAGTGCTCTCCAGGCCTTCTTTTTAACCCCACTCCTCATCCTTATAAACCTCAGCTCATCCAAAACTCTGCTGCCCATTTCCTGCCTTTCATCAGTTCCTTATTCAGTTTCCTAATCCTTGTCTGCCAAAGCCTCCTGTTTAATATTCTCAGATTTTCTATCTCTCATTTTCTCTGAAACCTTTTCCATCTCTGTCACCCTTCAAGGTCTTAGCCCTATAATCCTATCCTTTGCTGTCTTCCTTATATCCTTTGCTCTGGCAAGGTTTTTCCCTCAGTTGCCTAAATGCTGGCATTTCTTCCTTAAACATATCCAATTCTTTATCCTTTGTGAGGGCATTCCTTAAAATCTACCTTTTTGACCAAGCTTTTGGTCCTCTGTCCTCATATCTCCTTACATGGCTCACTGAAACCTCAGGACATTGGTAGTAGTGTGAAGCTTTAGTCCACAGTGGACTGTAGAGCTCTTTCTCCATTAGAGAGAAAGAGACAGAGACCACTGTTTCTGTAAAGATTGAGGCTAACTACTGCATAGGCTGAGGTGAACAAGCAGGATCTCAGAACTATGTCGGTTGATACAAGGATCAAATCCGGGCTTTCGGCTTTATTTTGCATCGCTCTCCAGCCACCTCAGCTAACTCACCCCCTTACTATATCAAAGGTGCTGTACAAATGCAAGATGGCCTGTACCTTCAATTCCAATCTTTGCTCCTATATTTGTTTTGCTGTTCATTGTCTGTCTATCTCAGTGGGGTGGCTGGTGCTGTTAACATGGAGGTGTGTGAGCACTACCTTCAAATGCAACAATTGGAACACGGGGATTTTAGAATTAGAATTAGAGTTAAAATTAAGTTTATTTTCATGTGTACTCAAGTTACAAAAGAACAAGAGTACAGTGGAAGTGTACAATGTCTCCAACATACAGCGCTACCTTAGGTACGAATCTTAGCTACAAAAAAAATGAAGAAAAAAAAATTACACTGCATTACAGATATATGTGGTATATGCTAGGAAAGTAAGAAATAAAGCTGAAAAGGTAGACGTTACAGATTTCTGTGCATCTATAAAATAAACATTGAGCTCCAGTTGATTTCTGGTAGGCCCCTATCACAGCCAGTATGACACCTGACTATCTGGTATAACTCAGAGTTAGTACAGAGTGGTGGGACACAGCAGGTCAGCAGCATTAAAAGAGCAGGAAAGTCGACATTTCAAGTTTATACCCTTCATCAGGACTCAGGTACGATTTGTCACTGATGGAATTCTGAACTGACTTACTGCTGATCACAAAATCCCGTCAAAATGCTCTTATTTAAACATGTAACAGGAAGCCTCTTGTTCCTGGATGTGTTTGTTTTCTCCAAATGTGTGCATTTGCCACAACACTTCCTCTGCACAGTGTGGGAACGTTTCCCTCACCCAGTGATATTTACCTTGCAGTTCCCCCTGAGCGTGACTCCACAGTGGCTGTGATTATAGGGGCATCAGTTGGAGGCTTTCTGGCTATCGTCATTCTTGTCTTAGTCATCGTGAAGTGTGTGAGGAGGAAAAAGAAACAAGATCATCATTCTGAAGATCAGAAAACAGAAGAGGAAGGAAAAACAGATGGCGAAGGCAATCAAGAAGAAGATGAAAAGTAAGGCTCTCTGTCAGAACTAAGTATGAGCTTGTACTTCCTCAGACAGCACCTTCCAAACCCATGACCGCTTACATCTGGGAGGACAAAAGCAGCAGATACATGGGAACACCACCACCTGGAAGATCTCCTCCAAGTCACTTACCATCCTGACTTGGAAACACATCGCCTCCTTCACTGTCGCTGGGTCAAAATTCTGGATTTTTTCTTTTCTGATAATGTATTCACACCAGCCAGCGATGTCCACATCCCCAGGGGCATTCAAAAATGAGTGAAAGAAAAGGTATTGGCTACGGCTCAGTGGAAACTCTTATTTCTAAGTTCTAAGAACTCTTATTTCTAAGTTTGACCCCAGCGATAATGAAGAAATGCCGATATATTTCCAAGTCGGAATGGTGAGTGGCTTGGAGGAAAACTTGAAGGTGGTGGTGTTCCCATGTATCTGCTGTCCTTGTCCTTCTAGATGGAAATGGTCCTGTCTTTAGAAGGTGCTGTCTGAGGACCTTTGGTGGATTTCTGCTGTGCATCTTGTAGATGGTACACACTGCTGCTACTGAATGTTGGTGTTGGAGGGAGTGGGTGTTTTTGGATGTGGTGCTAATCTAACAGGCAGCTTTATTTTGGATGGTATCAAACTTCTTTAGTGTTTTCAGAGTTGCAGTCATCAAGTGAAGTGGGGTAATCCATGACAATCCTGCTTTGTGCCTTGTGGAATGTGGACAGGCTTTGGAGAGTCAGGAAATGCAGAATTCTTAGCCTCTAATCTGCCCTTGTAACCGCAGTAATTATTTGACTTGTCCTGTTCAGTTCCTGGTTACAGATAACCCAATCCCCACTCTCTGATATATTGGCAGTTGCTGTTTATAGGATACTACTCCAAAAGGCACTATAACAATCCAGCTTGCCCCTCCAACACAGAAGAAGACACATAATGTTGAGCGCAAGAGAGCATATATATTGAATTGTTTTTGTTGTAATTGTCAAGTTCCCTGACATTGTGATTGAAGTTCATGCATTGTTCTGGTCCAATGCCATTTCTGTGTTTTTTTGCCCACAGGCAGCACTAAACCAACACAGGAACTGTGAGCAAAGGTAGAGGCTGACAGTGATCTGCCTCTGGTGAGAACTGTTGGTCTCCGTGCTTCGTGGGATATTTCCGACTCGTCCCTGTGTTAGACCCATTGCCTCATCACATGCAACATGAGCGCTGAGATAATTCTGCTGTGCTGTGAAACCATGCTAACTTCGCTATGCATGTCATCAACCTCCAAATCACACATTGGTGTAACTAGAAAATACGGAATTACCCAACGAGACCATAAGCTTCACATCATCGCTGTGTATATTGCACTACAAATCATGCCAAGTCTCCTACCAGTGTGGTGATTTCTAACTGGGGATATCAATTGTGCATGTTTCAACAGAGTAGCAACGCTGTACCTTCTAGTATCAATAATGCACACCCAGGCTGATTGCTGCATGGCTTTCTAACACACTGGTGAGGGTAACTTTAACCTAATCACTCGGCAGCATTCCCAAGGGATTGGGTGCAGTGTTGGTTTTACATCCCTCTCAAAATCAGCCTTCAGTTGGAAGTAAAATCAGGTGAGCTACAAAACCAGCAAAAAGTGCAAGACTAGGAGGTCTTGAGGAGATACAGGTGAACAGATCATTAAAATGTCATGAACAAGGAGAGAAAATGATGGAAAAGGCTTTTAGAATGTTGGCCTATGTATCCCAAGGACCTTACTGCAAGTGGGTAGCTTTCGTGGTTAAACCACTCCTGGAGACACTGTAAGCTTTTCTGGACACAGGGCCCTCGGTTAGATCTTGACATTAGGGCAGCTGGCAGTGTAGATTTCCCAGAAAGATACCTGAACTCAAAGGGTTAAATCACAGGGAGAGCATGCATAGACATGGCTAGAGATTTGGATGGTTAAGGACTGACTTGATCAAAGTTCTCAAGATATTAAGGACAGCAGATAGTGCTGAGAGAGAGAAGCTATGTTTTATTGGTTGTGAGCCTAGGGCATAGTCAAAAAATGAGAAACTGATCTTTCAGGAGAGAAGTTAGGAAACATTTTAACACATGAAAAGGGCAGTTGAAGTTTGGAATTTTCCACAAACAGAAATTAATGCTACATCTATTGTTAATATTAACTTTTGATAGATTTCTACTAACTGAAGGCATTAAAAGATATGGAACAGGCAAAGACAGAGTTAGTTAACTCTAATTAGTTATGGAGTTAACTTTGTTCAGGCAGAAGTTTTTGATAGGGTTTTTATTGAATGGCCTCAGGGCTCAAGAGACTAAATAGACTCTTCCTGTGCACCCAATCCCCTGTTTCCAATGGGCGGGTAAGGTCAAAATTGCCCTCAAGATTAATATTGTTGCTGACTTTGTTTCTTTTTAAACAATGCCACTAGACATCTGCTGTAAAAACTTGGGAGCTAATGTCTGTACTGATATGGTTAACAGGTCCAGAATGTATAACGGTGTACAGTGTTTTTTTGTCCATAATCCCTGTAAGTCTAAGAGTAGGGGAAATTCTGAAGATGGTGGTTTAGACATGGTGGTTGACAATTGGCCACTTCAAAACATCTACTGCTGCCTTTCTCCCTTGGAAGAAGAGTGAGTGCAGGCTGTTTCCATATGCAGGATGAATGGGTAATGTTTTGTCGAGAAAGTAAATTAATTCAGTCTTGTACTGCGAGGAACAATCCTCAAACAGAAAAGAACATTTTTGGAACAGTTTTTCAGCAGGATTAGATTTGTTGAAGTCAGAATATATTGACTGGTCAAAAAATAGTCTAAATTTATTATTCTGGTCATCAACGGGGGAGTGCTGCAAGAGGATTTTCATAGTCCTCTGGGAATGACCAGGAACTTCCCACAGTCAGGAATTCCTATCCCAAGTGCTGCTTCCAGTAGCTTGACAATCTCTGACTCAATGATATCACTGCTTTGTGTTGACTGGAATAGCAGACATTGATCTGTCTGTTAATAGTCAACTGTTACCCAGCAGTGGGAGCCAGAAACAGATGAACCTGTTGTTTGTTTTAAATAGAATTATTTCCCCAAACCATTCCCATGGAGATCTCAGCTGTTCCGGCACAAAGCCATCATAGACATGGAACTGAAAGCAACCAAGGGGCAAGGTGGCTCTGTAGTCTGACAGGAGGAACAGAGACTGGGAAGTGGGGTCTTGGTGAGGGGAGAGGGGAATGTGAACTTTGGGAAAGGGAACACTGGGGGAATGAAGGCTTGGGATCTTGGGGTCAGTGGAAATTGGGGATTTCTGGGTTAGGAGATAGGGGTTCAGAGGAGAAGGGAATTCAAGAATGAGGTGGGGTCAAAATCTTGCGGAGACTGGACAATTGGGGATTTTTGGGAGTAAAAAGGAGAGGGGAGCTCAAGAGAAGGGGACCGGGGAATGTGGGGTCAGAGCAGGGGAGAGAGAGGGAGATAGGGGATTCAGGCTGAAGGGATACAGAGAGGCTGGGGAATGGGGACTTCAGGAAGTGGGACACTGGGGAATGAGAGCTTAGGGTCGACTGGGGACTTGGGGCTTTTTGGGAAGCGGGACAGGAGGTGAGGGCTCAGGGAAGACAGAGCCTGGGGGCCTTCACTGTGGTGAAGAGAGAGGATCTTCCCACTGATAGAGTGAGCGATTGAGAAATGGAAAACCAATTTTTTTTTTGATACAGTGCCTTTCAGAGTAGTCTCTTATAATTCTTTTTATAAACAACAGGAAGGAGGAAGGTCCTGAGACTGAGGGCAGTTAGACCTTAAGACAGACACAATAAGAACTGTCGATGTTGGAGTCAGAGCTAACACAGTGTTGGAACTGGAGGAACACAGCAGGCCAGGTAGCATTGGAGGAACTCAAAAGTTGACATTTCGGGTCAGGACCCTTCTTCAGAAATAGGAAGGAGGCTGGGACCTCAGAAATAACTAGAGAGCGGAGGGGTGTGGTTGGGGAAGGTAAGTGCGATGGTGAGATGAGTGCAGGTATTGGTCATTGAGTTGGGAGGAGCGGATAGGTGGAAGAGAAGATGGACAGGTTGTGTCAGGTTGGGCATGAGAGAGAGGGTTGGTCATGGGATGAGGCCAGGAGTGGGGAGATTTTAAAACTGGTAAAATCTACATTTAGGCCATTGGGCTATAGGCTCTCGAGGCAGAATATGAGGTATTGCTCCTCCAGTTTGAGGAGACCCAGGATGGACATGTCATCTAAGGAGTGGGAGGGCAAGTTAAAATGGTTCGTGACCGGAAGGTGTTGTCGTTTATCCTGAACAGAGCACATATGCTCTACAAAATGGTCTCAGAGGCTGCGCTTGGTCTCTTCGATGTAGAGGAGGCCACATCGGTAGCAGCAGATACAATAGACTACATTGATGGATGTGCAGGTGAACCCCTTGTCTAATGTAGAAGGTTTGCTTTGTGTCTTGAATGGAGGTGAGGGGGTAGGTGTAGCACTTCCTGCGAGTTAGTGAGGAGTGTGGAGCAGACGAAGGAGTTGCAGAGTGGAAGGTAGATGGGGTGAGGAAGAAAATATCTCTTTGGTTGTGGGGTTGGATTGCAGGTGGCAGGGAATGATACATTGGATGCAGAGGTGGGTGGGGTGATATGTGAGGACGAGGGGGATCTGTTTTTGTTGCAGGGATGGGCTGTGAGGGCAATGTGTGGGAAAGGCAATGGATGCAGTTAGGGCATTTTTGATCGCTGGAGGGATGAAGTTGCAGTTCTTGAAATAGGAAGACATCTGGGACGTTTGGGACTGGAATGGCCCATCTTGGGAACAGACGCAGCGGAGGCAGAGGAAGTGGGAGTAGGGGAGGTTTCAGGAAGGTGGGTGAGACTTGCCCCCACACCCAGCTCCAGCCTAGCTACCAACTCTACACCCGGTTTCAACCCCAGGCACTGCCTGGTATTCACTGTTTGCGCCCCCCGCCAAGACCAGCCCCTCACTGAGGATGAACAATCAGTCCTCAGTAAGGGACTCACCTTCATCCCCCTCCACCCACACATCAACGAATACCACTCACGCCTGGACATCAAACAGTTTTCCGCTGCCTCCGCCTCCACGCCTATTTCTTTAACCGTACCCTCCCACCTCCAACACACCCCCACCTCCTGGGCATCACCCCAAGGCCTCCTACCCTCCCTCAACCTCTTCATCTCCAACTGCTGTTGCGACATTGATCGCCTCAACCTCTCCACCCGTCTCACCCACTCCAACGCCCCCCCCCCCCCCCCGCCCCCCACCACCCACGGAATGTGCTGCCCTCCGCTCCCTCTGCTCTAATCCCAACCTCACCACAAAACCCGTGGACAAGGGAGGCGCAGCTGTAGTATAGCGCTCTGACGTCTACATCGCCAAAGCCAGGCACCAACTCTCCAACACCTTCTCCTACCGCCCCCTTGATCATGACTTCACCCCCAGCCACCAAAACATCATCTCCAAAACCATCCACAACCTCATCAGTTCAGGTGAACTCCCGCCCACAGCCTCTAACTTCATTGTTCCCCAACTCCGCACTGCCCGCTTCTATCTCCTTCCCAAAATCCTCAAACCTGACTGTGCCAGCTGACCCATTGTCTCTGTCCCACTGAACTTATCTCCGCTAACCTTGAGATATTGGTGGCTGGTTGTGTGGTGCAGTGGGGGGAGGGGACGAACTGGGCTGGTTTAGGGATGCAGTAGGGGAAGGGGTGCAGTGGGGGGAGGGGACGAACTGGGCTGGTTTAGGGATGCAGTAGGGGAAGGCCTCTCTGATGAAGGGTCTAGGCCCGAAACGTCAGCTTTTGTGCTCCTGAGATGCTGCTTGGCCTGCTGTGTTCATCCAGCCTCACATTTTACTATCTCCGCTAACCTTGACTCTGCTTTCTCCCCGGTCCAGGAACTCCCCATCTACGTACGTGACACCATCCACCCCCTCCACCTCCTCCAAGACTTCTAATTCCCTGGCCCCCAGCGCCGCATCTTCACTATGCATGTCTAGTCCCTCTACATTTGTATCCCTCATGCAGATGGCCTAAAAGCCCTCCGCTTCTTCCTTTCCCGCAGGCCTGACCAGTCCCCCTCCACCGACACCGTCATCTGCTGAACCAAACTAGTCCTTACTCTTAATTAATGCTTCTTTAACTCTTCCAACTTCCTACATTCTAAAGGGGTGGCCATGGGTACCTGCATGGGCCCAAACTATGCCTGCCTCTTCGTAAGAAACATGGAAGAGTCCCTCTTCTGCTGCTACACTGATGCTAACCCCCACTTCTTCCTCCACTACATCGATGACTGTATCAGTGCTTCCTCGTGCTCCCATAAGGAGCTTGAACAGTTCATCAACTTAACTAACCTTTCAACTGGACCATCTCCGATACCTCTACTTCTGTCTCCTTCTTGGACCTCTCTGTCTCCATCTCTGGTGACCGCTTTGAAACTGATACCTATTTCAAGCCCACTGACTCCCATAGCCACATAGACTACACATTCTGTCACCCACCTTCCGGCAAGAATGCGATCCCCTACCACCAATTCCTCGCCTCCACTGCATCTGCTCCCCAGATGGAGCGTTCCACTCTCAAACATCCTAGATGTCCTCCTACTTCACGTACCACAACATCACACCCTTTGGTTATCGAAAATGCCCTCAACTGCATCTCTTACATTTCCCACACCTCTGCCCACACATCTCCTGCCCCCAACAAAAATAAAGACAGAATACCCCTTGTCCTCACATATCAGCCCACTAACCTACGCAACCAACGAATCATTATCCACCACTTCCGCCACCTACAATCCGACCCCATGACCAAAGAGATATTTCCCTCCCCAACCCTATCTGCTTTTCATAGAGACTTCTCACTCCGTGACCCGTGACTCCCTCATCTGCTCCACAATCCCCACTAACCCCACCACCCCGGCATCTATCCCAGCAACCACAGGAAGTGCTACACCTGCCCCTACACCTCCCCCCTCACCTCCATTCAAGACACCAAGCAAACCTTCCACATTAGACAGGGATTCACCGGCACATCTGCTAATGTGGTCTACTGTAGCCGCTGCTCCCGATGTGGCCTCCTCTACATCGGTGAGACCATGTGAAGGCTAGGAGACTGATTTGTAGAGCATCTGTGCTCTCTTCAGGACAAATGACAACACCTTCCAGTTGTGAACCATTTTAACAGTGACATGTCCATCCAGTGTCACAACAATGCCACCGGCAAACTGGAGAAGCAACACCTCATATTTCACCTCAGGAGCTTGCAGCCTGATGGCCTAAATGTGGCTTTTACTAGTTTCAAGACCTCCCCCCCCCCGGCCTCATCCCATGACCAACCTTCCCTCTCATCCCTGCGTCCTTGACCTGACACAACCTGTTCATCTTTTCTCCCACCTATCCATTCCTCCCACCTCACTGACCAATCCCCACCACTACCTACCTGCACTCACCTATTGCCATCCCAGCCACACCCCTTCTTTATTTATTCCTGAGCTCCAACCCCACCCCCATTTCTGAAGAAGGGTCCTGACATGCAATGTCAACTTTGCTGCTCCTCTGATGTTGCCTGGCCTACTGTGTTAGATCTTGAGATTCTTCACCACATCTGGTCAGTGATAATAGAATAAATGTAATTTTGAAGGGAAGTGTAGGAATACAGGATCATGTGATCAGACATCACATGGTCAGCACATAATGTGATCGAACCTCCTGGAATGCCTCCAACCAGAGATAGCAGCCCTATTTTCCTGATCTCCCAATGGAAGTAGATTGGAATTCTATCCTGACTTCTCCTGGGTTGTGCAGATGCTATCCCATATATGAGATGCTTTGTATCAAGTTAGCAGAGTGAGAAATAGTCTGAACCTCTGCCTCTCTGTCACTTCCTTGCATTGCTGTATTTGGAATACCCCTTCGGGCTTCAGTGCTCCAACTAACCTTCAGCCCCTTACCAGCTGAGCTGCACTTGTTTACTGGAACAAGTGTGCCAGACTCACTCTGTACAGGATGTGCCCAGGAGCTGTTCACAAACAAGATTGAAATAAGCCACTTATTTTATTTGAGATGAGTGTGCTTCAGCCTGAAGGTCACTGCTAATTGCAAACACTTTTGGTGAGTGTGCAATTGGAACAGATAGGGATAAATCCGAATGATACCTGGTTAATTTATGCAAACTAGGGATGCATTCCTCTGCATTTAGAAGATTGAGGAGTGATTTGATCAAAGTTCTGAAGTGATGTATAGTTGAAGCAGGTTCACAGTGCCAAAAATTATAGGCAACAGTTTGGCGTATTAACTACTGCCCCACCTCAAATACTGCAGCGTAAAGGTCAGTAGCCAGCCAACTGACTGATTATAAGCCCACCCCACAAAGACTGTGGGGGTGGGGATGGTGTTACTAAACAACTCTTAATGGGAATTCTGCCCATCAATGGGAAAGTGTCCCGTTATCTGAACTTTGACAGCACCAGAGCTACCTAGAGGACACTTTTGGAACTGCAGGCAGGTTTTCGGAGGCCCAATACTACCCCAGACCAGGTATATCTGAGGGCCGGGCTTTGGGCAGAGGATAGGTTTTAAAGAACAGCAAGGGGCAAGGAGGCAAGGGGAAATGCTATATTCCTGATAAGCAAGGGGTCTCTCCAATAATAGTAACCCTTTATTACTGTCATTTTAAACACTTTGTGAAGAAAGCGTGAATCCCACTTATATGCCCACCATATTAAGACTCGGGCTGTATGGTTTTGAATTTAATTAAGCTTTTAACAAGTTCAGTTGACCTTTAATTATATTTACATGGTGGGCAGGCTACCAGTTTTGCCCCACCCTCTATTATGGGGATAAGCTCAGTGATTGGTTTTAAGTTGAGCACCTTCCTTCTATGACATATCCCCTCCACCCCAACTGGAAATAAAAGTTAACTTAATGATGACCACGTAACCACTGTCAATTATGTAAAAATTCATCTGGTTCACTAAAGCCCTTGAAGGAAGGAAAACTGCCATCCTTACTGGCTCTTGCCTACATGTGGCTCTAGACCCACAGTCATGTGGTTGACTCTTAACAGCCCTGTCAAATGGTCGAGTGAACCACTCAGTTCAGGAGTAATTAGGGTTGGGCAACAAATATGGCAAAGCCAGTGAGAATTACATCCCATGAATTTAAAAAAACCACATTTAGCAGAGGCACACAATGCCCAGCCCAGAGAGGTAGAGAGGGAGCCAAATGTTTGCGGGTAGACTCAAAATCCCAGTGCCAGTCCTTTTAGGAGTGGGGTTAAAAAAGTTTATCAATTTGAAACTCACTTCAAAAATCAGAAAATGATAAACTTTTGTTCACTTGGTGTGTAAAGGGATATGGGACAAAATCTTGCTGGAGTATCATCTGTTGGCTGGAGAACCAGTAATAGAAACCCACAGTACCTCATTTTGGGAAAGCCCTCTGAACCCCAAGCCCAGGCCACCAGAGGATCTTCCCCTGGGGCTGACAGCCCCCCCATTAGTCAGTCAGAGGTCTGGCATCTCCTGCACTCAGCAGGAGAAAACCACGGCTGTTAATGGTAGGAATTCCCAAGAATCACAGTGGAGCCAAGACAGAGGTAAGTAACTCATTTGAGGGTTTTCCTGGATTGGGGTTCGCGGGGCCAAAAGCAAGGCAGGAAGGTGGTTCCTTGCAGGCTCCCCACTGTCCCATGTCCAGTCTGTCAACTGGGTATTGACTACCTTTGATCACGGGACCCCCATCTCTGAGATGTCAAGATGCTCACATCTAGCACCCACACTGAATAGCTACAGACCTACTTGTAGCTGGGACAATTCTAACAATGGGGACATGTTGAGGTCCTTAAGCAAACACTAGTTGGCCCCAGCCAGCAACGATTTGGCAAAGTTGACCACAGGCTAGCCATCTCAAAATTAGTTCTGGCAGAGATGGGAAAGCAGTGGAGTTCTGAGGCTGTCTCAATGCCCCCGCGTGAAATACCCATCCCACCTCCAAACTCACCAACTCTGAGAGTGGGAGATTCTGTTTGGGGAGCTACATCACAGGTCTCTCTAAATGGTTGAAAAGACTTGATGTTGTGAACGGCTCCCTCCTACTCCAGATGGGAAAGGCAATTGTAAGTTGGATGTTTTAGTTACAATCGGGCCTCAGCTCCTGACCCTTTTGGTGATGGAGGGCATACTTACAATTTAGTTTGAGCTGTCGATTCTGAGTTGCCGTAATCCAGGCAGTTTTATTGCAGGACATCTGACCTCCCTACAACCCAATGCACGCCACCAATGCCCCACCCCCCACTCTATCTCTTGTCATTATCTGTCCCACATATCCATCACTGCAGTGCCCTCTCTTACCAGAGGCAACAGGAAAACAAATAGATTCTTTGTGCCTAAATGGATTGTTCTTGATGAAATATCAAATACGTTTTGATTCTTTCTCATCCATTTTGATATTTTTATAACCAATGAAGGTGTTCGAAGGAAATGACCACCATTTGTAACAAGATGATATCCTTCCTATGGGATTCAGCTGATGACAACATCTAGGAGACATTGTTTAATTGCTGGAAACTCCTCAACAATCTGGGAGGAAATAGTGAACTTTGTTTTGCTTGACAAATAACAGACTTCCTTTTTACTTCTATTTCTGTAAACCTCCCAGTTTCAACACACCAGCAAAGCCTCCATCCGAGTCCTCTTTGTAATCTGTGTGATATCCCAATGGAACTATGCTTTTAATTCCACTCCAAATAGCCACCATAAATCTCCTTCCCCAATGCTGAAGTACGCATTGACTCATTTAAACATTTTGTCGACTCATGTCAGAGGGTTGAAGTATTTGAGAACTGTTACTGTTTTTATATATTTTACATGGTGTTTTCCCCCTTTGGAGGGGGGATGTTTTCAGTACTGACAATATTATATGAGGGGATTGTAAGGGCTACTGGATAACCATTAGCTGTTACAAGGTTAGAAATAAAGTAAATGTGATTCAAATAACAGTGCTCAATGTTCTGAAGTTTCTTTTATATTTTCTTCAGCCTACCACCCCAGCCATAATTGAGAAATGGGGCCGATGCTGTAACTAAACTGTGTTTGCATTTGCTATCTTTGACGTTGAATATAATGGGTACCAGTGAGCTATTTTAACAGTAATAGCATGTTGCTTCAGTCTAATGCGGCCCATACCTGATCTACACACTATCCGAAGTTTCTCCCCAGAATCATTGATCCCTTCAGCCCTAAGAATTATATCTAACTCCTCTTGAAAACATTCAATGTTTTGGCCTCAACTGCTTTCAGTAGCAGAATATTGGACAGGATCATCTCTCTTTGGGTTAAGAAATTTCTCTTCACCTCAGTCCTAAATGGCCTACCCCGTCCTCGGATAAGGAGACCAAAATTGCACACAGTACTCCAGATGTGAACTCACTAATACCCTGAACAATCATAGTAAGACACTTCACTGAACTGGCTCTGAAACAATCAATTTGGCCATGTGTGTTGGTGTCCGTTTGGCTGTCATTTTTCCCATATTACAGCGTGTGCTGGCAAAAGTTCATAACTGCTTCATTGGCATTTATATAAATGACTTAGGGTTTTCAGAGATTGTGAAAGATATCTTGCAAATGCACGAAAGGCCAGTTAAAGCTCTTAGAAACAAAGCAAAATACAAGATAACAATGTGAGGCACATGTTGATGGTAAAAACAGATTTATTCGCCCCCTTGGTCCAAGAACTCCCTACCTACATCCATGACACCACCCACGCCCATCACCTCCTCCAGAACTTCCAATTCCCTGGTCCCCAACACCTCATCTTTACCATGGATGTCCAGTCCCTATACACCTGCATTCCCCATACAGATGGCTTAAAGGCCCTCCAATTCTTCCTGTCCCACAGGCCTGACCAGTTCCCCCTCCACCGACACCCTCATCCACTTAGCCAAACTCGTCCTCACCCTCTACAACTTTTCTTTCAATTCCTCCCACTTCCAACAGACAAAGGGGGTGGCCATGGTCACCTGCATGGGTCCAAGCTATGCCTGCCTCTTTGTAGGTTACGTGGAACAATCCCTCTTCTGTAGCCATGCTGGCCCTAAACCCCACCTCTTCCTCTGATACATTGATGACTGTATCGGCGCCGCCTCATGCTCCCAAGAGGAGCTCGAACAGTTCATCCACTTCACCAACACCTTCAAGCCCAACCTTAAGTTCACCTGGACAATCTCTAACACCCTCTCTCACCTTCCTGGACCTCTCTGTCTCCAATTCAGGCAACCTCCTAGAAACCGATATCCATTTCAAGCCCACCGACTCCCACAGCTACCTGGAATACACCTCCTCCCACCCACCTTCCTGCAAAAATGCCATCCCCTATTCCCAATTCCTTCGCTTCCACCGCAAATGCTCCCAGGATGAGACATTCCACACCCATACATTTCAGATGTCCTCATTTTTCAAGTACTGCAATGAACACCCAACAGTGGTTCAGAACACCCTCAACCGTGTCTCCCGCATTTCCCGCAACTCATCCCTCAAACCCCCTCCCCGGAATAACAATAAAAAAGAATCCGCCTCATCCCCATGTACCACCCCACCAACCTCCGGATCCAATGGATTAACCTCCGACACTTCCGCCATCTGCAATCCGACCCCACCACCAAAGACATTTTTCCATCCCCACCCTTGTCTGCTTTCCGGAGGGACTACTCTCTCCATGACTCCCTTGTCTGCTCCACACTTCCCTCCAACCCCACCACACCCGGCACTTTCCCCTGCAACCGCAGGAAATGCTACACCTGCCCCCACAACTCCTCCCTCACCCCCATCCCAGGCCCCAAGATGACTTTCCATATTAAGCAGATGTTCACCTGCACATCTGCCAATGTGGTATACTGTATACCCTGTACACGGTGTGGCGGCCTCTATATCAGGGAAACCAAGCGGACGCTTGGGGATCGCTTTGCAGAACACCTACGCTCAGTTCGCAATAAACAACTGCACCTCCCAGTTGCAAACCATTTCAACTCCCCCTCCCATTACATTTACGACATGTCCATCATGGGCCTCCTGCAGTGCCAAAATGATGCCACCTGAAGGTTGCAGGAACAGCAACACTTGGGAACCCTGCAGCCCAATGGTATCAATGGTATCAATGTGGACTGCACAAGCTTCAAAATCTCCCCTCCCCCACCGCATCCCAAAACCAGCCCAGCTTGTCCCCGCCTCCCTAACCTGTTCCTCCTCTCACCTATCCCCTCCTCCCACATCAAGCCGCACCTCCATTTCCTACCTACTAACCTCATCCCACCCCCTTGACCTGTCCGTCCTCCCTGGACTGACCCATCCCCTCCCTACCTCCCCACATACACTCACCTTAACTGGCTCCATCCCCGCCTCTTTAACTGGTCTGTCCCCTCTCCACCTATCTTCTCCTCTATCCATCTTCTATCTGCCTCCCCTTCTCTCCCTATTTGTTTCAGAACCCCATTCCCCTCCCCCATTTCTGAAGAAGGGTCTTGGCCCGAAACATCAGCTTTCCTGCTCCTAAGATGCTGCTTGGCCTGCTGTGTTCATCCAGCTCTACAACTTGTTATCTTGGATTCTCCAGCATCTGCAGTTCCTGTTATCTCTTATACTCAGACTTGGTAACACCAAGAATTGAAAAATAATTTAATTTAAGTACACTTATTGTGCTTTAACAAGCAACCACAATAACAGGACTTGGGGCTCCTTATTTGAATAATGTTTTGGTAAGGAATCAGCAAGCATGGTTATTTAGGGTGGGTTGTAAGACATCAGCCCTATACTAATTAAAAACCAAAAGAACTGCGCTGCTGTGAATCAGGAACAAAAACAAAGTTGCTGGAAAAGCTCAGCAGGTCTGACAGCATCTGTGGAGGAGAAAACAGATTTAACGTTTCGGGTCAGAAGAAGGGTCACCAGACCCGAAACGTTAACTCTGTTTTCTTCCGTCACAGATGCTGCCAGACCTGCTGAGCTTTTCCAGCAACTTTGTTTTTATATCAGTCATATCCTAACCTCCATTGCCCTATTATTTCCAAACAGGAAGAAAGAAAGACAAATATAACATTCTGTTTGTTGCGTTCCTTACCCGCTGTCCAAGCATGAGACCATTTTGTCTCTGTGCCACCTTATTTAATTAGCTCCAGTTTATCTCAAGCTGCCCTTGGAATGAGAGTTGCTTCCTGGCTGAGGTTTGAGTTACTGTCTGACATTGAGCAGGTACCTATTTCTAGACTCATGTCCCTTGCCCTCTGAGCAGTCCGCAATAGATCCTGAGCCAAGCAGCCCTCACTGTGCCACATACCAAAGCAATCTATCTGGACAAGTAAACATTTCTGCTTACCGCAGCTCCTTGTCTTGATCCTGGCTCACTTGGAACTGCTGGGTTCTTATTTCGTGGGTAACAGCTGCCTGTTCCTTCATGATGTGTTTAAGGTGTCAGGGCTGTGCAGACGAGTGTAACTTTTATGCTGCAAGAGAAAATATTGAGTCCTCACCAGCGATGATTCTAATTGTCTTCCTTCACTCTATTGCCTGATTCCAACATAATGGTCCCACAGAAATGAAAAGAGCTTTCAATGCTGTGATCAGTCATTTTTTGGTTAGGTATAGAATATGAAGGAGTAGGGAAGTGAAGATGAGCAAATGGATTTGACATCAGCAATGTCATACTTTTGTAGATAGAAACAAAAATTAGGACAACTACCTTTTGCCATTGGTTGATTTTAACCCAAACTAACTACCATCTTGTTATCACTTTCAGGACCATATTCCGTTATCCCAGCCACCAGATCCCTGGTAAATCCGTCAACTCTACACTTTCTAAGTGTCTCAACTCAACCTTTCCAACTTTGCTCAAATTCCTCAACCTACTCCGGAAGCAAGTCATCAAATGCTACACCGCAATGCTATTTCCTGACAAGATTGGATTATTGGCTGTGTCCTTTGTGAAATCTGTTGGGATAGCTAGAAGTTTGTCCAGTTGCTATGATTTGTGCCAAAACCATTATTCTTATCTCCTGGGAACACTATTATAACTGTACTGTGAGTTGCTTTGTTCCCTGGGCCTTGGGTGTCTATACTGCACTCTTAATGGCTGTTCCCTCTCTAACTTCACTGCTACCAGTCTGGATCCATTAAAACTCCAGTTGTTCCTCAACATGGAGTAAGACTGTCACTCCCTGCAATACTGCAAACTCTTCATTTGCTCTCAGATTAGCATCATATCAAATTCATCTCTCTTGGGGCAGTTTCTCTCCTGGGCTTCCTGAACTCTTGATGTTCTCTCATTCACAGGTCTTCAGCTGTAATGCAGCACTGATGTGCATTGCTGTCAGAATCATCTGACCAGTAGGATATCATTGACTGTGAGGACTATGTCTTAAAGCTGTTAATTTTAATTAATAGGAGAACTTCCTCATTAGCTTAGAGGGGTGACAGAAGTTGTCACAGAAGCATAATTTTGGGTCACTTTGTTTAAAATTTCAATGGGTTGTTATACTGCATTGAAGGTGCTACATAAATGCAAGTTGTTGTTGGAATCATGAGAACCTATCACAAAAGGAAATGGTTCAAAATCTGTGGAGGATGATGCTCAATGGGCCAAATGATCTTGAGCCTCCTATTCTTCATCAAGCCCTTGTGCTTCTCACTAGATATCTGTGCTTTCAGGTGCAGACACAATGAGCTACATGACCTCCTTCAGCACTGTAAACATCCTGTGCTTCTGAAGTAATGAATGTTAGTTAATTTTATTAATTGTTTCTACGATTCTAATTGCTTCTTTAGAATTATAGACTGGCACAACCTGGTAGGAGATCATTCAAACCATTATAGGCAAAATGTTATAGTTATTCTCTTACATGGGCATCAGTGACCTGGCAGGTATTTATTGCCAATCCCTAATTGCTCTTGAATTGAATTGAATGAACCACTAGGCTACTAAGATTTAATCACACTATTGTGGATCTGGAGTCACATGAAGGCCCGACTGGGTAAAGATGGCTATTTCCTTTCCTAAAGGGTATGAGTGAGCATTTGAGTATTCATAACCCTCAATCACCAATATTGAGGCCAGCTTTATTTTCTGGAATTACCGAAGAAATTTTACTAATTACCAACTTGGGTTTTCAACTCACACCCCCAGATCCTAGTCACCCTTGATTACTAATCCAGTGACCCTGCCACCATGCGAATCCTTTCAGAATTAATTTGATAACAAAAGTTCAGTGCCTGCAGAGTTAATTGCACGAAGTGACCTCTGGCAATGTTCCTGTAACTGAGATGTAAGTGCAGTAAATAGAGATTAGTTAATGCACGCATCAGATGGAAGACCAATGAGCAACTGTCAATGAACTATGTATATTATTAATGCGTTGTACATTAATTCTACATCTGAAATATCTAAAGGGTACTTCAGTGTGTTTATTTGTTTTTTTTTTATTTATGTCACCCTCTTTGTATATACTCAATCAAGATTCTTATGACCTTAAGAGCTGGACGTTTTATGTTGTGAGCGATGTCAGGCACGTTTTCAAATCTAATCCTGGTCCTAAAGGGAAGCCAAACTGACAATGAAGTTGCACCCTGGCATATCAATAATTCTTTGAATCTAGCGTAATGTGGAGAACGAGTAAGAATATGGGAGTAAATGGATAATTGAGAAGATGGTGATATTGTGGTAACTGAGCATAAGTATAGGGCTAAACCTCTGGGGCCATGAGTTCAAATTCAACCAAAGCAGCTAGTGGAAATTCAATTAAATTCATAAAAATCTAGGGTTTCTGTAATGGTGATAATGAAACTATTATTGTTTGTTGCAACGTCCCATCTGATTCACTAACGTCCTTTCAGGAAGAAAATTTACCATCCTTTCCCTGTCTAGCCCTCTTGTGATTCCAGACCTACACAGCATGGTTTTGGAGAAGTGGTGACATAGTGCTAATGTAGTGACTAGTAATCCAATCACCTAAGACTAATATTCTGGG
Source organism: Stegostoma tigrinum (assembly GCF_030684315.1). Taxonomy (NCBI): domain Eukaryota; kingdom Metazoa; phylum Chordata; class Chondrichthyes; order Orectolobiformes; family Stegostomatidae; genus Stegostoma; species Stegostoma tigrinum. Next base: position 6,211,898 of record NC_081385.1, on the reverse strand, counting down.
GACATGGTTCAAATCCCATCGTAGCAGGTGATGGGATTTGAATTCAATAAAAATCTGGAAATAAGAGTCTAATGATGGCCACGAAACTGTTGTCAATTATCTGAAAATCTCATCTTGTTCAGTATTACCCTTTAGAGAAGGAAATCTGTCATCCCTATTTAGTATAACATATCTGTGAATTCCGACCCACAGCAATATGGTTGACTCTTAACTGCCCACAGGGCAATTAGAGAAAGTCGATAAACACTGCCACAGCCAGTGAAACTCACATTCATGAACAAATAAATGTCTCAACTGGTCTCTGAAATGGCTGTTACAAGTTACTCAGTTCAAGGTTAATTCAAAATCCTCGCTTTGGCAGAGACAGTCTTGTCAAAGAACTAAAAGGGATGAGAGGGACCATTTTTCCAGTATGGAGGAGGCTGTGTTCCAACCGTGTAGCAATTGCATTCGGTCCTATGAGGGTCCCCAAACCTCCTGTGCTGGAAAGTTTTGAAAATTTGCTGCCGTCACAGCTGTATCTCCTAACTGTCCAACTTACTCTCAGTCTCCATCTCTTTGATGGTCACTTGTTCTGGTATCCAAATTTTGTTCTGTTCCAATTTTAAGAGATTGGTTTGGAAGGAATAGGTGGGTATGGTAGCGTCCAGGGGATTGGGCATGTTGGCACCAGCCCTGGGAATGCTGGAAAACACGGAAATCAATCTGATAGACAGTGGCGTTGTAGATTCCAAAAGAGGAGGTGAAGGGAGATGCTGCTCATTAACATCCTCAACTCCTTCATGTAAAGTGACAACTTCAGGAGACTGTTGAAAACTCAATGACTCGGATTTCGTGAACTTTGAAGTCCCCCATGAAAAATGATCGACAAGCTTTCCCTGAGACTATTTAATGTCAACACCCCAGTGCTACAGAGCAAACGGCTGGCCATCCTGCAGCACCTCCGACTGCTGCTAGTAGAGTCCAGGTGGTCATCCAGTCACTAGACTTCACCTGCATCATCGATGCGGATGGACAGTCCAGAGGGGTTGACAGCAAACTGGACACCATGTCCAGATTCCTGATGGAAACAGTTATGGTCGCTAAGCTGAACAACATCTTCAGCATTCACTGCGTAAAAGTAACTTTCCTCACGTTGTCATTGATTCAGTTTCCATATTTTCTGATCCCCTTAAATCTGTGCCCTCTAACCATTCTGTTTAGATCTCTATAGATCTTGGAAACTGTTACCCAATCTCCCTTGAACATTGAGATAACAAAGTGTGAAGCTGGATGAACACAGCAGGCCAAGCAGCATCTTAGGAACACAAAAGCTGACGTTTCAGGCATAGACCTTTCTGATGAAGGGTCTTGGCCCAAAACGTCAGCTTTTGTGCTCCTAAGATGCTGCTTGGCCTGCTGTGTTCATCCAGCTTCACACTTTGTTATCTCGGACTCTCCAGCATCTGCAGTTCTCATTATCTCCTTTGAACATCCTGCAAAGAGAATGACCTTAGCTCTCCAATTTATGCAGTAATTGAAATGCCTTATTCTTAGAATTGTTCCTGTGAATTGTTTCAGCAGCTTCTTTAAATCCTACACATTTTCTCAAAAGTATAGCACACACAGTTAAGACTTAACCATGGTTTTGCAAAGGTTCGCAATAAGTTTCCTGCTTCCAGGGTCTATGCCTCCACAGGGCGTTACTGAATTGTGAACAGGTTCCAATCTCGAGTCTATTCGCAAATCAATTTGTCCATAACTCGAAACACAATGCAGGACAATATTAATGAGCCATTCATAAGTACAGAAAATGCTTGGACCTTTAAAATTACAACCCTATACGGGTTGTGTCTGTAAGCATGATTTGAATATTCAGATATTCATAAATTGGGGACCTCATATGCATTTATGGGGATTGTTTTGGCTCAGTTGGCTGGATAGCTGGTTTGTGATGTGGAGTGATTCATACAGTTTGGGGTTCAATTCCCACACCAGCTAAGGTTACCATGAAGTCCTCTCCTTCTCATTCTCTCCTCTTACCTAAAATGTGCTGCCCCTCAGGTTAAATTACCACCAGTTGCCTGTCTGTAACTGAAGAGCAGCTCTATGGTCTGGTAAAACTATGAAGACTTTACCTTTGTTTTATATAAAGCACAGGGTCCTTAATGTCCTGTAACCACTTTCTCAACTTGTCCTGATGCCTTCAATGGTTCAGACACACATATGGCCCAAGACACCCTATTTCCGCATATTTTCCTTTACATTTGGTCTCCTCCTTATTCCTACTCAATTTATAGTTGCACACTTCCCTGTCGTGTGTTTGTCAGTCTGTTCTACCAGCCTATGTATATCCTCTTGCAGTCCATCACTGTCTTCCTCACATTTCACAATACTTCCAAGTTCTGTGTCATTTACAAATTCTCATAATGCCCTACACACCTCACTCCCCATCATTAATATAGATCATGAGAAGCTGTGTGCATGAGCTGGCATTTGGGGAGCTCACGGTAAACTGAAAACAACCATTCACCTCTACTCTCTATTTCCTGCCCATCAGAATGACAGAATTGTTACAGTTCAAAAGGATGCCATTCAGCCCATTGTGTCAATACTGTTCTATTATCTAGTGCTAATTTCCTGCCTTTTCTCCATATCCTGAACACCATTTCTATCTAATTTATCCAATACCCTCTTGAATGACTTAATTGAACCTACTTCCACCATTCCACTCAACCAACTTTGCATCCGTTCTGTTGTTGTCCCTGTTTTTAAATTAGGTTTCAGCTTTAAAATCATAGAATCCCTACAGTATGGAAACAGGCCATTTGGCCCAACAAGTCCACACTGACCCTCTGAAGAGCATTCCACCTCGACCCATTCCCCTAACCCTGTACTTCCCATGTCTAACTCACCTAACCTAAACATGCCTGGGCACTATGGGCAATTTAGCATAGCCAATCCACCTCGCCTGCACATTTTTAAACTTTGCTGAGAAGCCTGCTATTTAGTACTTTGAATATCTATAAACATCACATCTATTGCACTATCTTTATCATCCCTCTCAATTACCACATGAAAACCTCTCAACATGTTAACCCAACATAATTAATTCCCCTCACAAATCCATGCTGACCTTCTTTAATTAATATGCACACTTCCAACTTATGGTTACTTTTGTCCTGAGTTACTAGTATCATTTTTGTAAGCTTCCCTACCACTGAGGTTAAAGTGAAGGGGGTGCTGGACAAATATACACTTGTGTAGTGCACCCTCTCTACGTCAAGTTTGACGGAAACACAAATCTCAGTTTTTTTAACCTTTTTTGTTCAGTGCATTGTATCACTTGCATAAAAACATTGACAATAATGCAAAATGAATAATCCCAAGCGGAACAGATCACGAGCTCCATCCCATATTCAGAAAATGACTAAAATACTTATCTTTGCCATTCTGAAAACAATAGTAACTTGTGAAGTGGGATGTAAGTAATGAAAGTATCAATTAATTTAAACTCAACAACCTGTGTACTTTCAATAAAAAGTCAAGCAAGAGAGGATTTTGTGTTGGGGCCCTCTTGTGGTGCAGTGGTAATGCCTGTCCTCCTGAGCCAGGAGGTTCAAATTTAGGTCCCAATAGCTCAAATGATGTGTCACAGCATCTCTGAACAGACTGATTAGAAAAATAGATTAAGTTTTTAAAATTGGGTATGAGACTAACATTTTATTTGAAAAGGGGCTTTGTGGTGCAGCAGCAGTGTCCCTACCCCTGGGCCAGGTGATCTGGGTTCAAGTCTGAATGTAGTTCATAGTGTATCTAAGCAGGTTGGTTCAAATAATAACAGCCAACACAAGAATTTCATGTGACTGCTATGTTGACATTTTTAAATGCAACCTGTTATGACACGCCTCTGGAAGAATCAGGACTTAAACCTAGGTCTTTTGACACAGAAGTAGGGACACTGTCACTGCACCATAAGATCTTAATTGGTGATACCTTTGCTCCTGGATGGTCCTAAACTACCAGCACTTTAGTTTACAGGCAAACACACTGACCAACTGCATCACAGAGACTGGGATCAACTGCTAATAGTCACCTCAGTTACATCAAATCCTCATCACTTGAAGGAAATAGAGGAAAGGACTTCTCACAGTTAACAAAAAAACATGGATACCACTCCTATGTAACTCGCCTGGGTACTGCGAAGTAAAAGATGAAGTCTGGACTGACATTGTGAGCACTGGGTCCACAGCAGACGATGTAGAATGAGTCTGTTACCTCATTGGTGCAACATAGGGAGGTGATGGCCTGGCGGTATTAATAGCAGACTCTTTATCCAGCGACCCAGGTTTGAATCCCACCATGGCAGATGGTGAAGTTTGAATTCAATTATTTTTTAGAAAATCTGGAATTAAGATTTTGATGATGACCATGACATCATTGTTGGGGGAAAAAAAGCTCATGTAGCTCACTAATGTCCTTTAGTGAAAGAAACTGCTGGTCTCGTGTACATGTGACTGCACTCCCTCAAACAATATAGTTGACTCTTTTCAAATTGAATGTCTACATGAATACGTTGACTGTCGGCTGAGAGTCCTGCTCAAACAGCCACAACAACTAGCATTTATGTTGAATGTTTAATCTGTCAAAGGAGCCTCACAGTAGCATTGCCAGACAAGATTTAAGAGCAAGGTGCATGATGAGATATTAGGACAAGTGACTTAAAGCTTGGCCAATGAGATTAGTTTTCAGGAACACATTAAAGGAGAAAAGAGAAGCAGAAAAGTTTAGGAAAGGAATTCTGGAATTAAGGCCCTGGTTAGCTGAAGGTATAGTCACATTTCGTACAAAAAAAAGGGGAATGTGCAAGAGGCGAGGACCAGAGAAGTATATGAAGGGTTGTGAGCCTGGAGGCGATCACAGAGATAGGGAGGTATTATAACCAGGTAAAGATGGTTTTTTTGACCCATTTAGCCAGTCACAACTAATGTTTTTATTTCTTTACATCATGCAGTTACATCACACCTCAATCAAAATCCAGAGTTAGTCAAAATTAAGGACCCAATTATTGGGATTTATTGTGTGAAGGAATGATTCATTTAGCACCTACTAAATGTGCGAAACAACCACAACATCAAACAAAGACACAAACACGGTATAAGTTGTTTTAAAAGGGGAAAGATCTAATAGGTGGCAAGTAAAGAATATGCAGCTTTAAAAGTTCTTAAAGAATCCTGGAATTTTTATAGTTGAGCCAGATATCACAGCTGTTTAGAAGATGTCTTGTATCTTCATCAGTATTAAAATTTGTGGAATCTTGAATTCTTGATGAATGGAGGTTTCTTTGTTTTGTTTCATCACTGGTGCTAGCTTTCGAAATGAGGAGACGGCAATGGGGGTGGAGAAACTCATAGAGTCATAGCACAGAAACAAACCCTTCAGTCCGATTTGTCCAAGCCAACCAAGTTTTCCAAACTAAACAAGTCCCATTTGCCAAGATAACAAAGTGTGGAGCTGGATGAACACAGCAGGCCAAGAAGCATCTTAGGAGCATAAAAGCTGATGTTTCAGGCCTAGACCCTTGTTCGCTTTACCAAAATGCAACACCTCGCATTCATACAAATTAAACTCCATCTGTCACTCCTCAACCCATTCATGTTCTTTCTTTCACTTGCCCAAAGCTGTTTCCCAGAAGTGTAGTTCACTTGTGTATTTCCCTGTCAGGCAGCAGGGTGTTTTTTTTCTCAAGCTGGATGATGAGCAGGTGGCTTTTTTGATCACAGCATGTGAAACTTGCAGAGCAGTCAAAACCAGAGATATGGTTTCTTCATGCCTGACTGAGTTTGAATACGTTTTGATAAAATATTAATTTTGGTGCAGTCTCTCTGTCTTCATCCTGCATTGGTTTCAGCTTGGCTCAAACTGGTCAGATGACTACAGCCACCATGCAAAGTCTATGCTGTTGGCGATGTGGAGGATGGTTACCAGACAATAAAGGTGAGGGACAGAACAGATCCTTATGCACCATGAGTTTATAAAAGAGTTGGGAAATTTACCAGTAGTACAAATTTAAAAGATTTGTATCTAAATGCATAAAGCATTCAAAACAAAATTAATGTGTTAATGGCACAGATTGAAACAAACAGTTATGATTTCGTAGCGATTACTGAGACACGGTTACAAGGTCTGGGAATTGAATACACGAGGGTGCACGACATTTCGGAGGGATAGACTGAAAGGAAAAGCGGGTGGTGTAGCTTTGCTGGTGAAGGAAGGGATCAGTGCTGTAATGAGAAATGACATAAGCACGGGAGATCAAAATGTGAAAGTGCACAGTAAGGCAGCATCTGCAGGAAAGGAATAGACAACATTTCAGATATTACAGTCAGGAACATTGACTGCTCCTTTCCTCCAGATGCTGCCTGCCTTGCTGTTTTCCAGCCTCCTGTTTGTCTACCTAGATTCTAGCATCTGTAGATTCTTTTGTCTGTAAGCTGTGGAATCAGTTTGGGTAGAAATAAGAAACAGCAAAGGGGTGAAGTACTCGTTGGGAATAATCTATAGGTTCCCCAAACAGTAGTTCTGCGGAGGGGCACAGTATAAACCAGGAAATATTAGAGGCTTGCAAGAAAGGTATGGCAATAAGCATTGGTGACTTTAACATGCACACAGAGTGAAAGAATTAAATTGGCAAGGGTAGCTGGAGACAGAGTTCATTGAGTGTATTAGAGATTGTTTCTTGGAGCAGTATGTGGTGGAACAGGGAGCAGGCTACTCTGGATTTATTATTGTTTAATGAAGAGGGATTAATTGATGACATCATAGTTAAGGATCCTCTAGGGATTATTCCAACAGGAATTCAAACTTCAGTTTGGAGATGAGAAAGTGCAGTCCCAAAGAGGTGTTCTGGAATTAAACAAAGGAAATTACAGAGGCACGAGAACAGATTTGGCCGAGTAGATTGGGGAGGAAAGCTAAAAGGTAAGATGGCAAATGAGCAGTGGCAGTTATTTAAGGACCTACCCAATTCCTCACAACTAAACTATATCCCAGTGAGGAAGAAAGATGGTAAGGGAGCGAAAAACAATCCATGGCTAAACAAGGAGGTCAAGGGTAATATAAAGTCAAAAACTCAGGGATACCATACTGCAATGGCCAGTGGCAGGCTGGAGGATTTGGGAAACTTCCAAACATAAATAAAGGGATACTAAAAAATTATTAAAAAGAACTATGGTAAATTATAAAAGAAAACTAGTGCAAAATATCAAAAGGATGATAAAAGCTTCTACAGGTATTTAAAAGCAAAGAGAGTTGGTAAGGTGAATGTTGGTCTCTTGGAGGATGAAACTGAAGAGTCAATAGTAGGGAACGCTGAAATCGCAGAGAAACTAAATCAATACTTTACCTCAGTTTTCATGGTGGAGGACAATAGTACCATTCCCACTGGAACAGGCAAGTCAGAGACAATAGAAAGGCTACAACTTAGAACAACCAACATCAATAATGAAAAGGTACTTGGCAAACTGTTAGGATTAGACATTCAGAAAGTCAAAACACTATCCACCAGAATCAGCATGGTTTCATGAAGGGCAAATCGTGTTTGACTAATTTGCTAGAGCTCTTCAAAGATGTAACAAGTGGATAAATGCGATCCTGTCGATGGAATATTTGTGAATTCCGGAAGGCTTTTGGTAAAGTGCTGCACAAAAGGTTAATTCACAAGGTTGGATCACATGGGATTGGGATAATTTATTAGCTTGGAGAGGTGACTGGCTGACGGACAGAAGACAGAGATTTGGGATAAATGGGTTTCTTTTCTGGATGGTATTAAGTAACTAGTGGGGTGCCACGGGGTTTGGTCCTTTGACTCCAGCTATTTACAATCTATATTAATGACTTGGATACAGGGATAGAAGGCTCTCTGGTCAACTTTGCGGACAACACAAAAATAGGCACAACAGTAAATAGCAATGAGGAAATAAGAACCTTACAAATGGATATAGATTGGTTACGAGAGTGGGCCAAAATGTGGCAGATGGAATTTAATGTGGATAAGTGTGAAGTCATGCATTTTGGTCAGAAAAAATGGGAAAATGACTTATTATCTACAGGGAGCTCCAGTGTAGAGTATCCTCATTCCTGAGACATAGAAAACTAGCATGCAGGTACATCTGATAATAAAGAAAGCAAATGGAATGTTGGCTTTTATAGCAAAAGGAATAGAACAGGAACATGAGGAAGTCTTGTTGTAACTATACAAGGCATTGGTGAGACTGCACCTGGAGTGCCCACGCAGAGTTTTTGTTTCCCTATTTGAGGAAAGATGTAGTGGCATCGGAGGCAGGTTCAGAGGAGGTTCTTTAGATTGATCCCAGAGATGAGGGGCTTGTTGTATGAAGAGAGATTGAACAGTTTAGGCCTATAGTGTCTCGAATTTAGATGAATGAGCGGCGATCAAATTGAGGTATTCAAGACGTTGAAAGGTATGGATAACATAGACATGGAGCAGATGCTTCCTCTAGTGGGGCATTCTAAAATGATGAATCATAGTTTAAAGATAAGGGGTAGCAAATTTAAAACAGTTGAGGAGAAACTACTTCTCCCAAAGTGTTGTGAATCTATGGAATTTGCTATCCCAAAGTGCCGCGGATGCTGGGACAGTGAGCAAACTTAAGGAAGAGTTAGACAGATTTTTAATTGGCAATGGGCTGAAGGTTTATGGGGAGAAGGCAGGAAAATGGGGGTGAGGAGCATACCAGCCATGATAGAATGGCGGAGGAGACTTCAATGGGCTGAATGACCTAATTCTGCTTCTAGATCTTATTAACTTATGAACTTGTGTTTATTCCTTTGTAAAATAATTTTCTTTAATGAAGTCTCAGCTTTTAAAATCAGATGATGGAAAGTGAAAATTGACAGTATGTATACTAATTGTGACAGAGATATTTGGAAAGAAAGATGTGTATTGCAAAATCAGAATGTGCCCCATCTTTAACACATTAAGTTACTTTCAATTAAATCAGGTGCTGTTGATTAGGTTTATTTATTTTTTAAGTTAGTATTAACCAAATTACGTAGGGCTGGTTAATTTTACAGGACCAAGCTCTCAGCTATCAGAGCTAGCATTATAATCTCTGAGTTGGCATGTTGTGGGTTCAGTTCCCATGGTGAAACCTATCACATCATCTAAGCTGAAATCCCAGGACGGTATCAAGAGAGTGCTACATTGTCTTTTAGATGTGATGTTAAACAGAGATCATATATGCTCTAGCTGGTGGATTTAAAAGAATGCATTCCACTTACAAGAATAGGAATGCCTCCTGGGCTAGTATTAATCCCCAACCAACATCATAGACAATTGAGCTGATCATTCCTGATGTTTGTGTAACCTCTGACACACTTCATACAGCACAGATAATAGATTGCTTTTCTCAATCTGACCAAATCAGCACCATGGAAAGAGATGAACTGCTGTCACAGGATAGTCTCAGGACATAACACCCATTGAGAATCCTGGAATGTGACATCCCTTTTAAATCATAGTTCAGCCTAGCTATACTTCAAAGCACAAAAGTGAAATTAATTTCCAGCGAGTGACAGGTGCAGCTGCACACTGGCACTGACCTTTATAATCTTACACACAAGCCTGGCAAATCTGTCTTCATATGGCGCCAACACCATCCCTTTTCGACTGGTCCACTCTCAAATATTTCATTAGCATTCATTTCACCTCTTCTCCTATTGATCTGGTTTTCATAGGGCACTGTAATATATGCTCTCACGTCACTCTACACACTATATGACTGCTTGTGGATCATAATGTTTAAAATGGAGCCTCTACACATCAACTAACATTGAATTTCAGCCTGGCTTTGTGACAACGTTCTATTGAGCTGGAAATAGGTTAATTTGCACAACATTTGGCTAGTATGTATTTAGAGCGCTGGAATGTTCATTTATCTTTGGACATGTCTTAATTGGCACCAAATTCCATTCTACTATTACCTCTCTGCCCATTGACCTAAATTATCTCCCAGTCAAGCAATGTCATGATTTTAAAATTCTCATCCTTGCTTTCAAATACCTTCATGGTCACACAGTCTCCCCCGTGTCTGTAATCGTATCTGGCTCCACAACCTCCAAGTTGTCTGCACTCCTCTATGTTTGTCCTAATGAGCTTCACTGATTTTAATTCTTTTTTCCTATTCATTTATGGAATGTGGGTGTTGCTGGCTGGCCAGCATTTCTTGCCCATCCCGAGTTGCCCTTGACAAGGTGGTGGTGAGCTGCCTTCTTGTTCCAACATCGGTGGCCATTCCTTTAATTCTCTCGATTCCAAGCTCTAGACTATCCCCCTACACCTCTAGAACATAGAATGTAGAACAGTGCAGCACAGTACAGGCCCTTCAGCCCTTGATGTTGTGCTGACCTATTATCCTACTCTAAGATCAAACTACCTGCAAGCCCTACATTTTACTATCCTCCATGTCCCTCTCCAAAATTGGCTTAAATCTCCCTAATGTATCTGACTCCACCATCAACACTGGCAGCGCAGTCCATGCACCCACCACTCTGTGTAAAGAACCTACTTTTGACATCTCCCCTATACCTTCCTCCAATCACCTTAAAATTATGCCTCTTCATGATAGTCAATTCCACCCTGGGGAAAAGTCTCTACACTATCTATGCTTCTCATCATCTTGTACACCTCTATCAAGTCACATCTCATTCTTCTTCGTTCCAATGAGAAAAGCCCTAGCTCCCTCATCTTTCCTCATGAGACCTGCCCTTCTGGCAGCATCCTGGTAAATCTCCTCTGCACCCTCTCTAAAGCTTCCTCATCCTGCCTATGATGAGGCAACCAGAACTGAACACAATTTTCCAAGTGCGGTCTAACCAGCATTTTATAGAGCTGCAGCATAATCTCGAGGCTCTTAAATTTAATCTCCCTGCCAAAGAAAGGCAACATGCCATATTCCTTCTTAACAACCCACATGATTGGCATTGCAAAATAGCCAACTGAGCTAACTGAGCCCAAGTTAGGTATTAAGTTGGCTATTTTGCAATGCCAATCATGTGGATTCAGATCCTGCAGCAGCTGAGGTTGAAGGACTTCCCTCCTCAACTTTTTGCCTGAGGTAAGAGGGTCCTTCAGTTAAACCATCACCAGTCAGCACTCTCTAATGACAGAACAGGGCTATGGTGAATTCATCTTTAAACACCTTGACCAAGTCTTTGCTCATCTGAGCCAATATCTTCTTATATGACTTAGAAACAATATAAAACGAAGTATAACACTGTGAAGTCAAGGGAAGTTTTATTTTTAATAAAATGGCTGTTGTTGCTAACTCCAGCATCAGTGTGCCATCAGATTGATGTATTGAGGTCAGGTATTACAGAGGTGGTGTAGTATTCTATCGCTAAGACTGCTGTGCGATTCAATAAGATCATGGCTGATCTTGGAAATGGCTGGGATGTCTCTGGGAAGGGGAGGCAGGTTGCAGACTGGAGATGACAGTACAGGGGAATTAGTGGTAGAGCTGAGAAGGAGGTCGAAGGAAGTGGAGAGGAGGCTCAGGGTGTGACTGAGAAAGGGTGGTCTTCTCAAAAAGATATCTCTGCTCCCCAAAGAAAATAGAAATGAGTATTTTTTAAAGGTTCACTCATGGTGTTTACTCTCACCTGGTATCCCACCCCACCCAGTCAGAAGGAGGTTTAACTCAATGAGACACCCATCACTGCTCCCCTAGCTCAGCGCTCTGACTAATGTTGTGGCCATCACCCCTGCTGAGTTGTTTATTTGAAGGAGGGCCCAGTCTCTACACTGTGGTTTTGTTTCCCTAAGATATAGGAGCAGATGTAGGCCATTCAGCCCATTGAGTTGGTCTGTCATTAAATCATGGCTGATATGTTTCTCAGTCCCATTCTCCTGCTTCCTCCCCATATCCCTTGATTCCCTTCATCATCAACAGCCTACCTATCTCTGTCTTAAAGTTACTTGGGCTCCAGAGCCCCCTGAAGCAATGAGTTCCACAGTCACCCTGAAGAACAGGTTAACAATTGGGATGCAAAGCTTGGACTGAATTTTCAAGAGGGAATGTCAAGTGACAATCACAACAAATACGCACACAGCACCTTTAACCTGAAATGTGTCAAGATACTTGACATAAGCATTGTTGAAGTACATCTGACTGAGCCAGTCAAAGAGTGCAGGTGACCAAAATATTGGTTTTAGAAGTATCTCAAAGGAGAAAATTGATGTCCAGAGGCAGAGGGGTTTAGGGAGGGAGTGCCAAACCTTGGGGCCTGGGTGACAGAATGTACCCACACCAGTTGTGGAGTGACTGTCATTGGGAATGTGCTGGAGGCCAGAACTGGAGGAGTGCAGATAGGAGGGCATCCTGTGGGGGAGGTTAGGAGAGACAGGGAGGCGAGAAGCCAGGAAGGGGATTGGACAAAGTAGGTGCAGATGCCTACTTTGACTGCACCCCACCGCCAGTTTGGTGCCCAGACGATGGGGATGGGATTGGGTGAAGCTGTAGCACCAGTGATTGAAACTGACTGGGCTTGTGTGCCAAATGGAGGCTGTGGAATCTGAACCCAATAGGAACCTGGTTCCTTCCAAGGCAGCAGAGAAGCTGGAAGGTGCGCAGCTGTATCCCAGCTCCCTACCTTGTGGCATGTTCCCGGAATTGACAAGCTGAGCTACCGGAACTGTTCATTTAATAGAGCTTTCTATTTTAGCGGCGAGTTCAGGGAGTCGCTGGAGGGTGTAATGTGATCCCATCAAAGTCAGAATGGTCCAAGAATGAGCATTCCCAAGGTGTCCTGAAACCTATTGATCACTGCAATAGTATTCCAAATCAACCTGCAAAACCTTCAGTTTCTCTGAACACCTTCAATCTTAAAGTTAAACAGTCAGGAGACCAAGTTCAGAAAGTTGTTAAACTTTGATAAATAATTGGGGGGGAAGAACGATTTTCAATGGTCTGGGACCATCAACGTTTCCAAAGTTATTGATGGTAAGGTTTATTTCGGTAATAAATCGCCGTGTCTTTGCAGACTGGTGTTTTGCTTGGTCCCTCTTGGGTGATGACGAAAGCAGTTTTGTGACTGCAATGCAGAATTTGCAGTGAACGGAATGATAAGGGATTTCTCGCTGCTGTCCCGGCTCCAGGAGCAGGTTTACGCAGTGTATATGTAGGAGTGTGTGTGTGTGTGTGTGTGTGGAGACAGAACAAGTGGGAGGTTACCGTACACCAAACACAGACGCAGTTCCTCCCCTTTCTCTCTCTCTGTCTGTCTGAGACCCAGTCCCTGGGAAGCGCAGATCCTCACTGAACGTCCACACAGTGAATGAGAACTGTTGTTTCCGCACCCCGTCTCTCTGTCTTTCTCTCTGTAGTTAACAACAGACCTTTCAAAGCAGCGCTCCCCCACTGCCTCCTGCCCCTTCAGTTCCTCAACATCCCGCGATTCTCAGCCGCAGGTATTGATTGAACTCTTCTAGAATGAGGGCTCAGAAAGTGCCCTTGGACTTCGGTGGAGTGGAAGCAAGGAGAACCTCCCCTTGTAGACTTTTAGCGGCCATTCTAATCGGTAAGAACAGGGACCTCAAGCTAGTCAGAATTGCGGTGACTGTGAACTTTTTAAAACATGATTTACTAATCAGTGAGTGCATTTCATTGATTCCTCTCCATCCGCAGAGAACAGGCTTCGCATAAATATTAATATTGCGGGCTTTCTTTCTATTGCTTGCTGTTTTTTTTTCCTTTCATATAAGTGGTTTTCTCGCTTCCCCCATTTCTAACAGATTGTGGGTTTGCTCCCTGGTCTGGTTATTGATCGAAAGGACGATCTGGACTGATTGGTGCAAACAAATGCATATGTTGTTGTAAGTTTTATTGAACTGAAATGCAGATGACTGCTGTGCTGATAGGGATTGGATCTGAGAGCTGGCTGCTCGCTGGGAGCTGTGAGTGAAGTGCTAATATATGTTTACTTGGAGTTGAGTAACTCCCTCCAGACTCAGAGGCCGTCCTGCACCAACTCCGAAAATAACCCGATATCCGCATTTCCCTGATCACACGCTGCTGTTCCGACCCTATCTCCCTAAGCTCTGATCGCCAACAGCGACCGGGCAAATACTCCTGGCATTACAGATGTTGTTTTTGGGTTTCTGGGGCCATTGGGAGTCTTAAATCCAAAAACTGTGACTCAGATCGAGATTCAAATTGAAACATTACTCCCGGCTTCAGAATTGAGACTGGAATTTTGACCATTGTAACCCCTCGGCATGATCCAGTTGGGTAAACATTCAGATAAGAGGATAATTTTTTTAAAAATTCCTGTCAAGATTTAGATTAAGAAGTTCACACCTCAATTGTCTGGGTGTTCTTGTGCATGAATCCCCAAAAAAAATTGGTTCGCAGGTGCACCAGATAATTAAGAAGGCAGTTGGAATATTGTCCTTCATGGTAGAGGGATGTGGAGTTGAAAAAACAGGGATGTTACGTTGCATTTGTATAGGGTGCTGGTGAGGCCACACTGAGAGTACTGTGTCCAGTTTTGGTCTCCTTATTTGAGAAAGGATATACTGGCACTGCAGGGGGTGCAGAGGAGGTTCACTCCATTGATATGAGAGTTGAGAGGTTTGGCCTACAGGGAGAGAATGGGGAGACTGATACTAAACTTATTTGAATTTAGAAGAATGAGGGAGGTAGAAACATATAAAATTATGAAGGGAAGAGATAAGACAGCAGGTGGGAGGTCATTTCCACTAGCAGGTGAAACTAGGACTAGGGGACACAGCCTCAAAATAAGGGGGAGCAGAGTTAAGACTGAGTTAAGGAGGAACTTCTTCACCCAAAGGATTGTGAATCTGTGGAATTCCTTGACGATGAAGAAATTGAGGCTTCCTCACTGAATGTTTTTAAGGCAAGGATAGTTAGATTTTTGAACAGTAAAGGAATTAAGGGTTATGGTGTGTCAGTGGGTAAGTGGAGCTGAGTCTCAAAAAGATCAACCATGAACTTATTAAATGACAGGGCAGGCTCGAAGGGCCGGATGGCCTACTCATGCTCCTAGTTCTTATGTTCTTATGTAATTCTTTATCAGTTTGTAGCTACTGTTCATGCATCTAGTGGCATTTTGGATATAACTCCCTTTCCATCAAATGATGAGGAAGGATGTAAAAACTATTTTTTTGTGACATTTGCCTTGAAAATGGAAGAGAGTGTCAGGGCTAATGTGCCAAATGGAACAACTTTACATAATGTCCAGTTTCTTATCGTCTCGCTATGACCCATTAGTGGGATCAAGTCAAGCTAAGGGCATGGGCTGGTGAACAGGACAACCAAATGATGGATAAAGTTTAACAGAAAAGTGTGAAGTAACTCATTTTAGTATGAAAAATGCAGAGAGGCAATATAAACCAAAGAGATACTACTAAAAGGGCTACAGGAATAGAGATACCTTGATGTATATATACATAACTCATTGACAGTGGCAGAAAATTGGGAACATTGGCTGGACCTCGACTCAAATATTGCATCCTGTTCTGGGTGCCACACTGTAGGATGAATGTGAAGGTATGGGACACGGTGCAGAAAAGATTCACAAGAAGGGTTTCAGATATGAAGAACTTCAGCTTTGTTGGTTTATTGGAGAAGTTGGGTCTGTTTTCCTTGGAGCTGAGGAGGAGGAAAGGAGATTTTATAGAGACACCCTGAATCATGACAATTCCAGTCAGAGAAGATGGAGAAAAACTGTTCCCATCAGTGAAATTGTCAAGAACCAAAGGGCTCAGATTTAAGGTAATTGGTAACAGGATCAATGGAGACTTGAGGAGAAATGTTTTTTACACAATGAGTAGTTAGAGTATGGAATTTGTGGCCTGAGTGTGCAATAGAGGCAGTTTCAATTGAGACTTTCAAGAGGGCATTAGATTTTTACCTATGGGCAGGGATATAGGGAGAAGGGGAGGATTAAATTGCTCCTTGAGAGGGCCAGCGCAGATGGATCCCAATGGCTTCTTTTCATTGTGTAACCATTCTGTGAATAGGTTCTTTGTATAGCACACCATTTTTTGAGGGGTCGTGACTAATTTGTCATGACAGGCTTTTCAGATACCCAAGACTTGAAGGTCTAGAGTAGATGAGGAGTGTTCAATCTGAACTGTGGTTGTGAATTACCCTTTGTCCTAGTGGCCCACTTCTTGAAATTCAGAAAACTCAGTCTGATTAATACTTAAACTGCTTATTTGTTGGTTATACGATTCCCAACCCTGCCATGGCTTGTCCACTTCTCCACTTCTTCAAATCTGACCTGTGCAGCACCCAGTTTTTATCGCCTCACAGTTGATGGTAGTACTTTTGCAGTATGGATCCGATGCACTGAAAGCTCATCCCTGACCTTCTGCATTTATCTAACTTTCCTCAAGGTGCACCTTACAGCCCAGCTCTTTAACCATTTCCTCGTGGCTCAGTGTCAAACTTCGGCTGATTATTGTAGTGTGTCAGATCATTTGGTTACCTTAGAAGGGCTGTATTAAGTTCCAGTTTAATCTGTTTGAATTTTGTGAGACTTGAGGTTTGGAGAATGTTATTGCTGCACTTAACGATGAATCTTAAACTATTAGAATCCATTAGAATCAGCAAGAAAAATAGGGATGTGAACTTGCTATCCTGACATTTAATGTTTCAAGGTTATGTGAGCACGTACTGATAAAATACTTGGACAGAACTGCAATACAGTGGTAATGTCTCTGATATTCCGCTATCCATATGAAGGTAAGGCCAGAGGTCCTACTGTGAGCCATTTCCCGAACTCTGCATAAACATGTCCAGTGATAGCAGTGAGTCTTTAGTGATTTTAGCTATCAGAAAAAAAATTGAGAGAAGCTTGGGAAGGGAAAAAATATTTGCAGGGCCTGTGGGAAAAGGATAGAATCATAGAATTTTACAGTAGAGAAGCAAACCATTTGTCTCTTTGTGTCTGTACCAGCTCCAAAAGAGTTACCAAGCTAGTTCCACTCTCCAGACCTCTAAATTCATTATTGTTAAATATATACTCTGCTTTGTTTTAAAGCCTTGCATGGAATCCATGTCCACCTCTTTCCCAGGCAGTGCATTCCAAAATCCTAACAACTCTCTGAGTAAAGAAGTTTCTCCTCAACTTACTGTTAGCTTTCTTGCTGGCGATCTTGAAATTGTGGCACCCAGTTACTGACATAGCAGTTTGTGGAAACACAATGTCCTTCTTTATGTCAAAATTAGTCATGCTTTTGAACACTTCAATGAAGTTACCCCTTCATCTTCTCTGCTCCAAGGAGAATAATCCCAATTTCTCTAATCTTTCCTTATATCCTTCATTCCTAGTAAATCTCCTTTGAACTCTCTCTGGGGCTTTAACATCCTTCCTTACATAAGAACTAAACACACCACTGCAAATGTGGTCTGACCAATGATTTGTCGAGGTCTGGATTGGGTTGTGGGGGTAATAGCGCTGTGAATGAGCATGATGGTTTGAATGGCCCCGTCTTTGTAAGGCTGTATGATGTGCTAGTGGAAGGGGAAAGGGCTGGGGTGGGTGGAAGTCACACCCAACAGTTCATGTGAATGTTGTTTCAGCAGAAGTCACTGGACACTGATCAGGAACAGAGATCTGCTTTAGATTTTGTTTTTGTCCCTATTTAGTCTGGGACACTGAGGCTAATTTGAGCATCCAGCTGAGATTAAATAACAGTGTAGAGTAGGCAGGCATTGCATCTGGTGCTCTGGGGGTCTGTGTGACTTATTCTCTCCTGATAATGGTGCATCCATCCAGTGATCGAACCTTGGTAATGTCCCTTTAAGAGTGTTTAATAGAATATTAAATCGTGTTGAGGCAATGCAGAGAAAGTGCCAGCATAGGAAGCCAGGTAGGAAAAGCAAGACATGTCGCTGTCTGGGCACAGGTTTGACGAGGTGGTGCAGCTCAAAGGTTCGATATTATTTTGATATGAATGATTAGGGTTTTTTGGACATCGACTCCTTCAAAATATGCTTTTGAACAATTCCAACTGCAAAGGAGAAAACCTTAACTATCAGTGCAGCTATGGCTGGATCCCATTCAACTCTGACCTGAATTGATATGATGGGAGCATTGAATTGCGGCTTTAACTGAGCAAGGTGTGTAGTGGAGCAGTTTCAGTTGGTAGATTTTCTGGAACACGTTTGAATAATGGTGTTTTCTTATGATTGATAGAAAGAACAGCTCACTCCATACACGCACTACCCTCTGTGTGAAGAAGTTACCCCTCCGGTCCTTTTTATTTCTTTCCCCTCTCGCCCTAAATCTAATCCTCAAGTGTTGGACTCCCTGACACTTGGAAAAAAATGTTTGGCTATTCACCCCCTCCATGCCCCTCATGATTTTATAAACCTTTGTAAGATCACCCCTCAGCCTCCGATGCTCCAGGGAAAATAGCCCCAGCCTATTCTGCCTCTCCCTGTAGATCAAACGCTCCAACCCTGGCAACATCCTTGTAAATCTTTTCTGCACCCTCCCAAATTTAACAACATCCTTCCTATAGAAGGGTGACCAGAACTGATCGCATACACAGCACCTGTTGTGAATTCAGGACATCCAAAAAAATTTGCAACCAGTGAAATATTTTTGAAGTGGAATTACTGTTATTATAGTGAAATGCAGCAGCCAATTTGTGCACAGCAAGCTCCCACAAGCAATAACATGATAACAACCAGATGGTCCCTTTCAGTGATGGTGGTTGAAATGTAAGCATTGGCCAGAGCACTGGGAGCTTTATTCTTCTGTGAAATGCTGCCACAGGATGCTTTGCAAGGCAGACGGACTCTCAGTTGACAGGTCATTTCTCTGACAGAGCAATACTCCAACAGCGCTACATTATCTGTTATCTTGGATTGTTTTAGGTCAGGCCTCTGGAGCATGAACTGACTCCCACAAGTCTCCAGATCGGAGGCAAGAATCCACGCCACTGAACCACTGCCAAACATCTATGTGTTAGGCCAAGTCGCTGTCAAAAGTTGGAAAGGGCAAGATATTCAGAAAATAGCGACAGGGTGACATTGAGATTGTGTTTTAAATAAAACACTGTGGGAGGAGCTGAAAAGTGAAGAAGGTGACCCTAAGATTGACCAAATTTCAGGGTGGTATTCATTTTTCTTTCGGAATCAACAATGTATGTGTACATTCTGACGGACATTAGATGGTTGCAGGAAGATAGGAGGAAGGTCAATGCTAGAGGATGTTTTGAGCTGGGAGCAGGGTGCAATCAGAAGGCTCTGTGACAGAGGAAGATTCACTGACTCGGGTAAACTCTGTGGTGGAAATTGACTCAGGAAGCTGAGACTGGAGGAAGCTGTGACTGGGGAAGGGTCTGCAGGGAAGACTGACTGGGGTAGACTATGATTAGGGAATGACTCTGAGACTGGGCCAGACTCTACGAATGGGGAGACACTGAATGGTGAGATTTGGAGATAGAGAAATTTGCATTTGCTGCGTAAAAGAAACAAGCTTAATGGTGTGAATGACCTTTCTCTCATTGCATGGTGTTCTTTATGTATAAATATAAATCCCTTCATATCGTGGAGATTAGCATTGTACAATGCTGTATGAAATCATATGATACTCTAGTTCTTATAGTAGGTGACTAATAACTGAGGGAGTATAAGGCCAAATCTCCCGAGATGAAATTGTGAAAGATCTGGTGATTTGTGGGTTGGCATTGTAAAAATGGCCAGGAGACCTCGTCCAGGGAATGCCATCAGGGAAGGGAATCCAGGCTGCCATCCAATTTGGACAACATGTAACTCCAGGCCAATATTATTCACATAATGATCTTAACAAAACCTTACACCTATATCTGAAGAACCAAAGATCCAACCATGATGTAGGCAGTTAAATTACATTCAGATGAGGTCTGAACAACAAGAGAACGCATTCTGCGTACACAAGCTGAAAGATGAATAAACAATGAGAGACATTTAAAGAAACTACACAAAATGTTTGACAAAATCGCATTCCATTAAAAACCGAGTGAGAAAGATCTAGTTATAACTGACCGAGAATGTAGAAAATAGTAATAAAACCAGTCTCAGCAGAAATAACACTGAACGAAAAACTCAGCAAGGCTGGTAGCATGTGTGGAAAAAGAAATAGAATTGATGTTTGAGTCCAATATATGACTTCTTCAGAACTTTGTGTATGCATGAGTATTGCGTGTCCAAAAAGCAGCCAGGCCTCAGGCTCCTGTCACTATTTTCTGAATATCTTGCCCCTTCCAATTTTTGATGTGACTTGGCCTAACACATAGGTGTTTGGCAATGGTTCAGTGGGGAGGATTCTTGCTTCTGATCTGGAGACTTGTGGGAGTCAGTTCATGCTCCAGAGGCCTGTGCACAATATGGAGAGATCAAGGGAGAAGCAAGCTAGAAAGAAAGATCAATAGGATTAAAAAAACACACACACAACTGAAATAATTCCACAGAGGCTGGTACCCTATCACCTAGTCACGCTTTATTTACATGTGGAGAGTCCTTGACACTGATCCAGCTCCATCAGAGCCAGCTCTCAGAGTGAACAGAACCTCTTAACGGTCCTGTTTACATTTGTCAGCCAGGGCTCCCTGATTGAAGGATTAACAATGTTAACAATCCCAGTCAGGGAACCATTATTTTATGAGGTATGCCTGGCTGACCTCGTCACAGTCACTACAAGAACAAGATGGAGACGCAGGTTATGATCTAAAGTTATTGAAATCTGTGCTAAGTCCAGAAGGCTGTAAAGTGCTGAGGTTGAAGATGAGGTCCTGTTTTTGAAGCCTGTGTTGGAGTTTATTGGTACATCGTAACAGGCCAAGAACTGGAGGGTCAGAGTGGGAACAAGGAGGAGAATTAAAGTGACCAGCGACAGGCTGTTTGGGCTCATCTATGCGGCCCAAGAGGAGGTGTTCCACAAAGCGGTTACCCAGTCTTAGTGAAATGCAAGTACATCGCTGTTCCATCTGGATGGAATACTTGAGACCTCGGCTGGTGAGAAGGAGGGAGGCGAAAGTACAGGGCTTGCTACACTTGCACTTTACACAGAGGTGCCATAGGGAAGGGAATAGGTGCAAGAGGCAACAGAAGGGTGTTCCCAAAGGGATAAAATACTGAAAGGGAAGTGTGGGGGAAGGTGGGGCCAGCTCACAAAAATGTCTGTGGACAATCCATTGAATACAGGGATGCCTCGGTCGAAGGTGTGGACCAGGTGAATTGTTTCATTGATCTTTGATGGAGGAGAAGGAGTTTCTTCCAGTAAACGCTCTGACACATAATGTTAGGGCCCTGGGGAGCGTTGCCAAACAAAGAGACCTTAGGGATAATAGGAACTGCAGATGCTGGAGAATCTGAGATAACAAGGTGTAGAGCTGGATGAACACAGCAGGCCAAGTAGCATCAGAGGAGCAGGAAAGCTGACGTTTCGGGCCTAGACTTTTCCTTAGGGTGTTGGTTCATAGTTCCTTGAAAGTGGAGTCGCAGGTAGACAGGGTAGTGAAGGAGGTGTTTAGTAACCTTGCCTTTATGAATCATTGCATTGAATATGGGAGGCAGGATGTCATGCTGCAGCTGTTCAGGACATTGGTTGAGGCACTTTTGGAATGTTGTATTCAATTCTGGTCTCCCTGCAATGGGAAGGATGTTGTGAAACTTGAAAGGGTTCAGAAAAGCTTTACGATGTTGCTGGGATGGGAGGGTTTGAGCTTTAGGGAGAAGCTGAATGGGTTGGGGCTATTTTCCCTGGAGTGTCAGAGGCTCAGGGATGGTCTTATAGAGGTTTATAAAATCATGAGGGGCATGGATAGGGTGAATAGTCAAGGACTTTTCTCGGTAGGAGCATCCAAAAATCGAGGACCTCAGTTTAAGGTGAGAGGGGAAAGATTTAAAAGGGACGTAAGGGGCAACTTTTTCACACAGAGGGTTGTGCATGTATGGAACGAGCCGCCAGACGAAGTGGTGGGGGCTGGTACAATTACTACATTTAAAAGGCATCTGGATGGGCACATGAATAGGAAGGGTTTAGAGGGATATGGGCCAAATGCTGGCAAATGGGACTAGATTAATTTGTGTAATTGGTCGGCATGGATGAATTGACCGAAAGGTCTGTTTTGGTGCTGTATAACTTGACGACTCTATAAGTGAATTCCCGACCAGCAGTTTTCTTCCTCTTGGTGACAGTGGAATTCTGTTGGGATTGTAACAGTGTATCTGATTGGACAGCTCTCTCAAAAACCTGGCACAGACTCAATGATCTAAATGGATAGTTTCTGTTCTGAATCGTTCTATAATTAGTACATAACTCCTTCAACAAACCTTTGTGTTCAATGAAAGTTACTCCGTCATTATCTCTACCCATATTATGTTTGTCTTCCCAATGAGTTATTTCAAAACTCTACTGGTCCTCTTAGATGGACAGAAATAATTCCTTTTATTTATTCATTAAGAGGATGTGCGTGTTGTTGGCCAGATATTTATTGCCTATCCCTAATTACCCCACCGTCACCTTATAAAACGCTGCTGTCCTCAGGATATACATTGGCCGACAATGGACTTCCAGGATTTTGACCCCGCGACTGTAAAGGAACAGCATCATATTTCCAAGTCAGGGTTGTGAGTGGCTTGGAGGGGAATGTGCAGGGGATGGTGTTTCCATGTATTTGTTGTGCTCGTTGTTCATGGCTGCCACTCTGTCAGTGGTTTTGGGAGTGACCTTTGAAGGTTGTGAGTAGGGGAACAATCAAGCAAGCTGTTTTGCTCTGTTTAGTATTAATCTTGCTGTTGTTAGAGGTGCACTCATCCAGGCAAGTGGGGAATATTCCATTAAACTCTTGACTCATTTCTTGTGGATGGTGGACAGGCTTTGAGAAGACAGGAGGTGAGTTATTTGCAGTAGAATGCTTACCCTATGACATTCTGTCATAGTTACAGGATCTGCATTGTTGGTTCAATTCAATTTCTGGTCACTGCAAACCCTCAGGATCTTGACGTGATTGTAAAGCCATTAAATATGAAAGGACAATGATTGGATTTTCTCTTGTTTCCCGGCTCTTGTGTGGTGTGAATGTTATTTGTCACTCATCACCTCAAGCCTGGATGTTGTTCAGGTCTTGCTGCATTTAGGTATAAACTACTTCAGACGTGAGGAATTGTAATTGTGCTGAACATTGTGCAGACATCAGTGAATATCCTTATAGAGGAGAGAAGGCAAAGAGACAAAGCAATTGAAGATAGTTGGGTCTAGGCCACTGTCTTGAAGAACTCCTTGAGTGATGTTCTGGGGCTGAGATGATTGACAACCAGCAAGCACAACCATCTTCATTTGTGCTAAGTAAGACTCCAATCAGCAAAGAGCTTTTCTCCTAATTCCCACTGACTCCAGTTTCACCTTGATGTCAAGGGCATACATCCTCTCTTGAGTTTAGCTCTTTAGTCCACATTTGGACCAAAACTGTTGTGACGACAGGATTTGAGTGAGTCTTCAGTGAATAGTCACTGTTAAGTAAGGACTGCTGGATAGTATTTGCTGTTTATTAACAGTAGACTAATTAGCTGGGTTGGATTAGGCCTGTGTGTTTTGGTCAAGGCATATCTAGGAAGTTTTCACGTATCGACTTAGATGTTAGTGTTGTAGTTGTGCTGGAACAGCTCAAATAAGGATGTAGCTAGTTCTGGCACCAAGTGGGCTCAGTACTATTCCTGGAATGGTGCCAGAGCCCAAGGTCTTTGCAATATCCACTGCTTTCAAACATTCCTCGATATCATGTGGACTGAATTGAGTTGGCTGAAGATTGACATCTGTATTGCTGGGGATCTCAGGAAGAAACTGGGATGGATCGTTCAGTTATCATTTCTGGTTGGATGTGTTTGCAAATGGTTCAGCCTTTTCTTTTACACTAATCTACAGGGCTCTCTTATGCCATTCTGTCAGACATGCCCTTCTGTGCTCTTCATTGTACCAGGTTCCATCCCCCTGGCTTGATGGCAGTGGTAGACCAATGGATGTACAGGGACATGAGATTAATGACTGTGGTTGAGAATTGTTCTGCTGCTGATGGCCTACAGCGCCTCATGGATGCATAGCATTGAGTTACTAGATTTTTTCAAAATCTTGCCCTCTCAGCATAGTGGTATTGTTGCTAGATAATTAATCCAGCAATCTGAGTAATGTTTAAGGGTGGAACAATGGCTCAGAAGTTAGCACTGCTGCTTCACAGCACCAGGGACTAGGGTTTGATTCCACCCTCTGGCGACTGTGCGGAGTTTGTACATTCTCTCTGTGCCTGTGCGGGTTTCCTCCGGGTGCTCCGATTTCCTCCCACAGCCCAAAGATATGCAGGTTAGGTGGATTGGCCATGCAAAATTGCCCGAAGTGTTCAGGGATGTGTAGATTAGGTGGGCTTTAGGGGAATGGGTCTGGGTGGGATGCTCTGAGGGTTGGTGTGGACTTGTAGGGCCGAAGGACCTGTTTACACACTGTAGGGATTCTATAATTCAGCACAGTAATGATGCACACAACTTGATAGGTAGCATTGTCAAGGTGAAGGCTGGACTTTGTCTTCATAAGGACTGTACAGTAGTCATTGTTACAGGTACAGTCATAGGTAAGATTGGTGAGGAGCAGGTCAAATGGGTATTTCTGTTGTGTTGGTTCCCATACCACAAGTCACAGTGCCAGTCTGGAGGGTATATCCTTTAGAACTCAGCTGCGTTGGTCAGTTGTGGTGCTACCATTTCACTCTCTGGGATGGACTTTGAACCCTCCATGCAGAATATATTATGTGCTCTTGTTATTCCTTAATGTGTCCTCCAAGTGGTGCTCAATATGAAAGAAAACTGATTCATCAACTGAGGGAAGTTAGTAGGTCATAATCAGCACAAGGTTTCCTTGTTACCATGAGACTTCATGGAGTCTGATGACTCCGAGCTCAACTCCTGCCCAACAGTGCACCATTGTACCAGCATTTCTGATAAGTCTGACCTATCAGTGAGACAGGACTTACCTATGGCTGGTGATGGTGAATTCTGGGACATTGTAAAGTATGATCCCATGAGAATGGCCATGCTATTCCCACAACATTATTACATTCCTGCATTACTTGAGGCTGCCATGAAGGACCTGCCTTCTCAACCTCACCTCTCACCTGGGTCATGGTGATCATCGGGTTAAACTAACCACCAGTTATCTCTCTCTAATGAGAGAACAGCCTGAAAGTCCTCTGGGACTATGGTAACTTTACCTCTACCTTCCAAGAAAGGAGCAAAAGAATTTACCTGAGTGCTTGGCTATTACTTATTTTCAGCCATATTATGAAATAAAACACAGAGCTATCTGGTCATCATCATGTAAGGGTTGTGGGATCTTTCTGTGCACAAATGGCTGCCTGTTTCCTACATTATAACAGTGACGACATTTTAGAAGAGTATTTTAGTGTTAGTAAGGCATTTTGGATTGCTGTATGATGATAGGTACAAATGCAAATGCTTTCTTTCTTTCGCTGTGTAAGAAATGCCTTACATACAGCCATAGCCACGACCCTCTCAGTGAAAATGGTTCAGTTGGCAGGGAAGCATTAAATTAGCAAGAAAAATGTGGGAATTTTGGCTTTGTCAGCAATTTCCACGGGCATAATGGCAGTGAATTTATTGTTAGAGCCGACAGAAATCTATAAAAATGAATAAAGGTGAGACTGACTTATAAATCACCCATGGGTAGATGTTGGGGGGGGGAGCTATTCTCAGATGATCAGGGACTCACAACTGGTATTTCTACTTCTAAGAAGGAACATAAAACAAACAGGAAGAGGCCATTCAGCCCCTAGAAACTGTTCCAGCATTCAGTCAGATCATTCCTGATCAATAAGATAATCCATTTACCTGCCTTGATGATGCAACCGTTGACTTAAAAAGAATTTTCAATCTCAGTTTTAAAATTCTCCCCTAAATTCAGCAGATTTTTGGGAGAGGGAGGTTCAGATTTTCACAACTCTTTTGTCTCTGATCTCTTAACCTAATGCCATTAGGAACTTTTTTGTGTACTGGCTAGGAAACCATGTTTGCAGTTTGGGCAAATGTAACACTTGGAAGTGAAATGAGAGTCAAATCATCAAGTGCTTTTCTGTTCCATTCCCTCGATCAGGACTCCTTCAGATCCCTATGCTATAAATGAGCATTGGGTATATGCAAACAAATCCAAGTCCAGTCTGATCCTCAGAAATAAATAAGTCAGTTTCAGAAATATGCCAGCAGTTGAGCTCAACAACAACCGTGTTTATTTGCAAGCAGATAATGCTGTGCATTACGGTTGTGTGGGTAGCACTATTGCCTCAAATTCAGAAGGCTGCAGGTTCATAATCTCACTCCAGAACCTGCCTGCAAAAATCCTGGTTGGTACTCCCAGTACAGGAGTGAAAGATAATAAAATGTGAGGCTGGATGAACACAGCAGGCCAAGCAGCATCTCAGGAGCACAAAAGCTGACGTTTCGGGCCTAGACCCTTCATCAGAGAGGGGGGTGGGGTGAGGGTTCTGGAATAAATAGGGAGAGAGGGGGAGGCGGACCGAAGATGGAGAGTAAAGAAGATAGGTGGAGAGAGTATAGGTGGGGAGGTAGGGAGGGGATAGGTCAGTCCAGGGAAGACGGACAGGTCAAGGAGGTGGGATGAGGTTAGTAGGTAGATGGGGGTGCGGCTTGGGGTGGGAGGAAGGGATGGGTGAGAGGAAGAACAGGTTAGGGAGGCGGAGACAGGTTGGACTGGTTTTGGGATGCAGTGGGTGGAGTGGAGGAGCTGGGCTGGTTGTGTGGTGCAGTGGGGGGAGGGGACGAACTGGGCTGGTTTAGGGATGCAGTAGGGGAAGGGGAGATTTTGAAGCTGGTGAAGTCCACATTGATACCATTAGGCTGCAGGGTTCCCAGGCGGAATATGAGTTGCTGTTCCTGCAACCTTCGGGTGGCATCATTGTGGCACTGCAGGAGGCCCATGATGGACATGTCATCTAAAGAATGGAAGGGGGAGTGGAAATGGTTTGCGACTGGGAGGTGCAGTAGTTTGTTGCGAACTTAGCGGAGGTGTTCTGCAAAGCGGTCTCCAAGCCTCCGCTTGGTTTCCCCAATGTAGAGGAAGCCACACCGGGTACAGTGGATGCAGTATACCACATTGGCAGATGTGCAGGTGAACCTCTGCTTAATGTGGAATGTCATCTTGGGGCCTGGGATAGGGGTGAGGGGGGAGGTGTGGGGGCAAGTGTGGCATTTCCTGCGGTTGCAGGGGAAGATGCCGGGTGTGGTGGGGTTGGAGAGCAGTGTGGAGCGAACAAGGGAGTCACGGAGAGAGTGGTCTCTCCGGAAAGCAGACAGGGGTGGGGATGGAAAAATGTCTTGGGTGGTGGGGTCGGATTGTAGATGGCGGAAGTGTCGGAGGATGATGCGTTGTATCCGGAGGTTGGTGGGGTGGTGTGTGAGAACGAGGGGGATCCTCTTTGGCCGGTTGTGGCGGGGGCGGGGTGTGAGAGACGTGTTGCGGGAAATACGGGAGACGCGGTCGAGGGCATTCTCGATCACTGTGGGGGGAAAGTTGCGGTCCTTGAAGAATTTGGACATCTGGGATGTGCGGGAGTGGAATGTCTTGTCGTGGGAGCAGATGCGGCGGAGGCGGAGGAATTGGGAATAGGGGATGGAATTTTTGCAGGAGGGTGGGTGGGAGGAGGTGTATTCTAGGTAGCTGTGGGAGTCGGTGGGCTTGAAATGGATATCAGTTACAAGCTGGTTGCCTGAGATGGAGACTGAGAGGTCCAGGAAGATGAGGGATGTGCTGGAGATGGCCCAGGTGAACTGAAGGTTGGGGTGGAAGGTGTTGGTGAAGTGGATGAACTGTTCGAGCTCCTCTGGGGAGCAAGAGGCGGCGCCGATACAGTCATCAATGTACCGGAGGAAGAGGTGGGGTTTGGGGCCTGTGTAGGTGCGGAAGAGGGACTCTTCCACGTAACCTACAAAGAGGCAGGCATAGCTGGGGCCCATGCGGGTGCCCATGGCCACCCCCTTAGTCTGTAGGAAGTGGGAGGAGTCAAAAGAGAAGTTGTTGAGGGTCCCAACACCTTCCACCCCAACCTTCAGTTCACCTGGGCCATCTCCAGCACATCCCTCATCTTCCTGGACCTCTCAGTCTCCATCTCAGGCAACCAGCTTGTAACTGATATCCATTTCAAGCCCACCGACTCCCACAGCTACCTAGAATACACCTCCTCCCACCCACCCTCCTGCAAAAATTCCATCCCCTATTCCCAATTCCTCCGCCTCCGCAGCATCTGCTCCCATGACAAGACATTCCACTCCCGCACATCCCAGATGTACAAATTCTTAAAGGACCGCAACTTTCCCCCCACAGTGATCGAGAATGCCCTCGACCGCGTCTCCCGTATTTCCTGCAACACGTCTCTCACACCCCGCCCCCGCCACAACCGGCCAAAGAGGATCCCCCTCGTTCTCACACACCACCCCACCAACCTCTGGATACAACACATCATCCTCCAACACTTCCGCCATCTACAATCCGACCCCACCACCCAAGACATTTTTCCATCCCCACACCTGTCTGCTTTCCGGAGAGACCGCTCTCTCCGTGACTCCCTTGTTCGCTCCACACTGCCCTCCAACCCCACCACACCGGCACCTTCCCCTGCAACCGCAAGAAATGCCACACTTGCCCCCACACCTCCCCCCTCACCCCTATCCCAGGCCCCAAGATGACATTCCACATTAAGCAGAGGTTCACCTGCACATCTGCCAATGTGGTATACTGCATCCACTGTACCCGGTGTGGCTTCCTCTACATTGGGGAAACCAAGCGGAGGCTTGGAGACCGCTTTGCAGAACACCTCCGCTCAGTTCGCAACAAACTACTGCACCTCCCAGTCGCAAACCATTTCCACTCCCCCTTCCATTCTTTAGATGACATGTCCATCATGGGCCTCCTGCAGTGCCACAATGATGCCACCCGAAGGTTGCAGGATCAGCAACTCATATTCCGCCTGGGAACCCTGCAGCCTAATGGTATCAATGTGGACTTCACCAGCTTCAAAATCTCCCCTTCCCCTACTGCATCCCTAAACCAGCCCAGTTCGTCCCCTCCTCCCACTGCACCACACAACCAGCCCAGCTCCTCCACTCCACCCACTGCATCCCAAAACCAGTCCAACCTGTCTCTGCCTCTCTAACCTGTTCTTCCTCTCACCCATCCCTTCCTCCCACCCCAAGCCGCACCTCCATCCCCTACCTACTAACCTCATCCCACCTCCTTGACCTGTCCGTCTTCCCTGGACTGACCTATCCCCTCCCTACCTCCCCACCTATACTCTCCTCTCCACCTATCTTCTTTTCTCTCCATCTTCGGTCCACCTCCCCCTCTCTCCCTATTTATTCCAGAACCCTCACCCTATCCCCCTCTCTGATGAAGGGTCCAGGCCCGAAACATCAGCTTTTGTGCTCCTGAGATGCTGCTTGGCCTGCTGTGTTCATCCAGCCTCACATTGTATTATCTTAGATTCTCCAGCATCTGCAGTTCCCATTATCACAGGAGTGAAAGAGTTCGGCACTGTCAAAAGTGCTGCTTTCCAGGTAATTATTAGATCTGAAGCCTTTACGTTGTTATGTAGCTATGTAAGTTAATTGGTCAATAAACACCACTGCTTGTGTGAACTTGCTGTGTGCAAGTAGATCTCTCCATTTTCTACATTACAATAATAATCACATTTCAAATGCACTAGTTTAGCTGTGAAGCATATTTGATCAATTAAAGCTCTTTTGCAATGCGGGTGTGACTTTGTTTTTGATAACTAGTGAGTATACAGTTACACACTGCGTAACCCTTACCCTGCACACACAGAAACCCTGTACAGTTGTATAATGATAATCCTTACCCTGGACACACAGGAACAGATATCAGAGGGGTTTGGGGTTGGAGAAGATTCCAGAGACAGGGAGAAGTGAGCCATGGCAGGACTAGGACCTATATCAGTGATGGATGATGGTTGGTTGGGAATTAGTGTGAATTATGGAATAATAGCTTTGGATAATCATGAGTTTACCAACATATGAGGCTGTCCAGTAGAATAATAGAATAGCTATGTCTTCCAGGTAACATAGACATAAATGAAGATCTAAAACCTATTGTCACAATATGTAGTTAGGTAAATACACTGCAGCCAAATAAAGTCATTGTGGATTGCCATTTCTCATGTGTTGAAGACATCCCCTGATTTTACAGTTTGGATACATCTGGAAGTCAGTGATTTACCTCGGATGGATGATCCCATCCTCCTCAATTTCTGTAACTTCCATGAGTCTTCCTAACAGCCACTGAGCATGCCGGTGAGGAATGGTAAGATTGGAAGATTCGCCAGTCTGGCTGCTGTGGAACTCCCAGTGAGGGCATGGATCCCTTTAGATAGCAGCGGGAATATAGAGAGCGAGAGAAATCTGAACTCTTAATCAAGGGTCATGTATTTTTTTTTAACCTACTATCTTTCTCGGCAGGTTTTGTTGTATTTCAAAATAATGAAGCTATAGAAGTTCACATTGGAAAATTGCCAACGATTGTGGCACTGAATGGCTCTGATGTCGAGTTACCCTGTACCTTCTCTAGTTGCATGGACTTCAAAAACTCCGACTTCTGGTGGACATTCCGGAAAAACAAAACAAGTGAAGAAACGAAAGTGAGCCATGCAAATCCATGTTCCCTTTTCACTCCCCAGCAACTCCCATTCTCCACCAAGAAACGTGCCTCCACCCTCAAATTCTAGCGGGTATTTCTTAGAGGTGATGCTCTTAGCAATATCCTCAGTCTCATGTTGAGGGGTCCACACTGCATGCCCCAAACTCTGTGTCACATATTTCATTTGCAAGTCTGCCTTTTGGAGTCCGACTCCTACCCTGCTCTCCTTCCCTCCACATCCTCACTGTATTCAAATTAAGACCACTCCTCAAATGTATCTTATGGATGTCCTTACTACCTCCCACATCTCCCTTTCTTAAATCTGCTGCTTGGTGTTACTGACTATTTACTTCTGACTCATTTCACTCCTCCACCTTTTATTAAAGAAAAGAACATTTTTGGGATTTGGGTGTTGCTTGCTAGGCCAGCAGTTATTTTCCATCCTCAATTGCCGAGAGGGCAGTTAAGAGTCAACTACATTGCTATGGGTATGGAGTCACATGTAAGTCAGAGTGGTAAATTTCCTTCCCTCAAGGACAATGGTCAACCAGAAGGGTTTTTACGATAATGGCTACATCATCACCATTAGGCTAACTGTTTATTCCAGATTTTATTGAATCCAAATTTCTTCAACTGCTGTGGTGAAATTCAAGCCTGGGGCTGGCCTGTGCTATTACCACCTTTATGACTGAACCCATTCCACCTTGGGTAATTGTTCCCTGGCCTACGTGATCCTAGGCCTTTTATCTGGTTCCTCAATACAATAAACAACCTGAGAAAAGCACATTTGCCAGTTTTGGAGGTGATTAGGAGGGATTGAACTTGGTGGAGATAAGGATGTGAGACTCATCTCAGTTGCTAGCTAATTCAAAGCTCACTGCACACTCTATCCCATTGATGCCTATGCACTGACTAATTGTATTTTGTGTGCCTTTCTAGCAAGAGTTAAGGTGCTGGCTGTGGTTAATTGAAAATTAAGTGACAACGCAATTATAAAGGATAGAACAGAGAGTACTGGGTGTGGCATGAGTTATGTCACTGAGTAGTCAATAAACTTTATCCACAAGAAAACTGTGTCTTTTCTGTTTCTCCAACAGGCTTAGATCTGAATTGAGATAAGCAAGTTCAGTTGAAACAAACATCAATATTAGAGAAATAAATCTAGTCAAAGATAGGAGGAAGCCATTTAGCTCTCTGATAATGATAAAAACCAAAAGAACTGCGGATGCTGTAAATCAGGAACAAAACAGAAATTGCTGGAAAAGCTCAGCAGGCCTGGCAGCATCTGTAAAGAAAAAATCAGAGTTAACGTTTTGGGTCTGGTGACCCTCCCTTAGTTTTGAGGAAGGGACCCAGACCCAAAACATTAACTCAGATTGTTTTCTTCATAGATGCTGCCAGGCCTGCTGAGCTTTTGCAGCAATTTCTGCCCTAGCTCTCTGAGCTTGTTGTGTCTGTCAGTGGGATTAGGGCTTCTCTGTGACATAACTCCATATACTTACCTTTCCCCTAAATTCCTCAATAACTCAGCTAAAGATTTATCAATCTCATAGTCAAAATTAGCAATTCATCAAGCATCAGTTGCCTTTAGTGGAAATAAAATTCTGAACTTGATAGTGTGAAGAAATATTTCATAACATCACTGCTGAAAGGATTGGTTTTAATTTAGGAGCAATTTTACTTCGTGTCACTGTAACCACGTTACAGTAAATTTGCTTTTAAAAACTCAAAGAATGCTGAACGTTCTCCCTACAATTTGGTTAATAATCTGGTTAACCCTCCTTATTTTTATTTGAACATTTGAAAATCAGTTTGTTCTTTTTTAATACAAAGTCATTGCTTCTGACAATCTGTTCAAAATTCGCTGAAGATCTCACCTTCCCTTTCACTCCTCCCCATTCCTTCCATGCCTTTTGATGGATGTTGGGTAGGCTGTAGGTTATCTTTACCTCAGCAGTCAGATAGCCTCGTGAGTGTCACTGAGTGAGGTCGCCCCTTCACTGAGGAGTTATCTGTGGGGAAAGAACAACAAAGACCAGGATTTTCCCAGATCAGAAATGTTCTCTCATGCTTGGTGGAGCTGTGGCGGGTTGTTGGATGAAGATCTTCAAGCCTGTCCTTAACCTGCACCGAAAGGGACTCCCTAAGGGTAGATTGAGTCCCTTGGTGGTTGACTTTGTGTTTATGGGCTTTCAATGGCACCAGTTCAATGAGAGCTGTACCAACTGTGTAGCCTCAACTGCACCTCAGAGAGTTAGGCATTGCTGAGGCAGGTTAGTAACCATGAGGGCACCTCAACAAGGGTGTACAGAAGGAGAACACCCCACCACCCTTCATCCTATGAATTGTGTGGCCAGTGAGTGTGACCTTTTCTGTCCGCTGCCCCCTCAAGTGCCATCCACAGCCTTTAATAGAAAAAGCAGAGGAGAATATGGACTTTCCATACAGAATAGAATCCTTACAGTATGGAAGCAGGCCATTCAGCCCATTTAGTCTACACTGACCGTCCAAATAACATCCCATCCTATCCCCGTAACCCTGCATTTCCCATGGCTAACCCATCTGACCTGCACACTACAGGCAATTTAGCATGGCCAATCAACCTGACCTGCACATCTTTCGACTGTGGGAGGAAACTGGAGCACCTGGAGGAAACCCATGCAGACACAGGGAGAACAGGCAACACACAGACAGTCACTCAAGGGTGGAATCAACCCCGGGTCCCTGGCTAACCACTGTACCACCCCTTCATTGCTGTGATGTAAGATGTTACACCAAAGTAAAATGGGAGTTATTTCTGATGTCCTATGGCCACATCTCAACAAACATCACCAAAGCATGTTATCTCATTGTTACCACCTTGCTGATTGGTGGACCTTGCTGTGAACACATTGGTTGCTGTATTTCTGATGTAACAGTGATCACAAGATCAGAAGCACATTTAATTGGCTTTGGAAGGCTTTGGGAAATCCTGAGTTTGCAAACAACTTTAGTCATTAGGATTGGGTGTGGTGGCAGGTGAATGGTGGGAAATAAAACATTCTTCGCTCAAAAGGTTTTTTCTAATTCTGATTTTTTTTTACTTGCACAGATTATTCATATTAAACTGAAAGATAAGAGACCCCAAATCTTTCCATCAGAGGAGTATGACAGAGTTACATTTATTGGGAATATTAAAGAGAAGAATATTTCCCTTTTGCTTGCAGACGTGGATTTTGAGGACAATGGATTTTATACTTGTCACTTCAAAAACCCACAGGAAATGAATAAAGAGGCTAATGCATCTCTTGAACTAAGTGTTGTCAGTGAACGTGAGTGTTCTGTTTTTTCTCTCTTGATACTTTGCAATGCAAGATTTACAATTTAAAATTCCTGGCTAGTTGGAGCTACCAGAATGGATTCTTGGCAATAACCACACTTGCTCATTTGTCCTTGCATCAAGCGTAGTTATAAGTCACCATAGTCCCAGTTTCTCATTAGACAGAGAGACAATTGGTGGTGGTTTAACCTGAGGGTCACGACACCACAGGCCAGGGGCAAGGTTGAGAAGGCAGGATAACCGCAGCCAATGTGGCCTTTACACCCACACTGTTGGTATCAACCTGCATCATAATCCATGCATCCAGCCAAGTGAGCTAGAGAAAGTTCTTGCACAGATTATTCATATTAAACTGAAAGATAAGAGACCCCAAATCTTTCCATCAGAGGAATATGACAGAGTTACATTTATTGGGAATATTAAAGAGAAGAATATTTCCCTTTTGTTTGCAGACGTGGATTTTGAGGAATATGGATTCTATACTTGTCACTTCAAAAACCCACAGGAAATGAATCAAGAGGCTAATGCATCTCTTGAACTAAGCGTTGGTGGCTTATAAATGTGAGGGTCACCATTAGCTCTGAGGCAATTTCCAGAGAAACCTCTTTTCCTAGGGAGTAGAGCTCACCACCAGTCGGTCAATATTATACACTTATTGGAAACCAGATGAGTAAGTGGATGAGCAAAATGGGCAGAAGGTTACAATGACCAGGAAGTTGAAGCAGTGTGGGAGGAGGCTGTGCTGTGGATTGAATTGCTTGTTTTTGAGCTTTAAATCTCTATGCAATTCCTC
Source organism: Stegostoma tigrinum (assembly GCF_030684315.1). NCBI lineage: Eukaryota > Metazoa > Chordata > Chondrichthyes > Orectolobiformes > Stegostomatidae > Stegostoma > Stegostoma tigrinum. Next base: position 6,177,042 of record NC_081385.1, on the reverse strand, counting down.
CCATTCCGCTCCTTCTCCTGAGACACACTGGTGCTTACGAGAAAACTTGGGATGCAAATAGAGAATCAGCATCATAATTTTGTAGCTTTGTGCTCAACCCACACTTTTTTATAGTGGGAAGTTGTAATGGCATCCAGTATCTGGAACAATGGACCTTCATAGTTTAACTCCTTCAGTGACCTCCCCCAAGAATTTACTCAGCTGCTCATTAACCTTAACGTTCCACTTGATCTCCTTGGGCTCCTCCCTCCTGTGTTTTAACATGTGACACTTCAAGCTGCAATTCTTCCTGCTGTGACTAACTGCACTGGGGCTCCTTGGTCCAAACATCTATGTAAATATGCAATGGGGTGAAATTCTGTTTGCCTAACACAGCCACTTCTGGATCATTTGTATTCATATGTGAATGATTAACTGGACTCCATCTGAATTATCCAAAAAACTAATACCCCCCCTCCCCCGGCCAAATATCTACACATAAATACTTCTGTCAATTTCTGGTTTATGCTTCTTAACTATCTCATTAAAGTGTGTTCAGAAACAAGTAGTGAGGTCTCTCAGTGCTAAGCTGGTTTTATACTGAGTGAAGAGGGACACAAAAGCTGACGTTTCGGGCCTAGACCCTTCATCAGAGAGGGGGATGGGGAGAGGGTTCTGAAATAAATAGGGAGAGAGGGGGAGGCGGACCGAAGATGGACAGAGGAGAAGATAGGTGGAGAGGAGAGGAGATTACAAAAGAGTTGCAGTGCCCCCTCTCTCCCTATTTATTCCAGAACCCTCTCCCCATCCCCCTCTCTAATGAAGAGTCTAGGCCCGAAACGTCAGCTTTTGTGCTCCTAAGATGCTGCTTGGCCTGCTGTGTTCATCCAGTTCCACACTTTGTTATCTCGGATTCTCCAGCATCTGCAGTTCCCATTATCTCTTTATACAGAGTGACAATGTTTCTAAAATACCACTTTATTGAGAGGCTTTGATTAGATCTGACAATGTTACACATTTACAAATAGGGATTCATTTAGAGATATAGGTTACTTGTGAAAATTTTATTTCCCACGGCATAGCCACAATATCCCATAGTCCAAACCCCTCTCTTCGCCTGGTGCCTCTGTTCATTCTTGTCTCTTTATATACCTGTGTCTTTAACTGTCTGTGTGTGCTTCTCTATTCCTGCTGGTGTATTTCCACCTCCTTCTCTATATCTCTAAACCCATCTCTCTCTATCTGTCTCTTTATCCCCTTGCTTATCTTTGTCTCCATTTACATTTCTATCCCTATGTCTGTCTGTCCTGTTGTGTCACTCTATCCCCTCCTTTGTGTGTCTTATCCCTCTCTTTTCCTGTCCACAAACTTATCCTTGGGGATCTTCAAAATGTGGAGTGAAGGAGAAACAGGGAGCTGAGACTTACAGGACTCCCCCTGCCTATCAGACAGGAGGACAGACAGCACAAGGCTATAACTGACCTTACAGCAGGTAGATCCAATCAGTGGGAGGGCATGAGTGATGGGTCTGTTGGCAAGTGGGGTCCGGTTGCCAGGGAGTTGTGAAAGGATAAACAGACAGATCACAATCATGAAGACATGATTCACGACTACTTTCTCAACCTGGTGGAAGGATTGCAGTTCCTTACGACCCACGAGCAGTGCTTTACGGCTAATTAAACTAATTAACTAATTAATTAACTAATTCATCCTTTTTTTTCTAATCGACCTGTTCAGAGATTTTACAGAGCAAAATGAGACTTGAACCTGGGCCTCCTGGTCCTGGGGTAGGGACGCTACCACTGTGTCGGGAACGGGTTGTCCATTAGCTCATTTACATGGCTCTGCTCTTTTCATTTGTTACCTGAAGCTTGGCAAACGGTTGTTAAAAATGGAATTGTAGTGCTTATAATGAGGTCTGCCAGATGGACCTCAGCGAATATGAGTTCCCTGTTTGGGGCTGTTAATCTGGTCCAATCTGGGAGCCCTGGCTAACACATATAAACATGAATGTCAAAGGTTCTGTTCATTTTCGGAACCTGCTCTGGGCTGGCTGGATCGGTATGAAGGACTCTCCGTGTGTAAATAAAATGTGACTTGGTGACAGGGTACTGGCCTTTGGGGAGTTATTTCAGGAAATATATTCAAAGTGAACACTTTGTGAAAATATGTGAACAACCAGCCTGCCTCCTGCAAATGGATTGGCTGTCCTACCTCTGCTGAAACAAACACTGGGTTTCTGTTTCAGATTTGCTTTTTTAACTTTGATAAAACCAGATGTCGAGGAATAATATTTCCCCTATCTGTTGATAACCTTTCTTTTTGTATATCCAATGTTCACCTGTTTCTCTATATCCCTGTGCGTATCTTTATATTTCTGCTTGTACCCCATTGTTCCCTTATTTACATTCACTGTATCCCACTTCGTATTATATGTAGAGTTTGCACATTCTCCCCGTGTCTGCGTGGGTTTCCTCCGGGAGCTCTGGTTTTCTCCCACAGCCCAAAGATGTGCAGGCTAGGTGGATCGGCCATGCTAAATTGCCAGTAGTGTTCAGGGGTGTGTGGGTTATAGGGGCATGGGTTTGGGTGGGATACTTCAAGGGGTGGTGTGGACTTGTTGGGCCGAAGAGCCTGTTTCCACACTGTAGGGAATCTAATCTAAATATTAGTTCTTTAGTGATGAGTCTAACTGGTGATTTTCATTGTACTAATTTGAAAAACTTTCCCTTTGTATTACAGTGGTAGAAGTGGACAACACAGTGACAGTGATCATCCTGTCTGTAATCGGAGGGTTGATAGGATTCATCATTCTAATATTTATTATTAAAAAGCTTGTAATGTTTATAATTAAGCGAGTTGGAAAGAAGAAGTAAGTAAGATGCAAATATGCGGAACATTATATTATTTTTAAAAATGCATCTTAAAGCAAAAGTTTGCACCTGTCAGTTTGTAGGATAAGAAGATGAACTAGCTGATTAACTGTAACATGCTCCAATATACCTCGCAACACACACTAGTTTGTGCCTATGATTTAATCGTCGTAGCTCTGCATTACATTGATTAAAAAGTAACATTCAACTGTAGCTCAGTCAGTAAGAATTAGCAATAACACAGGTGTGATGTGCTGAAAAGCTTCCATCCATCCTATCAATCTATGTAGAGAGAGAATTTAACTCTGATTACTCAAGAGATATCAAGGACTGAACAATCTGCAATTCACTAATTCTATGCAAGTAAGAATAATAAGTTTCTTCATATGATCACTACAGAGATTACTCATGTCTGAGGTTTAGGCTTTTTAGTAGAAGCGTCTATCTAATGTTGAATTATAGTCCATACTTGGCAAGTATTTACCCATCAGACAGAATAATGAGGATTGGTGGTACACTTCCTGTTGAGATTGAGAGCCATATTATTTTAGAATCCAGGCACAAAAGCCTTACCTGATCAGGCAGCATCTCAATTGTTGTGTTTAAGTTGTTTTTTCCAGTCCATCATTAGGGATTTGTGACTTGTGAACAAAGTCCTTGCTCTGATTACTCGCTGACACGTTCCTTGTCTGTTAAGATTAATGTGTCAGTCTTGGATTTTCTGCTCCTGTGATAGGGTTAGAGTTAGTTCTGGTGCAACCTTTCTTACCCTCTGCTGTGCTCCCCCACCTCCTTCCGTACCCCCACCCCACCCCACCCTGCACCCTCATCCCCATCCTTTCCCCCAATCACTTTGATCATGCTCTTTGAATGTTAAGGCTTGTCTAATACTGTGGTAAATAATTTACCTGCTTACTGATCGGACACCATTTTGTGTCTGACAAAAGCAACCATAGTTCATCAGATGATGGGATCTTCCTGTGCCAAAGTCACGTCAATCTGAATTTTGACCTCCTCTCTCACCCAATACCTCAGTCATGATTCCATCCCTGTTGTAAATTTATTCCATTGTCATTCTTTTTGTTCTGCTTGAACCTCCCTCTATCCCATGCCTCAATGGACAGCACACACGCCTGAGAGGGCATATGCTCAAGTCTTGCTCCAGGGACCTGAGCACAACACCTGTACTGAGGGAGTGCTGTGTTGTCATCGGAGCTGTCTTCCGGATGAGGTGTTAATCCAGTGTCCTGTCCACTTCGTGGGTAGGTCCCAAAAAATCCCCTGACACCATTTTGAAGAAGAGCAGGGGTGTTCTTTGGAGATTTCTGGTCAACATTTATCTCTCAGTCAACAGTATGTGACAAAAAAGATGATATCATTATTGTAACCAGGGAGAACTTTCTGTGCATAGAAGGTGTTGCCATCTTTCCTACATCACAACAGCAACTTAACTTTTAGAAGTATTTCAGTGAATGTAAAGCACAGTGGGACATCCTGAAAGACATTATTAAAATGCAATCCTTTTTGTCTTGAAAATGGCTCAGAATTTCCTGGGAGCTGTTTCATCTGCATTGCTGTACTTTTCCTGTAAGATTGGGGAAAGCATTACTTCCTACCAGCATTCAGGTGAAGCTACGACCAGGCTAAGGCACAGTTATGACAGCTCTGAGGAAATTCAGAACCAAAGTGTTTTAACTGGTTGCATTTGCATTTCCTGTGTCCCTGTGTAAGCAAAGTGTTAACTGTGTATCACCAGTGGGTAGGTGCTTCTACTCATGGTGCTTGCTGTCGTCTCTCTAGGAAGGAGTGCCTGGTAAACTCCTGTGCCAACACTGAACGTGGACATTATGGTTCCAAAACCGACCTCAAAACCCCACCAAAGGCTTGAAGATTGCACCGATTTTAGCATCAGTGCTTAAAGACATGTGACGTGCCTATAAAAACACTAACGGGTACACACAATTTGTAAGGTAACCCGATTACAGAATGGGGAGGGGAGGGCATGAATTGTGCACTGATTGCGCGGGAGAGTTGGGCCATCAGTCTGAGGCATCACAGTTATGGACATGACTTCATTCCTGACTGCCCCACTCACATGTACTGCCTACCTCTCCCTTCCCTAATCCTCAGCACCATCATATCAAGCTCGGAGACGCTATGGCATGCAACTTCATCTACCTTGCTGCATGTAATTCAATTCATACAGGGATTTACACCAGCTGTGTAGCACCAGACTTGTGCCGCATGTTGCCTTTTACAGCAGGGTCTTACTGTCCTCTTGAACTCCTTCCTTTTGATTTGGTTGTGCCCCTCAAGAACAATTGGCTCTCCTGCATATCAGCTTCAGTCAATAACTGGTTAAACCACACTGGGACATCTCTCATGGCTAACTTGTAATCATGCTGGGCAGTCCGAGAGCTTGCTGAGAATCTTAAGTCACTGTTTCGGAACCCAAGATTTTCCTTTGTCATATGCCATTGGAAAGATCTTGAGAAATGTTGTCTGTTGCAGGGACATGTTTAGCTAAACCAGGAATACGATTAAATGGGCAAGTATGTTTAAGTTTGTTTGATGGCAGCTTTTGTAGTGTAACATTCTAAAGAAGTGCCATTCTGGACGCAAAATGTTAACTCTGTTTCTATCTCAATGGATACTGCCAGACCTGCTGAGTTTCTCTATCATTCTCTCTTTTGCTTCAGATTCCCTGCTTATTTTATAGGCAGTAAATTTGTGTTCAGCAAACTAGATTAAACTAACTAGCCAGTGAGAGTGACAGCTGCTCCTAAAAGCACAGGAATAATTCCTACTGGGAGGTAGTGCTATCAGGGACATCTCTGAGAGATTTCCAGTTTCCACAGCGTTTATATGGGTCCACTTTGGGAAGGTCCACTTATAGACTGAAGCATGATTCTCCGCATGTAGATTGGGACAACAGCCAGAGAAATCATTTGTGTCTTACTCACCAGAAACCTCATTTTCTGGTCAACACACATAAACTGAGAGAAAAATGTAGCAAAAGAGGGTAGAAGCAAAGAAAGCTTTAAGGAGCAGAAGGCCATTCAGCCCATCTTGACCATTTGGACAGAAATAAGCTCCCGCATCTTATCCCACCTCCCAGCTTTTAGTCTGTTGCTCTGTCAATTCCAACAGTCAAGAGACAGTCCAAACTTTCTTTAAATATGATTTTTGTTTCAATCAATTTTTTGGGTGGTGAGTTCCAGATTATTACAGCCCTCTGGTGCAAAGTCTCATTCTCAACATGCCTCTAATTTAGTTAGACCTTCCATCCATTGTAAGGTCAGAAGTGGAGATGTTCACCAATGATTGCACAACACCCCACACCATTTGTGACTCCTCAGATACTGAAGCAGTCGGCTTTCAAATGCAACAAAATCTGGACAATATCCAGGCTTGAACTGACAAGTGGCAAGTTACATTCATGCTACACAAATGGCAGGCAGTGACTCTGTTCAATAATAAATAATCTATCCACTGCCCATTGACAATAAATGATGTAAGCATCACTGAATCCTCCTGCATCATCATCCTGGAGGTTATCTTGACCTGAAACTCAACCGGACTCACCATATAAACACAGTGGCTACAAGAGCAGGTCAGAGGCTAGGAATTCTGCAGTGAGTAACTCCTGACTCCCAAAAGCCTGTCCGCCATTTACAAGGCACAAGTCAGGAGTATGATGGAATACTCCCCACTTGCCTGGAAGGGTGCATCTCCAACAGCACTAAGAAGCTTGACACTGTCCAGGACAAAGCAGCCACTTGATTGGCCCCGAATCCACAAGCACCCACTCTCACCGCCACCGACGCTCAGTAACAGCAGTGTGTACTATCTGCAAGATGCACTGCAGAAATTCACCAAAGATCCTCAGACAGCACTTTCTAAACCCATGACCACTTCCAACTAAAAGGACAAGGGCAGAAGATACATGGGAATGTCATCACTTGCAAGTTTGCTTCTGAGCCACTCAGCACCCTGACTTGGAAATGTATCAATGTTCCTTCACTGTTGCTGAGTCAAAATCCTGGAATTCCCTCCCAAAGGGCATTGTCGGTCAACCTACGGCACTTGGACTACAGCAGTTAATGAAGGTAGCTCATCACCACCTTCTCAATGGCAATTAGGGATGGGCAATAATTGCTGGCCAGCCAGCAATGCCCACATCCCATGAATGAATAAAAAATGTTTATACAAAACGCTCCCAGTTATTCAACTCTGTGGTTGGTTGGCTCGCCAAGCTGATACCCAGCAGGGTAATGAAATGTCTGTGGAAAAACAACAGCTTTGCACGCCAACCAATGACAAGATCCACAACCCAAGCTACAAATCTACTCTGAGATCTCTGTAATACCTTGGTGTGTGTGTTGAAAATGCCCAGTACGTTGGCATAGCTTCCACTCACACTTTAGTCACAAGGCTACATCATCAGCATGGCCATGAGAAGAGGCCATTCAGCCCTCTGTTCTCTCTCTGCCACACAATTAGCTAGTGGTTGATTTGTAGCTGTAATTCAATCTGACCACCTTTGCTTCATGTGAGTTTGCTCACTGAGCTGGAAGGCTAGTTTTCAGACCTTTCATCACCATTCTAGGTAACATCATCAGTGAGCCTCCGACGAAGCGCTGGTGTTATGTCCCGCTTTCTATTTATCTGGTTAGGTTTCCTTGGGTTGGTGATGTCATTTCCTGCATTGGTGATGTGGTGATCCAACCCAAGGAAACCTAACCAGATAAATAGAAAGCGGGACATAACACCAGCGCTTCGTCGGAGGCTCACTGATGATGTTACCTAATATGGTGACGAAACGTCTGAAAACTAACCTTCCAGCTCAGCGAGCAAACTCACATCCAGAACCTCAACCTGAGCTATAAATCTTCTCAAAACTCGCTACCTTTGCTTCATATCCTTCAATTTCCTTCCATTGCAGAATATATTGTTCTCAGTCTTGGCAGGTTTAATTGACCCTCGGCATTTCGAGAAGAATGTTCCACATCCCCACTACCCTTGCATGGAGAAATGTTTCATGAATTCAGTCCTGAGGTGCGCTAGTCTGATTCTGGCCCCTTGTCCTTGATGCCCCATTGGAGGACATGGTTTCCTCTATCCATTCTCTTAAATCCTTTAAAGTCCTTGATGACAGTACTTCTTAATCTTCTGAACCCAAGAGAACACAACCAAATTTATGCAACTTGTCATAAATATTTCAGTCCTTTTAGCTGTGTTATCTCTTTGCACTTCTCCAAAACCTGTATGTCCTTCCTTGATGTAGTGATTGGAACTAAACATAGTTACGACAAATTATGTGAGACCAAGGTTCTGTACGAATGAAATGTCACCTCACTTTATACTATGACTGCTTTGAGCTAAAGATGAACATTCTTTTAGCCTTTATGTGCCTGCTCACACTAGACCTTGGATTTATTCCAGTTCTTCCTATGTAATAGGTACCACAGGTCTCAGCCAACCAAAAAAGTATTGGTTAACATTAATTCTCTTGTCAAAGTAGATAAATCAGAAATTAAAAAAACTTTGCCCATACATATCGGACAAAATATATCCCTCATTGTTTTTGATATTCTTTCCTCCTGTTTGGTTCTTATGTCTTTTTTTTACTGAGTTTCTTGGTTACTTTCCATAATTTTCCTGTCTTTGGTTGTGGAAAACAGTTAACCAGTTAATGGGTACCCTAGCAAAACAATTGCTTAGGGTGAACAGACTTTAGAAAATGTGGATGGATATAGACATAGCTTATCACAAGGACAGGTGAAAGAGATCCTCACTGGGTTCCTCACACTGTCTGAATGAGGTTTCCTGATAATATTGGGAAACTGGAACTGATAGCAGTTGTGTGGGAATGCTTGGTATGACAATTCCTTTGTTTATTTTGAGCCTGGTGGATCTTAGTAGAAGTAGCAATATTATCCATTTCAGTGCTAGGTACCAGAATAGAGCAATGGATTAACGGATGTCAAGGGACCTTCCGCCCCACTCTGCTACTACTCATCCCCTGGTCACTTTGAGATCTTTGCTGTCAACCTTTGTCCTCCTAGTCTATTGATGTAATACAAACATAGTAAACAGGAGTGCCAACAAGAAAGAATCTAGTAATGGGAAATGGATTACTGGGGAAAGCAATTGTCTGTTGTTTCAGCTTCCATTTAACCCAACAGTAGAGCTGACACTGAATAATATTAATGCTCTTCTGTGTGTGCTGGTATCAAACCAGGGGTGGAATATTTAATGGAATTTCATTAAAAGCTAAACAATATCAGTAAACATAGATAATGCTGGAGAAACTCAGCAGGTTTGGCAGGATGTGTGGAGCGCGAAACAGAGTTAACATGTTGAGTCTGATATGACTCTTCTTCGGGATTGTGAAGAGATATCATACAGGACTCGGAATGTTAACTCTGTTTCACTCTCTCTCTGTAGATGCTGCCAGACCTGCTGAGACTCTCCAGCATTATCTGTGTTTGTTTCAGATTTCCAGCATCTGCAGGATTTTGCTTTAATCAAAATGACATCAAATCAGGTTCCGAGAGAGAAAAAAAATCTTCCTCAGATCTTTTGAGCCTCCGCATTTTTGGAAACATAAGGATGTAGGTGAAGTATTTTCACAGCTTAGAAGGAAATATTGGACAAATGACATTGAAGGGGTGAGGCAAGCTGAAGACCAGTGTCAAATGTCATCAATGGATTTCTCAGAGGTTAGTGGATACAAAAACCTTGGACCCAATAAGAAGAGCATTAGCCTCTGTGATGAGACTGCTGTGGGTTGTTGGGTAAGGAGATCCTTATTTAACTTCACCTTGAGATACTGGTGCCCGAGTGGAAGGAACAATCACGTTCTGATTAGTTTGCATTAAACTTGCCATCCACAAACTTTCACAAAGCATTTTGAGAACATTTTGACGATGGTCCAAATCCACCATTCCTTAAAATCAAATGAAACAAAATGTGGATGGATGAGGCTGCACACCACCTCAGCCAATGGTGGTTATCCATTCTGAGGAGTTGGTAACTTATATTTCATTTTAGGGTTGGACCAGCATTTATTGTCCATTCCTGTTGGCCCTGGAGAAGGTGATGGTGAGCTGCCTTCTTGAACTACTGAAGTCTTTGGGGTGTAGGGTGTTGTTTGGGAGAGAATTCCAGGAATTTGATCCAGAGATGGTGAAGGAATGTCAATAGCCTGAAGGCTGTACCTAGAGAAGATAACGTATGGGGTTATGAGCTGAAAGCACACCCACATTGGTGGTACCCCTAACTGAGCTGATATCAGCATAGAAGCAATGGGTATTAATAAAAACCAAGTGTTACAGCTCACACCTTGACCGTGGACTCGAGAATTCACTGCAGATTTTTATAGAACCATTACAAATATAGCCCCCCCACCCCTGCACCTATGCATACATTCCTCGCAGCCTCTCCTTCCCTGCCATGCAAGGTCTCTCCATCCTGCTGTTGCAGCAGTGGAATGAATGGGATTAGAATCTTCTGTGGTTTTGACTGGCACAGACTTGACGGCCTGAAGGGCCATTTTCTGTGCTGTAGACATTTATGACTCTATAAACTCTATGTGCAGCCACAATCATTGATCCTTTCTCAGCTCGGAAGCTCTCACCTGAGGCCTCCTGGCTCGCAGCTGTATGGAAAAGGAAGGGTTCAAATGTTGGGTCATCTTCAAAAAGCACTTTCAGTGAAACCTTTAATCATTCATTGCAATAAGTCAGCAACCAGAGGAATCTTAGGGATAATTTCCTCTCGTTGTGACTTTAGATCTGAGTTTTACTGAGATGTTACCTAGGGAATAGTGAGAATGTGGAACTCACTAGCACAGGTAATAGTTAAAGTGAAAAGTGAAAATACATTTGAGGGGAAGCTGGACACTGCATGAGTAGACAGGGGTAGAAAATAATAGTAGAGAAGAGTAGCTATAATGGGATTGGATGAAGAAAACTGGGAAACGGCTGACGTGGACAGAATCACCAGCAGAGATCAATTGGCCTCTTTCTGTATTCTAAATACAGCATAAAGGAAATGAGACATTCAGAGATACATGGAAAATTATTCCTCTACTTATCCTCTTTCCTGATTATTCCTGGGACCAAATTGATGAGACAAGTCATGCAAAATGTCATGTGATTTGTAAAAGTACAAAAAGTGGTGTAAATATACACTGTTTCTCCAGAAATTTGTACCAAAGTCAGAACCTCAATGAAGAGAATCCTTGCACTTCTTTCCAATCTGAACTTGCCATAGTTGGGCACAAGGCACTGGTGCTGTACAGAGTATCAACACTGAGGTGTGAAGAACATGATGTGATTGAATTGGTCAGTTTCCAAGACCCAACATGCACTGTATGAGATTAGAACTACTGCTTTATCATTGCAATCATTCAGAAGTTCATAAATATATTCTAAACAATATAAAACTCTGGGAGCATTTGCATAGCACCCGATTACTCTGCATGCCCAATGGTATTAAACACAGATGATGCTACTCAGGATGCTACTTTTATATGACTTAGCTCTTTGTTTTTTTTTGGCTATGAATTTCAAAGGCACTTAATCAAGGGGCAAATTATCTGAAGCTTGATCGGTTGGGAACATGAAAGATCGCGTAAGACTCTGGTTGTCATTTTTCTAGTCCAAGCTGGGTGGTGTTGCAAATGATGTGCAACTGACTGGGAACTTTCTGGTCAAGACCTTAGAATGCAGTGATGTCAGTGCGGTCAAGGAGTGGTGCAATCAAGTGCTTCCTGTAATAGAGTTAGTTAAATCTTCTTTCTAAGTAATAGGAATAACATTGTCAACAAACATGTGAAGGAAGATGATCGGTCTACTAAAGGAGAGTGTTGCCAATAAGAATTTTCACATGAAGTAGTTCAGCAGAAAGTTTTGGGAACTGAGAGTGGCATGTATCATTTTCTGTCTCCGCTTGGATAATTCCATTGTGTACAAACAAGAACATTGGCAATCATGAAGCGATTTTCAGTTCTTTAATAGTAACAGTATTGGGGTTAGATTCTATCCACAAAATAGTTCCAGCAATAATTGTTTCATAGAAAAGCAGTAAATGAGCTCCACTCCTCATTCATCTCCAAATGTCCCTCTCCTGGAGCTTGAAGACACATTCAAGTATTCATACACTTTATGCGTATTTAGGCACTTGGATCCATTGCAGGAGCTAGCTTTTCTTGCATGTTGAATGCAGATTTTTGCATTTTCTCACCATCAGGGAAGTCCCAGACTCTTCATTATCTACATAGCGGCGTCAGGTAGATATTGTTAAATAAAAGGGACTAGAGTCCCTGTGGGGCCTATAAATAATAACTCCTTTGGAGGTCCTTGTGGTGTCCCTACCCCCTGGATCGGGAGGCCCAGGTTTAAGTCCCCATCTACTTTAAAGGTGGGTAATAACATCTCTGAATAGGTTGATTAGAAAAGTATGTTAATTTTTATTTGAGAAACTCCTTAGGGATATATGATAAAACAGCCATTTGGAGGATCTTGTGGTGCAGGGTTAGTGTCCCAACATTTTAGCCAGGCAACCCAGGTTCAAGTCCCACCTACTTCAGATGAGCATAATAATATCCGAGAACAGGTTAGTAAGTATAAAAATATCTGTGTTAGGACTCTTGTGGTGTAGTTGTAGTGTTCCTCCCTCTGGACCAGGTGACCTTGGTTCAAGTCCTACCTGCTCCAGAGTTGGTTAGGAAATATCTAAAAACTCCTTTGGGCTGGTCTTTCTAGCATAGCAATATGAACTGCTACTGTGACCCATCATATGCTCACAACATGTAATTTATAAACATTTTTCCATGAGTTGACTGCTCCAGTTGATTCAGTCACTGATTGACTGAAACCAATCTCCAACAATCAGGTGGAGGTCAGCCAATGAGATTTTGGAGAGCTGCCTCCAGGTGGCTCTCTGGAACCTCTATCATTTCACCTTCAGTTTTCAGCTTTGATTGTAGACTCTTTGATGTTCCCAAATCATCCTTTAGACAAAATCAGTCAGCATCCCCTCTTCCCAGCTCATTTCGACTTACTGCCACTCAAACCCTGGATCTGCATCCCTCTCCACAGCTGGGTGAACCCACCAGTGGCACTTCCTCCCAGTGAATGTCCATTAGATTGGCATTATTATCCAGGAACAGCTTTCCTCTTAACCATTTGCCCCAGGGTCTCTACTCCTTGTGTATGTGTGGATCCTTCCATGCATCTCATAGGTGGCAAAGGGTCCTCAGTGAAAGACCTGATAAAACCAGAAGGTGAGCACTGATGCATCCATCAGAAGTCACTGATATTACATCACTGTATCATCACACATTGTAAATTCCACCCCACACCCACAAGGCATTGTCCCTTGCAACTGGCTCCCCTCAATTCCATTTGCTTATTGTGAATAAATGAAAGGCAAAGTGTCATTAACTTACTGCCCTCCTGGAATGATGATGTCATTGCCTGATCTACCAAAAGCACCTTTCAGGCAAATAAACCACGGTACCACTTACAACTGGTGTCGTAGCAACAAGCATCTGCTACACAATCCCTCAGAATATCAGTATGTAATAGTGAGGCTGGTCATTCTCAGCGTATCTCAGAAAGATATTCCTTTAATAATCAGTGTCTAAGTTCCAAAAGATGCCTCTTCTGTCAAACCTCACACAGTTTTGCTTAAATATAGTCTGTAATGATGATAGTCACTATCAATGCATTGCTCAAAATTGGAAAACTTGGATCCAAAGAGAAGCAATTTTAACTGCAGACTGTGGTCAGAGAGAGCTTTGTTTTTTACATATTGGCTTTGAAGTAGAGTAAAATCTGGACGATATAAAACCAACATTGCATCCAATCCCATATAGGCAGGACGAAGTCAACCTGCTCCCATTGGATGGAATGTAGATTTAGCCCTATGTGATCCTGTGGATTCCCCACACAGCAAGTTAGTTTTTCCCCAAAAACCTGTTCTTCTCTCAGACTCATCAGCTCTTGCCAGGATTCAGTTGCAAACTCACTTCCAAAACTGCCAACTTTGGTCTAAATTTAGATCTGATTTTGATAAGCCTTGTGAATTTGCACACTGGTGTGAGCAGGAAGCATCTTAAAATATTATGACTGCCCTCAGGGTTGGCTGGTTAGATATAGGAGAGCCCAATACCTGACAGAGAAGGAGATTAGTACAACATTGGACTCAAAACGGGAACCTCCCAAGAAATGGTTCATCTCAACACCCCAGAGTAACAGTGTGGCATCTTTGAGAAGTATCCTTGACATCTTCAATAAAAGGCCTGCTTACACTATAGAGATGAGAGAGAGGAATTGAATTCGATTGTTGGTTGGACCTAGTCCTTCTGTTTCTGGAACCCATCTGAACCTATTGCAGATGTCGCGCGTTGAGATTTAGCTCAATTTGACAGGCTGTGGCACAACAGCAAGATGATAAGAGACGAAGGTCTCTCGAAACCACGTAATGAAATGCACTGGGTCCTAGACTCATGATGCACAGACTGAGTCACTAAAACAAGAGGGCGTGAGATGTTCTCAATGACCTACAATGATGCCAGTTACAATTATTCTGGCTGAGCTTGTGGTTGATGAGACTTGAAATTGAGGATGCTGCATTAACCTCAAGTCCAAGGAGAAAATGACTTTTAAGTCATGACCTCTTCTGATCAGTACAAGGCTAACTAATGTGGAGGTGGTGAGTGGTGAACAGACTGATGCCCTAAAGCCAGGGAAAATATTTCTCACCCTGGTGATTGCATGGAATTTAAGATGCTTCTTGACACGACTGAATGCACACCCACAATGTAACTGACTTGTTATTAGAATTTGCACTGATGTCACTAGATTAAGTGATACTGTGATGCCAGTTACCTCACTATAGTACTTAAGATGTTATGCATGTAAGATGTCAAATCACAATGTGCTCAAGAAATTGGGCATTATGAAAGAAACAGCAAGAGTTTATGCAATATCCACAGACTCTGATCAGCTACCTTCTGGAGGTTTCTGAAACCCAGGGATGTCCTAGCAAACCCCTCTTGCAACATCAGTCACCCAAAGGTGAGTGGTTCAAGTCCATCGCTAGAGACCCCCAACTGCTCCAGTCAAGTCAACCTGTGGTTCCATGAAAGAAATGGATTGGCTGGACCTCTGCCCCAGGTAACAAGCACATGGCAGGAGTACTACAGAGCCTGCTGCATGCTAGACTGTAATTGACAGAATTCTTTAACCCTGGGTTGTCCTTTTAGGCAGTCTCTACATGCCACTGCATTGCTGCACATTACAGGATGAAGTAGAAGGTGAATTTTTTTTTAAAAATAATATGTTTGAAAGGGAAATCTTATTCCAAATGTTTGCAGAGTTCCTTCTATCAAATAAAGTGGGTGGAGGTTGGGATTAGGGTATTTTACCAGGTTTTAATCACAAAGTATTGGAGACATATACAAAATGCAGCATGCACCTTGGCTTTGTGTTTTAAAGCTCCACCACTCAATTATTTAATTATCTTCCTATGTAGATCTAGAGAAAACACTCAGTTTCCTCGTGGGTGAGTTTTAGGAATGAGAGTCCCCCATCCCTGCCCGCTCAACCTTTTGTAACTGTCAATCAAGAGATGATGTCAAATCAGACTGAAGTCCCACCCTTACAGAGCTGTCGGATGGGCAAACCAAACGATAAAACTGTGACGAACGATATACCTCACCATTTATAAAGGGGAGCTGGTGGTGAACTTTACATTACTCAGGGTTTTCTTGAAGGAAGCCAATTCAAAATAACATTGACCTTTAAAGGCATGAAATGAAGCTCAAAACAATGGGTCACTGCCTGAGTTTAAATGGCTATCTTTACTGATTGAGGAATGACCCAACTTCATCACACTTTGACATAGGATGACGATGTCCTTTTATTCTGGTAACTGTAAGTCTAGAGGAGGTGCACTTTGGTTCAGAAGGTAGCAGGGCAGAATCTGTGTCTCTCAAACTCTGATGATGAAAATTGCATTGTCTTTTTGATTTAGATGCCAAATATAAACTATGCATGTGTTGCCAATGTGTAAAGGATTGACATACTAGATTCTATTTAATTTTTGTATGCCGGTAATAGATTTATTTTATACCAAAAAGAAGATCCCCCACAATTCAAAATAAAAACATTTCAGTCTAACCTTGTTGTATATGCTCCTGTCTCATTCTTTTCCCCATAGTCAGCAGTTACAACAGGTGCTTTGCATATCTCCCTGTACTTCGATCAATGGATTGAGAAACCAACTCTTTATTTCTTTGAAATTTTTAAAATCAAAATTAAATAAAAGGAAATAGGTGTCACCATCAATGCCAGCATTTCTAGATTTCTCTTAGATAGCCGAATGGCTAGTTGGGCCATTTCAGAGGGGTGTCAAACACATTGCTGCAAGCCAGGAGTCACGTGTAACCCAGATTGGGCTTGGCAGACTTCCAGAACATCAGTGAATGGTCACGCTTCCAAACAAAAAATGGGTGAAACCCTTGTCTGTTGTGATGCAAGAACCAGTCGGGACACCATTACCACACAGTTCAACCTCTGGTCACTGGGGTGGGAAGGGACGAACACCTCAGTTTTTGTTGCAAGTCGTGCTGTGAGATTATTTTACACCCAAGTGGGGCGGCACAGTGGCTCAGTGTTTAGCACTTTTGCCTCACAGCGCCAGGCACCCAGGTTCAATTCCGGTCCCAGGCAACTGCCCGTGTGGAGTTTACACATTCTCCCCATGTCTCCTGTGCGGGTTTCCTCCTACAGTCCAAAGATGTGTGGGTCATGGGGAAATGCCAGGAACAGGGCATGGGAGGGCAGGTCTGGGTGGAATGTTCTTTGGAGGGTCATTGTATACTCAAATTGACCAAATGGCCCGCTTCTTCAATGTACAGATTCTAAGAACTAGGAGGGCAAACTAGGCCTTTGTCCAATGTTCTCTACCTGTGACATCTTAAGCACCACGACCTACCTCCTCAAGAGGACACCAAGTGATGGTAGGGTAGTGGTCATGTCACTCATATTCTGTCAGTAACACAAAGGTTAGGTACATAGGTTGGAGTCTGATTGTAGCATTAGGACTCTTGCGGCAGAGCGTTATTGTTTCCACCTCTAAGCTGGGTGGAAGTCCCACTGCTCCAGAGGTATGTCATAACATCTCTGAACAAGTTGTTTCGGAAAATATCTGAGCTCAAGGAGCTGAGACTGTTACTCAGCAACAACAGATAGACCTGAAACATTTGCTCTGTTAACAGATGCTGCCAGGCTCACTGAGACTTTCCCACACTTTGTTTTTATTGGAACCTTAATGTATTTTGTTACCAAGTTTCCAACACAAAAATGCAGCTCGCCTTCCCCCAGTACGAAGCTGAATGGAGGCACTGGAATTTTCCTTCTGGTGGGGCAGGAGAGAAGACATGGAAGTGGAGGGGGAGATAAGGATGGTCTGACTGACCTGACTCACCACCCCTCACCCCTATCCCCATCTGTACACCGACAAGGGTTTACTGTGCAAGATGAACATTTCCTACCTGTTTATATAACTCAGACATGTCACATACACAACAGCATTGAAAAATAGTCCATTATTTATTTAAAAACAAATCTGAATATTCCGGTACAAAGATATCAAAAAAGCCAAACCAAAAAAAAATTGACATGCAATTTGGTGCAAACATTCAAGATCAAAGCTATAGTCACTCGAGGGGGATGTGGCATTGAGAGAGTGAGAAAAAGCAGCATTCACTTTTGTCGCTAGAAGAGGTTAGCACCAGGATCAGTACCACAAAGATGGACCAAACAGAAATTACAGATGGGAACTAACCCGGTTGGTTTCCAAACGGAAAATGTCACCTCCGATCAACAGGTTGAATGAACATTTTTGTTATATAACAGAAAAATAGTGAGTCTTTAACAGTCCCTCCCCAGTCAACGAAAAGGAACCAGCTCTCTCATTTGAGAATGGATTTATGTACACTCTATGGCAACTCCCTCAGCCCCCACATAATTCCCTCTCCATCACGTACAGGTTTTAGACAGTGACAATTTTCAGAATATTGGTAAGGAGACAAAAATGGATCATAGCCCAGGCCTTGGACTTACCAACACATGCATTCCAAAGCAGGAGACACTGGAAAGTGAGAGGTAGGACTGCTGGATGATTTGTGATAGCCAACACCGACCAAAGGCTTTCAAACCAAATATAACTGCTTCCTTCTCACCGAGACGTGGCTGTGCCACTCAATGCTGTAGAATCCATGGATGAAATCAGGGATCTGGCTAATGCAGACAGGTACCTGCCCAAGCAGTGCACTTCCCACACTGAGTGACTAAGGCCCCCCATTTTCAACCAGTTTATCTCCTCCTCGAGTTAGTGCACAAGTTCATAAAAATGCTCCTCAGCTTTGCCTCAATCATGAGGAAGAGTTGACCCTGATTCAAGTAAATATCTTTAAATCAAAAGCTCCTTTTTAAAATAGGTTCTGCATTTTGTTGAATGAAGCATTATGGAAATATCCATGAATTGACATACCATACACAAGCCAATGTTCATTGGATTACAACCATTAAGATTCAGATGGCCCATCTGGTTTCACGAGGATTATGCTCGCTCACGGCCTTTATCAATATGACCACATAGGACTGTTTTCTCTCTGGCAGTCACTTCTAGAAGTCTTAGTGAAATCTACTCCCTCACTGTGGCTTTTGCCAGTCTCCAAACAAATTTACTCCTCCCTTGGCACTCCTACTGCGCTTCAATCTCATCCAGAAATTAATCAAATCAATGACCACGGCTTGTTGCTGTAGAATTAGTCTTTACGCTGGGCAGCGTGAAGGGTGTACAAATTTGCATGCAGCACATCTTCACCTGGAAGACTATTTGATGGAAGGGGACAGAGATCAAGACTTAAGTCTCCAATCCGGGGTGGTTCTTATCAATGTCAACAAGGGAATAGGGTGCCATTTCCAAATACCAGTATTCCTCGTCTGCATCAAAACACACAAAATAGCCCTTTTCATTATTTTGGGTCCGCTCTCAAATTCAAGGAGATAGGGGTGACAATCTCCTAGACAGATAGACTCAAGCAGCACATAGCTTTTTCCATACACCTGCACACCCCCAATCCCTCATCATCAACGCTTTCCAAGCTTTACCAACAGGTATTAAAATGTGTGTTTCACAAACATTAAAAAGTTACAATGTAAAATAATAAAGCTATATTAAAAACAAGGCTCTGGTCTTCACCAAATACATCCTGCTCAATCTTTCCTTTGCAGAATATCAGTAGGAAAACCTGGAACCTGCTGTGCAAAAACTCTGGCCATCAATCTGTGAATCAGAAAGAATTTCTAACCCTTCTGGTTGTCCATCAGTCATTTTCAATCAAAAGATTAAAAGGTTATTTTTTGGTGGCAAGACATTTAGAAATGTGGAGGTTTGAGCCACCAGGAGGTATTTAGAATAAGTCAACAACAACATTAGTTGCTCCCTGGAAGATAAGTTAACAAATCCCATTCCTTCCATTGTACTTTCAGACTTTTCGATATTGACAACACAGAACAGTGTACAATTGGATGGTTTGTAATCTCAAAATTGACACAGTTCACATAATATAAAAACATAAAAAGTTACTACAAATTTCTGTCATTTGCCCGAATCTCATGTCTGAACTCCCTTGTAGGGGGTCATGAGGGTTGGTGTCTGAGAGTTTTGCAGTCTTGCATTTTGGACTGAGCAAAGGCAAGACAAAGAAGTAATTCATTGCATCCCTTAAAAATCTTCAATAAAGTGCATAGAGTAATAGTCTCCCGTACATTCAGGAAACCGGGTCAAGGAACAAAGTGGACTTCTGTCCCCACACCTCTTGTTCTCACTCCTGCATCTATAAAACAGAAAACACAAAAAAAATGCAATGTTTACATATGTAAATTTCCATTGTTACTTTTAAGACAACCATTTAAATATTTAACCAAACAATGGGATTCACTTCCCTGGAAGCAACACTCAAAGTTCTCAAACTTGTATCAAACCTTGGTTGCACTTTGTAAAGACACACGGGTGAAGGTGCAAAAACAAAACCTACAAGGATAATTACCAGATCAAAGACTTTACAGCTATTAGCGACATTTGGACAGACTCGGTCACTTTATCCCATAAAGACAGAAGACCAAAGCAGACATAGTAGAAGTTCTTTATATTTGGGTGCATTTACAGAAGAACAGAAGTAACCATTCCACTCCTCAAGCCTGCTCAGGTAATAACGCCATGGCCAATGTGTTTGTATTTCAAATTTCACATTCCCACCTGTGCCCAAGAACCTAAAAATCTATTTAACGACACCTTAAATATATTAACAGCTCACCCTCTAACAGAGGAAGTTGCAACCAAAGTTGCACTCCCCTCCAAAACAAAAATCTCCCTAACCCTGTCCTAAAAAGGGAAACCTCTTATTTTAAAGCATCGCCCCTCATTCTGAGCTAGCCCATAGGGGGAAAGATCCTTTCTACAACCATTTGGTCAAGATCTTTCAGGATCTTATGGACTTCAATCAAGGCACCCCCACGATCTTCTAAACTCCTGTGGAGACAAGTCCAGTCTGGCCAACTGCTCCTCCTAGGACAATTCCAAGTATTGATCTACTAAAGCCTCCAATGCATTTTTAACCTTCTATAAATGAAGGAACAAAAACTGGATGCAGTATTCGAGACACGGCCACTTCATCACCCTGTACAACTGAAGTGTAACATTTTTACTTTCACATTCAATCCCTCACAAACAGCAGCATCCTATTAGCTTACTCGATCACATACCTGGTTGCAAACTAAATGTTTTACCACTCCACCTCAGAATCCCATTCTTCTCAATTTAAGTAATACGCAGCTTCTTCATTCATTCTACCAAAGTGAGCAGCTTCACATGTTTCCACCTTATACTCCATCTGCCAGATCTTTGCCAACTCACGCACACTATCTATCTATTTCTGCAAACTCCTTGTGTCTTCTTCACAACATACTTTCCTACTTGTATTGGTGTTGACACTGAATTCACTCCCCTCACCAAAGCCATTGATGTAACTTGTAAAATATAGCACAGATCCCTATGGAACTCCATTTGTCATATCTTGCCAATGACGCACTACTGTTATTTTACCAGCCATAGAATCTTTCACCCATGTGACTATCTTAATCCATAACATGAGCTTTTATTTCCCACAGTAACATTTGATGGGGCACTTTCACAGATGGTTTCTGAAAATCTAATTGCACTACAGAGATGGCACGGTGGCTCAGTGGTCAGCACTGTTGTCTCACAGCACCAGGGACCCAGGATGTGAAAGCTAAGTGGATTATCCATGGGAAATGCAATGTGATAGGGAAGGGAATGGGTCTGGGTGGGATACACTTGAGGGTTGGTATGGGCTGAATGGCCTGCTTCCATACTTTAGGGATTCTATATCTACATGGTCCCATTATCCATAGCACATGTCACTCCTCCAAAAGAATACCTATAAAGGTTTTTAAACATGACAATCTCCATTTCATAAAGCCATGCTGACTCTTCCCAATTACCTTGAATTTTTCTAAAAGTGTGTAGTTATAACATCTAATGATACAACTTTGCCCTTGACAGATTAGCCCGGAGCTGCTGTTTTCTGCTGTCTTACTTTTTATATAAAAAGGTTATTTTTGTGGCTTTTCAGTCTGATGGAGCCCTTCCTGAATTGAGGGAATTTTCAAAAATTAGCACCATCCACTTCTTCATTAGCAAGCCCTGAAGGACCTAGGACGAAGTTTATCTCAATCCAAAGGCTCATCAGCACCCCGCGCCCCAAGTTCATTTCAGTGACATTACAATCAGGAGGGAAGCAAATTAAGTTCCTCTTTCCCTTCCACTTCCCCACTTACAGCTAAGACTGAAAAACCTATTTTGTATCCTTGATAGCGAAGACAGAAGCAAAAAAAATTAGTCAATTTCATCTGCCATTTTCTTATTAGCAGCAGCGGTTTCAAGAAGGCAGCTCACCATCACTTTCTCAAGGGCAACTGGGGATGACCATCAAATGCTGGCCCAGTTAGTGATGCTCAAGTCCCATGAGTGAATTAAAAACAATACTAACTATGGCAAACCTTATCTTAACTGGCAGCAATGGGACTAGAAATGTGCCAGTTGATCAAATATTCTGGATAATCAAGAGGTCCCTGTAATCAACATTAAAAAAAACTAAGTAACAGAAACGTAATGCAGCATGCATACACATCACCGTTACACTTTTTTTAATAACATAAATCAATTAAATAATAATGCAACTTTGTTTCAAATAGAACTTATTGGCAGAGAATGATGACTCAGATATTGCAGAGTTTGTGAAAATAAAGTGAATTTACAGTATTTTGGATGTATAATTTTGGCCAGTTTGTCAAGAGTATGGGTTCATAAGGTGCTGGTTAAGATGAAGTTTACTGTGTTAACTTTCCATGGTCACTCTCTGGAGGACCAACACTTACTTCACTCGCTCTGTCACCTCAATGGACAAGCTGTGCACTGAGCAACTTTGTCAGGGTTCAGTGTCCAAGGGAACACAGGTGACAGCCTGCATCAAAGAACTGGGCCATGGTTAACATGGAGTGCTGGGAGGATAGTTTCATGTGTAGCACCCAGCAACATGTCCAATCAACTCCATTCAAATCCTGGGAACATGATTCCCTGGTCAGTCCACTGGCTGCCCTGCTCCCAGCCCCGTTCCACCCTCCTGCCACTCCGTATCCATTCCCTCACTCACAGGGACTAGTGAGCAGTGAGGGAGTGGAACAGTGAGGGTGTTAGCGGGGAGATGGTCAAGGAGGTAACAAGCAGGACCATGAGTTGAGTACAGGTACTGAGTGAAGTTTCCAATTTTAATTTGTTGACAAGTTTCTAAGCAAATGTTTCTTCATTGCTAGGAGAGCAATTAGTACACTTTGAGATTGTTTGTACTACATAACACTGCTGCTCGAAACTTTGCTTCCGTTTCTAAACACAAGGACATTCTTTCAGTTTAAAGATCCCATACCATCATAAAAATTTTCAAACACTGCTCTCTCCTGCCTGTCATTCCTTCTCTCCCCATATTACTGCAAGATTAGTTTGCTCTCCCCTCCTGTTTCATTCACCTGATTTTAACTTCATTGCTCACTCTTGTTCTTTAATTGATGCGGCCACTAGGTGGCAGGAAAGGTCTGTGTAAAAGAGTCGGCACAATGCAGTGGGCACAGAGAGAGAGAGATATTGACACACAGCAGTGCAAGGGAATGGGAGGGAAGCAGGGAGAAGAGGGGGAGGAGAAAAGACAGTCAGGTGGGACAGGGAAGGGGGGGAAAAAAAGAGTAAGAAGTGAGGATAAAGAGAAGAGGAACATGCAAAGTGGGGTTGGTTGGGTGGGACCAAAGTCTATGGTGAAAGTGAAGGTGCGGCAACTAATCAGAGAGCAACTAAGAGATCAGGAGCAGGGATTGTGGCTCTTTCTGTTTGCCTCCAGGCTAAGGAGAAAGGGAGTGAAGCTGTTCACATCACCAGGGTGAGCTTGGAGTAGAGGCTGAAAGGTCTAACAGCTCACCAACTCCAAAACTCCCAGATAATCAATGAAAATGTGGCTCTCTAAATGCAGCAAAGTGGTTGGTGATGGAGTGGATCATGTGTGTGCGGAGTCTGAAGACAAGGTGCTGCGATCAATGCCCCTCCTGTACTTACATTTAGGACATGGTAGATCCAATCCAGCATTGCCCCCACGTTGCTGTAAACTCCAGGACGATTTGGCCGGGCACAGCCACTGCCCCAACTCACAATCCCAATGAGCCGCCAATTCTTCATTCGAAGAACTAACGGACCCCCACTGTCCCCCTGAAAGGAAACTGGATGGTAAACTCAACAGAATTCATCTGACAGAATCATCACAAAAATAACATGGTGTCAAAATCATCTACAGCTGCTCACAGGCAGGAGAGACCAAACAGAGCCCACTCTCCCCCTGAACCGGCCACACCATTCATTAAAACCAGCGACCAGCCTCCATTCCACAATAACTCACTTAAAAGTTCATCAGCAACATAACCCTGTTGTAAAAGCATTTAAAATTCATTCATGGGATGTGGACATCACTGGCTGAGCCAGTAATTATTGCCCCATCCCTAAGTGCCCTGGAGTAGGTGTCTTCCTAAAGCACTGCCTGTGATGTAGGTACCTTCAGGGTGGGAGGGAGTTTGACTCAGCAACAGTGAAGGAACGGCAATATGGGGAGTAGCTCAGAGGGGAGCTCGAGCACATGGTGTTCCCATGCGTCTGCTGCCCTTGTCCTTCTGGGTGGAAGTGGTCATGGGTTTAGAAGATGCAGCTGAAGGAAACAGCGCTGCTGCTATACATCTTACAAACGATACATGCTGCTGCTATTACTGATTATTTACCGCAGAGGGAGTCAATATTGAACTTGGTGGTTGAGCCACCAATCAAGCGGGCTGCTCTGCACTGGAAGGCTTCAAGCTTCTTGACTGTTGTTGGAGCTGCACTGATCCAGGCAAGTGGGGAATATTCCTGACTTGCGTCTTCTAGATTGTAGACAGGTTTAGGGAGCCTGGAGGATTCCTGGCCTCTGACCTGCTCTTACAGCCACTGTGTTTATATGGCACCACTTTCATGTGGTGGGAAGGGCACTTGTCAGTTATTAGCTGAAGCCCGGATATTGTCCGGCATCTCCTCTACAGGGACACAGACGAGGTTAATTGTTCTGAATAGTTTTCAGAATTGTACACCGGACATCATCACAGACAAATTTCAACAAAGTGAGGTGGTCGTTTTGGCAAGAGAAGCAAAGAGGCCGCTTACTCATTGGGCAGTAACAGCCAGGCAGCCAATAAAAAGGGGTTTAATAAAATCCTGCTGGTTACCAGGAAATTCAAAGGGATCCAAAATTGAAGAATAACTAATAAGTCGGTGAAATAATTCTGAAGAAATAGGCTGGTGAACTGGCTTGCAAAGACAGCCTACTCAGATCAACAGCCTGTTCAAGTTCATCACACTTCATAGTGGACGTGAGGAATGTTGGATCATCTACTGAGCATGCTGAAGGGGCTGAATGGCAATTCCCGTCCTTCATTCTTACAGGCTTGTACAGTGTTCACACGACAAGGAGTCACACAACTTTTCAACTTCATCAATAATCAGTATGAGCCCCCTCACTGTCACGCAGACTCTTCTATAACCTGCTGCCTCTTTCGGGGAGCTGGCACTACACTGATCTTTGTACCTGGCATGCATCCACTTTGCCAGCCTCGTAGCCTGCACACAGCATTCGCTCAGTGATCTGCCCACCGTAGAACTGCAGACTGTTGCAAATCTCCCGTCCAATCACCGATACATTTGCCTGTTGAAGCACTGTTGACACTTGACCTATTCAATACAACAGAAAACAACATCAGAACGATAGCCAGGGCAGTACAGTTTGATCAGTGCTGAGCAAAGTTCTACCTTGTCAGATAAAACATTAACTGTCGCTTGTTCAGTCTTCTCAGGTCCAAACGCAACCAACAGCAGGTGGGTCTGCTCCAGCCCCCCCGTCACTATTTATCCCAGTCAGTATTTTGTTTAATATCACACCCCAGTTAGGAGGGGCCTGCAGACTACAAATTGGCCATCATATGAAGAGTGTTTTTGCAACATGTGAAGAGTTGTCAAGGCAATTCAAAAGATCTGTGCTTTCCCCATTTGGCCTCTTGCACATCCCAGAGTTCCTCATCCCACCACTGACATCCATTCCTTCAACTGTTGCAACCCAAGCTGCAGAATTCCTTCCTTAAACTCCTGCACCTCCTTAGAACCCAATCCTTGACCAGCCTCCTAATCTCATGTGTTTCTGGAGTCAGACTTTCTGACAGTACTGCTGTGGAGATCCTTGGGACACATGATTGGGTTTAAAAAACAAAGGTGCTAAACAAATGCAAGTTCTCAGGTGTTTCTCAGGCAGCTGGTCAGAGATGCAGCATGATGGGGCAAAACAGTGGGGGGCAGGGTGATCCTACGATGAAGCCACCCAAAGGAGGTCCAATCGAATCTGGCAATGCCACTATTTGGGGAGAAAAAAAAACTGTACTTACTGACTTCCTCAATGTTTGATAAATCCTAAAATGGAACCTGAAAATCTGTTAGCGAGACCAACTGGCGATTTCTAGGATGTAGAGGAACAACAGGAATTTCCCACAAAGACAGGAAGCCCTGTGCCCCTGGAAAAGGGTGTGGAGAAACCCCTCTTTCTTTCCAGCCATCTTCAAAATGATGATCTCATTTCATATCCATGGTGATAATTACCAAATTCTTTAGTGTAGCCCCAGCCAGTGACCCATGCCAAAATTTTCTTTGGAACTGGAGAAGCGTAGTTAGGTAAACAAACAGGACGGATGTAATCTAGACCAAGAAAAGAGAGGAAAAAACTGAGTCAATAGAAGGAAACATTATCCCTAATGCCATCAACAACTGCGAATCCTGGAATATTATCTCATCTCCAACAGGAGCGATTTGGTCTGGGCTAAAGAAACCAGCTTTTGAAATTCAGTGTGAGAAAGGCGAAGAGCCTCTGTCGGTGGCTATAGCCATCGTGAACTGCCTCTGAAGTGGTGAGAAATCACCCTCATCTCCAACGGGCTTGCTTAGCCTTTTGGGGAGGGGGTGGGGGGGGGGGGGGGTTAGTTCAGGACCTGGAGTCACGTGTAGGCCAGACCAGGTTCTGAGACTAGTGCAGGATAATCCAGAGGTGGGATTTGAAATCTTCTCTCCAGAGCATTGCTACAGGTTTCTGGGTTACTGCTTGAACAGTATTGTTATCTACATGTTCCCCAGTCTGATATGATCAACATCAAAAATAGCCAAGTGAACAGCACTGGGGAAAGATTGGGGGAAATTAACTAACTAAGTAAACCTTGCGGCTAAGGCTCCATTCCCTGTAGAGTGAACCTCCCACATTAACAGCTATCCTGTTCCCATTTAGTTTTGGGACTGATAGCTCAGGCCACTACAGTGACCAAAGATTCTGTCTGTCACCTTGGCTGATCTCAGTTAGTAATCCTAAAACTGGATCCATCGCTCACTGATCACTGCCACGTCTCCCAGGAAGTGATTACCTGGAAACCCTGTTCATGCTCACAGACCGAGACCAGGATTAAGGTGGATTGTGATGCTCCCGCAGTTGAATATCTTCCTGGCATGCCCTGCAATAACCGAGGTACCACTGCTATATAGCCGTGCCTCTGTGAGGGGCAAGCTGGTGGTGGCTCAGTAATCCTGCAAGGGGGCAGGTGGCAGTGGAATTGTACAGTGGTAAAGGGTTGGTGCCAGCTCGCTGGCAGGTCAGTAAGAGGCAGGCTGTGGAAAGCTGCCTTGACAAAGCTGTCTAAAGGTCTCACCTGAGAAAGGGAGGAATGGTGTTGGACTTTTAACAATCTGATAACACAACGCGTGAATGAGCAGCACTCAGTTCTGTACTTGCCTCACCTGTGTAGGGTAAAGGTGATTTCACTTTAATGAGGGCTATGTCGTAGTCACTGGTCACTGGGTTGTACTTGGCATTGATGACAACTTTTACAACGGACAAGGTGCTTCCCCCAGAGTACAGAACGTCACTGCCAGCAAACACTCTCCAGTTTGCAATCTGATTATACTCCCTGAAATAAACAACTCCATTCAAAATATCATTCCAAAAACAAAAAGCAGTGCAGTGGGACCCTTATTTGGCATCTACCCATGTTGCCCATGCCCTGGGAGCTTTCAATGTGGACAATGCGGAGAGAGCTTTACTTTCCATTAAGAGGAGTAGGAGAAACTTTACTTTCAGTTTGGAAGTAGTATGGGAGCTTTCCTCTAGATCTAACGCCTTTGTCTCCCTGCCCTGGGTGCGTTTGATGCGGTCAGTGTAGAGCAGCTTTACTCTGCAAATAACCCTACGTTGTTCCTACCCTGAGAGTGTTTGATGGGATAATGTACAGCAGTCTTTATTTTCAGTTTAAGACAGCAGAAAATTTTACTTTGAATCTAGCCCCGTACTGTCCTTGCCCTGGGAGTATTTGACTGGGGACAGTGAAGCTTTACTCTGTATTCAACCTTGTGCTGTCCATGTCCTGGGAGTGTTTGATGGGGGACAATGTAGAGAGATCTTCACTCTGTATCCAACCCTGAGCTGTCCCTGCCCTGGGAGTGTTTGATGGGGATGGTGTAGAGAGAATAACTGTTAGGTGATAGAAGATGTGGGTTGGGGGTGAAGTGGGAAGGATCGGGGGTGATAGTTAATTACACACTTACTCTGGGAAACAGTGAGCAGCAGTTAGGATCCACTGGGGGTTTATGATGCTCCCACCACACAGGTGCCGTTTCTCATACTGAAGGCTAACCTGCCAGGGCCACTCGTCAATGCTGGCATCTGTACCCCCAACAATCCGGTCAGTGGCACTCCGCTCGCATCCTGAAATGACGGAACATAAAATGACCCGACAGGTTTCTTCACTTCCCCAGCTCCATCGGAACACAATCTCAAGAAAATCAAAATCCTAAAGTACTCCTTGGAACACCAGAAACTGTAAGAACAGGAAAACCCTTTGATCCAGATGTCCCCTCCCTCATCACTGATTAATGTTAAAGAGCGACAGCAAAAATACATCTAACTGACTCAAGTTAATGGGTTTTGTTTTACTCAGGAGGACTCTGCAACATGACCTGAACAATTTTGACATGACACCGTTGCTTTATTTTGAAGAGCACGTCAGAGGCTGGGAATTATGCAATAACTCATCCCCTGGCTCCCCAAAGCCTGTTCACCATCGACAAGGCACAAGTCAGGAGTGTGACGGAATGTCCCGCACTTGCCTGGATGGGGGCAGCTCCAACAACACTGGAAGGTCAACACCATCCAGACAAAGCAGCCCTGTGTGAGTGGCAAAGCTTCAACATGTCCTTCCTTCATCACTCCCAGCATGCAGCAAGTACGTCTGCACGGACGCACCACAGCACAGCACTATGCTTTTTACCACCACCTTCCAGGCCTGGTGATCTCTACCCCTAGAGGGGCAAGGCCTGCAGGCACAGGGCAAAACCACCACCCCTCCAGGTTCTCAGCCAGGTCTCACACTATCCCAGCGCGGAAGTGCATTGCTGTCCCTTAATCAGAACTGGGTCAAAATGTGTGGGCTCTCTCCCGAGCTGCACTGCTGGGAGTAGCATTAACAACACAGGCTGCAGCAGTTCACTACAAGTTTATACAGTCATCCAGGACAGAAACAACTTCAGTCCAACTTGTCCATGCTGATCAAATTTCCCCAAACAAAAGCAGGCCCACTTGTCTGCATTTAGCCCATATCCCTGTTAACCTTCCATATTCACATACCTGTTCAAATGTGTTTTAAATGTCGTAACTGTACCCATACCTACCCACATCTTCTGCCCATCTTGTGGAAGAGTCCTTGGCTATTCACCTTATCTGTGCCCCTCATGATTTTATCGAGAGCATATACAGATAGACAATATAAAGTGGTCCAGTCAATGATGGCCCAGTCAATTTCAGGAATGAATGAATATACAAAAATGACACCGGAAAGAAATGACGTCAGTCACACAGAGACTCTTACTACAGCTTGATGAGGACAAAAAAAACTTTATAAAACAAACATTTCTGAAAACTGATGGGAAGCGAGACAATGTGGATGCTATTGAAATCAGACAACGTAAAAATGTCCAAATGTCTGATCCACAGAAGTCCAGGAACCAAACAGCTCTGTAAACTGAGAGAAATCCAACTTAACATTTCAGATCAAGAACTATTTCTAAGGAAGGGTCGCTGGACCCGAAACGTTAACTCATTTCTCTCCACAGCTGCTGCCAGATCTGCTGAGCTTTTCTGAGAATTTTGTGTTTTTGTTTCTGATTCACAACATCCTCAGTTTTTACATAAACCAAGATGTCAGCCATGGCCTGGGTATGGTGCAGACTCATTGCTAATAAGTTAATTGCTCTTTTTCAACATCTAATAGCATTGCACCATGCAACTTCCAGGATGGTAGAGGGTTTTCTTCATTGGGCCTGGAGTGATGGCTTATTGTTCCCTCAGCTAAGAATTCCTAGCTCCCCGTACAACTTCCCACCAACAAACCAGTCAGTGACTTCCCTGGCTACACGCTGTCTGAAGAACACAAACATTTCTCAAAATTAAAAACATTTTTGACAAACTAATGAAAATCTTTAAAGGAATCCATGAACTTACGTGCGCAGACTAAGGACACAATGTTCCCGGAAGAGCAAGGCCTGAACAAAAAGCAAAAGGAAACAATGGTTAATATTGTTGGAATATTTTTTCAATTAAGGTTTAACTTAATTTTAGATTTGAATTTAATTTTGTCTCTCAGCATCAAAATGTTATCTGGCAACCAGGGAGATATAATTAAATGTTACAATTATACTGACAGTTCATCAGGAAAGCTTAAATCTTTATTTCTGATTTTAGATTATAACGTATTTCATGTCTGGTGCATCACGCATGTGATCTGACCCCAGCACCAACACTACCATTCTGTGTTTGATGTTATCCTAGATTTACATTTAAAATCATATAGGGGTTTGATCAAATAAGAGCTGTGTCTAGCATCTGAAAATCAACCGTCAGATGGCAGAAATTTAAAGTTATTTACACCAAACCAGAGGCAATGAGAAAATCCAACAGAGCCAGGTTTGACAGAGAGTCATAGAGCACCTAAACAGACTCTTTGGTATAATTCATACGAGCTGATCACATATACTATATTGATCTAGTCTCATTTGCCATCATATGGGCCATATGCCTCCATCAGAATGCAGGGGCATAAGAGATAACACAGTCTGGAGCTGGAGAAACACAAAAGGCCAGGCAGCTTCTTCCAAAATGAATCACTTCACACTTTTCCAGGTCGAATTCCATCTGCCATTTCCTTGCCCAGCTCTGCATCCTGTCTATGTCCCGTTGCAACTCACAACAGCCCTCTGTATTACTGTATCACTCTTCAAAAGAGCTGGTCAAGGATTTATGGGCTGAATGGTCTCAATCTTAGCTGTGCTATATTTACAGTTTTGGTGTGAAATCTTCTACCTTTAACTACATCTTGGTTGCAAATATAAAACAAAAATAATAGTCAGAAATTAATCTGGAACAATCCTAAACCTCACAAAGGTTGTTCTTCCATGGTCCAACATTAGAACATATCCAAAAACATCTGAGTAACCACATTTAGCAAGTCACAGGATGCCTGGGGAGAGAGAGCTATTGTGCTGCTATAGTGCAGCAATTGTTAAAGAGACCAGGAAACGGACTGGGATTTCCAAACATCCGGTGCTGCCCAAGAACCATTGATGAATTTTCCGAACACTGCCAGCCATGTCATCAGGATATTTAGAGACTTTGGGACTGCCTCACAGCACCAGGGACCCAGGTTCAATTCCACCCTCAGGCAAATTTCACATATTCTCCCTATGTCTACGTGGGTTTCCTCCAGGTGCTCCGGTTTCCACCCGAAATCCAAGGATGCACAGGTTAGGTGGATTGGCCGTGCTACATTGTCCCACAGTGTTCAGGGATGGGTAGGTTAGGTGGGTGAGCAATGGTATAAACCCCGTGTGGGGTTATGGGGTAGCTGTGAGATGCTCTGAGGGTCACTGCAAACTTGATGGGCCAAATACTTATTTCCTGTACTATTGGTATCCTGTGATTCTATGAAATGCTTTTGGTTAATAATTGTAAAAAAGGCAGATAACTGGTGAAGAATATTCTAGTTAGTATGGGAAGGCATTGCGCGCACACACACACACACACAGGGGGTAACTGATGGCAGCAATGTGCTGCTAAGATGATTGAAAATAACATATATATATGTATATAATGTGGGGAAACCTGCAGGAATACGTTCAGAGTTTTGGTACATGAGACTGGGCATTGTGGTTGAAAGGTGTAGGTGAAGTTTTTGTGATAGTAGAGTGTGTATTAGTTTACCTCAGAGGATCTTAGTGAAAAACTGAGAATCTGCAAGGGCAAAATATTCATTCTCAGTGTCAACCCTTCTCACATGGGTGAGTGAACATTTTCACCCTCCCTCCAAAAGGAAAAGAACAGTTCAAGTGTGACCAAACTGCTGAAGTAGAGGGGTTTTTTAGTGGCGTTCCCTTAGTTACAATTTCGCTCTACTTCAAAAAGGAATGAGAACCAGATAGGTTCTATGCAGGGAATCCAATATCCTTCAGGTCACGGAGAGAATTAGCGCAATGCTCGTTACACAGTCCTACAAAGTTGCTTCAAAGCCCCATCCCAGATTTAAATGACTATTGGTTTGCTCCCAGAGTTAGAGAGAGGTGCATTCAGTAACAATCATGTCTCAAGCACCCACATTCCCTTATCTGAGTTTAATCTCAGGAACGTGTCAAGAAAAATTCCATTTGTAAATCAGAACCTAAGGTAAAAAAAACTCTCACCTCACGCTTAAGTGTCAACTCTAGTCCTGATATAAACTACGGCGAACATAATTCCAAATAAATTCATCAACTCCTCCTCAGCTATACATTGGTTCATTGAGGATTACGGACATTGGGTTGTACTCACCCCTGCATCAACACATTCTGAACAGAGATGGGGTTGGTGACTTTGCTGAAGTCGATTATCTTGTATGAGGGCCAGAGTCTCTTGTCCACAGGACTACCCACAGGGCTACTGCAAAGTAATAACATTAATTCATTAAAACCTTCCAAACATGGTCAGTACATAATCACCAGTGCATCACTGCTGGCAGAAACTCTGGTGCATTTGCTCAATTCCAAGATCCAGTTTGACGCGATTTGACAATGTGACTGACATCAGAATTCTTAACATTAAAAACCCAGTAACAGTGTGCAAACTACTTGGAGTTGCACTTTGCAGATCTATTTTTTGTTTAAAACTTCACTCACAGGACACAGGTGTCCCTGACTAGGCCAGAAACTAGGCCGATTCCAACTTCTGAAGGGTTTGGGTGACTGAATTTCTATTCTCCTGCTTCCCAGGTGCTATAGCCTCTCCTCCTAACTCAGTTTTCCCATGCCAGTTTGCAGCATGCCAAGGTCTGGCAGCCTGTGATGCCTATTACCGTAGGTTGTATCTGAAGAGAAGCCAAAGCAGAATTCTGTGCAATCTCCAGCGAGCCGCTTCATTACTGATTGCGCCCTCAATTGACAAAGCTCAAGGTCTTACATGTCCCCATTACTATTGCTGCCAGCTTCTTCAGTTTTTTGGACAAAGGAAGGCAGATCTAACACCATGACCACCATCACTGGAAAGCAAGGAGACAATCCCCCAATTCACTCCAACTAGAATAGAGCTCAAACCATCAAGCTGTCAGCACCAATCTGATCTACATTAGTCATCCAGCTACATCACTAGAGTGATCAGGAATCTTTCCTGCCTTTGCTAAGTATCGGAGGGATTTACAAGTTGATGCTCAACCCGTTCGGCCATGTCAGGAGCTCACCTTTGGTGGTTGTCACGTCCTGGAGTGGGACTTGGACCCAGAGCTTCTGGTTCAAAGGCAGGGACACTATCCACTGCACAAGACTTTTTACTGTTACCATACACTGTGTCAAAGACACCAGTGCTCTACTCATCAATGTCCTCAAATCTCTCGTCATGTAAATCATGAAGTTACACTATGACATAACTTTGAATGCACATTAAACATCTGTGACTCATCTTCAACTCTATTCTACCCTGATCTTTTGATCAGCAGGAGCCCAGTATAAAGGATCTTACAGTGAGGGATAATTTGTTAAAAAGAATGCAACCAGCTAACGCTTATACTATAAATCTTTCAGCTCAGTTCAGCCTGCATCTTGAATGGATGTGAACAAAGCCATGGAATTTTGAAAAAGTCTTTCCATTGTCCTTTAGCACCTTTGGAGACTGTTAGCTGCGCACAACCTGCCTACTGCATTGGCCTATCTAACAGTCACAGGTCACAGAATCTCTACAGTGTAGAAACAGGCCCTTTCAGCCCAACAAGTCCACACAGACCCTCAGAGTATCCCACCCAGACCCATCCCCCTATAACCCACCTAAGCTACACATCCCTGAACACTACGGGCGATTTAGCAAGGCCAATCCACCTCAGCTGCACTTCTTTGGACAGTGGGAGGAAACCAGAGCACCTGGAGGAAATGTGCAAACTCCACACATACAGTTTCCCGAGGGTAGAACTGAACCAGACTTCCTGGCACTGTGAGGCAGCAGTGCTAACCACTGAGCCACCGTGCAGCCCCAAGTCACTGATCTTCAAACCAACTCATTCTTTGAGGCGCTCCCAGATGCTAAGGCAACACAACATTCAGCAGATTCTGTTTTAAATCAAAATCTGGACACTAGGTTCTGAAAATGTCCTAGTAAATTGGAAAGCCACCAATGTAACACCATTGTTCAAGAAAGGAGGGAAAATGCATAGGCCAGTCAGCCTGACATATCTCAATGCTTGAATCCACGATCAAATATGGAGTAGCAGGACATTTTGAATGTCTTTTTACAATAATGCTGAATCAACATGGTTTTGGGGAAGGGAAAAATAGCAGATATTGCAGGGAAAATCTCAGTGGGACTGGCAGCATCTGCGGAAATCTGAGACAAAAACAGAAATTGCTGGGAAATCTCAGTGAAGAGAAAGTCATCATTTCCGACCCCAACAGTCCCGAAGGGTCACCAGACTCGAAATGCTAATCCTGATTTATCTCTGCAGCTGCTGCTAGATCTGCTCAGTTTTTCCGGCAATTTCTGCTTTTGTTTCTTATTTCCAGCAACTGTAGTTCTTGTTTGTGAAAGCGAAGTTACTATTGACAATGTGACAAGCAGGCTGGCAAAAACAGGAACAAGTGCTAGTAGTATATTTGGATTTCCAAAAGTCATGTATTGAGGTGCCACATTAAAATCTCCCCGTGTTGGGGGAGCTGGTGCTATAATGGCTATATCACTAGACTAGCAATCCAAAACCTCAGGCTGACACACTGGGGACATGGATTCAGTTCCTGCCATGGCAGACGGTAAAATCTGAATTCGCAAATAAATCTGATATCAAAAGCTGCCCTAATGGCCACTGTGAAATGCTGGCATCAATAATCCATTTGGTTCACTAGAACTGGCCAATATGTGACTCCAGACCCACTGCAATATGGTCGATTCTTAACTGCCCTCTGAAATGGCTCAGTTCAAGGGACAATTAGTGACAGGCAATAATTACTGGCCCAGCTGGTGATGCCCACATCCCATGAACAATAAAAATGGCCATGGCGTTAAGGCTGACACATTGTCATGGATGGAGGATTGGTTAACTAACAGGGTTGGGATAAGTGGGTCATTCTCAGATTAGTGAACTATAACTCACAGGGATCAGTGCTGGGGCCTCAGCTATTTACAATCTATCGGAATGATGCCGATGAAGGCATAGTCAGTCAGTGGCACAACTTGATGATACAACTTGTATTGCCATTTGTTTTTGTGAGGTGGATACAAAGAGTTTGCAAGAGGAATGCAGATAGTGAAAGCCTAAGAGAAAATCATGCAACAATTTACCTCCATTTACGTTCACATAAAATATTGAAATAAATCAGCATGTTATTATTATTTCAAAAATATTTCAAATTTCAGAATTTAATTATTTGTGCATAGTTAGTCCCCACAAATAGAAAAGACTAATTGATACAATAACAAGAACAGACATTGCTGGAAAAGCTCAGCAGGTCTGGCAGCAACTGTGCAGTGAAATCAGAGCTAATGTTTCGGGCCGAGTGACCCTTCCTCAGAACACTTCTTTAATTAACTCTGGTTTCTCTCCACAGATGCTGCCAGGCCTGCTGAGCTTTTCCAGCCATTTCTGTTTTTCTTTCTAATTTCCAGCATCTGTGGCTCTTTCAGATTTTTTTTGTTAAAATTATAGATTTAATCTGTTTAAAAAAGGTGATGTTGGGTCACATCACGGATACATCCTCCTTCCCATGCTTCTCCAAATTTAAAAAAAAGTAAGTGGTTGTGGGATTTCGTTAACATCCAGCCAAAAGGACAGACATGGCTCGGGCTTAAAACATCTGAGCTAACAGGCATGAGGACAGAAGCAGATTGGAAATTTTTTTGCATTACTTTGAGTAGCCCAGCTGCTTGCACGCTACTTCTGCAAGGCTGGGTCGCCAGTTGTCATAACAGATGCTGTTCCACTGCTGGGTTCCTGAATCCTTCACTTGAAGGATGGATTTGGATCCATAGATTCGCACTGGAAAAAGAAACGAACACAGGTTGTCACACCTCTAATCAGACAAACAGCGACCTCGAAAAACAGACAACACTAGATGGCTCTTTACTTACTCGGGAAAGGGTCTCTGAATGTAATGTTCATCACACACTCCTGCTCATCTTCACCTTCAGAACAATCAAAGACGCCATTGCATTGGGAATCACGAGGGATGAACTTAAAAGTTTTCGAGCAGAAGTAATAATACGTATCGATGGCTACCTTCACTGTAAAAGGGAGAGAATGGCACTGGTTACACATCAAGTCAGCTGCCTCTAGGTTGTGCTGAAGCTACTGGTAGGACAACTCAAGGCCCCTGGATGGCATTGCCTAACACAGCAGGCTCAAAACAAAGACATCTTGCCTAAGCAATGCTTCCTCACTGTGAGTATGAATAGTAAGCTCCAATGGGATACACGGGACATGGGAGATTTTCCAGAGGATACCCAGATTGGAAAGTATCTGAGTTGAGCTCAGTGTCAGATGGGGGTGATTAGAGTAACAAGAGAAACTGATTCAGCACCTCCGGATGCAGGGATGGGCTAAGGTTAGCCAAGAGCCCTGTGTCCAGTGGTGACCGGTGATTTCTGTTTGCAAATGGGCACAAAGCACAGGAGCTGAATCAACTGTTTCCCCTGGATATGGGGGAAACTTTCCTGCTGGTCAACTTCCGACTTTTGCTGTAGCATGATGCGGACAAACAGCAACAGTAAATGGGATTGATTTCCTCAACACTTTAATTAAACCCACAGCAGCCATGCACGGACGTTATGATAACTCAAGAACAACTTCTCACACAGGGGACGGAAACCTCGAACTCTGCCCCCACTAAACTCTGTGTGTGTGTGTGTGTGTGTGTGTGTGTGTGTGTCTGTCTGTTGGGGGGGGGGTGGCGGTGCTTGGAGTGCCGTCAACTGAAGAGTTCAAAAGTTAGATATTTGGTGGGAAATGGAATGGAGATGCAGATCAACCATGATCTAACTAAATGGTGGAACAGGCTGGAAGGGATGAGTGGCACTCCTACTGTTCCAATGATTTGGTGACAGCAATCCAATCAGCTATCGTCAACGCTGCCCGGTTTGCCGTTTAAAATTCACCAGCGGCACCAATCCTGATCATTGTCTTTACTGGGAAATCCGCCCAGTAAATCCGACAGTGAGGCTCAGACAGGGATTGGATCAGGCTCTGTGCTTCTTAATGTTGTCGATTATCCTGGCTGTGGGCAAAACTAGAGGTATCACGAGCCAGCAATTTAAACAACAAACTGCAAAAAATAGAGAGGACGAGGAGGAAGATCATTTAATAATATTTTGAACAAGGAAGCAACTTACCAAAGTAAATGGAAACCGCAAGAATTGCTATAACTGTAATGACCAAGAGCACAGTTATAATGGTCTTCCGTTTTGACATTTTGCATCTGAATGGAAATTTGGTAGATGTTTCTGGAGATTGGAAAATATGTATTTATTAGTATGTGGACATTAAATTATCCCAATGCCTACAGTCTGTGAAGGAGGAAAGGTTTGGAATTGGAATCTTGAACTGAGCATGCTCTTCAACTGCACTTTATTCCCACATGGGTGTCTGGGAACGGGGAGGGAAGAAAATGTTCAAATGCTTTAAAGCAGGGAAATATATTGTGAATTTGTCTCATTGCAGCAAGAGGAGAGTTAGGAAAGGGGTTAAAAGTTGCTGCAGTATCTCCAAGAGCAGGAGGATGAGAGCTGCACAGATCCTGAAAGGAATGTGAGATGAAAGACAAACATGCATTCATATAGTGCCTGACACAACCTCATGATGTCCCAAACTGCTTTCCAGCCAATTAAGGGCTCTTTTTGAATAGTCACTGTTGAAAGGCAGGAACTTAGCAACCAACTTGTACACACAGAGCTCTCATACATAGGGAGATACTAAAGACCAGGCCATCCTTTTCAGTGATATTACTGAGGAAATAAATATTAGCCAGGTCACCAAATGACACCAATGATCTCTTACAGCCACCCGAGATGGCAGACAGACCCTTGGCTTTTTTCATCTCATCTCAAAACCGTACACTTAACTAAGATTTTGTGAAGGCTCTGAATAAGGACCAAGTGACAACATGATGACTCAGACAAGAGTCCTACGATTTACAGGAGAGGTTGTAGGCAAAAACAGAAGTTGCTGGAAAATCTCAACAGGTGTGGCAACTTCTGTGAAGGGAAATCAGAGTTAATGTTTACAGTCTGGTGATGTTAACTTTGATTTTTCTTTACGGATGTAGCCAGACCAGCTGAGCTTTTACAGCAACTTCTGTCATTGTTTCTGATTTCCAGCATCTGCAGTTTTTATTTAGGAGAGATTTATAGATTTTAGCATGCTCATGTGATGTGAAAATGACTCATTTATATCTCCAGTAAGTCTCTTAACTCTTCTTGTGACAGTCTCATTTTATGAAACGCAAAACAATTATTAAGGTGTCAGAATTAGGGTTGAACTGAAATCTTCCAAGTGGAATGCTGAGCATCAACGTCACACATTCCTGGGATATCGTTAGCAGATGTGTAATTGCAACAATAGTCACACTCTCCTGCTGTTTATTAAAGAAATGATTTTACCCTCTATCCATTTGCTTTTCTGAAATGCTTCTCCCTTCCAACCATCAAAAACACGTCTGGGTTCCCATCTCTCTGATGCCATCCAAACTGCAAATTTATTTTTATGGCGAATGTCTAATTAGCTATAATTACATCTTCACAAATCATTAATTGTAGCAAGGCAGAAAAAGGTCATTAAAACAAACAAGTTAATTTGTTCAAGGCCTATTTCTAGAAGGAAGAAATTTAAAGCAGACAAGTTACACTAAATTTGTCCACACCTGAGATGATTCTTAGAATAGCCAAACAAAAATATCTTTAAACAGAGATCGTGTAAAGAACATGGAGCTCAATGAAATAATTAGGGTAAATTAGCTCTATGAGAAGCTGGTTAAACACTGAAAGAAAATTGCGGACATGTTGATGAGGGGAAATAAGGATGACATATGATCAGCATGGGCCCATCAAGCAGGACAGGGTGGTGTGGTGGTAATCTCACTATCCTAGAAATTCACAGACCCCATCTAACACACCAGAGACAGGAGTTCAAATCTCATCACTTCAACTGGCATGAATTCAATTCAATGAATTAATTTGGAGTTAAAAGTTAGTATAATGGTGATGACGTGTCAATTAATTTTGATTGCATTGATACTCCCTGTCCTTTAAGGAAGGAAATCTGCCATATTTACTCAAATTTGACCAACAGCTGACTCCAGATCAACAGAGACTTGGCTGACTCTGAAATGACCCAGCAAGCTTTTCAGCTGAAGTGCAGTTAGGGATGGGCAACAAATGCTGGCCTTGCCTATGGGATCCACATCCCCATGAAAGAATAAAAATCTTGCCTTTTTTTGATGCATACTGAAACACCAAGTTATTTGCTTGTGTCCTTTCCTCTCTCCCAGCAGTAGCGGGTTTCTCATTCCCTGTCCCTTCCTGTTCTGATCTCATTCACAACTAGCAGAACCTTGACATTGGTTTAGCTTCAACGCCTTGATCAATGCCAACGTAAGATCCCATTAAAAAAACAGTTAACAGCCTCTCAGGAGAGATAAAGCAAAATAGGTTTCAGGCCCCATCAAATCACCCCATTAGCCCACAGGGTCATAAAGTGAAGAGTTCAATTTTTAAACCTGGATCCATTGGAATGGTTGGACTTGAGGGTTTGAGGCTAACAGACTCATCCGTCTCCTCCCGTGACGTCACGCTCTCCCGTACCTGTAAAAAGGTATTCAAAAAGGACATGGTCAAAATGCTTTCCAGTGTCAAGAACTGGAGATGAAAAATAATCCGGGGCGACAGTGGCTCGGAGTTGGGGTCGAAGGAATGCACTTATGCTAACACCAGACACAGCTCACGAGAGGAAGATCCTGGGTTTTGATCCTGGTGCTATGCAGTTACTAAATCTCCATGAGGATGTCGGAAGGTGTATGATGGGCTCACGTTGGGTCACAGTCCCACAGTGGTTATTCCCCTCACCATTCCAGAGGTTCGGAGACAATTGCTGCGCTAGAGGTGGTCAGTGGCACAGCCACTGCCTACTAAAAGGCCAAAGTTAACAACATAAATGTCAACACAGATCAAAGCAAGATGGTGCATTTCGGTGAGCAAGAGCAAGGAGGCCACGTACTGCTGGGAAAACAAGTCTGAACACTGCAAACAAGCAAACAGATCATCCTGTACAGATGGGAAAGCAATAAGATAGCAATAAAAAAGCCCTGTGTAAAAGCAAACAAATCTAAAGGGATACAATTGAAAAGCAAAGTTATTGCAAACCCATATATTGCAAAACATTTGGAGAGACCACACTGAGTAGTTTGCAGAGTTCTGGTCTCAATATTATCAAAAAGAGATAGAGATACTCGAGAAAACGTAGTAAACAATTTACAAGTTTGCTACTAGATCCAAGGAACGATAACAGGATGGAGCTCTATCCTCTCGAAATCAGAGTAGGCCAACAGTTTCATCATCTTGAAATTTCTGAAATGGTTTAACAGGAAGAACAGGTTTCCATTTGTAAGGTGAATAGAAACTGGAACCAGAAATATAAAGTTAGTAAACAGTGGCACAGTGGTTAGCAATGCCATGAGAAATCCAGCAGAAACTCCTTTGACCACAGCCTGATAAGAAGGCAGAACTCATGACCACAGATTGATCAACATAACAGTGGAGACGCCTTTAAAATGATGTGTAGTAAACATGAGAGAGAGAGAATGGAATGTATATCAGGCAACAAAGCTGTAGTGGAGCATAAACACTGGGATGGACCAGCTAAGCCTCTAAGGATGTTCAGCCTGAAATGGGCCAAGTAATTCACAACTTTCAGTAGGTGAACAGAGCCAGCCCCCCATGAATTCCTGTGTGAATGAGGGGTTCTGGTGGTCTCTGTAGCTTGAACTTTCCCCACACAGCATTAACAAATTCAACTGTGATTCTTTTGCTCAGACACTACCATCTACTCTAATAATATCTTCAATGGGCTGGATCATTCCTACACACTGACAATGCAGAGTTTAAGGGCGTTGGCCATAAGATCCCAGAGGATCAGGAGTCAAAATCCCACAACATTCTGATCGAATAAATCTGGTCATTTGTGGACTGGCATCAAAAATAAAGTGACCGTGGAATCTATTAGATCGTTGTTTAAAAAAAACAAGTCACTGGTTCCTTCATCCAAAAATAGCTATCCTTTCTAAAGGAAGAAAATTGCCAGAGAAACTCAGCAGCAGCTGGGGAGGCAGAAACAGATTTAATGTTTAGAGTTCTTCACAAAGCCTCAGGTGTCTTCAGTCCAGCTGAGCTGCTGTTGCGCTTTCTCTTTTTAATTTCCAGCATCCTGCAACATTTTTCTTTGATTCAAGAACTTTACTCGAGATTCCACGTTAATTTTAATTCCACACAATCTGCTCGAGTCATAGTGCCTTTTGAAATGGAGAAACTTGCTAATTGCACTTGTACAGGACAACCAAGATGGGAGATAATACAACCCTGCCCCCAACAACTATTGTATCATAGTTCTGAGGAAGGGTCACTCGACACAAAACATTAACTCTGATTTCTCTCCAGATGCTGCCAGACCTGCTGAGATTCTCCAGTATTTCTGTTTTTTGTTCCAGGTTTCCAGCATCTGCAGTTCTTTCATTTTTTTTAACCATTGTACTCCCTCCGGCTCTCAGCTTCCATTAGTCTAAGAATCATCGATTTTCACTTAGAGAACAGCCAATGGAACATTAGGACTGAAATGTAGATGAAAAAAATTCATCCAGATCAAGAAACTTCATATGTTTCCCTCATGCCAGTCACCGGTA
The DNA here is from genome assembly GCF_030684315.1 of Stegostoma tigrinum. Classification (NCBI taxonomy): domain Eukaryota; kingdom Metazoa; phylum Chordata; class Chondrichthyes; order Orectolobiformes; family Stegostomatidae; genus Stegostoma; species Stegostoma tigrinum. Next base: position 6,134,941 of record NC_081385.1, on the reverse strand, counting down.
ACACTAGTTCCTGGGCTCAGTGAGGATTGGGAAGGAGGACAAAGGAGCGAAAGGAAGAGAAAAATTTGAGCGTAATTTCAGGAAGCCTCTGCATGTAAAACATTGAGCAATTCCAGGTCACGGTTATCACAGAGGTTCCTGGGTGGTCTTTCCTCAGCCATACTCCCCCAGTTACACCAATCTTCTCCTAGCCTGACATTAACACAACTTTCTTTTCTTTCTGTGTTATCACTGATTAAACTGTTTGGAGATGTTACGACATACTTCTGGAGCAGGTGGGACTTGAACGTAGGCTTCCTGGTCCAGAGCTAGGGACACGGGAACAGCAGCGTTCAAAGACACAACTCACCAACACCATTTCAAGGGCAACTAGGGACGGGCAATGCCCACATCTCATGAATGAACAAAAACCACAGCACCACAAGAGTACTTCATAGAGCTCCTATTACACACTAAAGAATTACAAACAGAAGCCAGTCAGCCACTCAAATCTGTTCCAAAATATCATGAAGGGGCATAGATAGGGTGAATAGCCAAGGCCCTTTTGCCAGGGTAGAGAGCCCAAAACTCGAGGGCACAGGTTTGAAGGCAAGAGGGGAAAGGTTTTAAAAGGGGCCCAAGGGGCAACTTCTTCACACAGCGGGTGGTAAGTGTATGGAATGAGGGACCAGAAGAATTGGTGGAGGCTGATACAATTACAACATTTAAAAAGGCATCTGGACGGGTTCATGAATAGGAAGGATTTAGAGGGATATGGGCCAAATGCTGGCAAATGGGACTGGATTAATTTAAGATATATGGTCGGCATGAACACATTGGCCCAAAGGGTCCGTTTCAGTGCTGTATAACTCTATCGCTCTAATTAATTAGATTAAAGCAGATCTGAATCTAAACTCCATTTTCCCTCTCACATCCCACAAAAATACACTCATTGAAATATTGACATTTCAACTGAACTTCAGTCTTGGGTGTTTGCAGTCGGTCATTTTAAATTTCAAACCCTTCATATGGAGCAGTGTTTCTTGGTGCCAGCAATGAATGCCTGGGCTGTAATTTTCAGATTATGATCCCTTCCATTCTGGACCCTTACGCTCACCCCTACCAACAAATGGAAATATAGTGTCTCCCTGTTTATCAACTCCTTTGAAGTATCTTCACCATTTTAATTAGATCACGCTTTAACCTTTTAAATTTCTATTTTTAAACAAAACTCAGAGACAAGTCGAAGCGTGAAGAAACACTTGCTCACTTAGAGGCCAAGTACACAGATTAAAAGCAAAAGGATATGGCGAGAGTAGAGAATGTACAGGGCTGATCACCCACAGGACAGGGATTTCAATCCCACTATTGGTATTTGAGGGTTTGAAAATCAGTTTTACAATAACCTAAAAATAATAAAGCAGATATCAGCAAATGACTGGAAAGCTATCAAATGGCGATTAAAAATCCAAAGTGAGGAATGGAAACTTTGCTGCTTTAAATAGTCAAATCTAATCCCACAATAACATATTAGCATTTAATTGCCTTGTTAGCTCAGTTGCCTGGATGGTTGGGTTGCAATGCAGAGTGATGCCAACAGCCCGGGTTCAATTCCTACATTGGCCAAAGTTATCATGAAGGTCCCAGCTTCTCAAACTCTCCCTTCACTTGAGGAGTGATGGCCCTCAAGTTAGACCACCACCGCTCTAATGAGAGAGACAGACTGCAGGCCTATGGTCTGGCAAGACTACTGCAGCTTTACCTTTTTATACCTGACTGAAGACACATTAATCGTTTGGTTTCTCAGTCACTGGCTAGAGGTAATAGCTTGTGGTGGGAGAGAATAGTTATCTTTCGGTTTTTGGTGACGTCACTGCAGGTAAAGAAAGAGCCTGCCAGCAAAGACACAAAACGTCCCAACTGAAAACAAAGTTATGCTGTTTGTTGTATTTGTAAAACATCCCCTTCCAGTCGACAGGCATGATCAGGTTTCGTATCATCTGTTAATTTAATTCTGTGACCCATGCAGAGCTCTAGGTCAGCTGTATTGTTCCAGTGAGCTCAAGATAATCTTGAACGATGGCACCTTATCATTAAGCACACTATAGCATTCCAGACAACAAGAGTTCAAGAATTTCAGATTGTAAATCTCTGCATCCATTTCGTTCCATTTCTCTGGGTGTTTTGGTTTCACTCTTTTCTTTCAGATAGCTGTTTGGTTTATCATCATGCCTCCTCCAGACAGCATTCCGTGTCCTGTCACCGCTCCCTTCAGCACAATCAACTTCTCCTCTCACTCAATCTCAGTCCTCTTTCACTCCAGCACAGGCTTTCCCTCGTTCATTACCCTACTCTGATCCTTTTTCACTTGTTTCAACCTGACTGCATTTCAAACTTGCCCAGTTCCAATCAAAGGTCATTGACCCAAAACATCAACTCTTCCTTCCATAGATGCTGCCAGACCTGCAGATAGTTTCCAGCGCATTTTAGCTCAATCCGAAAATGACCATGTTTTAAGTGGGAGTCTGTTGCGCAGCATTTGCTCATTGCAATCCAAAAGATTGCTGCGGTTTTGTCTCTCTCTCACCTTCAGAGGGGAACTTCATTCAGCTGTAAACTTACAGCTCTATGCTAGTGTGACAGTTCTGACCTCTGTCAATCTAACAGCTCACAACTCTCACACCAGAGCTCACTGGGCATCAAGCAACATTGACACTCCAGATGGAATCGAGTCAGTTATAGCAGGCTTCTTTAGGATTCCACAAGGAAAAGGTGGTGTGTAAACAAGGAATAGAGAGGGGAGGGAGGGAGTCAGCCAGGAATTCTGTTCCTTAATGGCTGAACTTATTGTTACAAAATGATCATGACATTTAAGCACAGACTGAACCGGTGTTCATGATGTAGTTAGTGCACACAAGGGTCAGAATGTTCAACTCAGAATCCCTACAGTGTGGGAGCAGGCCATCCAACCCATCAATTCTAGAGCGACCTTCTGAAGGACATCCAACCCAGACCCATCCCCCACCCCATTCCTGTAATCCTGCATTTCCCATGCTTAATCCACCTAACCTGTACATCCCTGGACGCTATGGGCAGTTTAACATGGCCAGTCCACCCTAACCTGTACATCTTTGAACTAAGGGAGGAAACCACAGCCCACCAACAGGAAACAAAACAGAAATTGCTGGAAAAGCACAGCAGGTCTGGCAGTATCTGTGAAGGGAAAAAAACAGAGTTAACGTTTTGAATCCGCAACCCTTCCTCAGAACCAAGAGGAAATCCACGCAGACACGGGGAGAACGCACAAACTCCACACAGACAGTCACCAGAGGGTGGAATCGAACCTGGGTCCTTGGTGCTGTGAGGCAGCAGCTAACCAGTGAGCCACCGTGCCACCCTCAAGTTTATCTTCCAGGATTTCCCCCTCACTTCTCGAACCTTCTGTTTAAAAAAAGGATATGACAGAAGGCAGGGCTCAGAATATGGGCACCCACATCTAGGCTGGTTATGTGTTTTGCTCCCATTCATTCAGGGGATGTGCATGTCATTGGCGGGACTAGAGGTTATGCATCTCCGAACTGTCCTTGAGGAGGTCGTGGTGAGCTGCCTTCTTGAACTGCTGCAGTCCACATACACTCAAAATTTTCTATAATGATTTGGCAGAACGTAGAGGCTTGCTAGGCCATTTCAGAGGGCACTGAAGAGGCAAACGCATTGTTGTGGATCTGGGAGGCACATGTTAGACCAGACCAATGAAGGTGTACAGTTTTCCTTCCTCAAGACAGTGAACTATATTGGATTTTTTAAAATCAGAAATCCTGTCATTAGTAAACGAGACTAGACCTGCATCCCAGATTATAAACTGGATTTAAAATACCCCCTACAGCTGTTATGGTGAATCTACAACTTTAGATCCAGGCTCTGGAGTATGCAATGAAATTACCCTCTCCATGGGTATCTGCTGCTCCTGGTGTATAGTCAGTCACGGGAGTAATGTGGGATAGGATTGAACGTGGATGTTTACACGTTAAACAAATCACCTAATGACTAAGTCAAAAATATAAAAATATTATTTGAAAAGCTCAGCAGGCCTGGCAGCATCTGTGGAGAGAGATCAGAGTTAATGTTTCAGATTGAGTGACCCTTCCTTTGAACTTCAGTGGAGCACTGTTCTCTCTCACCCAGGAGACTGAAACACACGGTGACAGTCTCCCTCATTCCCCAAGATGGGTTACCAAACACAGACAGGATGACTTCAAAACAAAGACACTCCCCACATTCCATAAAGTCATGGGACAGAACACTCATTTACCAAAAGAAAAATAAACAGGCATTAAAAATAGAAGTCCAGCCTCACTGCCTGATTCCTGCATCATCATAAGCTTTAGGGGCTATTCAGCCCTCTAAGATCATGGTTGATCAGATTTGGTCCACACAACACTTTCTTCTCCAATCTTCACAACCTTGAATCACATTTGTTAATCAAAGATCTTTTCAATTTGACTGTGAATATATTCAGAGACCCAGCCTCCACTGCTCACTGTGGGCAAGAATTCCAAACACTAAACACCCTCAGAGAAAGAGATAACAAGGTGTAGAGCTGGATGAACACAGCAGGCCAAGTAGCATCAGAGGAGCAGGAAGGCTAATGTTTTGGGCCTAGACCCTTCGAACATAGAACATAGAACAGTACAGCACAGAACAGGCCCTTCAGCCCACGATGTTGTGCCGACCATTGATCCTCATGTATGCACCCTCAAATTTCTGTGACCATATGCATGTCCAGCAGTCTCTTAAATGTTCCCAATGACCTTGCTTCCACAACTGCTGCTGGCAACGCATTCCATGCTCTCACAACTCTCTGTGTAAAGAACCTGCCTCTGACATCCCCTCTATACTTTCCTCCAACCAGCTTAAAACTATGACCCCTCGTGTTAGCCATTTTAGCCCTGGGAAATAGTCTCTGGCTATCAACTCTGTCTATGCCTCTCATTATCTTGTATACCTCAATTAGGTCCCCTCTCCTCCTCCTTTTCTCCAATGAAAAAAGTCCGAGCTCAGTCAACCTCTCTTCATAAGATAAGCCCTCCAGTCCAGGCAGCATCCTGTGAACCTCCTCTGAACCCTCTCCAAAGCATCCACATCTTTCCTGTAATAGGGCGACCAGAACTGGACGCAGTATTCCAAGTGCGGTCTAACCAAAGTTTTATAGAGCTGCAACAAGATCTCACGACTCTTAAACTCAATCCCCCTGCTAATGAAAGCCAAAACACCATATGCTTTCTTAACAACCCTGTCCACTTGGGTGGCCATTTTAAGGGATCTATGTATCTGGACACCAAGATCCCTCTGTTCCTCCACACTGCCAAGAATCCTATCCTTAATCCTGTACTCAGCTTTCAAATTCGACCTTCCAAAATGCATCACCTCGCATTTGTCCAGGTTGAACTCCATCTGCCACCTCTCAGCCCATCTCTGCATCCTGTCAATGTCCTGCTGCAGCCTACAACAGCCCTCTATACTGTCAATGACACCTCCAACCTTCCTGTCGTCTGCAAACTTGCTGACCCATCCTTCAATCCCCTCATCCAAGTCATTAGTAAAAATTACAAACAGTAGAGGCCCAAGGACAGAGCCCTGTGGAACACCACTCAAGAAGGGTATAGGCCTGAATTGTCAGCCTTCCTGATCCTCTGATGCTGTTTGGTCTGCTGTGCTCATCCAGCTCTACACCTGGTTATCTCAGATTCTCCAGCATCTGCAGTTCCTACTATCTCATCCTCAGAGAAAGGATTTATCCTCATCTGTTTTTAAACTGTGCCCCTTCACATCCAATAATTCTAGACTGTCCAAGGGTAGGAATATCCTCTCATCATTCAGCCTGACAAGTTCCTTCAACAAGAAATACCTCCCAATCTTCTAACTCCCAAATTACACAGGCCTGATCTGTTCAACTTTTCATTGTAAGTTATGGCCATCATTACAGGAATCAGCTGAGTAAGGGACCTTTGTGAATATGTACATAGATCATTGAAGGCAAAAGGACAAATGGATACAGAACTTAATGCAAGATACCAGTGTTTATTAATCAAGGTTTTGAATACAAGAGGGGGGAGGTTATAATGGAGTTGTATAGGACATCAGTTAGTCTACAGCTGGAGTACTGTATGTGGTTCTGAGTTGCCACACGATAGCAAAGATGTGAACATACAGAGAGGGTACAGAGGAGGTTCATCAGGATGCTGCCTGGAACTATTCTGTTACAAAAAGACAAACCTGATAGACTGGGCTGTTTTCCTTGGAGCACAGAAAGCTGAGGGGAGTCTGACTGAAGTCTACAAAATTATGAAAGGCTTCGATAAGGTCGCTAGGAAGAAGCCCCTATCATGAGAGGAATGATCTGTTACTGAGGGCAAAGATTTCAGTGAAGAGACAGAAAGTTTACAACAGATTTAAGGATAGCTGCTTTTCCACCCAGAGGGTGGTGCGTACTTGGAAGTAGACTGCCTCAAAAAGGGCGATTGAGGCAGGAAATATTGCAACGTTTAAGAATTACTTAGATGAGCACTTGAAATGCCATCATATACAAGACTGTGGAAATAAGTACTGAGCAGTGGGGTTAGAATAGACATAAAATAGATAATTGCTGGATGACTAGCTGCTGTGTGTTGTGATTCTTTATGAGACAAAACCTTCTCTGAACTGCTCCTAATACAATGCTATCCCAAGGAGACCAAAACTGCTGACAATACTCCAGATGCAGTTTCACTGAGGTCTTGTAGATCTGTAGCAGAACTTCTCCACACTCAATTTCTTTTGCAATAGACAACATTTCAGTAAATTTGGGCGTAATGCAGGATGTTGCCCGGAAACGGCTAACGCAGGATACAGGAAGACAGACAACAATAAATCCATTACAATAAAGCACCAAATAGTTTTTCACAAGTGAAAAAAAGTTGTTTGAGAAGCAGTTTGAGGTACCCAAAGAGGTCTCAGTGTCAATGGAGCAAAAACAGATTGAAGTGGTCAAATGACCTAAAGCTTCAGGTAATCAGAATTAGGATTAATATGGGCCATACAAGTGACTGGAATCTCACTGACCTGGGCTCACAGTGTTATTACTCCACATGGCTTCTATTCCTACAGTTTTCTCCCTCCTTCTATTTCCGAATCTTTTTCATATATTCGAGAAACCTTTGGAGAACTTCTCACCAGGAAAGTGTGCAAACAGTAAAACACGTCCGATTTATTCTCAATGCCACTCAATTCAACTTTGAATTGCATGACTTGATCATCAAACCCCAAAACGCCTCATTCAATTGAGCAAGAAACTCATTACAATTGCGTTATTCACTCAAAGTAATGTAACCTGCAGGTTAACACCACTGAACCTTCACTTCCTCCTATCACCTCAGTCTTTAAAATAAAATGCTGCGTGATGATTACTCATACCATTTATTGTCACATTTAGTCTCACTTCTACTGCAATGTTTAGGAATTGGCGCATTAGATATTTACATTAGCAAGTAAATCAATTATCCCAATATCACCCACTTAGAAAGCCATTTGAAGTCTCTCATGTATCCACATTTATGCTGTAAAAGCCTCTCAACAAAGCAAGCTCTCACAGGAGACCAAACACAATTCCATCAGCTGGCAATATGGGAATGGCTATAAATCTGTGGGATATCTGAAAGTTATTCTTTTACATGGTGTGTGTGTGTGAGAGAGAGAGAGAGAGAGAGAGAGAGAGAGAGAGCGAGAAGACAGGAGAGAGAAAGAGAGAGAACGGTGGGGGGAAGAGAGAGAGAGAGAGAGAGAGAAGACAGGAGAGAGAAAGAGAGAGAACGGTGGGGGGAAGAGAGAGAGAGAGAGAGAGAGAACGAGAGAGAGAGAAGACAGGAGAGAGACAGGACGAGAGAGAGAGAGAACGGGGGGGGGAGAGAGAGAGAACGGAAGGGAGAGAGAGAGAAGACAGGAGAGAGAGAGAGAGAGAGAGAGGGGTGAGAGAAAGACAGAGGAGAGAGAGAGAAGAAAGGAGAGAGGGGGAGAGAGGGGGAGAGAGGGGGAGAGAGGGGGAGAGAGGGGGAGAGAGGGGGAGAGAGGGGGAGAGAGGGGGAGAGAGGGGGAGAGAGGGGGAGAGAGGGGGAGAGAGGGGGAGAGAGGGGGAGAGAGGGGGCGAGAGGGGGCGAGAGGGGGAGAGAGGGGGCGAGAGGGGGAGAGAGGGGGCGAGAGGGGGAGAGAGGGGGAGAGAGGGGGAGAGAGGGGGAGAGAGGGGGAGAGAGGGGGAGAGAGGGGGAGAGAGGGGGCGAGAGGGGGCGAGAGGGGGCGAGAGGGGGCGAGAGGGGGCGAGAGGGGGCGAGAGGGGGCGAGAGGGGGCGAGAGGGGGCGAGAGGGGGCGAGAGGGGGCGAGAGGGGGCGAGAGGGGGCGAGAGGGGGCGAGAGGGGGCGGGGGAGAGAGGGGGCGGGGGAGAGAGAGAGAGAGAGACAGAGAGAGAGAGAGAGAGAGAGAAAAAGACAGGAGAGAGAGAGAAAGACAGAGGAGAGAGAGAGAAGACAGGAGAGAGAAAGAGAGAGAACGGGGCGGGGGAGAGAGAGAGAGAGAGGACGAGAGAGAGAGAGAGAACGGGGGGGGGAGAGAGAGAGAGAGAACGGAAGGGAGAGAGAGAGAGAGAAGACAGGAGAGAGAGAGAGAAGACAGGAGAGAGAGAGAGAGAGAAAGACAGGAGAGAGAGAGAGAGAGAGAGAGAGAGAGAGAGAGAGAGAGAGAACGGAGAGAGAGAGAAAGACAGAGGAGAGAGAGAGAAGACAGGAGAGAGAAAGAGAGAGAACGGGGCGGGGGAGAGAGAGAGAGAGGACGAGAGAGAGAGAGAGAACGGGGGGGAGAGAGAGAGAACGGAAGGGAGAGAGAGAGAGAGAAGACAGGAGAGAGAGAGAGAGAAAGACAGGAGAGAGAGAGAGAGAAAGACAGGAGAGAGAGAGAAAGAGAGAGAGAGAACGGAAGAGAGAGAGAGAAAGACAGGAGAGAGAGAGCGAGAGAGAGAGAAAAAAGACAGAGGAGAGAGAGAGGACAGGAGAGAGAGAAGACAGGAGAGAGAGAGAGGGGGGGGGGGAGAGAAAGACAGGAGAGAGAGAGAAGAAAGGAGAGAGAGAGAGAGGGGACAGGACAGAGAGGGGACAGGACAGAGAGGGGACAGGACAGAGAGGGGACAGGACAGAGAGGGGACAGGACAGAGAGGGGACAGGACAGAGAGGGGACAGGACAGAGAGGGGACAGGACAGAGAGGGGACAGGACAGAGAGGGGACAGGACAGAGAGGGGACAGGACAGAGAGGGGACAGGACAGAGAGGGGACAGGGGAGAGAGGGGACAGGGGAGAGAGGGGACAGGGGAGAGAGGGGACAGGGGAGAGAGGGGACAGGGGAGAGAGGGGACAGGGGAGAGAGGGGACAGGGGAGAGAGGGGACAGGGGAGAGAGGGGACAGGGGAGAGAGGGGACAGGGGAGAGAGGGGACAGGGGAGAGAGGGGACAGGGGAGAGAGGGGACAGGGGAGAGAGGGGACAGGGGAGAGAGGGGACAGGGGAGAGAGGGGACAGGGGAGTGAGAGAGAGAGAAAGACAGGAGAGAGAGAGAGAACAGACAGAGGAGAGAGAGAGAAGACAGGAGAGAGAAAGAGAGAGAACGGGCTGGGGGAGAGACAGAGAGAGAGGACGAGAGAGAGAGAGAGAGAACGGGGGGGAGAGAGAGAGAGAGAGAACGGAAGGGAGAGAGAGAGAGAAGACAGGAGAGAGAGAGAGAGAAGACAGGAGAGAGAGAGAGAAAGAGAGAAAGACAGGAGAGAGAGAGAACGGAAGAGAGAGAGAGAAAGACAGGAGAGAGAGAGCGAGAGAGAGAGAAAAAAAGACAGAGGAGAGAGAGAGGACAGGAGAGAGAGAAGACAGGAGACACAGAGGACAGGAGAGAGAGAGAGAGAGAGAGAGAGAGAGAGAGAGAGAGAGAGAGAAAGAGAAAGGAGACAGGAGAGAGAGAGAGAAAATAGATCTGAAATCTGAAACAAACATACAAGGTGCTGGAGATTCTGCAGGTCTAGCACAGTCACTGGACTGAAAAGCACAGCTAATGAGTCAACACTGTGTACAGCTGGACGAACACAGCAGGCCAGGCAGCATCAAAGGAGCAGGAAAGCTGACTTTTCAGTTCGGGACTCTTCTTCAGAAATTACTATCTGATTATAGCTAATGATTCACGTCCAGATTGCAACAGTGATTGTGAGGTTGCTTCTCTGTCCTTATAACAAACTCCAGGACTTTGATCAATAAACTTACAATAAGCTGCACTGTTTTCCAACCTCCCGGCAGGATAAACACCAACGACTGGCAAGAACAAATTCAAAAAGAACACTTGCATAATTGATATAATGAATGAACAGTCCGATTTTATTGCTTATTCCCTATTGTTATACCAGAAGCACAGCATGACACAGCACTAGAGATAATTCAGCCCAATCTTTATATATCTTAGAATTAGATTTTTTTGTCATGTGTATTCAAGTATAGGAATACTTGAGTACAGTGAAAACTATCCAAGTCACCCATCAATTCAAGACACAGGAATGCGTCCAGATCTTAAAGTCTAAAGCTTTATCTCAATGAAGGTGCTTGGAACACTGAGCCACCAAAGCAGGGGCTTGAGCCCAGCCATGGTGTGGAGTCTTGGTCAATCTGTGAGTCTCCTGTGAGACCTACTGAATTGATCCCACTTCCCAGCCCATTTCCATAAATTAGAGCAATTTGCAAGTTCAGGTGCATATCCAATTCCTTTTCAAAAAGGGATCAGAGTCTATTGCCATTTCAGGTAGTGCATTCTTGATCAACATAATTTACTGTGTAAAAACTGGTTTTGCTCATATTGCTCCTATTCTATTTACTGAATTGTTGCCAAACATACTGCAAATGGATTCGTGAAATTTGATCGCAAAGTAAATTACGCCTAAAGCTTTTGTTGTGATCTTTAGATTCTCTCACTTGGAATGTAACAGCAGTTATCAAATTGAATAGTGTCTAGATATTTTTAAACCAGCGTGTTCAGACATGTTGTTATTACACGTGTCAAAGCAGATGGGACTTGAACCTGGGTTTGCCGGCTCTGAGTCATAGAGTCAAGGAGTTGTACAGCACGAAGTCAGTCCACCTCACCAATGCTGACCAGATATCCTAAATTAATCCAGTCCCATTTTGCCAGAATTTGGCCCATATTCCCCTGAACCCTTCCTATTCATGTACCCATCCATATGCCTTTTAAATGTTGTAATTGTACCCACATCCACCACTTCCTCATTCCATGTGCACAGCACTCTCCACATGAAAAAATTACCCCTTTTAAATCTTTCCCTCTCACATTAAACCTATGTCCTCTAGTTTTGAACTCCCCTGCAGGGTGGCACGGTGGCTCAGTGGTTAGCACTGCAGCCTCACAGCACCAGGGACCAGGAACCTCGGGCGACTGTCTGTGTGGAGTTTGCACATTCTCCCTGTGTTTATGTGGGTTTCCTCCGGGTGCTCCGGTTTCCTCCCACAGTCCAAAGATGTGCAGGCGAGGTGGATCACCCATGCTAAACTGCCTGTAGTGTTCAGGGGTGTGTGGGTTATAGGGGGATGGGTCTGGGTGGGGTGCTGCAAGGAGTGGTGTGGACTTGCTGGGCCAAAGGGCCTGTTTCCACACTGTAGGGAATCTAATCTACCGTGGAGAAAAGGCCTTGGCTATTCACCCTGTCCATGCTCCTCATGATTATGCCAATGTGGTATACTGCATCCACTGTACCCGGTGTGGCTTCCTCTACATTGGGGAAACCAAGCAGAGGCTTGGGGACCGCTTTGCAGAACACCTCCACTCGGTTCGCAATAAGCAACTGCACCTCCCAGTCGCAAACCATTTCCACTCCCCCTCCCATTCTTTAGATAACATGTCCATCATGGGCCTCCTGCAGTGCCACAATGATGCCACCCGAAGGTTGCAGGAACAGCAACTCATATTCCGCTTGGGAACCCTGCAGCCCAATGGTATCAATGTGGACTTCACTAGCTTCAAAATCTCCCCTTCCCCCACCGCATCCCAAAACCAGCCCACTTCGTCCCCCCCCCCACTGCACCACACAACCAGCCCAGCTCTTCCCCTCCACCCACTGCATACCAAAACCAGTCCAACCTGACTCTGCCTCCCTAACCTGTTCTTCCTCTCACCCATCCCTTCCTCACACCCCAAGCCGCACCTCCATCTCCTACCTACTAACCTCATCCCACCTCCTTGACCTGTCCGTCTTCCCTGGACTGACCTATCCCCTCCCTACCTCCCCACCTATACTCTCCTCTCCACCTATCTTCTTTTCTCTCCATCTTCGGTCCGCCTCCCCCTCTCTCCCTATTTATTCCAGAACCCTCACCCCATTCCCCTCTCTGATGAAGGGTCCAGGCCCGAAACGTCAGCTTTTGTGCTCCTGAGATGCTGCTTGGCCTGCTGTATTCATCCAGCTTCACATTTTGTAATCTCCTCATGATTATATTAACTTTTATAAAGGTCACCTTTTGGCCTTTGACACTCTGGAGCGAATAGCCTTCGCTCATTCAGCCTCTCCCTATAGCTAAACCTGCCAATCCTGGCAACATCTTTGTAAATTTTTTCTGAACTCTTTCAATTTTAACATCATCCTTCGTCCAGCAGGGAGACAACAGGTAGGGGCACTATCACTGCACCACAACAGACCTTTGTTGTGATCTTTAACACTATCTGAATCACATCCCATTCTACCAGCCACGGTGAAAAAAAATTTGTAAGTGCTCTATGTGCTCAGGAAGGCTCTTCAAAATGCTTGCTTTTCTCAGCTGCATGTATCAGTTCACAGCTTGTAAATGGTTTGTCATACCATGTGATTTTCAAAATAATTGGCATACACTAATGAGATTTCCAAATATCAGTGTATTTTAAATAATTTTCAGTAAAGTGGTTCCCACTTAAACATTCAGACCTTTACCTGATAGTTTTATTGATGTTGTTAAAAATTGATTTCCGCTTGAAATAGACCAAGGGAATATTATCTAAATGGAGATTTACTAAAAGGAAGTTGTAGTTAGAGCCCAACAGTGCTGCTTCAAGCATTTCATGTTTCTAATTATGCAAATTAATACTCGTATATATCATGATTAAACAAGGTAGCTGAATATTAATCTCAATGTCAATTCCTGATTGCACCTGATACAGGAAGTTTACTTAGGTAAATTTTGCAGTATTTTCCCCTACACACCATGTCAGGAGAGGGAAGACCATGACAGTTTTGCAACACCAGAACAGCTCTGCATTCGAGTTGCCAAGCCAACCAGCAGTGACTCTAGAGAATCTCCAGATATTGAAGATTAATCTTCGCAATTCTGCTTGGAATGTTTTTCTCCTGGGTTTTCAACTGAAATTCCTCATTCATTTTCTTTAAACATCTCACTTATAGGTCATGGAATAAAAGTTACAGTACCACAGATACAAGATTGGCTCGGTGACAGGGCACAGTATTTTTGGGATGGGTTAACAGTGATGAGACCCAGGGATGTGCGTTCGGACCTCTACACTTCCTGATGTAGATTACTCATCTACACTCAGGTGCACACGGCACAATTACAGAATTTGCTGGTGAAACGAAATGCATAGAAGATTGGCAGATAGCCAGAGCGAGGTTGAAAGGGTCTTTCTCAGGATGGCAGCCGGTGAGAAGTGGTGTTCCACGAGGGTCAGAGTTGGGACCACAACTTTTCACTTTATGCATTAATGATCTCAATGAAGGAACTGTGAGCATTCTGGCTAAGTTTGCAGATGATACAAAGGTAGGTAAAGGGACAAGTGATATTGAGGAGGCAGGGAGGCTGCAGAAGTATTTAGACAGGTTATAGGAGAGCGTGAAAAGAAGTGGCAGATGGAGTAAAATGTGAGAAAGTTTGAGGCCATGCACTTTGGTAAGAAGAATAGAAGCATGGACTATTTTCTGAATGGGGAGAAAATTCAGAAGTCTGAAATGCAAAGAGACTGTGGAGTTCTAGTCCAGGATTTTCTCAAAGTAAACTTGCAGGTTGAGTCAGTAGTTTGAAAGGAAACGCAACTTTAGCATTTATATTGAGAGGACTTGAATATAAAAGCAGGGATATACTTTTGAGCCTTTGTAAGGCTCCGGTCAGGCCACATTTAGAGAGTTTTGGGCCCCATATCTCAGGAAGGACATACTCGTCCTGGACTGGTTTCAGAGGAGGTTCATGAGAATGGTCCCAGAAATGAAAAGCTTAACAGATGAGGAATGTTTGAGGACTCTGGTCTATACTTGATGGAGTTAAGAAGAATGAGGGGTGGTCTAAATGAAACTTACAAAATACTGAAATGGCCTGGACAGAGTGGACGTTGGGAAGATTATTCCATTGGTAGGAGAGACTAGGGCCCAAGGGCACAGCCTTAGAACAAAGGGAAGACCTTTTCAAGCAGAGACAAGGAGCAACTTCTTCAGCCAGAGAATGGTGAATCTATGGCATTCATTGCCACAGAAGGCTGTGGAGGCCACGTCATTGAGTATATTTTACACAGAGATAGATAGGTTCTTGCTTGTCAAGGGGATCAAGCGTTATGGGGAGAAAGTGGGAGAATGGGATTGAGAAACTTATCAGCTTTGACTGAATAGTGGAGCATACTCGATGGCCCGAATGGCCTAATTTCTGCTCCTGTGTCTTATGGTCTTAAGAACTCGAATAGAATTATGAACTGTGAGGAGACACATGTAGAACTCCAAAAAAAAGCACCAATTTTTTTAAAAAGATGGTAACATTTAAGCAGGAAAGTGGGAAGTGAATCACATCGATCAGAAGCACACAGAAGACAATATACAAAACAAACAAACTCTAGAAAAGGTGGGGAGGTACCTAGGAACATGCATAAATTATTGAGGGTGAAACGGCAGGTTGAGGTAATGATTATTAAAGCTTACTTCATGCTGGAATTTATCAACAAAGCAGACAAAGTACAAAATTGATTTAAGCCTCATAAAAAGGAGGACTGTGCCCAATGCTGGGGGCCGCACTTTAGAAAAGATGTAAAGGCATTGGACAGGGTACAGGAGAGATTCACAGGAATTATTCCTGGAATGTGGAACTTTAGTTATGTAGAAGGACTGGAGATACTGGGACAGTTCTCCTTGGAGATTGAGGGGAGATTTGATAGGTGTTCAATATCATGAGGAGTCTGGACCAAGTCAATAGGAAAAATCTGTTCCCATTATTAGAATGGTAGAAAACTAGACAACACAGACTTCCAGGAATGGACAAAAAGCAGAGAAGAAACTTTTTCACACTGGAATCTGGGATGCACTGCCTGAGAGAACAGCAGCAGCAGATTTAATTGGAATGTCCAAGAGGGAATTGGCTTGTCATCTGAAAAGGAGTAATTTGCAGGGTTACAGGGGAAAAGACAATACATTTTAAAAAAACAGGGGAAAGGAACAGGGTGTGGGCACTAGGAGAACTGTGCCTGTAGAGGGCCAGCACATACAACAGGCTGAATGGCCTCTTCCTGCCTCCTACAGCCATTCTCTGATCGCACTGGTTCTAAAAATATTGGGGAGTCAATGGCCTAGTGGTGTTATCGCTGAGTTGTTAATCCAGGGACCAAGATAATGTTCTGGGTTCAAATCCCACCACAAGGTGGAATTTGAATTCAATTAAAATATCGGGAATTAAGGGTCTAATGATGACCATGAATCCATTGTCAATTGTCTGGAAAAACCCACGTGGTTCACTAATGTCCCTGAGGGAAGGAAACTGCCATCCTTACCTGGTCTGGCCTACATGTGACTCCAGACCCACAGCAATGAGGCTGGCTCTTAACTGCCCTCTGGGCACGTAGGGATGGGCAGCAAATGCTGCCCAGCCAGCGATGCCCTCGTCCCATAAATGAATAAAGGAAAAACAAACGGAGATGGGGAGAAAAGACCCACTCACTAACAAGTCAAGCTTGATCCAAGTGGGCAGCCCAAGATTCTATTCAATTGGACAGTGGTGGGAGTGCGAGACTGGGGCTGTAACACGATAGAGGCATTTTGATCAAACTTCCAGCAACACAGTCAACAAAAACTGACAACCCCACCTTGGCAGAGTCTGAACAAGCTTTTCAAATGTGTATACATGCAGAGCTCCGGGCTCCAGTTCTTTCCCGCAGCAGCTGACAGGTACCAAGAGACTCCAACCACTGCCAAGTGGCAGCTGCCTGGGATTCAGAAGCACCACGACTGGGTTTATTTTCATGTACTTCCTCCTACATTAATCCCCACTACTTTTGGAGCAGTTGTTACTCATTGTGGCCCTTCATTTAAAGTTGGTGTTAATTATTAACATTACAAGTTGTACAAACATCGTACATGGAAAACAGCTTGAACTAATGACGCTGTGTGAGCGTCACTGGTGGTAACGGTCACCTGTCCTCCACCAGCTCCTTTTGGAAGCTGTGGTGTGATGAAGCTGCCCTGACTTGGAGCTTACACACAGTCAAAAAGCAAGAGACTTGGAGTATCAAAATTAAGATTTTAATGGCTTAGGGAACAGCTGAAGGGCTGTTCACCCTCTGTGCACTCAAGGACACTGTGAAACTCTGAGGGCAGGAGATGGTGCACCGGCAGGAGGGAGTAAGGATGACAGATGCTGGAACACAGAGTCAGTAAACGTGGAATTGGAGAAACACAGCAGGTCAGACAGCATCACAGGAGCAGGAAAGTCAACATTTTGGGGTGAAACTTTGTCAGGAGGGGGAGGAGAGCCTAGAAATAAAGAGTGTGGAGGTATGGGTGAGGCTGGGGAAAGGTATGTGGGATGGTGTTAGGTGGATGAAGGTAGCAGGTTATATTGATTTGTCAGTGGGAAGGGGGGAACGAATGGGTGAGAAGGAAGATGGACAGTTTAGGACAGGTCAGGAAGGCAGGACATGGGATAAGGCTGGGGGTGGAGGGGTTTTGAAGCTGGTGAAGTCAAGATTCAGACTCTTAGGCTGTAAGCTCCCAAAGCAAAATATCAGGTGTTGTTCCTGCAGTTCATGCTTGGCCTCACTCTGACAGTGGAGGACAGTTCTGACAGTTCTGTCCAACACCAACACTTCCATATCATGACAGTGGAGGATGCTAAGGATGGACAACGTCATCAGGGGGAGTTAAAATGTTATGGAAAGCAGCAGGTTGGATTGGCTGATGTGCAGCGAGTGCTGATGCCCTCTGAACCAGTCCCCAGGTCTGCATTTGGTCTCCCTGACATAGGGGAGACCACATCGGGAGCAATGGATACAAGTTTGGATGGAGTGCAGGTGAATCTCTGCTGGATCTGGAAGGGCAGTTTGGGGCCTTGGACAGAGGTGCGAGTGAAGGTGTGGGGACAGATGTTGTACCTCTTGCGGTTATAGGAAAAGGTAGCAGGTGTGGTGGAGAGGTTGCTGGAGAGTGAAGAGCTGACGAAGGGTCACAAAGTGAATGGTCCCTGCAGAAAGCAGACTGGGCGGGGAAGGAAGTACCTTTCTGGGAGTGGGGTGGGATTGTAGGCGGCGGAAATGTTGGAGAATATTGCGCTGGATTTTGAGATTGGTGGGGTGCTGTGTGATCCAGTTCTTTCCAGCTATTTCTATTTGCATTTAATATTCTAGGGTCTCAGCTCCGATGGCAGATGATGAAATCTGAATACAACATATCAAAAAAAAGACTGGAATTAAAAAAAGATAGACCCATAGTTACCATATAAACATGTGCCTTGTTTGTTTTTATCTACAGGAAGGAAATCTGCCACCCTTACCCAGTCTGGACTATACGTAACTCCAGACCCACAACAATGTGGTTGATTTTTACTGTCCTCTGAGCTATTAGTGACAGGCAGCAAAATCCAACTTTACCAGTGATGCTCAGGAATAAATTGCCTAATCTGAGGAAATACAAACAAATAAATAAATACTATTTAAAAACCTGGCTGTCTTTAAAGAAGAATTTAGAGTCCCAATATGGTAGAACTGTAAACTGATGAAGAAATGAGGCAGAGTTGAGAGGAATTACATGTTCCCATTGATTTAGGGGTTCAAGCAAGAGACCTGGGTTCAAGGTTAAATGCAAAGACTGAAAGCAGAAGAAGATGGCCGCAGTTTTAAAAAAAGGAGAGAGACTTGTTTGGCCATTTCAGATGACAGTTAGTCACACTGATGTGGGTGAAAGTCATGTGCAATCATACTGTGCAAGGCTCACAGCTTCTCTTTCCTGAAAAAGGAGGGACATTAGTGAACCACTTTGGTTCTTCTCGACAATCCTTACGATCGCTTCTACTCATGTGCCAGCTTCTCATTCCCAAAATGCTGGGAGGCAGAGCACCACTTGCCAGAAATTCAAACCAACTCAGCTGCAGAAACTAACCACAACAAAAGCTCTAGAAGCTCCAAAGCTATAAGCGGGTGATGCTGACAGGGGGCGCTGTGGCTCAGTCTGTGCCAAGTAGATTAAGTGACCCATACATGGTACATGCATGGCAACACCACCTGGGAACATGCTAGAATTGACAGGTTGAGTTTAACCCAGAGGATAGCAGCCTTTACACAACCAGGTAACTGTGCAGACAGGCCATACACCAGCAAGTTCACCAGCCAGCTCAGGACGGTTCAGATCCAATGAGTTGCCAATCCTCTAGGAATGACCTGGAATCTCTGAATGCTGAAAATTAATTTCTTGCAGATTATTAGCCTCCAAGAAAGAAGAAAAATATACAAGTCCCAGAAGAGAAATCACAGCATGGGCACCAAATAAACAATTTATGTATTTTCCTTGAACATGTGCATTGATCGATCCTGCAAATATTGGAGATGATTTGATAGGCTGGATGGCTTACTTCTCTTTGTGATTTATGGGTTGTTGCAAAAGGAAGTTCACCTTGCAGCTGATCTTGGTAATATAGCCCACCCAGGGGATGGGCAAAGCAAGTGGTTGGGTGGTCCACGATGAAATCCCAGGAATATGCCCAATCAGGCAGTTGAAGATACCAAGAACAGCAGGTGCTGGAGTCACAGTCAGTGCAGTGTGTTCTGAAGAAGGGTCCTGACCCAAAACAGTGACGTTCCACCTCCTCTGATGCTGTCTGACCTGCTGGGGTCCAATCAGCAAATTGGCAGCCATGTGACTGCTGGACTTAGCCAATGACTGGAATGGACCAAAGCAGTTCCTGATCAGGAAATGGTTCGATTTTAAACTTTTTTAACCCTCTTTACCCCTGCTTCACATAGCTCCAATCCAATTCTCTCAGAACAAAAAAATCCACCTTTCCAACCCTAACTTCTTGCGCATCTCCATTCTAATGCCATTAATGGCCACGTCTTCAGGAAGCTAAACCTCTGCACCATTCTTTCCTCCTTTCAACAAAAATCTAAATAAAAGCACAAATGGAGGAGATCTGAAATACAAAACAACCCAGGGCAATAGTGAACAAGTGAGGGGTAGAGAAGGCCCCAGTGAAAGCTGCACTAACAAAGGAAGAACGAGCCTGGTAGGCAGGAGGGAAAGGCAGTGTACAAGGCAAGTGAGAGAAAGCTACTGTCAACGGTACCACTAAGAAGCTTCAGGCAGCTTTGCCAGCACCAATCCTTCTTCTGATATAAATATTAGCTACACGCACCTTCTGGAGAAGGGATCTCCACACAAAGTAGTCAGTCAGAAACTGGATCAATCTTGGTAATCAGAAACAGCTTGTTACATAGATAGAATGTAACTAGCTATTAAGTACAGATATACAGGATAGTCCAACCAGACCCAAGCTCACCTTCAGAGTAAGATCCCATTACACTTCTGAATTGAATCTATGACTGACTCTATTATGCACCACAGAGTCATACAGCTTGGAAACAGACCCTTTGGCCCAACCAGTCCATGCGGACCATAATCCCAAATGAAACTAGGTGCCACCTGCCTGCACTAGGTCTATATCCCTCACCACCCCCACCAACCCAAGTATTTCTTATTCACGTAATTATCTAAACACCTTTTTAAACGCCATAACTGCACCCACATCCACCACTTCCTCGCAAAGTTCATTCCACACACAGACCACTCTAAAGAAAACTGCCTCTCATGTCTTTAAAATCTTTCTTCTCTTGCCTTAAAAATGTTCCCTAGTCTTAAAATCCCCCAGCCAAGGGAAAAGACACCTGCCATTCACTTTATTTATGCCTCTCATTATGTTATAAACCTCCAAGAAGGTCACCTTTCAGTGGAATGTAGGTGGTCAATAGAAGTCCCAGCTTATCCAGACTCTCCTTATAATTCAAACCCTCCACTCCTGACAACATCCTGGTAAGTCTCCTCTGAATCCTCTCCAATTTAATAAATCCATCTAATAACTGGGTGACCGGAACTGGACGCAGTACTCCAAGGAGAGGCCTCTTAACTTAAAAGCATAAATGCTTGAAATCTGCAACAAACGAATTCGGCGCTGGACAAACTCAGCAGGTCTGACAGCATTTGTGGAGAATGGGTCAGTGTGTCCTGAAGAAGGGTCAGTGGACTCAAAACATTAACTCTGCTTTCTCTCCACAGGGGCTGCCATACCTGCTGAGTTTCTCCAGCAACTTCTATTTGCAACTAACATTCTAGGGTCTCAGCTTTGATGGAGCTGGTGAGATTCGAACACAAATTTTTTAAAAATCTGGTATTAGAAAAAAGCCTCATGGTAACCAAGTATTTATGAGGATTGTTTTAAAAACAAACACCTGCTTCACTTTCCTTCCAGGAAGGAAATCTGCAATCCTTACTCAGTCTGGACTACACGTAACTCCCGACCTTCAACGTGGTTGACTTTTATTGTCCTCTGAGTAATTAGTGATGGGCAAAAAGAAATCTAGCTTCACCAGTAATGCTCAGAAGTACAAGAAACAAACTGCCTAATTTGTGAAAATATAAATACATTGTTAAAAATCTGGCTGTTTATGGAGGTGATTAGAGTGATAGAACTGTAAACCAACGAAGGAATGAGACAGAGCTGAGAGGAACGAGATGTTCCCAGTAATTTAGGGGTTCAAGTAAGAGACCTGGGTACGAGGTTACATTCAAAAACTGAAAGCAGAAGAAACACAGACAGCTGTAGCACATAGTGAAAGAATTGTTTAGCCATGTCACTGGACAATTAGTCACACTTACGGGTAAAATTCACATGTGGTCAAAATGTCCTAGGTTTGTAACTTTTCCTTCCTGACGAAAACATAAATGAACCACTCAGGTTCTTTGCAACAATCCTCATGCCCACTTTTACTAGCTTACCAGATTCTCATTCCCAAAAACCTGGCAGGCAACTGCTTGCCAGAAACTCAAACTGCGTCAGCTGCAGAAACCAACCACAACAAAAACTATAAATGGGCAATGCTGATACGGAGAACAGTGGCTCTGTTTTTGCCACTTGGATTGACCAGTCCATAACAAGGCATTGACAAAGGGGAATTCTCCAGCATCTGCAGTTCCCATTATCATTGACAAAGGGAGAACCTGATAGGCAAAAAGGGAAAGGCAGTGTGCGAGGCGAGTGAGAGAAAGATACTGTAAATGGTACAGCTGAGAACTTTTGGGTAGTTTTGCCACTGTGAAACCTCAGCCACTTGCAACTGCTGGGGAAGGATTTCCATACACAATTGTCAGAAGATACAGTCAATCTCAATATGCTGTAACAGTTTGTTACACAGTGCTTAACAGCCAGTTACATTCCATGAGATACAAGATGGTCTAATCAGACACAGGTTCACCTTCAGAGTAAGATCACATTACTACTTCTGAAACATTATGGAGCATAACTTAAACACAACTGGTGAGCTGTTAAATAAAACAAAGAACTGCAGATGTTGGAAATCTGAAACAAATGCAGAAATTGCTGGAGAAACTCAACAGGTCTGGTAGTATCTGCGCAGAGAGAGAGACAGTTAGTATTTTGAGTACAGCGACTCTCCGCAGATGCTACCAGACATGCTGAATTTCTCCAGCAATTTGTTTTTGTTTCACATCTGGTTAACGCCTCCCAGGAATAGCCCTTTATATCCTGATGACAGCAGTTTATCTAGTAATGTCAGTTAACCCTTTCATCTACTATGTTGTACAAGTGAGGGGTGGGGTATGAGAAAGACATACAATCTCACACACAGTTTTTGTAACATCAAACCATTCCAAAAGTATTTCATAGGATATCACAACATTGTTTCAAAGTCTAATCACAATTCTTATAAAGGTTAAATGCCAGCCAATATACACATAGCACGGTCAGTGGCCAGATATCACAACTTAATTCTGAAGAAGGGTCACTGGACTCGAAGTGTTAATTCTGCTTTCTCTCCACAGATACTGCCAGACCTGCTGAGTTTCTCCAGCAATGTGTTTTTGATTCCATTTTAGTTCAACAAGGAATGGCCATGGTGCAGGGAAAGCTCCTGTATCATTAAATTTGTGCGAGAGGGTTCTTTCCATCACCCCCCCCCCCAAAAGGAAAACCAATTTAAAGACCAACACAATGCAGCCAGGTCTCTCGTGCACAACTTGAACCCACGGGAGTCAGCAACAGCTCAGTTTCGCCTCAGAAGCAGTGGGTTGCAGATTTAAACTCCACTCCAAAGTCTAAACACAAAACACGAAACTCCAGCAAAACACTGAGAGGCTGTTGCACAATTGGAAGCACAATTTTATAGAACAGACAATAAACCGATGCTCTCTCCATCCCTTTGAGATGGACATAAAGAATCCCACTGCATTATTTTGGGAAGCAGGGAATTCACCCATTGTCCAAGACAATGTTCATGCTTCACCTTTGAGCAAACACTTGGCAGATGCAGTGGACAATTGTTTTTTAAATCCCAATACAGTTTTATAGAAACTTGATGGATACTAATTGACTGACATACTTCCTATGTTTTAGGATGACTCAACTTCAAAAATTTAGTTGGCTGAGTCAGTTTCTATCAGTTTCTGAGAGTTTTCTTTCAAAAAAATTACTCAGATGGGAATTTTTTTGATGGAAACTTTCTGGATGGAAAGTTCTGAGGAAGGGTCACCGGACCCAAAATGTTAACTCTGTTTTCTCCTTCAGAGATGCTGCCAGACCTGCTGGGCTTTTCTGGCAACTTTGTTTTTGTTCCTGATTTACAGCATCTGCAGCTCCTTTGATTTTTATGGAAATTTTCCTTGTTTAGCCAGCATTTATTGTTCATCTCCAGATGCCCTTGAAAATAGCTGCAGTTTATTTAGTGTAGGTACACTCACAGTTAACATTGATCCTGGCTTCATCAAACTGTAGTTGGACAGAATTTAAATTGGTTTCACTAATTGCTGTGACCTCTACAGAGTGTGCGCAAGGCAGAAAAAGCAGGATTACCAAGCTACAAACAAAGCTTGGACTCACCTTTCTTCAAGCAGGATTAATTTCCTTTCCCTGTGCATGTCTTATACATTTCCAGTTTTGTTTATACTGGTTTCCTGAGCACCAGTTCCCATTGCTAGCCTCACACCCAAAGCATTATCCTCCCAGCTAGCTGTCGATAGAATTTGTGCCAATTCCCAACTTTTGTCTTTACATTCCAAATTAGTCACTGTCCCACCTGGCTCACCTATGGCAAATCCTCAGGCCTCACTCCCCTGAAAGGTCAGGGACTCTGTTGACTTGCAGGTTAATAAAGTCAGATACTTGCATTTACATAGCATTTTTCACAATCACTGAACATTCCAGAGTTATTTCCAGTCACTGGAGTATCACTGGAGAATCCCCAAAGTACAGAAAGAGGCCATTCAGCCCACAAGTCTGCACCAACCATCCAACAGCGTACCACCCAGACCCAGCACCCCCCCATGCCCACAACGTCACATTTCCCATGGCCAAACCATGTAACCTGTATACCTTTGACTGTGGGAGGAAACCAGAGCACACAGAGGAAACCGACACAAACACAGGGAGAATAGCTGTGTGCAGTTTGCACAGTCACTCAAGGCTGGAATCGAACCCACATCCCTGATGTTGCAAATCAGCAGTGCTAACCACTGAGCCACTGTGCCGCCCAATGTTGGCTCAGCGAGTACTTTTGAAAAATGTAGTCACTGTGTTGCAATGTAAGAAATACATGAATACATTGCAAACTCCCAAACAGCAAGCTGATAATGAAGAGGTAACTTCACCACTGACGGCAATAAAACCAGGTAGATTGAGGAGTTGTGGAGAGAATGCAAGGTGATCTAGACAGGTTGAATGAGTGAGCAAATCTGGCAGATGCAGCGGACCAATGTTGTACACTTTGATGTGAAAAGCAAAAATACAGGGTTTTATATAAATGGCAAAATATGGAGGAGGAGTGAGGAGCACAGAAAGATTTGGGTGTTCTTGTACTCCACTCAATGAAAATAGATAGGCAGGTGTCTCAAGCAATTAGGAAGGATAGTGGTGACTGCCCTTCAGTGCAAGATAGATTTAAATTCAGAAATAGGGATGTCTTCCTGCAGCAGTAGAAAGCCTTGGTGAGACTGCAACTAGAGTAATGTGTGCAGTTTTGGTCTCCTTACCTTAACAAGAATATGCTTGCCACAGATGGAGTATAGCAAAGGTTTACCAGGTTGATACAGAGGATGGCAGAACTGCGTTATGAGGATAGATTGGTTCAACTTGGCCTGCATTCACCAGAGTTTAGAAGGACGAGGGGGGATCTGACTGAAATATACAACATTCTAACAGAGATAACAAGGTGTGGAGCTGGATGAGCCCAGCAGGCCAAGCAGCTTCGGAGGAGCAGGAAGGCTGACGTTTCGGGTCTAGACCCTTCTTCAGAAAAAAAAAGTAACTTTTTTTTCCCTGAAGAAGGGTCTAGGCCCGAAACGTCAGCCTTCCTGCTCCTCTGATGCTGCTTGGCCTGCTGTGTTCATCCAGCTCCACACCTAGTTGTTATCTCAGATTCTCCAGGATCTGCAGCTCCTACTATCTCTGTAACATTCTAACAGGACTGGACAGGCTAGATGCAGGGAGGATGTTTCCCTTCATCAAGAAGTCTAGAAGCAGGTGACATAGTCACCAAAAAGTATAGACAGATACACAGGGAGAGAAGAAATCAACCAGACTTCCACTTAGGGGTGAGAATGGGATCAACCTTTACTACTTTGGCACTAATGGAATAGAAACAGAAATCAAGGTAAGGCTGGGAGTCTGCTCAGCCATTGACCATCAGATCAGGTGCCTGGATTCAGACCTGGGACGGGTAAACATGGCTGAAGGACTGAGCAAACAGCAAGAGGTATGAAGAAGTGAAACGGGGGAACCATTAAAATAACAAAGATATGCATCAGACTTGATCAAACTGTTGATTCCTGTCAACTAGACCAATGGTATTCTTTGCCATTTCATACCCAGGGCAAAACAATGGGACCCGTGTGATTTCTTCAGAAATACATAATGGTTACAGCATGCTAGGCTCTCAGTTAGCCCCTTGTCCTCATCTTAGCTCTCTGCAAGACAGTGAGGCACACCCCTGGCCAGTCCCTGTAGCCCTGAAAACATATCTCTCCTTACACACTTACCCCATTCCTTCTGGAAATCCACATGTGAATTGGCCTCCCATTCATTCCCAGAGTTATATTTGCCTCATGTCTCTCTTGCTTCTGTCACTGATCAATTTCAATTGGTGTCCTCTGGTTCTTGAGCCTTACACAATGAAACTAGTTCCTCCTTCCTTCTCCACTCTGTCCAGATATTTCAGGATGATCTTAACACCTTGATCAAACCTCCTTTAGGCCACTCCCAAATCTCTAAACATTAGTACAATCTCGCATTCTCAAATCTTTTGGCACACTCTCTGATGCCTTCATATTCTTCCTAGAAAGTGCTAAATATTTTAAAAGAATTTTAATATCACAACCGCAAAACTCCAGAGTGCAACTATAAAGTTACAAGCACACACACCTGAAACCCATGGTCAGAACAGACCCCTCCAGCCTCTGTGTTCCAACATGTTCAGGGTCGTTTTCTTTTAAAAACAACAAAACAAATCAGATCTGTGGCAGAGACAAAACTAAAAGCTCTCGCACTTACCTTCCGCGACTTTTTGACCATTGCTGCAGCAACAGAGGCTGTTTGCAACATTAGATTTCTCTCCAGACTGTGAGCAGGAAGTGTTTACCTCCGCGAGACGAGCAAGTGATGTCACACTGATCAGGGAAAAATCCAGGTGAGTGGAGAGAGAATAACGTGCAATATGACAGTACTTTGAGGATTGGTGATACATGCAGAGGTGGTTTATTAATAGAACAGGTACAGCCGGTTACAGACTGACTTTAATTTGCGTCAGTGAATAAAATTCAGGCAAACTTCCCCAGTGTGGTACTTAGGGAGTGCTACACTGTAGCAATCCAGGCCAGGCTTGGTAAGAGGGGACCAGGACTTTAGGGGTTGATGTATTTAGATTAGGGGCTGGTCTGGCTCCAGGGCCAGTGACTTTAGAACTTGACATTGAACTGAGGTCCTCCCAAAGCCAGGTTCAAGACATCCCAAAAACAACCTGGACAAAGGGCTAAGAAGATGTCCTTAGCACCCTGGCCGATATTCATCACTCAGCCTCCATCATTAAATAGCAAGGATCCTGCAGTCTGTGGGAGCTTGCTGTTTATATACTGAGTGCCACACACTTCCTGCCTTACAACAGTTACTACAGAGTCAAAACATTGCATTGGCTTTAGACTACTTTGGGACATGCTGCCGGTGTGAAGATGCTAGAGAAATTCAAGTCTTAATTTTGCTAAAATAAATTGGATACAAGGGAGGGAGTTGCAGGCTGAAATCTAATTAAGGCAGATTATATTCAGGCAAGGTTTCATATATTTTGAGATGAATCCCAACTGCATGTGGATAAGGCAGACTCAGCAGACTGTGAAATCCAAGGATCCATTAAAAAGGCATCTGGATGGTTACATGAATGGGAAGGGTGCAGATGGCAGATGTGACTAGGTCAGATTGGGATGTCTGACTGGCACAGATGAGTTGGACCGAAGGGTCTGTTTCCACGCTTTATGACTCTATGAGCCCCTGATGCAAAAACGATGTCACTGAGACAGAGACTGGAATATTAGCAATATAAAAACTGCTTCCTCTCCCCACCCATCCAACTAATCCCCATTGTACAGCATTAAACAGCTGACAGATCCAGGAACAGTGGGAACCCAGTCTACAATAAGAGTTGAAATGGTTAACTCGGCTGCAAAGTCTAAACACAAAACCGGTCTGCCTGGAATTTTGTGTCTTGTGGATGTGCCTGCACAAAGCAACTAGTCTCGGATTCAAAACAGAATTCAATTCTTTGTTCCACCATCAACTCCACTTCCCCGCCTTTTCCATTATTCTGCTCCTTAAATACCTAACCATCTTTCATAACTCTCCGTCCTGGTTGCCAGACTGAAACACTGACTCATGTCTTTCGACTGAGGTTGGTGTATTTCACAAGGGTTTCCAAATTTGCAGGCCCCCATTGTCAACTGACACAAACACCTCACTGTACCTCCTGCCCTGAAGCTGTTGACAAACACACTGCATTTTGTGACAATAAGCTATAATCAGCTTTTGTAGGCTGTGTCCCCAGGCTGTACTGTTCTGCTAATACCATCTGGGTGGTGAGTAAAGAGTAAATTAACTAATCTCGTTGTTTTCTATGTTACTAAACATGCCCCGAGGATTTCCGTGTTGTCTCAGGTCAAATCTTCAAGATCCGACTGAAATAACTTTTTTTCTACAAATGTATATTTTTCATGGGTGCGGTTATTTGTTGCAAGGGGCCAGCATTCTTTTTCATCCCTCAATGCCCTTGAACTGAACCATTTCAGAGTCAACCACATTGCTGTGGGTTTGGAGTCACATGGAAGCCAGAATGGGTAAGGATAGTGGATTTCCATTCCCCGAAGAACACCAGTGAATCAGATGGGCTTTTACAACATTCGGTGAGAGTAACAGTGACTAGGAAGCTACTATTCACTAACTGAATTTGGGTTTCGAACCTATGTCCCCAAAAGCAGTAACTTGGACCTCTAGATTGCTTAATAAAAACCGAAAGAACTGTGGAAATTGTAAATCAGGACAAAAACAGAAGCAGCTGGAAAAGCTCAGCAGGTCTGGCAGCATCTGTGAAGAAAAAAAATCACCGTTAACATTTCAGGTCCAGTGACCCTTCCTCAGACCATTCCCCATGCCCCTCTGAGGAAGAGTCACCAGATCCAAAACATTAACCCTGACGTTTTTCCTCACAAATGCTGCCAGACCTGCTGGGCTTTCCCAGCAACTTCTGCTTCTGTTGCCTCTGGATTGCTTGTCCAGGAATACTATCACTACATCACAGTTCCCCACTATCTAACAATTACAAATATATCAGACAGATAGAACAATGAAATTCTGACCATCAAGGATCATTCACAGAGGTAGGTAATTGTTTACACTGATTCTGTCCTGACAACCTGCTACCAATGACAGTAGTCATGCCAATGATGCCAAGGGTCAAAGTGAATGGGTTAGGCAGGAATTCATGTCATGAAATCTACACAAGTTACATCCAACCCGACCTTCAGTTGCAATCCAACCCATCACACCTCAACCAACCCAAAACAGAAACTGCTGGAGAAACTCAGCAGGTCTGGCAGCATCTGTGGAGAGAAAGCAGTTAGCTTTTTGAGCCTAGTAATCTTTCCTCAGAACCACACAGCATCACATCTCAATATGACTCCAATTGTTAGTGTTAGATCCTATGAATAAGGTGTGAAAGGCCCAGGTGTTCATGATAACAAAGCAAACAAGTGCTGTGAACTAATTAGCTTTTAAAATTTATTCTAGGAAGCACATTGGATTACGACAAAAGTAGCCAGATTTAAAATCACCCTCTGACTGACAGGCTTTAATACACCATATGACTGCACAGACCACAGTAAAGCAGCGTAATATATTAACATTTATATGGGCTGTTGTGGTGCAGTGGTGGCGTCTCTAATTCTGAGCCAAGGGGTTGGATTCAAGAACCACCTGCTCCAGAGGTAGGAAAAAGAGTCGGTCATTCAGCCCCTCAAGCCTGTTCAATCATTTAATGAGATCATGGCTGATCTGTGACCTAACTCCATGTAATAGCTTCACTTAACAAAAGTTTTAATCCGAGATAGATAAATTAAAGAAATGATCCAACATCCACAGCTGTTTGTGGTTTGGAGTGTTCCAAACCTCTACCGCAATTTGTGGGTAGAAGTGCTTTCTAACATCTCTCCTGAATGGTCTGGCCCTAATTCTCAGACAATGCCCCTGGTTCTAGAATCCCCAACAGCAAACATAGTTTAATTTCCTCTGATTTTCCACAACTGCACAACAATCCCTGGTGTATAACAAGATCTATTAAAATGGCAATGGGCTCTTGTGGCACAGTGGTAATGTCCCTGCCTCCAAACCAAGATGCCCAGGTTCAAGCACTCTGTCCCAGAAACGTGTTGCAGAACATCTGAGCAAGTTGATTAACATAACTGTCAAAATGTATACAAGGGCCCTCATGATGCTGTGGCAGTGTCCATACTTCTGAGCTAGGGGTTTCAATTCCCAATTGCTCTGTAGCTGCATCATAATATGCCCAAATAGGTCGTTCTAAAAAAGTAAAATGTATTTAAAAGGAGTCAACTAGAAGGTCAGAGATAAGAAAGTGTGCAGCACCTAAGATGCTGCTTGGCCTGCTGTGTTCATCCAGTTCCACAATTTGTTATCTCAGATTCTCCAGCATCTGCAGTTCCCACTGTCTCTCTCAACTAGGTGGTCAGTTGGAATATGCCTAACTCCAGCAAAAATCATTTCCCTTCTCGCATACAACCCCAACAGCTATTAGCACACAGCTGAGTACGAAATAAATCAGGAACTGAAACAAGACTATAGGTTTGTATTGTCACTCACTGACATGAAAATCCCATAATACACTGACAATTGCTCAACTTGACTATTTTAGTTTCCTTTGATCTCTTACTGCCATAGTGTTCTATCACAGTTCGCTTGTCCAAATGCTTAGGATCACACAGATACAGCACAAAAACAGGCTATTTGGCCCAAACATGTTTCCTCAAATCTCTTGTTTCACACAGGTAAGGAGAACCACTAGGTTGACTGGGACAACATCAAGATCCTAGGACAGGCCAAACAGAGACAAGCATAGGAATTTCTAGAGGCCTGGTTCTCCACTAAGAAGGCCACCAATAAACATGTAGAACTAGACCCTATGTATACACCACTATGAAGGAAAACCAGAAATGAAGTAACCAATTCCAACAGACCCCAGTGTTTAAATACGAGGCTTCATTGGAGGCTGCACTGATGTTACCCAGCAGGGTAATGAAACGTCTGCAAACTAACGAACAAGCTTGGTGAGCCAGCCAACCACAGCACGGAAATAGACCCTTCGGTCCAACCTGTCCATGCCAACTAGATATCCTAAATTAATCCAGTCCCATTTGCCAGCATTTAGCCCATATCTCCCTCTAAACCCATCCCATTCATATCCCCATGTTGTAATTGTGCCAGCCTCCACCACTTCCTCTGGCAGCTCATTTCCATATATAACCATCACCTACAAGAAAAAGTTGCCCCTTGGGTCCCTTTTAAAATCTTTGCCCTCTCACTTTAAACCTATGCTCTCTAGTTTTGAAAACCCCCTACGTTGAAAATAAATCCTCATGATTTTATAAAGCTCCATAAGATCACCCCTCAGACATCAACATTGCAGGAAAAACAGTCCCAACCTGTTTGGCCTCTCCCTTTAACACAAACCATCCTATACTAGCAACATCCTTACCAATCTTTACCGAACCCTTTCAAGTTTAACAACATCTTTCCTATGGCAGGGAGACCAGAATTGAATGCAGTATTCCAAATGCAGCCTAATCAATGTCCTGTACAGCCTCAACATGACCTCCCAACTCCTACACTCAATGCACTGACCAATAAAGGCAAGTGTAGCAAAGTGTACCTTCTTCACTATCCTGTTTACCTGCGATTCCACCTTCAATGAACTACAAACCTGTACGCTAAGGTGTCTATGGTTGGCAATAATCCCCAGGACCCGACCATTGGCTGTATAAGTCCTGTCCTGGTTTGCTTTACCAAAGTGCAACACCTTGTTTATTTTAATTAAACTCACCTGCCACTGCTCAGACCATCAGCCCAACTGATCAAGGTCCTGTTGTACAATGAGGTAGCCTTCATCACTGTCCAGTACACCATCAATGTTGGTGTCATCTGCAAACTTACCAACCATACCTCCTACGTTCACATCCAAATCGTTTATACAAATGACAAAAAGCATTGGATCCTTCCAGCACCCCACAGGTGACAGGCCTCCAGTCCAAAAAGCATCTCTCCATACCACCCTCTGTCTCCTACCTTTAAGCTAATTTTGTATCTAAATGGCTAGCTCTCCCTGAATTCCATATGATCCAAGATAAGAGATAATGGGAACTGCAGATGCTGGAGAATCCAAGATAACAAAGTGTGGAGCTGGATGAACACGGCAGTCCAAGCAGCATCTTACTCTCTGATGAAGGGTCTAGGCCCGAAACGTCAGCTTTTGTGCTCCTAAGATGCTGCTTGGCCTGCAGTGTTCATCCAGCTCCACACTTTGTTATCTATATGATCTAACCTCACTAACCAATCTACCACATGGAACTTTGTCAAATGCCTTGCTGAAGTCTATACAGACAATGTCCACCTCTCTGCCTTCATCAGCATTCTTTGTCACTTCTAAAACTCTCAACCAAGTCAGCAAGTCATAAGATTCCCACACACAAAGCCATGTTACCTTTCCCTAATCAGTCCTTGCTTTTCCAAATACATGTAAATCCTGTCTCTCAGAATAGTTTGCCCACCACTAATTCAAGACTCACTGGTCTATATTTCCCTGGTTTTTCTTTATTGCATTACTTAAATAATGGCATCACAACAGCTAACTTCCAGTCTTTTGTCACTTCACTGTGGCCATCACTGACACAAATATCTTAGCAAGGGGCCCAGTAACTACTTCACTAGTTTCCCATGAAGTTCGAGGGTACACCTGATCAGGTCCCGGATATTTATCCACCTTTATAAGTTTCAAGACATCCAGCAGCACCACCTCTATAATATGGACACTTTTCAAGACACCATTATTTATTTCGCCAAATTCTGTAGCTTCAATATCCTTCTCCACAGTAAACACACTCAATTTTTTTCTGAAGAAGGGTCTAGGCTTGAAATGTCAGCTTTCCTGCACCCCTGATGCTGCCTGGCCTGCTGTGTTCATCCAGCTCTACACCTTGTTATCTCAAAATACTTGTGTAGTATCTCACCCATCTCCTGCGGTTCCACACACAGATGGCTTGTTGATCGTTTAAGGGGTCCTATTTTCTTCCTCGTTACTGTTTTGTCCCAATGTATTGATAGAACCTCTTTGGATTCTCCTTAGCTCCAACAGCCAAAGTTATCTTGTGTCCCCTTTTTGCCCTTCTCATTTCCCTTGACACATTCCCACCGTCCTTAAGATCTGAGGGATTCACGCAATCTCAGTTGATTGTACCCGCCATGTGCCTCCTTTTTTTCTTGACCAGAGCCTCAATTTCTCTAATCACCACCTATCCTCCTTGCGATTCACACTAACAGAAACATACTCTCTCTGGACGAAACAGAGGGTTTTGCACCCTATTTCATAACTGTTTTAAAGCTAATGGAATTGTGATCATTGGCCCCAAAATGCTCCCCCACTAACACCTCAGTCACTTGCCCTGCCTTATTTCCCTAGAGAAACTCAACTTTTGCTCCTTCTCTAGTAGGTAAATCCACATTCTGAACAAGAAAATTTTCTTGTACGCACTTAAATTCCTCTCCATCCAAGCCCTTAACACTACGGCAGGCCTCAGCTATCGAGAGGTTTCTAATTCGGTTCCACTTACACCAAGATGTCCAGCAACACTGCCATTTCATGTGACCTGTTGATACTCTGCCCAGGAATGGATACACAGCTAGGAATTTACTCACCACTTGATGGAATAATTGGAGAAAAACCATATCTTTTAGCGCGAAGGTTGTTAATTGCATAACAAAGGTTAGGCTATAAACAAAAGTCATGCAGAAGAATTTTCTTGACTCAACCAGTTTGATCTGGAGCATGCTGTCTGATAAGGTTGGTGGAAGAAAATTCAATAACAGAATTTCAAAAGGAAATTGGACTTTTAAAAAATTAAAAGGAACTACATAGAAATTATAGCACGTAAATCCTACGATTCAGCACACCAGTCCATTACACTCCATATGAGCCTAGGAATAATCTGCAGGATGATCAAGGAAAAGTTAATGTCATGACAACCCTACATGGGAACTGAAATGGGTCTTCTAGCCCAGGAGGTACAGTCACTGCCACCACACCGCAGAAAAGAGTTGGAGATTAGATTTAATTGCCTCCTTCAGTTCTTTCTTTATTTTTAGGTCTAAATTGAGTGGCTCTTCCTTTCACCAACACCTTGCTCTCCCCCCCGCAACCCCCAAACCTTTGGGAAGGACGAAAATGGAATCCTAATGGCTGAGCAAACTTAGTGCTTGCAAAAGTGAGAAAAAAAATGTTACTGTCAATGCCCAATCACTTTACTCTCCTAAAGTGACTACAACAAGTCTCCCTCAACAGAATCAACCAGCCTCCCTGCTGCCAGGAGGCTGTGCTAACTGGGGGGCGCTACACAAATGTAGTTCCTCATCTGATTCTTTTCCATTCTCGTTACCTGCTCGACTGCGGGGTTGGAAGGCGAGAGTTCAAGTCAAGAACATCAAAGATTCCGAATAAACAGAAACTCCTTTACCTGGCGCCTGTCCTTCCCTTTCAGTAACTTTCGCATCGTTTGATTTTTTTCCCCGCGGTGAAGGCTGCACGGTCGAGGAACTGGTGGAGATACAAAACCTGTGCTCCCTGTGACCCCGGAGATAATGAAAAATGTCCCGAAATATTTGAACAGAAACACTTCCCTTTATGGCAGCTATAAAATCTACCTGCTTGTGAGGAAGAAACGAAAGCAGCAGCTCTTTGCACTGAGAACAAGTTAAGAACCAACAAGCTCATTGGCCACGTTTCATTCTCTGTAAGTTTGCCCCAAATATTGAAAAGGTCTTTTTGCAGCTAAAGGCCATTCATTCACTGCTTAATGAACATGTAAGTCCACCAAATTGAACAGGACACCTCCGACTGCTTTCCAACTGAAACGTTTCTCCTCTAAAACACAGTTCCTGTCCTGCCCCAAAGTCATTCAACGATCAGCGGAGAATTCCAGGACCTGGACTGTGGTCGGAATTCATTGGGTTACATTTACAGGAATGGCACGCTGTAGAGCTGGATGAACACAGCAGGCCAAGCAGCATCAGAGAAGCAGGAAAGATGACGTTTCAGGCCTAGACCCTTCTTCAGAAAGAGATGGTTTTCTCCTACACCTGATAAATGGTGCAGACGCTTTTGCATTTCTGAGTTCCCTAGACTTGCAATACCCATTTCCCAACAACGCCTTATGATTCCCTCCGAAAAGTAGCTTCTTATTTAATGCAACAAATGGGAGGATACTTGCGCACACAAAAATCGACATTTTCTAAGAATCGCTCTCCTTTGCAATTACAACGAAAAGCACTGACCAATCTGTCCTGACGTTGTGGGACCTGAGTCTTCAGTGGTTTCCCATTCATTCTGCTGGAAGGACACTGCCATTGGCAAAGATCCGATAAAGATGCAACCACGTGATACTACAGACCACTCAGAGATAGCAAGAACTGCAGATGCTGGAGTCAGAGATAGTGTGGAGGTGGAGGAACACAGCAGGCCAGGCAGCGTCAGAGGAGCATAAATTTTTGCCCTTGTGGTGCTGCCTGGCCTGCTGTGTTCCTCCAGCACCACACTGTGTTATCTATGTACTGCAGACCACGATTACACTTTGAATGCTATCTCCATTCAAATAAACCTCCAGTTTCCACCAGTGGCTGAATATCTCCATTAATGGTCAGAACCTGATTTGATGCATTTCCCTAAATTGGGGATGTTTACACCAGTACGTGTTTCAAACACTCAAGAGGATAATTTAGCTAAGCAGAGCAGCGTAGCATGTGCCTGCAGAATGCCCAAATATTCTCTATGCACATAATTACTTTAAAAAGTGGAGTTAAAATTATTCTGAGGTACAGTCAACAGGCAACTTATATTTGCAATATCTCACAAACACTGAACTGATAAGAATTAATCTATTTTGCGTGATTAAGAGTTTAGGCCAAAAGAACAAATTAGTTAATAAACATCCCTTCATATGTAAGGTGTGGTATGAATCCAAACCTAGTTGATCAGGTATGAGACCAGATAGTAATATTTTTAATGACTTAAATTATACAATACAGCATTACGTATGTTAATTTCCAATCCAGCCAAGGTGTCCCAGTGATTACTATTTTAAAGTAAGCCAACCAAACCCCAAATTGAAAAATTGTATTTTTTAAAAGGAATATTGTGATAACGGTCAATACTACAAAAGGGACTGAAACTCAAGAGAATTTCCAGCAGGATGCTGGAAAACCAAAAAAAAAACAACTTGTTGGAAAACTTCAGCAGGCCTGGCAGCATTTATGGAGAGAGAAAAACAGAGTTAATGTTTCAGGTCCAGTTACCCTTCTTCAGCTTGTTTTTCCAGCAATTTTTTTTTGCTTGTTTTTCCAGCAATTTTTTTTTACTACAAAGGAACAGTCTCTGTACTATATAATAAAATGTGAGGCTGGATGAACACAGCAGGCCAAGCAGCATCTCAGGAGCACAAAAGCTGACGTTTCGGGCCTAGACCCTTCATCAGAGAGGTTCATCCAGCCTCACATTTTATTATCTTGGAATCTCCAGCATCTGCAGTTCCCATTATCTCAGTCTCTGTACTATTTTATGTTAATAAAATACATCTAAATCAACTTTTCAGATTTGTTATAGCACACCTCCAGAGCAGGTGGGACTTAACCCAGACCTTCTGACCTAGCAGAAGTGACACTACTAAAGTTCCTGTTATACTGTTTTAAATAGAACTTTCAAATCCAATTAGGATGCAACAATCTCTAATTACTTTAGAATTTTGGACACCTTTTAGAGAGGTAGGACTTGAACATTGAC
Source organism: Stegostoma tigrinum (assembly GCF_030684315.1). Classification (NCBI taxonomy): domain Eukaryota; kingdom Metazoa; phylum Chordata; class Chondrichthyes; order Orectolobiformes; family Stegostomatidae; genus Stegostoma; species Stegostoma tigrinum. Next base: position 6,098,742 of record NC_081385.1, on the reverse strand, counting down.
CTTCGGCCCACAGGTCAGGCCATAGCTCTGTCCCTCAAGAACCTTACATTATTCTTATTTTTGTGTCAACTGACTTTTAATCATACTGGCTGTTGTGCAGTTAGAAAATGTAAACCAAACACATGAACCTGATTCTTTAAACTCATGGTCATTGAGCCACTGTCATTTCTTGAGGAAAAGGGAAGTAGCCAACTGGATTTGAACACAAATATATAGAATGGATTTTGAATTTCTTGCTTTAATCTGCTATAGGTTCTGTTAAAGTGCTCTCCAGTGATCATTAGTTTAACTGAAAGAAAGGATACTCAAACTTAGTGTCTGTCTAAATGACTAAGACACAGTGCCAAACAACTAGTCTGTCATTTATTTGAATTAACCTACTCAAACATGTTATAAATATTTCTAATCAACCTGTTCAGAGATGTTATCGTTCATCTAGGGAGCAAGTGAGACTTGAATCTGCATCTGTTGGCTTGAAATTGCTGGAGGGATGGAGTTTAAAAACAGGGAGGCTATGCTGCAGCTGTATAGGGTCCTGGTGAGGCCACACCTGGAGTACTGTATGCAACTTTGGTCTCCTTACTTGAGAAGAGGTATACTAGCACTGGAGAGGGTGCAGAGGAGATTCACTCGGTTGATTCTAGAGTTGAGAGGGTTGGATTATGAGGAGAGACTGTATACTGGGATTATACTCATTGGAATTCAGAAGAATGAAAGGAGATCTTATAGAAACATTTTAGATTAAGAAGGGAATAGATAAGGTGGAGGCAGGGAGATTGTTTCGGCTAGCAGGTGAAACCAGGACTAGAGGGCATCACCTCAAAATAAAGGGAGGCAGATGTAGGACTGAGGTCAGGAGGAACTTGTTCACCCAAAGGGTTGTGAATCTGTGGGATTGCCTGCCCAGTGAAGCGGTTGAAGCTACCTCGCTGAATGTGTTTACTGCAAGGCTAGATAAATTCTTGAACAATATAGGAATTAAGGGTTATGGTGAGTGGGTGGGTAAGTGGGGCGGAGTCTCAGAAAGGTCAGCCATGATCTTGTTAAATGGTGGGGCAGGATTGAGGGGCCAGATGGCCTACTCCTGCTCCTAGTTCTTATGAATCATAGAATCCCTACAGTGTGGAAACAAGTGATTTTGGACCTCTGAAGAACATCCCACCCACACCTATCTCTGTAACGCTGCATTTCCCAGAGCTAATCCACTAGCCTGGACATCTCTGAAGGCTATTTAGCATGGTCATTCCACCTGACCTGCACATTTTTGGATTACAGGAGGAAACCCATGCAGATATGGGGAGAGCATGCAAACTCCACGTGGACAGTTGCCTGAGGGTGGAATTGAACCTGGGTCTCTCTTGCTGTCAGGGAGCAGTGTTAACCACTGAGCCACCATGCTGCCCCACTGACTCCCCAACCTTCTGCCATTACTACACCACAATAGCCCTAAAATATTTTTAATCAAACTACTCAGATGTGTTATGACACACTGCAGAGCAGCTGAGACATGAACCCTCATTTTTTCCCCAGTGATACGGACAATACCACTGTGCCCTCTAATCTCACTTCGTACCATTTTGAATTAAACCAAGTTAACAACCCCTTAATAAGGGAATTATAACTAATGTGAGCCCAGTCACCAAATTTGACTTTAATGGGGGCTGGGTGACTTATGTACTTCAGCCCCACCCTCTCTCTTTATCTAGGAGTATTTCAAATCAATCTGTTTGAATAAGTTATGACTCACCTCTGGGGCAGGTGGGATTCAAACCCAGATCTTCTGGCCTTACAGTATTGATACAACTACCATTATACAAGACCGTTTGTGTTTCCTAGTCAATCTATTCAGAAATATTATTGTACATGTCTGAAGCAGCTGGGATTTGAATCCAGGTTTCCTGGTTCAGAGATAGGGACATACCACTGCACTACAAGTACCTTTACAAGAGCTATTTATTTTTTAAATTTTAACCTAGTTTTCCTAATGAACCTGTGCAGAGAAGATACTACGTACTTCAGGAGTAGGTGGGACTTGAACCAAGGCCTCCTGGTCCAGGGGTAAGGACATTTTCACTGCACCACAAAAGCCTCTTATAAAAGCTCAAAGTATTTAGTTATCCAATGCCCTTCACCTCTGCATCTTAAGATGATTAACATACTATGAATGCTAAACCCTGTCTTTGTAAAAACAAGAGATTGAGCTCATTTAGTAATTTTAATTCCAAAATCGATATTTTTTTTTCTCTAGGAAATCGTATTAAAGAGCAGGGAGATAAAAATTGGAAATTTCTGGAAAAGCTCAGCAGGAATGGCAGCATCTGTGGACGGAAGCAGAGTTAACGTTTCAGGTCGAGTGACCCTTCCTCAGAATTTAAAGAACAAGGAGACAAATTAAGTAAATGAAGTTCAAAATCACACGCCTTTCAAACAGGCTGATCAATTTCCTCCTGTTCATATATGGGTAAAGGAGAAATATTGACCAGGACATCTTTTGGGCATTTGTGTTCATTCAATGATGTCATTACAATCATCGGCATTTACTTAAAGTACCACAAGAACAATGTTGATGTGTAAGTTATTACAGCACCAGCCTTTCTACTATAGTTTGTGTACACATGAACTCAGCATTGTGTTCCAAATCACAATTTTCTGTTGTGAAGGAAAGTGCCACCAACAGAGCAGAAGCTGGCAAACACAAAGTGTGGAGCGGGATGAACACAGCAGGCCAAGCAGCATCTCAGGAGCACAAAAGCTGACGTTTCAGAGCTCTCTGATGAAGGGTCTTGGCCCCAAACGTCAGCTTTTGTGCTCCTGAGATGCTTCTTGGCCTGCTGTGTTCATCCAGCTCCACACTTTGTTATCTCAGATTCTCCAGCATCTGCAGTTCCCATTATCTCTGGCAAACACAATGCTTTTATGTCACACTGAAAACCTGGCTGAAGACTCAGACACAATCATCTCAAAATTTACACAGAAATCAAGGGAGTAGATACAAATCAACCAAGGTTCGAACTCTCGATTACTCTTGATTTTTGACTGAAAGTGGAATTCTGCAGGCCTGAGCTGAGGAGAGGACGTTTGAGTTACAAATCAAACAAAGGCCAACTTGCAGGTGAAGAAAGACGACAGAGATGGTCATTGAGAGGTGTAGAGCCGCACCCAGTACCCGGTGCACTTTGAACTGCTCACAACAAGAGTTAGTACCCTCAAAAAGGACAAAGTGGCAAAACAAATTCATTTACTGGATGTGAGTTTGCTCGCTGAGCTGGAAGGTTAGTTTTTAGATGTTTCGTCACCATTCTAGGTAACATCATCAGTGAGCCTCCGACGAAGCGCTGGTGTTATGTCCCGCTTTCTATTTATCTGCTTAGGTTTCCTTGGGTTGGTGATGTCATTTCCTGTTCTTTTTCTCAGAGGATGGTAGATTGGCTCCAAATCAATGTGTTTGTTGATGGAGTTCCGGTTGGAATGCCATGCTTCTAGGAATTCTCGTGCATGTCTCTGTTTGGCTTGTCCTAGGATGGATGTGTTGTCCTAATCAAAGTGGTGTCCTTCCTCATCTGTATGTAAGGATGCTAGTGATAGTGGGTCATGTTGTTTTGTGGCTAGTTGATGTTCAGGTATCCTGATGGCTAGCTTTCTTCCTGTTTGTTCAATGTTTGTCCAAAATTCATTTACCAGTAACAGTTAATGACAAAACTCTGAAAAGGAATGAAGTTCATCTTTAGATTCAAACAAGGATATACTGAGAAAGAAAAACTATTGATGGAATTGGAGAAGGAAATATGATGTCATAGATATTACAGAAATTCTGACTTCTGTGTTGACCTAGTAACATTACTAATGGGTGAAATAGCAGAGCTAATATGCAGTTAACTCTACATAAATAGAATGTGCTCAGTCAATTAATTAACAAACTTCTTTATCAACTATCTAACTAATTAGTTAACTTGATTCAATAACAGCATGAGAAAGAAAATAAAATCCTGTGGTTCATTTGTAGATAGAATTTAAAAGTAAAAAGTTGTTTGGAAGTTGTGTAGAGTTGTGATTTGATTGTATTGTACCTATTCCTAATGTAACAAAGTATACAGATGCAGCAGAGAAAGTAAGAGAGATTTATCAAATCATGAGGGGCATGGATAAGATGAACAGCCAAGGTATTTTTCCCAGGATAGGGAAGTTCAAAACTGGAGGACAAAGGTTTAAAGAGAGAATGGAAAAATTTAAAAAGGGCTTGTGGTGTACAATTTTCATGCGAGGGTTTTGTGTGCTTGAGAAAGTGCTGCCAGAGAAAGTGATGGAGGCTGGTAATTTTACAACATTTAAAAGGCATCTGGAAAAGTATATAAATAGGAAGGGAAATGGGAAATAGGTCATATTGGTGCAGAAAATTTGGACGAAGGGCCTGTTTCCGTGCAGTATGACTGTATGACACCATGAGATTTAAATCTATTTGGAAAACAGAATAAGGATGTTTCCTCTAGAAAGGAGGGTTGAAAACTGTAAAAAGATTTTATATGGTAAATGAGAGGAAGATGTTTCAAATTGTGGTAAAGTCCAAAACTAGCAACTATTAATATAAAATTCTGATGGTTGAGTCAATGTCTTAACCTGTCTGACTTACATGTGACTCCAAACCAACAACAAAGTGCTTGACTCCTAACTACACTCTGAAATGGTATAGAAAAACAACCATTTCAAGAGCAACTAGGGACAGGCGACAAAGATTGGTTGGAATCCACCTAGCCTGCTTATTCCTGGACACTCTGGGCAAGTTAGTATGACCCACCATCTAGCCTGCACATCTTTGGTCTGTGGGAGGCAACCCACGCAAACATGGGGAGAATGTACAAACTCCACACATACAGTCGCCCAAGAGTGAATTCAAATCCAGGTCCCTGGTGCTGTGCTAACTACTGAGCCACTATGCCAACGCCCACACGCCATGAATGAACAAGCAAATTCCTGCAGATGGTGGAATCTGTATGGAAAACAACAAATGCTGGAAATCACAGCAGGTCAGACACCATCCATGGAGAGAGAGCAAGCTAACGTTTTGAGTCTAGATGGGTCTTTATTAAACCTGCTGTGATCTCCAGCATTGTGATCAGAGATAATGGGAACTGCAGATGCTGGAGAATCGAAGTTGTGGCTTCCTCTACATTGGGGAAACCAAGCGGAGGCTTGGGGACCGCTTTGCAGAACACCTCCACTCGGTTTGCAATAAACAACTGCACCTCCCAGTCATGAACAATTTTAACTCCCCCTCCCATTCCTTAGATGACATGTCCATCATGGGCCTCCTGCAGTGCCACAATGATGCCACCCGAAGGTTGCAGGAACAGCAACTCATATTCCGCTTGGGAACCCTGCAGCCCAATGGTATCAATGTGGACTTCACAACCTTCAAAATCTCCCCCTCCCCCACTCCATCCCAAAACCAGCCCAGCTCATCCCCGCCTCAGTAACCTGTTCTTCCTCTCACCTATTCCCTCCTCCCACCTCAAGCTGCACTTCCATTTCCCACCTACTAACCTCATCCCACCTTCTTGACCTGCTTGTCCTCTGACTGACCTATCCCCTCCCTACCTCCCCAGCTATACTATCCTCTCCACCTATCTTCTCCTCTATCCATCTTCGATCCCCCTCCCCCTCTCTCCCTATTTATTCCAGAACCCTCTCCCATCCCTCTCTCTGATGAAGGGTCTAGGCCCGAAACGTCAGCTTTTGTGCTCCTGAGATGCTGCTTGGCCTGCTGTGTTCATCCAGCTCCCCACTTTGTTATCTTGTGATCTCCAGCATTTGTTGTTTTCAACATGAATGAATTCTGTGTCATGTTGTGCTGGGGCAAGGTATCTCCTTTGGAATGTAGGTTGTTGATGTAGCTTTTATTCTTAAATGTCAGACAAAGAACATAAAGGAATGATGAATGAGCAAAAATAAAATGAGACTTTTGTGTTTTCAAAAGGTGTGGAATTTGTTTTTCAGCTGAAGCTCACAAATGCTATGAGAGATTGGAACTTTTATTGTCCTAAAGGTGTTTAGTGAAAATAAGAGACAGACCATCTGACTCTGTGAATGCTGACGTCAGTTAATTGGAGCAACAAAAAAAGAAGCAGGTATGGGCACTAGCACGGAGCTGTCAATTTTGTTGAAGGCATGTTTTGGTCCGTGTCTGTTTAGTTTCTCCTAATTGTTCCGTTCCATCTATTTTGCAAGAGCATGATCTGGAGAGAAAGCATAATAAAAGAAGTGTTGCCGAAAAATAGCAATGTTAACTGGGGAATAATAGTCCATTCCAATTGCAGGTTTTATCCACAGCCTTTTTTAAAAAAACTGTTGCTCTACCATTGTTGACCATGCTTTCAGTTTTCTGGACCTTCAGTTCTGAAATTTACTGCCTCAGATCCCTGTCCCTGCCCCCCTGTCTCTGCTTAATGTTCTTTAAGGAATTACTGTATGTTCAATCTTTGAAATCTCCTCCTGTGACATGGTGTCAAATTTTGATTGGAATACATTTGTAAAGTGATGCAATATTTGACTTATTTATATGTGTGATATAATACGGTTTGTCAAATTTCATCGTGTAGTAACCAACCAGATAAAATGGAGCAAAAGCAGAAGTTGCTGGAAAAGCTCAGCAGGTCTGGCAGCATCTGTGAAGAAAATATCAGAGTCAATGTTGTGGACCCAGTGACCCTCCCTCAGAACTTTCCTCAGATAAAATGAAGCACTAATATCTTAATACTTTAGAATGTTAGATTCAATTTACATCATGTTGCTGGTCCTCATGAAAGAGAGGCTCAACTAACAAAGTATTAGAAGCAAGAATCAGACAGAATGGAATTTGGCCATTCGGCCTATGATTCCTCGATACTAGGGAAACAGCACACAGACTAGGTTAACAAGGTGTAGAGCTGGATGAACACAGCAGACCAAGCAGCGTCAGAGGAGCAGGAAGGCTGACGTTTCGGGTCTGGATCCTTCTTCAAACTACACAGTCTGGGTGATCACATCACTGAATACTTAAATTTTGCCTATAAAAATGACCCTTTGCTTCCAGTTGCCTGCCACTTTAACACATAGCAGTGCCCAAACACCAACATTCTGTCTCAGGTTCTTACAATGCTCCAGGGAAACTGAACACTAGCTTAAGGAAGAGATGACAAGGTGTAGAGCTGGGTGAACACAGCAGGCCAAGCTTTCTGAAGAAATCTGAAGAAGGGTCTAGGCCTGAGCTGTCAGCTTTCCTGCTCCTCTGATGCTGCTTGTCCTGCTGTGTTCATCCAGCTCTACACCATGTTATCACAGATACTCCAGCATCAGCAGTTCCTACTATCTCTGAAATAAAAGCTTAAGGAACAATACCTTACCTTCTGCCTAGGTACCTTAGCTTTCAGACCTCAGCATTAGTTGAACAATTTCAGACCAGGAACAGCTCCATCCATGTTCATTGCCCTCTCCACAAATCCCCACCCGAGGCCCTGTTCTGATCGGGTTCCTCTCAAAGCAGCCAACCCATTTTCAACTATTCATATTTCCTGTTAACACCTATTAAGCATTTCTCTCTCTCCTTGTTATCACCAGCAATCCCTTTGTTTGCGATAATGGGAACTGCAGATGCTGGAGAATCCAAGATAACAAAGTGTGGAGCTGGATGAACTCAGCAGGCCAAGCAGCATCAGAGGAGCACAAAAGCTGACGTTTCACGCCTAGACCTGTGGAAGGGTTTAGGCCCGAACCATCAGCTTTTGTGCTCCTGAGACGCTGCTTGGCCTGCTGTGTTCATCCAGCTTCACACTTTGTTATCCCTTTGTCTGCCTTCTTTTTAATCTCTCTCTCTGTAGCCACTGCCTCCATCTGTTCCATTCATTCCATCCCCTCCACCCCAGTTCTAAATCCTGCCTCCTTACCCTTCACAACCTATCATCTGCTAAATACCACCATTTTCCAGCTTTGTAAAATTCATTTGTGGGATGTCGGTGTTTCTGGTTGGGTCAGTATTTATTGTCTGTCCCTAGTTGCCTTTGAAAAAGTGGTGGTGAGCTGGCTTGCTGCAGTCCACATGCTTTCAGTTCTGACAAACAGTCACTGGACTTGACTCTGTTTCTCTCTCTCCACAGAGGCTGCCAGATCTGTTGAGTTTCCACAGCAATTTCTGATTTCATTCAGGCTTTCATGTTTGCCATTTCCAATGCCATTTCATCAGACGCCATTTCCGCCACCTCCGGTAAGATGCCACCATGACACATTCCCCTTACCTCCCTTGTCCATCTTCCACAGGGACCTTTCCTTCCGGGACACCCTGGTCCACACTTCCTACATCCCCAACACCTCCCCACAGCCCTACAGCACTGCCCTCCTGTAATCGGCAAAGGTACAACTCCTGCCCATTTACCCACTCCCTCCCCACTATCCAGGGGCCCAAACATTCCTCCACCTGCACTTCCCAGACTCTAGTCTACAGTATTCACTGCTCATAATGTAGTCTCCTCTACATTGGGGAAACGAAACGTAGACTTAGCGACCGCTTCACAGAACATCTACATTCTGCTCGCAAAAACAACCTTGAACCACCTATTAATAAAATGTAAGGCTGGATGAACACAGCAGGCCAAGCAGCATCTCAGGAGCACAAAAGCTGACGTTTCGGGCCTAGACCCTTCATCAGAGAGGGGGATGGGGGTGAGGGTTCTGGAATAAATAGGGAGAGGGGGGGAGGCGGACCGAAGATGGAGAGAAAAGAAGATAGGTGGAGAGGAGAGTATAGGTGGGGAGGTAGGGAGGGGATAGGTCAGTCCAGGGAAGACGGGCAGGTCAAGGAGGTGGGATGAGGTTAGTAGGTAGGAGATGGAGGTGCGGCTTGGGGTGGGAGGAAGGGATGGACGAGAGGAAGAACAGGTTAGGGAGGCAGAGACAGGTTGGACTGGTTTTGGGATGCAGTGGGTGGAGGGGAAGAGCTGGGCTGGTTGTGTGGTGCAGTGGGGGGAGGGGACGAATTGGGCTGGTTTTGGGATGCGGTGGGGGAAGGGGAGATTTTGAAGCTGGTGAAGTCCACATTGATACCATTGGGCTGCAGGGTTCCCAAGCGGAATATGAGTTGCTGTTCCTGCAACCTTCGGGTGGCATCACTGTGGCACTGCAGGAGGCCCATGATGGACATGTCATCTAAAGAGTGGGAGGGGGAGTGGAAATGGTTTGCGACTGGGAGGTGCAGTTGTTTATTGCGAACCGAGCGGAGGTGTTCTGCAAAGCGGTCCCCAAGCCTCCGCTGGGTTTCCCCAATGTAGAGGAAGCCACACCGGGTACAGTGGATGCAGTATACCACATTGGCAGATGTGCAGGTGAACCTCTGCTTAATGTGGAAAGTCATCTTGGGGCCTGGGATACGGGTGAGGGAGGAGGTGTAGGGGCAAGTGCAGCATTTCCTGCGGTTGCAGGGGAAGGTGCCGGGTGTGGTGGGGTTGGAGGGCAGTGTGGAGCGAACAAAAGAGTCACGGAGAGAGTGGTCTCTCCGGAAAGCAGACAGGGGTGGGGATGGAAAAATATCTTGGGTCGTGGGGTTGGATTGTAGATGGCAGAAGTGTCGGAGGATGATGCGTTGTATCCGGAGGTTGGTAGGGTGGTGTGTGAGAACGAGGGGGATCCTCTTGGGGCGGTTGTGGCGGGGGCGGGGTGTGAGGGATGTGTCGCGGGAAATGCGGGAGACGCGGTCAAGGGCGTTCTCAATCACCGTGGGGGGGAAGTTGCGGTCCTTAAAGAACTTGGACATCTGGGATGTGCGGGAGTGGAAATCCTCATCGTGGGAGCAGATGCGGCGGAGGCGGAGGAATTGGGAATAGGGGATGGAATTTTTGCAGGAGGGTGGGTGGGAGGAGGTGTATTCTAGGTAGCTGTGGGAGTCGGTGGGCTTGAAATGGACATCAGTTACAAGCTGGTTGCCTGAGATGGAGACTGAGAGATCCAGAAAGGTGAGGGATGTGCTGGAGATGGCCCAGGTGAACTGAACGGCCATCTCCAGCACATCCCTCACCTTCCTGGATCTCTCAGTCTCCATCTCAGGCAACCAGCTTGTAACTGATGTCCATTTCAAGCCCACCGACTCCCACAGCTACCTAGAATACACCTCCTCCCACCCACCCTCCTGCAAAAATTCCATCCCCTATTCCCAATTCCTCCGCCTCCGCCGCATCTGCTCCCACGACAAGACATTCCACTCCCGCACATCCCAGATGTCCAAGTACTTTAAGGACCGCAACTTTCCCCCCACAGTGGTCAAGAACACCCTTGACCGCGTCTCACGCATTTCCCGCGACACATCCCTCACACCCCACCTCAGCAACAACCACCCAAAGAGGATCCCCCTCGTTCTCACACACCACCCCACCGACCTCCGGGTACAACGCATCATCCTCCGACACTTCTGCCATCTACAATCCGACCCCACCACCCAAGACATTTTTCCATCCCCACCCCTGTCTGCTTTCCGGAGAGACCACTCTCTCCGTGACTCCCTTGTTCGCTCCACACTGCCCTCCAACCCCACCACACCCGGCACCTTCCCCTGCAACCGCAGGAAATGCTGTACTTGCCCCTACACCTCCTCCCTCACCCGTATCCCAGGCCCCAAGATGACTTTCCACATTAAGCAGAGGTTCACCTGCACATCTGCCAATGTGGTATACTGCATCCATTGTACCCGGTGTGGCTTCCTCTACATTGGGGAAACCAAGCGGAGGCTTGGGGACCGCTTTGCAGAACACCTCCGCTTGGTTCGCAATAAACAACTGCACCTCCCAGTCGCGAACCATTTCCACTCCCCCTCCCATTCTTTAGATGACATTTCCATCATGGGCCTCCTGCAGTGCCACAATGATGCCACCCGAAGGTTGCAGGAACAGCAATTCATATTCCGCTTGGGAACCCTGCAGCCCAATGGTATCAAGGTGGACTTCACCAGCTTCAAAATCTCCCCTTCCCCCACCGCATCCCAAAACCAGCCCAGTTCGTCCCCTCCCCCCACTGCACCACACAACCAGCCCAGATCTTCCCCTCCACCCACTGCATCCCAAAACCAGTCCAACCTGTCTCTGCCTCCCTAACCTGTTCTTCCTCTCGTCCATCCCTTCCTCCCACCCCAAGCCGCACCTCCATCTCCTACCTACTAACCTCATCCCACCTCCTTGACCTGTCCGTCTTCCCTGGACTGACCTATCGCCTCCCTACCTCCCCACCTATACTCTCCTCTCCACCTATCTTCTTTTCTCTCCATCTTCGGTCCGCCTCCCCCTCTCTCCCTATTTATTGCAGAACCCTCACCCCATCCCCCTCTCTGATGAAGGGTCTAGGCCCGAAACGTTAGCTTTTGTGCTCCTGAGATGCTGCTTGGCCTGCTGTGTTCATCCAGCCTCACATTTCATTATCTTGGATTCTCCAGCATCTGCAGTTCCCATTATCACTGAACCACCTATTGCTTGCCATTTCAATGCACCACCCTGTTTTCTGGCCAAGATCTCCGTCTCTGGCTTGCTGCAGTGTTCCAGCGAAGCCCAAAGCAATCTGCAGGAGCAGCACTCCATTTTCCTCTTGGGGACCCTGCAGCTCTCCAGACTCAATATTGAGTTCAATAATTTTAGGACCTAATGTCCCCATGTCCCAGCCCCCTACTCCACACACCAGGCCTTGTTAGGCATTCCACTCCAGTACATCTCAGATGTCCTCATTTTTCAAGGACCGCAACTTCCCCCACTCGGTGGTCGAGAACACCCTTGACCGTGTCTCCCGCATTTCCTGCAACTCATCTCTCACACCCCCTCCCTGCAATCACTATCAAAACAGAATCCCCCTCATCCCTACGTACCACCCCACCAACCTCGGGATCCAGCACATCATCCTCCAACACTTCCGCCACCTGCAATCAAACCCCACCACCAAAGACATTTTTCCCTCCCCACCCTCCTCTGCTTTCCACAGGGATGACTCTCTCCGTGACTCCCTTGTCTATTCTACACTCCCCTCCAGCCCCACCATACTCGGCACTTTCCCTGCAGGAAGTGCTACACCTGCCCCCACACCTCCCCCCTCACCTCCATCCCAGGCCCCAAGAAGACTTTCCACATCAAGCAGATGTTCACCTGCACAACTGCTAATGTGGTATTCTGCATCCGCTGTTCCCGTTGTGGCCTCTACATCGGGGAAACCAAGCGGAGGCTTGGGGACTGCTTTGCAGAACACCTACGCTCTGAACACTAAACAACTGCACCTCCCAGTTGCGAACCATTTCAACTCCCCCTCCCATTCCATTAACGACATGTCCATCCTGGGCCTCCTGCAGTGCCACAACGATGTTACCCGAAGGTTGCAGGAACAGCAACTCATATTCCGCTTGGGAACCCTGCAGCAAAACAGTATCAATGTGGACTTCACAAGCTTCAAAATCCCCCCTCCCCCTACTGCCCAAAACTAGCCCAGCTCGTCCCTGCCTCCCTAACCTGGTCTTTCTCTCACCTATCCCCTCCTCCCACGTCTAGCCCCCATCTCCTACCCACTAACCTCATCCCGCCCACCTGACCTGTCCGTCCTCTCTGGGCTGACCTAACTCCTTCCTACCTCCCCATATACACTCACCTTTACTGGCTCCATCCCCGCCTCTTTGACTGGTCTATCTCCTCTCCACCTATCTTCTCCTCTATCCATCTTCTATCCACCTCCCCCTCTCTCCCTATTTATTCCAGAACCCTCTACCCATCCCCCTCTCTGATGAAGGGCCTAGGCCCGAGACATCAGCTTTTGTGCTCCTGAGATACTGCTTGGCCTGCTGTGTTCATCCAGCTCCACACTTTGTTATCTAGCTATTTATGTTATTTTTAATGGAACATTTGTGTGCAGAAACTGGCATATTTCTATGTACTAGTGTGTTTTTTTTCAAAGTAATTAACTGTGATGAAGCTGTTTCGAATCTTTTGAGGTTATTCTCTATGAATGCAAGTTTGTTACTTTTTCTCTCACATTGTATGTTTAGCACTGATCAATCAAAGTTCTGCTGGAAAGCCTCCATTCATTCATTCACTCATTCATTCAAGCAGTGATTTCATTAGACTGATCCGAGCCTGGGAGGTCAAAAGTTATATGTTTAAACCTCACTAGAATGAAGTTGATGTTCGGAGGGCTGCATTCTCAAAAAGGAGACAGTGAAGATCCCACAGTACAATTCGAAGCTGAGTGGAGAGTAGTTTGTCCAATGCCTTTCATGAAATACTGAACGCTGTTTTCAATTTAGAACTGGTGGCTATTGTTTACAAAAGGTGTCAGATGATTCAGATGGAGGTAAAGATAAATCTCTTCACTTAAATCTTTGAAATTCTCTGTCCAGAGGGATGTGGATGCTCACTCACTGAGTATATTCAAGGATAACATCCATAGACACAAATTAATTAAGAGATATGACTGAAAACTGGAGCGAGGTTGATAATTGACAGTAATGTTATTGATTGGGGGAGTACAATAGAGGGGTAGAATTACCAACTCTTGTTTACTTCTTTCCTCAGCAGGCCACTGAAACTTTCAATAATGAAATGACGATTCATCAGATGAGGGGTGAGGCTGTGTCAGAGTAATTAATGATTGAGACGTAATTTTTTTGTCCACGTGCAGTTTACAGTAAACCACTCTCTGAAAACAGAAACTGGGTGTGTGCTCTATTAGCTTTGTGCTCCAGTCAAGAACTTGTCAATCTAAACTGTCTCAATTATAATGCATTTGGCACAGGATGCATGAGTATGGATAGTTCCTGCAAGACAATTATTTGCTCAAGGGAGGTCAACTTTGCTGGCTAGGCCTATATTTATTATTCAAACCTAGTTACCCACAAGGGAGTTAAGAGTGTGGATCTGGACTCACATGTAAGTCAGACCAGTTAGGGATGATTGATTTCCTTCCCTAAATAACCTGTGAACCAAATCGTTTCTTCCAACAATGGTGAGTACATGGTCAATATTGCACTAGCATTTTATTCTTGTTTTTATAAAGAATTAAACTCTGATTCAACCCAATTTGCAATTGACCTCATGTCCCTGAGACCCATTAGCCTGAGGGTCTTGGACCCAGTCCAGTAACAATATCACTATGCCATTGTTTCCACTAGATGTTGGTTTAGGTGTTTACACACCTGTCCCTTCGGCATGCCAGCTTGCTTCATTGTTCACCATAGTCCAAACATTCCATAGTCCCTTGGGAAAGGACTGTCAGCTTTTCCCAGCTGCAACTATAGCCCCCAAAGCAAATTTAATGGTCATTGGTTCACCTGCTGGTTGCAACATCTGGTTGTATATTATTGGCCACCCATCAATCTACAGGCATAACAGTGTTAAGGCACGTAATCGGCTGCTGAGTGCTTTGGAATGCTTTGATGATGTGGAGGCCACTACACCAAAGCAAGTAACATTCATTTATTACTTAATTCCAAGGTAATGACCATTTCCAACAACAGAATCTAAACATCACCCATTGACATTCAATGGCGTTGCCATCACTGAAGCCCCACTATCAACATCTGGGGATACCCATTGAACAGAAACTGACCTGGAAGTGGCAATACAAGTACTGTAGCCACAGAGGGTAGCCTTCCTGCAGCAGATAGCTCACCTCCTGACTCCCCAAAGTCTGTCCGTTCTCTCAAGGCACTAGTCAAGAGTGTGATGGGATACCCTGTACTTGCCTGAATTAATTCAGCTCCAACAACACAGTAGAAACTTGACATCGTTGAGGACAAAGCAAGTGGTTTGATTGGAATCACATCTACAAATATCCATTCCTTCCACCTGCAATGCTCAGGAACAGCAGTGAGTACTAGCTACAAGATGCACAGCAGAAATTCACCAAGGCTCCTTAGACAAGCACCTGCGGGTATGCTACCTTCAAGTTTCCCACCAAGCCACTCACCATCTTCACTTGGAAATACATTGCTATTCCGTAAATGTTGCTACATCAAAATCTGGAAATTCCCTCCGTAAGTGCATTGTGGGTCAACCTGCACCACATGGACTACAGCGACAGCTCACCACCACCTTCTCAAGGGCAATCAGGGATGGGCAATAAATGCTGGCCAGCAGTGATGAATGAAAAAAAACGTAATCATCATGTGGATTAGAAACTCAGATAGGGCAACGAGTGCTGTTTCCTAGAAACAATCTAAACTAATTTCTTAAACTGATTTAAAAAAAAGAGGGCGTTTTCCAAATGGTTGAAAAATATTTAATTTTAGACTGTTACGAATTTGCTTCCCCCTTTTGATTCAGCAGCTGAGATAATAATAGAATCGGCCTTTAGGTCCATCTCAGTCTCTCCATCTTCAGTATTGGTCTCAGTATTGGTCCTTGTGAATGTTTCTCAATCTTTGTGAATTGCATAGGCATAAATGAACAGAAAGAAGTCAGTCTTTCAGCCCATCAAATCTATGTCAGTTCTTTGTAATGCAATTAATCAGTTCCATTTCCCCATGCTATCCATGTAGCCCCGTTTTTCTTTCAAGTGCCCATCCAATTACTTCCTGAAGTCATTTATTATCTGTTTCATCACCCTAATAGATAGTGAGTTTATTTCCATTTGTTGCGTAAATAAAAATCTTCCTCACATCCTCACTGACTCCCCCAACCCAAACCTTAAACCTGCATTTCCAAATCAGGATGGTGAGTGGCTTGAAAGAGAACTTGTAGGTAGTGGTGCTCCCATGTATCTACTGCTCTTGACCCTTGCGATTGATGTGATCATGGGTTTGAAAGTTGCTGTCTAAGGATCTTTGTCCAATCTATCAATGGGAACAGCCATTCTTAATTGCATTTCAGCCCGTTATAATCTAGTAGACCTCAATCAAAGCCCCCCTCAATCTCTTTGTCTCAGACTCCCTGAGAAGGTATCTCTCAGTCCTGAAATATATCCTGCCAGCTGAGTATTCACATTTAACAATCAGGCCACTTTAAGAGAATTTAAGAGATAACTGCAGCTTTCACTGTGTGTGTCATACCAATTGAACTCATGAAGTCTGAAATAATTCATTGTCATAAAATCTAATATCAGATTGCAAGCATCTTATTTCTCTCCCTAGGAATCACTTTCAAAATTGGGATAATTTTTAATCCTGGTAGTTAACTGAAAGCTATTGCGTGTGTGAGGCTTCACTCAGTAAATGGAGAGGAGATTGTAGGTTTAAACCCCACTCCAGAGACTGAATTGCTGAATCTATAAAACTGAATGACTTCCTTTCAGCTGACATATTAAGGCATATGATCCACAAAGTGCACATAAAAATCCTGTGGCACAAATTTAAAAGCAGGAGAATTCTTCCAATCTTAGGTCCAATACTTACTGTTCAAATAAAATGCCATTTTTTTGAAACAAAAGCATGCATTTGTATAGTATTTGTTACAGCCTCACAATGCCACTGCATTGTAGACCTCTATTAGAGAGGGTGGTATGGTGGCTCATGGTTAGCAATGCTATCTCACAGTACTAGGAACCCAGGTTTGATTTCAGCCTGGGGCAACTGTGTGGAGTTTGAACATTCTCCCCATATCTCCATGAGTTTCATTCTACAGAGCAAAGATGTGTACTTAAGGTGGATTGGCCATGTTAAATTTCCATAGTGTGCAGGCTATATGGATTAGTCATGGAAGCGCAGGGATAGGGTAGGAGGGTGGCTTTGGATGGGATGCCCTTCAAAGGGTTAGTTTGGACTTGATGGGCTGAATGGCTTGCTTCCACAGTGTAGGGATTCTATGATTATACTGAAAAACTATTGAAGTAGTGAATGCTGTAATATAAAAACACAGCAGCTATGTTGGGAGAGGGACGGTCAGTGGTAACGTCACTGGACTAGTAATTCAGATTATGTAAACTAACCCTAAGTGGATCTGAATTCAAAACAAAAAGGAAAAGGAGGAGGAGAGGGGACCTAATTAAGGTATACAAGATAATGAGAGGCATAGATAGAGTTGATAGCCAGAGACTATTTCCCAGGGCAGAAATGGCTAGCACGAGGGGTCATAGTTTCAAGCTGGTTGGTGGAAAGTATAGAGGGGATGTCAGAGGCAGGTTCTTTACACAGAGAGTTGTGAGAGCATGGAATGCGTTGCCAGCAGCAGTTGTGGAAGCAAGGTCATTGGGGTCATTTAAGAGACTGCTGGACATGCATATGGTCACAGAAATTTGAGGGTGCATACATGAGGATCAATGGTCGGCACAACATTGTGGGCTGAAGGGCCTGTTCTGTGCTGTACTGTTCTATGTTCTATGTTCTATGTTCTAAAACCTACAACTACTGCACCTGGTGGGATTTAAGAGTGAATAATGAAAAAATATGGAACCTAAAACTAGTTGCACTAATGACACAATCAGTGATCATTCTAAAAACCTGTCTGGTTCAGTAAAGTCCTTTAGGTCTGATTCAGCAAACCACTCAGGTAGTTACAGACAGGCAACAACTAATTGCCAGTGATACCCACATCCCTTTGAATATTAAGAGAAAATATGTGCACAGCAAGCTCCCACTAAAAGAAATGAAAAAGTGAACAATGATCTGATAATCTGTTTTTAGTGACAGATAACAACCTATGAAAATGGAGAGAACTCACCCACTCTTCTTAAACCAATATCTGGGGATCTTTTCTAGAGTCTCATGTCATCTGAAAGACCTTCAGTAATGCAGCACTGCTTCAGTAAACTCAAAGGAATGTTTTCTTTCACTTTTTCACTCTGATGAGATTTGCAACAAATGGCAAGTTTGCAAAAGGATGTATGGAAACATTAGGGTAGTCACCACCTGACAGATACAGTCAATACAGTGTGGAGCTGGAAGAGCACAGCAAGTCAGGCAGCATCAGAGGAGCGGGAAAGTTAATCTTTCGGGTTTACACCCTTCACCAGGACTGGAGAGGGGGGATGGAGATCGGAAATAAATAGGGGTGGGCTTGGGGAAGGTAGGAGGAACGGTAATAGGTGGATGCAGGTAGGGAGTAGTGGAGATTAGTCAGAGGGAAGGGGGTGCAGATAGGTTGGGAGAGAAGATGGACAGGATATGTCAGGTCAAGGATGCGGGGATGAGAGTGAGGTTTGGACATGGGATGAAGGCCTGAGGTGGAGAGATTTTAAAACTGGTGAATTCAATGTTAAGGCCATCGGGCTATAAGGCTCTGAGGTGGAAAATGAGGTGTTGTTCCTCCAGTTTTTGGGTGGCGTCATTTTGACACTGGAGGAGAGGCAGGATAGACATGTCACCCAAGGAGTGAGAGGGGTATTGAAAACACTAATTGCTCCAACCTTCTAGCCCAAGATCATAAATTGTGTTGGTGTTACAGAGATGCATTCCTTGAGCTCATTCAAGAAAGACTTTGGTCAAAGACATGAGAAGGTTGAGACAGATAGGGTCACGTACAAAGGGTCTAAGGAACTGATGTTTGGGTCTTTCCCAACGTGGACATAGCATTGGCTTGTGATCCCTTTAGTCTACAAGCTAAGGGTAAGAAAACAGAGAGTCAAAACTTTCAAGAAAGAGATGGATAGAGCTCTTAAAGATAGTGGAATCAAGGGTTATGGGGATAAGGCAGGAACAGGATATGGATTGTGGATGATCAGCCATGATCATAATGAATGGTGGTGCTGGCTCGAAGGGCCGAATGGCCTACTCCTGCACCTATTGTATATTGTCTAAAACAAAATCAAATTATTCTAGGAAGTGGGGGGGGTGGGGTTTGCGGCTGGCCTATGCATAAAACTATGATGGAAAGAAAGACCAGTGCAGCACAGGAGGAGACCATTCAGCCCCTCAGGCTGCATTTGACCTTATCAATAGTTATCCACTTTGTCTCACTCCCACTCTTTTGCAAATCCAGACATTTATTTCTCCATGAAATAGTTACTGAATTCCCTTTCAAAACCTATTATTGAATTTGGTTCTCTTACATTATCTGGCAGTGCATTTGAGATCCTCATCCCTCGTGATCAATTTTATGATGTAAAACAAACAGCTGAACCAATATTAGCCAGTTTTCACGGACACTTGCTGGTTTACTTCCTCTATCAGCTCGAAGGGGAATTCAAGGCAAACAAGAAATGAGAACCAGCATCGGGAAGTTAAAATAAAAACCCATGGGAGACCAGTGGTGATTTTACTCAGTTTTACATATTGTCGTTTGTTATCAACAGCAATAACATGCACTTGTATGTTACAGGGGTCCTGCTATAAGCAGAAAGTTGCATTCCTGCACAATGTGGTGTTGTAGAAAATCCTGCGATAGAAATAATGGGGCCTATGGAAAAGCGGGGTTGGGAGTGGACCACCAAAAAAATCTCTCAAAATCAGTCAAAAATCACTCAGAAGTCTAACACAAAGGATACCACAGTTTGAATCAATGTTTGTTTCATATCTAATGAAATAACAGTAAATTTGACACCTTATCTTGAAAAATTGGCAAGATGACTTGATGGGGGAGGAGGTTTTGGTGTTGCTCTGTTGTTAATGCAGGGGCTGGGAGTCATTATCATCATCATCAACATCTCCAGGTACAGTTGTGGTTGCAGAATAATTGATCCCAGCAGTGAATGGCTGTGGTTCATTGTCTCCTGACTGTTTCTTGCAGGTTGTTTAAAAAAGACATAATTTTTGTTGCTTTGCTCTTTTTCTTCAAGAAGAAGCTGTTCATAGGGTGTCAAATAAGATCTTATTCCATGACCTGCTACCCTGCTGCATTCTGTTTTGTAATCGTTGTCCTCTAACGGCTGCAACTGTTTCTCAATTTCCTTCAGGATAGAAGACAAAATAGAGGTGGAAAGCTCTTGTGGTGCTGCATCCTAGACTTCATCTTCTTCAGCTGCAGCTTCCACTACCCCCTCAGCAACAAGTTGTTGTGTATCAGATGTACAGAGGTCTTCACAGTGGGACTCAAGCAACTCTTCAACATCCTCACTCTTCACTTCTTCAAATCTAACTTTCTTTGCAAGATCAGTACACAATGTTCCTTGATCCTTGGGAACTCCTCTGATGGATCAAAGGTTTTAAAATCTTGAAAAAAATCTGTAAGAAGCTTCTGCAAAGCTGCATGCAAGCAATCCTTACTGACATCACCCCAGGGCCTCCACGATAATGTCAATTGCATTCTTGATCTTAAAGTTCGTCCAAAATTGAAGAACACTGTGCTTATTCCACTCAGTGACTGCAAACAGCCTCTTAAATGCAGACTTAAATAATAAGCTTTAAAAGCTGCTATTGTACCCTGGCCCATGGGTTGATGGAGAAAGGTTGGAATTAATGGTCTCACATTATAGCCAACACATGTTCATGTTTTAGAAATAGCGTTCCTCTATTTGTCCAAGATAACAAGGTGTGAAACTGGATGAACACAGCAGGCCAAGCAGCATCCCAGGAGCACAGAAGCTGACATTTCGGGCCTAGACCCTTCTTTCCAGCATCTGCAGTTCCCATTATCTCTTCCGCTATTTGTCGGTAGTGTTATAGCCAATTCGCAACGCTGGAACATGCATTGTAGCAGAGCCCCCTGTGCCTTTAACAAAATAACAGATCGCAAGACACTTCAAAGACAATTTTAGTAACCAGCCAGTAAGGAAGTATTAGGACAGGAGACCAAGAAGCTAGGTCTTAAGTAATATCTTACAGGAGAGAAGTGGGGAGTTTTCTGGAAACAACTGGGAAATCACCAACCATGAGATCATAAGTGCCCATTTGGTTTGTAGTGCAACGATCTCGGAGTAATCGAACCTCTTGTTGTAGAAAGTTCCTTTTATCCTTTTATATGTCATGCGTACTTCATTGTAGGAGTATAGTGAAAACGTTTACAATGCCTGCCTTCTAACAGCGATATCTTAGGTCCAAGTTTGTACGTACAATTCTTGGATACAGCAGAGGAATAGAAGTAATTTCTTAATTACAGAGTTGAAAATTGGAAACTATTAAGGGGTTAATATTACAGTGTTCTAAGGTAAGGATTGGCCCCATCCGGGACTCGCTCCCTGCAAGCTGTTCCGGGGACTGCATCCTGTGTGCTGCTGTGGGACTTCTTCCATGCACTGCTCCAGGGGCTCACTACTCGTGGCGCTCTGGGGTTCATGGGACATGCCTGCAGGGCCCCTGAGCACAAGGTCAGGCTGCCTGTGCTGGTTCCGCCCTGGAGTTCAGCCCGTGCTCTCTTCCATCTGCCGTGGGACTTTACCCACTCGCTCCTGTATCTCCGTTCTCCGGGAGATTGGGGAGGGGGAGAAATGGAAAATCACAAAGAGGAGAGAATAAAAAAGGGGAGAAAAGGCAAGGGGATTGGCGAGTAGAGGAGCTCTGACTGCAACGTCCTACTCTGCCACCATCCTGACCAGGTCGGTGATGTGCCCACTTGTCACTTACACATAGCACATAACTGTGTCTTCAGAGGACATTGCTGCAGCTCCACATCAGACCCTACAAAACTGATGGGGTCAGTATAGCATCATCAGAGGTAGCTAGGTGTTAAATCCTCAGCATAGGATGTATAAGACAGCCCAAGATTTGTTTGAGGAGCCCTTTGTGAAATTTGGCCATTCTAAAACTCAGCAAACTTTGACTGCTGTAACCCTGGACATGTAGTGGCTGTCATGAGGTCAGCCAAGTGGACCTCATAGGATATAAATTCCTTGATTAGGGCTGTTAATCTGGTCCAATCAGAGAGCCCTCACTGACAGATAGGCACAGGAGTGTCAGGGGTTCTGTTCACTCTGAGAGCTGGTTCTGAGGGAGCTAGATCAGTGTCATATACTGTGCACATGTAAATAAAGGGTAACTTGGTGTCAGGATACTAGCCTCTGTGTAGTTATTTCAGGGTGGCATCAATGGTCTTAGCCATAAATATCAAGAAATTAAAGTGTGAAAGTTGGAAAGAGACGGATAAGCAAAGAAGGAGGGGAAGACAGGAATAGGCAGACAGACCATCAAGACAGGAGAGAGCAAAGGTCAGAGAAGGAGGAGGGCAAGGAAAGAAGATGAGAGAATAAAAGACAAACAGGAGCAAAGAGAGGTTAAATGATGGAATCAGATGGAAGGATAAAAAAATCAAAGAACAATGAAAGGGCTAAAAGACAAATAAACAACTGGAGGATTGATTCTGAGATAATGGGATGATAGAGATGCTGGAGAATCTGAGGCAACTAAGTGTGGAGCTGGATGAACGCAGCAGACCAAGCAGCGTCCTAGGAGCACAAAAGCTGATGTTTCCAGCCTACCTGGTCCTAATGGCATTTGATACCAGCATGGCTGTTTTAGAGATTGCAGAACCACCCCTTACCAAAATACGCTCTGGATTTCAACCGCTAAGTTTGTGCAAGATCTCAGATAGACTGAGAATCTACACCTGAGAACCTTTGCAGGCTATAAGTACAACTTTGGTTCTGGTTTCTTATGAGAAGCAGCTGGTTCAATTACTACTGATTATAGTAAAAGGCTTGGTCCCAAGATTGAAGGGGTGAAATTGATTGATTGAGAAGGAGTCACCTAGATTGACTCAACCCTTTATGGATAGAAACTTGGCTGCCTGGGCGAAGGGTCAAGGCCTAAAATGTCAGCTTTTGTGCTCCTTAAGATGCTACTTGGCCTGCTGTGTTCATCCAGCTCCACATTTTTTGGAGGATTGAATCTGTTTCCTATGTTTCAATAGTCACTATATTACAGAAGTTCTTATTTAGCTGTAAAGCAATTTGAGATGTCCAGTGGTTGAACAACACTGGGTAGAGTCATAGAGTCATACAACATAGAAACAGGCCCTTTGGTCCATGATGCGTATGTGACCGACAAACACCAGCCTACACTAATCCCAGTTTCCAGCATTTGGTTCACAGCCTACTATGCCCTGGCATTTTAAATGCTCATCAACTCATGATCTGCTCTGTCCATATTTAGAGGCAGGGCTGAGAGAGAGAGAGAAAGAGACATATACATAAAAGGCAGACAAAGGCATTGCTGAAGATGGAGCTAAATGCTGAGTAGGGTGCTGAGGTGACGCAAACTTTCAGATTTCCAGCAACTGCAGCTCTTTGCTTTAGTTTTGCTACATAACTGCAGGGCTTTCTTTCTTTAAAAGTTTTGTCAGACAAACAATGAAGGTCAGAAGCAAAGGAAAGGTGTTATTGATTGCTTGAGCTTTGGTGTGCCAGTACCCTAACCTTCCAATGCTGAAGAAGATTAGGAAGTGACAATACCACAAGCTGACAGCCTCTCACTAGTGCCTTGTGATGTGGTGGTAGAGTCCCTACCTCTGACCCAGAAGGCCTGGGTTCAAGGAGGGGAGGCAATGGCCTAGTGGTATTATCACTGGACTGTTAATCCAGAGACATGGAAAACATTCTGGGGACCTGGGTTCGAATCCTGCCATGGCAAATGGTGGCATTTGAATGCAATAAAAATACCAGGAATTAAGAATCTAATGATGACCATGAACCCATTGCTGATTGCCGGGTAAAACCCATCTGGTTCACTAATGTCCTTTGGGGAAGGAAACTGCCATCCTTACCTGGTCTGTCCAAAATGTGACTCCAAACCCATAGCAATGTGGTTGACTCTGAAATGGGCAATTAGGGATGGGCAATAAATGTTGCCTCACCAGCGACATCCTGCTCCCATCAACGAATAAAGGAAAAAAAAAGTCCCACCTACTCCAGATGTGTATCTGAACAGGCTGACTCAAATATGTATCTACGGCATCTCACTGTCAACAGCAAACCTCAGCAGCCTCCACTGTTCACTCAGATCATTGCTGCAGGACTGATTGTTGCTATTGACTCTGATATGAGCCATCACCAACACTCTTCCTCATCGCTAAGCTCCCGGCAGAAAGTATGGGTGTGTGGACATCAGGATAGGTGTGGAGAGAAGGAGGATTCTAAAACAAGAAGCTACAGCTGGTGGACGCATTGGTTGCAATTTTCCAAAAGCCTGGAGAATAAGCCAATGTGGAACTCCTATTCAAAAAGGAAAGGAAGCAAAAGGAGGATAACTGTTGGTTGATTAGCCTTATGTCAATTGTTGGAAAAAGTATTAGAATCAACTATTAAGCAAGAAACAGCAGAACATTGGAAATCATAATCTAATCAAGCAGAGTCAGCACAAAAGGGAAAATGCGATTGACTAATTTATTAGAATTTCTCAAGAATATCTCAGACAACGTGACCATCGCACTTTCCTTGTAGAAATGAAGCCCTGCCGTCACATTCAGAACAACCTCCATAGTGTGGCCCTATCACTGTGTTAACTGGGACAGGCTTCAAACAATCCAGCAACTCAACACTGGACATCCATGAGGCGCTCTGGGCCATCATCAGCAGCTGAATTGTACTC
The DNA here is from genome assembly GCF_030684315.1 of Stegostoma tigrinum. Lineage (NCBI taxonomy): Eukaryota > Metazoa > Chordata > Chondrichthyes > Orectolobiformes > Stegostomatidae > Stegostoma > Stegostoma tigrinum. The sequence continues at coordinate 6,074,378 of NC_081385.1, read as the reverse complement.
CAACACCATCTGCAACCTCATGGCCCGGCATATTTCCCCACTCAACCATTACCATCAAGCCAGGGTATCAATGGAGAGTGCAGAAGGGCATGCCAGGAGCAGCACCAGGCATACCTGAAAATGAGGTGTCAAATGAGGTCAAGCTACTAAACAGGAGTACTTTAATACCAAACGGGTCAAGCAGCAAATGATAGACAGAGCTAAGCAAGCCACAGCCAATGGATCAGATCTAAGTTCTGCAGTTCTACCACATCTAGTCACAAGTGGCGGTGGGAAATTAAACATCTCACTGGAGGAGGAGGATCCACAAATATCCTCATCCTTAATGAAGGAAGTGCCCAACACAACAGTGCAAAAGGTAAGGCTGAAACATTCACAGCTATCTTCAGTCAGAAGTGCTGGATAGAAGATCTATCTTGGCCTCCTCCAGTGGTACCCAGCATCACAGATGCAATTTGATTCATTGGATTCTGCAAAGGCTACGGGCCCTGACAACATTCTGGCAATAGTACTGAAGACTCGTGCTCCAGAACTCAGCCAAGAAGAGAAGGGGAGGAGATGAAGGAGAAAGTGAGATAGATAATGGAGTAAAAAGGCAGGGGTAGGTGGAGTGAAAGAGGAGAAAAATAGGGAGGGGAGGAGGGAGAAGGGTGGAAGAGCAGATGGGTGTGGGAGAAGGGCAAGTGGAAGAAACTTTGTTTCCTTTTGATTGTTGAAATATACTTTATTCACAAATTATTTCCAAGAACTTTAACAGACAGTTCAACTCAGACATTTTAGAAAACAAAATAAAAATATCACATTTTTCATTTGAGCATTGCACTCCTAGATGCCTCCTTTCAAATGTGAGATTGGAACATTTACTAAATATGACCAGAAACTGTTTACGTTCCAACACAAGCCACGAGGGGTTCTGTATATTAATAGACTCAGGGAATATATATCCTGGCAGAAAGATCCAAGCTGTTCTCCCTGCACCTTTGCAGCTGCTGACCCAGCTTACAGTGCAGTCGCATCCGTGTCATTCCAGTGACTTTGTTTCTGGGCAGACAACCCAACCAGGGCCAGAGCTTGCGTCCCTGAAACCTGTATGGATCAATGCCACCCCAGGGTGCTGAGCACTCATGGGGCGAGGGGGGGTGGTCACTTCTGAATGCTGTTTCTCCGGAACGTCCCTCTGATCTTGCAATCTGAGTGGTTGGGCTGGTGCCTTTGTGGGTTTTGTATTGTGATTCCTACTCTGCCCAGTAATACAACTCAGACGACTGGAAAGCCACTTGTGCCTGCAGCCAGGGAATTGACTCTTCCACAGGATCCCAGTAACCTGAACGTTCAAAGCCTGTGTATTGATTCGATTTATATAGTGACAGAGTTTGGGATACAAATGGGCAGGAGGGTGAAGTAAGGCGTCCAGCTGGGATACAACAGGGGCAAGTGTGGGGACCATTCAGATACTAAGAATGGCCTTGGACATTTTAATGAATTTGATTCATTTAAACTTTAATGAATGAATTCCTTTCTCGATGCATAAAACTGGATACTTGTACTGAAAGGATGAACACAGAACCTCCGGTTTCAGTGAGTGGGCACGGGATAAGCCAAGGGGATTTACCAGCTCCTTCTGCACTCTCTGGAGTAACTTCTGAAAGCCTGGGTAGTGACCCAGACTTGATATATTTCATGTCTGAAATCCAAAAGTGGGGAATTTGCATTATATCTGTGTGAGACATTTTGGTAGAAGTTCCTGTTTTTCTAATCATTCAAGACGGTTAAGGTTCATTTAATTTCAGTCATGCAGAGTGATACTAACCTCTTCCCAATATAGCATCCACTATGTCTGAAATGTTTCTCCGGTGTTTGACCACTATGGCTGTTATCGGGAGATTTATCTTGCGTGATGACTCCGTGTGAAAAGAATTCTGTTTCTGATCCTAAAGGGACTTTTTGTAAGTTTCATTCAACTCTGCCAAATACCATTCTCAGTGCAATCTAAAGAAAGGCTTGAATTCTTATCACACTCTTCGCTGCCCTTGAGAGGTTCGAATCATTTGACAGTCAGTTAAATACAGTTGAAATGCGTTGGGGAGGGGCAAGAAGAAGAGGTAGTGAGGAGGAGTGGGCAAGGAGGGATAGCGGGCAGATAGTTGGGGAGTGAAAAAACTCCACAGAGGCCAGTATCCCATCACCAAAGTTACCCTTTATTTACACAGCACTTGACACTGGTCTGGCTCCATCAGAGCCAGCTCTCAGAGTGAGCAGAACCTCTGGCACTGTTTATATCTGTCAGCCAGGGCTCCCAGATTGGATCACATTAAGTGCCCCAATCAGGGAACTTGTTTTCTATGAGATAGTAAGAACTGCCGATGTTGGAGTCTAAGATAACACAGTGTGGAGCTGGAGGAACACAGCAGGTCAGGCAGCATCAGAGGAGCAGGAAAGCTGACGCCTCGGGTCGGGACCCTGCTTCAGAAAATTCTGCTCCTCTGGTGTTAGTAATTTCTGAAGAACGGTCCTGACCTGAGGCTAAAATTGTGATCAGAAATAATGGGAACTGCCGATGCTGGAGAATCCGAGACAACGAAGTGTGAAGCTGGATGAACACAGCAGGCCAAGCAGCATTATAGGAGCACAAAAGCTGACGTTTCAGACCTGGACACTTCATCAGAGAGGAGACCTTTCTGATGAAGGGTCCAGGCCCGAAACGTCAGCTTTTGTGCTCCTGAGAAGCTGCTTGGCCTGCTGTGTTCATCCAGCTCCACACTTTGTTATCTTGGATTCTCCAGCATCGGCAGTTCCCATTATTTCTGATCACAATTTTAGCCTCAGATCAGGACCGTTCTTCAGAAATTACTATCACCAGAGGAGCAGAATTTTCTGAAGCAGGGTCCCGACCCGAGGCGTCAGCTTTCCTGCTCCTCTGATGCTGCCCGACCTGCTGTGTTCCTCCAGTTCCACACTGTGTTATCTCATTTTCTATGAGGTAGTTACAGTGCCCTGTTACAGTCTCCACAGGAAGGAGGGTCAGACAGGGAAGAAAGATAAAGAAGTGAGGAGAGAAGAGGGGAGCAGGGATGGGAGGGGAGAAAGGAAGGACAGAAGAAAAGGAGAAAAGGGGAGGGGAGAAGGGGAGTTGTAAGGGACGTGAGAAGGTCTGGGAAAGAGGAAAGAGGAGGATAGAGGAAGTTGGGAGAGTAGGATGGAAGCTGAGGGGACTTTTAACATCTGTTAAAATTCTGCCCTAATCTTTCCTCTTTCAGTTTACCTGATCTCTCAGTTATTTGAGGCTCTCATACACTTGAATTGTCAGGAATCAGGAGAAACCAGTTTTGCTGGCAGCCATGGGTCACGGCAGGAACCTCAGCACTGTCCACGTACAGCCTAGGAAGGAGATGGGTAAGAACCAGGGTCACAGGACCCATTATCATTTCAGACGTGAGAATTAACTTCAGACTATTAGTGAGGTTTTATTTTAAGGGATTCCCTGAGGTTGGGGAAAATTTCTCATAGTATCAGGAAGTGTACAGAACAGTGAGCTGCTCTCGGGATTTCATAACGTGAGACTTACTGTAGTTTCATAACAATATTTACTCATTGCTGCGAGTTGGTTTTAATTCCCTAAAATATTTGATTTTAACTCCAATTATTATTTTTAATGCACGTGACAAACTTTGGTCAAAGATTTCACTGAGACTAGTTACTGATTGTGTGATACAGATTGTTTTCGGCTCTGGCTTTATCCTGTGCTATACAACGCACCAGATAAATGGGAACAAAGCTTTCAGAGTGCCTCAGTGTCAGTTCCTGAATACACACATTGGGTAAATAATAAAAACCAAAAGAACTGCGGATGCTGCAAATCAGGAACAAAAATAAAGTTGTATCAGAGATAATGAGAACTGCAGATGCTGGAGAATCTATGAAAACAAGGTGTGGAGCTGGATAAACACAGCAGGCCAAGCAGCATCTTAGGAGCAGGAAGAAAAGAAGGGTTTAGGCCCGAAACGTCAGCTTTCCTGCTCCTAAGATGTTTCTTGGCCTGCTGTGTTCATCCAGCTCCACACCTTGTTATCACAAAAAACAAAGTTGCTGGCAAAGCTCTGCAGGTCTGGCAGCATCTGTGAAGGAGAAAACAGAGTTTCAGGTCCAGTGACCCTTCCTCAGAACTGGGCAAATAACATCTGTCTTGGAGTTCAATGTGGACATGGTCAGCCCTCCGTCAGTACTTCACCTGACTACATCCAGGAGTGGGGCTTCACCCGATTCAGAGACGAGACCTGGCTCCCCGACTGAGGCAAAGCTGACACCTTTGGGGAGATGCGTGCGGAACTGCACAAACAAATTTGTGCTCATGGCTGCAGCACCCAGTGGTTTGTTTTTCACTTGTTTGTGGGATGTAGGCATCATTGATTAGGTCAGCATTTATTGCTCATCCCTAATTAGACCAGGAGCAGTTAAGAATCGACCACATTGATGTGGGTGTAGAATCATACAGTGCCTACAGGACAGAAAGAGGCCATTCAGCATATCGAGTCTGTACCGACCCTCTGAACAGCATCCCATCCAGACCCACTCCCTGTATACACCACAGCTAATCCACCTGACCCGTATATCGCTCATACCATCTAGACTCAAACATTGCCATACTGGGTAAGCACAATAGTGTTACTTAACTAAAGGACATTAATGAAGTTTTACTACAATTGGCAGTAGTTGTGTGATACCTTTTTTATTCTAGATTTTACTGAATTTGAATTTCACCATCTGCCTTGGGGGGATTCAAACCCAGCTCCCCAGAACATCAATGATAATGGGAACTGCAGATGCTGGAGAATCCCTGATAACAAAGTGTGAAGCTGGATGAACACAGCAGGCCAAGCAGCATCTCAGGAGCACAAAAGCTGATGTTTCAGGCCTAGACCCTTCATCAGAGAGGGGGATGGGGAGAGGGTTCTGGAATAAATAGGGAGAGAGGGGGAGGCGGACCGAAGATGGAGAGAAAAGAAGATAGGTGGAGAGGAGAGTATAGGTGGGGAGGTGGGGAGGTAGGGAGGGGATAGGTCAGTCCAGGGAAGATGGACAGGTCAAGGAGGTGGGATGAGGTTAGTAGGTAGGAGATGGAGGTGCGGCTTGAGGTGGGAGGAAGGAATGGGTGAGAGGAAGAACAGGTTAGGGAGGCGGAGACAGGCTGGGCTGGTTTTGGGATGCAGTGGGGGGAGGGGACGAGCTGGGCTGGTTTTGTGATGCAGTGGGGGCACCTATCTGGACTCCATTTTCTCCCCTTTGGTCCAGGAACTCCCTACCTACATCCGTGACAACACCCACGCCCTCCACCTCCTCCAGAACTTCCAATTCCCTGGACCCCAACACTTCATTTTCACCATGGTCGTCCAGTCCCTATACACCTGTATTCCTCATGCAGATGGCCTCAAGGCCCTCTGCTTCTTCCTGTCCCGCAGGCCTGACCAGTCCCCCTCCACCGACACCCTCATCCGCCTAGCCGAACTCGTCCTCACCCTCAACAACTTCTCTTTCGACTCCAACTGACAAAGGGGGTGGCCATGGGCACCTGCATGGGCCCCAGCTCTGCCTGCCTCTTTGTAGATTATGTGGAACAGTCCCTCTTCCGCACCTACACAGGCCCCAAACCCCACCTCTTCCTCCGTTACATTGATGACTGTATCGATGCCGCCTCTTGCTCCCCAGAGGAGCTCGAACAGTTCATCCACTTCACCAACACCTTCCACCCCAACCTCAAGTTCACCTGGGCCATCTCCAACACATCCCTCACCTTCCTGGACCTCTCAGTCTCCATCTCAGGTAACCAGCTAGAAACCGATGTCCATTTCAAGCCCACTGACTCCCACAGCTACCTAGAATACACCTCCTCCCACACTTCTTCCTGCAAAAATTCCATCCCCTATTCCCAATTCCTCCGCCTCCGCCACGTCTGCTCCCAGGATGAGGCATTCCACTCCCACATATCCCAGAAGTCCACGTTCTTCAAGGACCGCAACCTTACCCCCCACAGTGGTCGAGAACGCCCTTGACCATGTCTCCCACATTTCACGCAAACCCTCACACCCCGCCTCCGCCACAACCGCCCCAAGAGGATCCCCCTCGTTCTCACACACCACCCCACCAACCTCCGGATACAACGCATCATCCTCCAACACTTCCGCCATCTACAATCCGACCCCACCACCCAAGACATTTTTCCATCCCCACCCTTGTCTGCCTTCCACAGAGACCACTGTCTCCATGACTCCCTTGTTCGCTCCAACCCTACCACACTCGGCACCTTCCCCTGCAACCGCAGGAAGTGCTATACTTGCCCCCACACCTCCTCCAAGGCCCCACAATGACTTTCCATATTTAGCAGATGTTCACCTGCACATCTGCCAATGTGGTATACTGTATCCACTGTACCCGGTGTGGCTTCCTCTACAGTGGGGAAACCAAGCGGAGACTTGGGGACCGCTTTGCAGAACACCTCCGCTCGGTTCGCAATAAACAACTGCACCTCCCAGTCGCGAACCATTTTAACCCCCCCTCCCATTCTTTAGATGACATTTCCATCATGGGCCTCCTGCAGTGCCACAATGATGCCACCCGAAGGTTGCAGGAACAGCAACTCATATTCCGCTTGGGAACCCTGCAGCCCAATGGTATCAATGTGGACTTCACAAGCTTCAAAATCTCCCCTTCCCCTACTGCATCCCAAAACCAGCCCAGCTCGTCCCCTCCCCCAACTGCATCCCAAAACCAGTCCAGCCTGTCTCCGCCTCCCTAACCTGTTCTTCCTCTCACCCATCCCTTACTCCCACCTCAACCTGCACCTCCATTTCCTACCTATAACCTCATCCCGCCTCCCTGACCTGTCCGTCTTCCCTGGACTGACCTATCCCCTCCCTACCTCCCCACCTATATTCTCCTCTCCACCTATCTTCTTTTCTTTCCATCTTTGGTCTGCCTCCGCCTCTCTCCCTATTTATTCCAGAACCCTCTCCCAATCTCCCTCTCTGATGAAGGGTCTAGGCCCAAAACGTCAGCTTTTGTGCTCCTGAGATGCTGCTTGGCCTGCTGTGTTCATCCAGCTCCACACTTTGTTATCCCCAGAACATCAACCTGGGATTCTGGATTGCCAGTACAGTGGCATTACCTTGTCACCACAGCGTCCCATTCACACAGGTTTACTCTCCTCCCCCAGCCACTGAACATCACATATAGTGACCTGGCCTAGTCTTTGTCTCAGTGATAATGGGAACTGCAGATGCTGCAGAATCCCAGATAATAAAGTGTGAAGCTGGATGAACACAGCAGGCCAAGCAGCATCTCAGGAGCACAAAAGCTGACGTTTCGGGCCTAGACCCTTCCTCAGAGAGGTCTTTGTCTCTCCTGTTTTGCAGATAATCCACTAGAAGACCAGATGACAGTTGGTGTCCCCGGTGAATTTCTGCTCCACATCCAGCATCAGCTTACACATGGGAACAACACTGAACTAGGAGACAGTAAGGAGAGATTCACTTGGATTCAGCTCATTCCCAGAAAACCCTTGAATTGAATTTAGTCAATATCTTGAATTTTTAAAAAGAAGAAACAATTTGCATTTCCATAGCACCTCTCACATGGTCATATGTAACATGTGCAGCCACTTTGTGTACATTAAGCTTGTAAAACAGCAATGTGGTCATTTTTTGTCTACATAGAATGTGGGTGTTGCTGGTAAGGTTATCATTTGTTGCACATCCTTAATTGCTTTTGAATTGCTTGTCTTGCTCAAACATTTCAGAGAGCAACCAAGAGTCAACCACATTGCTATTGGTTTGGAGTCTCATGTAGGACAGCAGATTTCCTTCCTTTAAGAGCATAAGTGAATGATACAGGTTTTTAACAATAGATCACAGCTGTTATAGTCACCACCACTGTGACTAGCTTTATACTCAAGACTGATCAATTCCATTGAAGTTCCATCAGCTGCTGTGATGAGCTTCAAAGCCATCTTCTTGCAAACCAAATAGCTAGAACCTATCCACAGCAGGAAAATTCCATCATGTCCTTTAAAAATAGTGCCACTGAATCTGGTATGAGGTGGCAGACAGATGTTCCCACTGACTGTGCGGCACTCACTCCGTACTGTCTCTGGAGGGTGTACCATGGTTATTGGGTCACATCCCTAGACTTGACATTCCGTGTCAGACACTCATACACTTGTCCCAGTGATGTGGCTGTGAACAACTTCAGGAAAGTAGGAGAGATAATTACAAGAGGTAAAAACTAGAAATGAATTGGGATTGTTGTGATCCCAGTTGAGGATGACGGGCACACCTCTAGGAAATAAGATTTCTGAGAGTGAGGTAACATCCTGTCACACTTGGGGTCCATCAGGGTCCTAGAATTGTTCTCATGGTTCTTACAGGTTCTGCTATGCCTGGATCAGACACAGCATCGGGGGTTCGGGCCAGGAACAGCAGTGGAGGGGGGGCGGAGGGGGCGGGGGGGGCTGCCAGTGATTTCTGTCCTCGCCCTAGTCACATCCCCTCCAATGTACAGAGGAAAGGGAAACTCATTGCAGTCACAATCACACAAGAGATGGTTCTGGGTGTTGGAAAAGAAATGTGGATATATATTACACAGGGAATTAAACAGAATTCATTCATGTAGAGAGATGTAGTGCATATTAGTCCAATTAACATTCAGGAGAATCTTCTTTAACGTGAGGTGCTCAGATGGTGGAACATGAAATAAGTAGCACAGATGTAATTAAGAGAAGGCTCGATAAACATTTGAGAAAAAGGAATTGAAAGATATTTTGATAGGGTGAAGCAAAGAGGGAATAGGAGAAAGCTTATATTGAAGCTGAATGCCAGCATGGACCAATTCTTTATTCTCCTGTTCTGTACATTGCAAATTTCAGGCAAAAACATTTCAGATTAAACTGGGTTGTGAAGGCAGCAATGAGAAATGTGTAGTGTTGGAGCTTGGAGCCTGCTGACCCCATTTCTCTCCATTTCTAGGTAACAATGCCAATGTTCGAGCGATCGTCATTGCTATGTGTTTGCTGGTCCTGGCTGGAATCGGGTTGGCTCTGATCTTGGCCCAGTGTTACAGACACAGACACTGCTTTCAAAGTAGGTGCAATGGCTCACTAATTGGAAGAATCACTAACCTATACTTAGACCTGCAAAACGTAATTTAGGATATTAGTGGATAAGATTGGAGTTCAAAGTGAAAACAAAAACTGTTGGAAATCACAATGGGGTCAGGCAGCATCCATGGAGAGAGAGGAAGCTAACTCTATATCAGAGCTCACCTAGACTTAGACATTAGCTTGCTCTCTCTCTCTCTCCGCTGCCTGATCCGCTGTGATTTCCAGCAAGTTTTGTTTGCAGTGCAGATTCCAACATCTGCCATAATTTGCTCCTATATTGAGGGTCATTGTTAGGGTTGAGTTTAGGAATGGTGATTCAATAAAACTACTAACCCTAAATCCTAACTCTATTAACCACAGATCCACACCAAGCCCTAACTCCATTCATTAAATTTAATGTTAATACTTGGTACTTGGTTTTAAGGTATCATAGTTGGGTTTGGGATTAGTGCTAAAAACCACCATTTTTCTGATTATCTGGAGACAAGGCAAACTTTAATAATTCAAGTCCAATCAGTGACTGAGCAATATCATAACTGCACTATGTGAGAAATCCCAACAAAATAACAGGATAGCCACAGGGAATCTGAAAAATATCCATAAAGACCAGGAGAGTTTCAATCCTTGATCGAGAGTGATTTTGCTGAACTGGCACATTTAGCTTCACAATGTCAGGGAACTGCACAGAGGGAAGTCCCATTCCTCTGAAACTCTCTGCTCAAAGGTATGGATGGATGGAAGACAGGAAGAGAGTCACACTCAGTGTGTGATGGCACGCTCAGGGTCAGCCCTGGTGAGGTATCAGAACGGGTCGTTGGGCCACTGTCCTTAGCTCAGAAAACATCAGAACTACAGAGAGGAAGCAGCAAGCTGAGAAAAGTGATGAAAGATCAGTGTCTGAGGGGTCATGTGTGTGTGTGAGTGCAGAGTGTGTGACTGTGAAACATGTGTGTGTGAGAGTGAGAGTGTGGGGTGTGTGATTGTGAAACGTGTGTGTGTGTGTGTGTGTGTGTGTGTGTGTGTGTGTGTGTGTGTGTGAGAGAGAGAGAGAGTGTGGGGTGTGTGATTGTGAAAAGTTGTGTGTGTGTGTGTGTGTGTGTGTGTGTGTGTGTGTGTGTATGTGTGTGTGTGTGTGGTGAGCGATGGATGTGGTGTGAGGGGTGAGTGTGTTTATGTGTGTGTGTGTATATAAGGGGTATGTGGGTGTGAGGGAGTACGGTGTGTATCTGTGTGCGATGGATGAGTGTGTGTGTGTGTGTGTATGTGTGTGTGTGTGTGTGTAACGAAGGCCATGTATCCGTGTGAGGGATAAGTGTGTATGTGAGCATTATGCCCACTCTGTAATCCACGGACTGTCTTATTGCTTCAATGAGCTGATTCATTGACGCTGTTCCTTTTTGTGGTTTACAGAACCCAGAATGCCCTTCAGCCAAAATGTTCTCAGGTACAGTTCACAATCTTCACTGGATCGTCACTTTGCACAGTTTACAAACTGCTCGCTGTCCGATCTGTTCATCAAAATACCATCATTGCTGAGACATATGGAGCAGGAACGTGTGGCTGCAATGTACCAAAAATAGATTGGCAGGCTAGATCCCTGATCTCTCAAATAAAGAAGGCTGGGAGGCGACCGAACTGGGATCTTTAAAACGAAGGCTCAGTGGCTCAGTGGATAGTGCTACTGCCTCACAGCGCGAGGGGTCCAGGTTCAATTCCAGCCTTGGGCGATTGCCGGTGCAGAGTTCGCACATTCCACCCCCGTGTCTGTGTGGGTTTCCTCTGGGTGCTCTGGTTTCCTCCTACAGTCCAAATATGGCAAGTTGAGTGGATTAGCCATTCTACATTGCCCAAAGTGTCCAGGGAAGTGTAGGCTAGATGGGTTAGCCATGGGACATGCAAGGTTACAGGGATAGGGTAAGGGGATGGATGAAATGCTGTGTGTATGTTTGGTGCAGACTGGATGGGCTGAAGGGCCAGCTTTCACACGGTGGTGATTCTATAATTCTACGAAATGTTTGATTGAATAGATACAGAGAGTCTGTTTCCTCTTATGGGGAAAAGACATCAATACAAGTTGTTCCCCAAGAAATCTAACTGGAAATTCAAAAGAAACTTCTTCAGTCAGAGAGTGGTAAGGATGTAGAATATATTCTTTAGGTATTGGTTGAAATAAATAGTGCAGGTGAATTTAAGGGGAAATGAGATAAGCCAATAGGAAGAAGGGAATGGAGCCTATAATGGGCAATGTGGATGAAAGTCAGGGTTAGCGCTTTGCTCCCTCCACCTAACCTCTCCCCCACAGAACACAGACCACTCTGCTCCCTCCATGATAATCTACCCTTTAGATGAGGAAAGGTGGGAGGAGAGTCCAGTGGAGTGACCAGTATGAACTGGCTAGGACGAATGGCCTGAGTCTGTGCCATAAGTCTGGTGTAATCTTGGATCTGGCTGTTCTGAACTACGGTCTATTTAGGTGAGGTGTGCGGGGGTAGCAACGGGCAGGGATGTGGAAGGGCTGGGATGGGTAATGGAGTGGGGTATGACTGGCAGGCAGTTTGTGAGTTAGAAGCTCTACACACCCCTTTGTGCTTGTGGGCTGGGAGTGGGTAAAATTCACCCAGGAATCCTGCTCCTTATAAAAACCAAAAGAACTGACGATGTTGTAAATCAGAAACAAAAACAGAAATTGCTGGAAAGCCTCAGCAGGTCCAGCAGCATCTATGAAGAAAAATCAGAGATAATGCTTCGGGTCCATTCTGAGGAAGGGTCATCAGATCCAAAACGTTAACTCTGATTTTTTTCTTCACAGATGCTGCCAGACCTGCTAAGCTTTTCCAGCAAGTTCTGTCTTTGTTCCTGCTCCTTATGCCCCTTGTGTTGATTTTGGTCAAGAATCCAGAGTGAGACACTTGAAGGCAAATAAATTCTACTAACACTCATAACCCAGCTGCCCGAGCATCCAACATTCACAACTAGACATTGTATAATCAGCAGCAAATTGACAGTGTGTCAACAAATGTCCTGGCTATAATTTTGCTTCTGCAGCAGATCTGGATGCTCATTGTTCGAAATAAGCGTTGAGATTTTGTGGAAAAATGGTTTGCGGTCAGACAGAGCTAAACTGCTGTGTGCAAAGTCACTGTGCAAATTAGGAAATGCTCAAAAATTTCCTGCTGCAATTCAGAGAATGTCCAATATTAAGCTTTAAAGATTGTTTGCCTATTTATCATCTGTTGAATATAACATGGTGATGCTTTTGACCGAACAGTCTGTGGATCAGAGATAACAAAGTGCAGAGCCGGATGAACACAGCAGGCCAAGAAGCATCAGTGGAGCGGGAAGGCGACGTTTCAGGCCTAGGCCCTTCTTCAGAAATGGATCAGGGCGGGATAATGTCCATATATGTGGACTTGACGTTCAGGGTTCAAGTCCCACACCAAGGCTTATCGGCCACGGAAGGGATGGTTGTGAGGTGCTTGTCAGCCTAAAACCGCCTCCAATGAGCCTGTTGGCAGGCAGTAAGGTTGGGAAAGTTTCCTGTCCAGTATCTGCAGAAGATAATGGCACACCACTGCTGAACTTTGGCCACGAGGGTGAACCAATCCAATGGGATGCCTTGGCCCCACCCTTGGAAATGAGAACAGGACATTTGATACAAAAGGTTTAATACAGGGATGCTGAGCAATATTCCACAGTCGTGACATCAGGTCGAATAGATCAGATACCTTAACTCTGAACCAGGCTCCAAAGTTAAATAATGCCGAGGTTAGGACCCAGGTTCTCTGATATCAGGCAATAAATTTTATGGTACTGTGCTATGGGGAGTTACTGGGAATTATCCACTAGTGAACATATGACCAAGGAACAAGAGCAGACCATTCAGCCCTTTGAACCTGCTCCGCCATTCAATAAGATCATGACTGATCTGATTTTTAACCTCAACTCAATGTTTCTGTATCTCCCCAATAACCTTCATCCCTTTAGTCATCAAGAATCTAGCTACCTCTGCCTTAAAAATATTTAAAAGCTTCCACTTACACAGTCTTTTGAGGAAGGGAATTCCAAAGATTCACAAACCTCTGAGAGAATAAAAACATTTCCTTATCTTTGTCTTAAACGAGTGCTCCCCATCTTATTTTTAAACTATTAGTCATAGTTCCAGGTTCTCCCACAAGATAAATGACCCTTTCAATATGTACTGGGCCAAGTCCCCTCAGAATCATATATATTTTGATTAAGTCAAAACTAGTCTAAAATCCAGAGGTGCTTGGCCTGCTGTGTTCATCCAGCTCTCCACCTTGTTATCTCGGATTCTCCAGCATCTGTAGTTCCTGTTATCTCTGATACAATCTTCTTGCTAAAAGGCCTCATTGAGATCCCACGTAGAGATGGACACTGGGACAAGGTAGTGGCAAAGCTTCTAGTGTATGGGTGACCAAACCCTAGTAAGGTAGAGAGCAGCAGGAGTGTTCCTTGGTAGGAGTTAGGAGGTGGTGATTGGTGGTGAGGGGTGTACAGACAGATGGTCAGTAGGCTGATGGCACAGATATGGAGATGACAGGGATTGGGGGGGGTGGGGAATGGTGGGGGGTGATGGTATAGCAAAGCGTCAGATATTAACTCTTGGATTCTTCCACAGAGACCTGAAATCTATCCAGCTGGAGTTTGATCCACCATTTTCCATCAGTGGGATGATGAAGACTAGGGAAAATCTAAGCTCAAACCATGAGTTCCACTACCAGAACATGAGGACTCAAGATGAGGATTTGTACCCTGCTGTTGATTGGCAATATTAAAGAGACTGCGAAAGAGGTGTGACCTCATTATTTTCAGGGACCTTGTGAAGAAACAAGTAAAACCTGATACTGAACCTTATACATTTTCTGAAGAAGGGTGTAGGCCTGAAACGTCAGCTTTCCTGCTCCTCTGATGCTGCTTGGCCTGCTGTGTTTATCCAGCTCCACACCATGTTATCTCAGATTCTCCAGCTTCTGCAGTTCCTACTATCTCTAAAACCTTATACTTGCTTTTTCTTTGGTGTTGGGCCTTGGAATGGGGGAAGTAAACTTACTGATAACTCCCAGTGAGATCTGAGCTCTTGCTGCTTGAGGATTGTTTAGCAACGGACAGGGTGCATGTACATCTGGCCCATAAATATGCAATAACCCAAAAACAAGGCCATCGAGAGAGGGAAGAAGTGGAAATGACTGAGCTAACTATAGAAGAACACTTTTGTACTCCATTTGAATTTATTTAGTGCCTTTTGCAACCTCGAGATGTCACAAAGCATTTTACAGCCAAAGGCAAGGTTTTTCAAAATGTGGTCACTGTTGAAATGTTTTTTAAAAAACCCACAGCCAATTTGTACAGAGGAAAATCCCACAACAAAATGATGAGTTAATAGCCAAACATTTTATTTTAGTGACATTTGTTCAGGGTTACTCAAGACCTTAAGATGTTCCAAAACGTTTCATCGCAGTTATTGACACATGCCTTGAGCTGTGGGTACAATTGCAGGAAACATGCAGTAACTGACACACAGCACAAACGACCAGGCAATATAGACTAAGTCTTCCAATTTAAAAAAACCAATTTGGTTAGAATATAAACATTGATGAGGAAAGCAGGGAGAATGCATCTGCCACAAAAACAAAGTTGTTAGAAAAGCTCAGCAGGTCTGGCAACAGCTGTGAAGGAAAGGTCAGAGTTAACATTTCGGGTCCAGTGACCCTTCCTCAGAACACAGATTTTTAATCGAGAAGTCATCTGCTCCTCTCCAAAATAATAAACAAGAAGTCCTTTAAAGAGTATAACTTGAGAAGTGTTTGATGCAACAGTGTAGAGAGAATTTTACCCTATCTAACCCTGCGCTGTCCCTGTTGTGGGGGTGTTTGATGGGGACTATATAGAGGGAGCTTTCCACTGCATCTAACCCCGTGCTGTCCCTGTCCCAGGAGTGTTTGATGCTTCCACTGGTTGTTAGAATGGAAAAATACTCCTTCTCCAGACATGAATATCTGTGCCTCAATATGTGCATTTAGACAAAAGAGCCCACTGAATTATAAGAAATTCTGTGATGAATATTGCCTTTTCTTTAGTTGTTGCGATGGTGTGAAGGAGCTAAGTCTCATTTGTTGATTTGATCAATTTGCATGTACATTGTGAAATTAAAATATAAACTCATTTGAACCCATGCAGGAGACTGAATGTGAAAGTGCGTAAATAATAAGGTTGGAGGACAAGGACTACAGTTCTAACAGCAACACTGTAACTGGAGTCAATAGAGAATAAAAGTGCAAATATGATGCCGAAACCATGAACACAAGAATTACTCTTCCCCTCACAGGGAGGCAGTAAAGATACAGAATTTAGAATTGAGAAAAAAAGTCCCCAAGTCCTATTGATTTTAAGGTTTGCAGCCAATTTTGCCTCTAATGATTTGTTCTTGGTTGCAGCCCTGGATTTCTCAAATACTGGGATCTTTCTCCATCTCAACAGAGTGACCTTTCATTCAATAAATGTTGCTTTGCAAAATAAAATGCTGGCAGATAAATCCTAGACTTGGCGAAAACCTGCCTCTTTATGAAGCGCAGAGACCTACTCCTAACTTTATAGCAAAACCCATGAGGTTAAAAGCCATAAGATCGTTTACAGCCCAGAAGATGGCCATTTGGCCCATCGCTCAGCTTAGGTCTCTGTAGCACAATCTAGTCATTAGTATTCTCCTGCTCAAACATCAAGATCCTGGAAGTTTATTTTCCTCAAGTCTCCATACAACTTCCTTTAGAAATTATCAATCATCTTCACATCCATCATCCTCCTGGATAGTGAGTTTTGGGTCATCACCACTCCATCGTAAAAACATTCTTTCTCACATCTTCCTGTATCTCATGTAAAAACTTCAAATCTGTGACCCTTAATCCTCGTCCTGTCAGCTAACAGGCACTTTCTTCTTGCCTACCTATTTAACCTGGCGTAATCTCGTATGCCACTATCAAGTCTCCTCTCAAATCTTGGAAATTGCTGGGGAAACTCAGCAGGTCTGGCAGTATCTATGGAGAAAAAACAAAGTTAACGCTAAGGCTAGTGACTCTTTTTCAGATGATCGGAGGAAACAAAACACTAACCCTGTTTTCTCTGCACAGATGCGACCAGATTTGATGTATTTCTCCTGCAATTTCTGTTTATGCTTGTTTCAGATTGCCGGCGACTCCAGGTCTTTGTTTTAGTTCCCCATGAAGTCTCCTTTGGTCCAAACAGAACAATCCCAGCTTCTCCAAGTTGTCCCTGTAGTTTGATTCTGTCATCTTTTGAACCATTATGGTAAATTTCCACACCCTTACAAGAACCTTCACATCTTTTCTGAACTGTAGTGACCAGAACTGGACTTAATACACTAATTAAGTCTAACAAGAGCTTTATAAAACTGTAGCAACACTTTTCAGTGTTTTTGAACTCATCTCTATTTATAAAGTACAAGTCCCCCCATTGTTTCACTAGTTACTTTATCAACATATCCCACCACTCTGAAAGATCAAAAAATGTTCAAACTGAAAATGTTTTAATAAATAAATAAGTTACAAAATAGAGCTATTAAGAAGTTTTGAACTGAAAAGCTTTTTCTTATTGTCCATTGTCCATTAACAACACATCATCCAAGCTGAGAAATCCTCTTGAAAAGCCTGTCATGTCAATGTCTGATGTAGAAATGAAGGAAGGACCGATGTCCTGGACGGTCTGAGTTTCAACATTGCTTTCATCCTGCACAGAGACTGCAACAGTCTTAGGTGTTTGTTTTTGATAGCCTGATGGACTGATGGTTCTTGCCCCAGTAGTAGGTACGTCCACTGCTTCAGGGACATTTATTAAACATGATTCTTTGGGCAGAGAGTCATCCTGAGTGTCCCTTGCACTGATATTCCTCTGGTTACTCGTCTCAGGGGTTTGCTGCATGTAGGGGTTCAGTGGTTCACAGAATCCAGTCATCTGATCCGATGAGTTACCCCCAATGTCAATCCCACTGTCCACGGAAGACGCCTCCTTGATTTTGAGTTCTGGCCACAGATCATCCTGCTCCTGAATCTTACAGGAGCTGAGGAGAGTACAGTCAGCAGGCATTTGCTGCACAACGACATCATCTATCAGACTCAGGTAATCCATAATGCTTAGAGACTTCTTGTTCTTGTCGAGAGATTTCTGAGAGAGCAAACAAAATCACTTATCAGGAGACATTTACAAGGAACAAACAAAAGAATTCACCTTCCATGTTACCAGCAGCAGAGGGAGAAGGGGTCAGCTTAACTCCAGTGTAAGAGACCAAGGGCAGTGGGAAGAGGCTAAGGAAATCGTTTCTAGACCTGTACCACAGGCGAGACCTGTGCATTCCTGTTTGAAGATCTGAAATTTAACATTGGGCCCTACTCAAAGTCGCTAGGTCTCCACAGACATCATGAGGGCTTTGTGAAGAAAATATTGGCCTTTATTATTGTCAGCCTGAGGGGGTACTATAACCAGAATTTGATCAATTGGTCATTTCTTTTTCCAAAGAAATGTCATCTTTTGTTGGTGGCTCAAGCTCATAGGGCCCAGCTAACAACAACATTTTTTTTTGTAAAATAGCTGATTTGTACAAGTGAGCATCTTTCCAGGTCATTGTGCAGAGAAGGTGGGAGTCCCCACTCTGATGTGTGCTTGGAGTTACATAGAGACTTCACCCAGTCAGGATGGTAGGTTTACATATATAAGGGATCCTAAGCAGGATTAGGAGAACCTGAATGCTCCCAGAGAAGGCAGGGCTTGGGGTCAGGGCAAGTTTTGGACCGATATTTCAACACAGGACTGGTCAGCAGCAGATAAAGCTGGCATGGAGTGGGGTCAGGAAGAAGTGGTGCTAAGTTGTCCCACTGGGCTCGTTGAAAGTCCAGCTTGATGTGGCTTTTGGTAGATGGTAAGGGCGAGACATGGGGAGGAGGAATTCAGATGGAAACCCCATTCTCTAAACGTGAACTGCATCAGACAAAGCTTCCTGAACTTTCAGTGAGCGACAAATGTAACTTACCAGTACGGTTGGGAATGTGGTTTTCTTCTTTAAATAATGCCAGCAGAACATTCCCAGGCAAAAGGAGAGTGTAAACAGTATGAAGACAGCACTGATGACACCAAAGATGATATTGGGTGTAGCCTTCAATGCTATAAAAAGAAAATGACTTCTCATTAGTAGAAGAAATAGGCAGAAAGTAACGATAAGCTCAATCAGATGGAATAAGGAACAGGAGGCTATACAGACCCAAGCTATTCAGACCCAATGAGATTATGGCTGGCCTACCATACTGAACATCCCTTTGTACCCTCTTTTGACAAGAACCTATCAACATAAACTATTGACTGAGGGTATTTTTTTGTGGAAGAGAGATCCACATATTTACTGCCTTTTGTAGTTTCCTAGTTTCTCTCCTAGATACGCTGAATTTAAGATTTTGTGGCCAGCCCATCAGTCCATCATGACATGGTTTCTTAAACAAATCCAAAAGGACCGCAGATGTCATAAATCAGAGACAAAACTGGCATTGCTGAAAAAAAAGTCAACAGGTCTGGCAGCTTCTGTAAAGGGAAATCAGAGTTAACATTTCGGGTCGAGTGATAGGGAGGATCACTCGACCTGAAACGTTAACTGGGATTTCTCTGCACAGATGCTGTCAGCCCTGCTGAGCCTTTCCAGCAATTTTTATCTTTGTCAAGAGAGGGTTTCTCTCTGCGGGTACTAAATTTGTATCAACATCACTAAAACAAAACTGAATTAATGATAAAATCACCCCCTAAAATTCTACATTCCAGGGAACAGTTTTGTCATATATAATTTCTCCTCATATTTCAACCTGTGGAACTTAGCGCATTCACACACACATACATATATGCTCATGCTGACATACACAATACTCACTCACATATACTCATGCTCACACACAGGTCCACTTAGAGAAATGCAACTAACAGACAGAATTATAGAATCCCTACAGTAGGCAAAGAGGCTATTTGGCCCATCAAGTCCATGTCGTCCCTCTGAACAGCATCCCACCCAGACCCAGTACCCCATTCTGTCTCAGTGCCCACTCATTTCCCATGGGCTAACCCATCTAGCCTGCACATCCCTGGACACTATGGACAATTTACCATGACCAATCCAGCTAATCTGCCCACCTTTTGACTGTGGCAGGAAACGCAGGCAGACACAGGAAGAACACGTAAACTGCACACTGTGGCCTAAGGCTGGAATTGAACCTGGGTCTCAGGCACTGTGAGGCAGCAGTGCTAACCACTGAATCACGGTGCTGCACCAAACAGGAGAACTGGAAAGAGTCAATGAAGTAAATTAAAGAGTTGAGTTAGGGGTGAAATTCACTGGGTCTTAACAATATGGATTTGATCACTTTGACAGCCTTCTTGGCCAGCACTGATTGGCACTATTTGCAATTTCTCCTATGATAAAACTTGTGAATTGATCTCACATCGATGCACTACTTTACCTGGATCTCGGATTTTGATTGTTATACATTTCTCCTCTGTGAAGTTCCCTTCCCTTGTGTCCATACTCAGTATTGCTTTCACTTTGATGCAGTAGGTTTCTCCTGGCTGCAACATAGTTGCATTCAATTCTCCTGAGCTCCTAAATTCTTCAGACTGTTGGAACACAAGAGCAAACTCTTTATAGAAATTAGCCAAGATGTAACAAGTGCCACACCAATTGTCAGAGGATTCACACAGTTTTAGAAAGTTGAAAACCAAAAAACATTCTACAGAATTGTTAAAGGTTCCTGGGTGGCAGAGACTAGCATGCAAGCCAATAATGACAACAGTTTGGGTAGCAATTCTTTTTGTGTAGGGAATAGATCAGATTCAGCACCTGATTGATCACGCAGTTAATGGAATCATTTGGCCAGCACTGATCACATTCAGGAAATGGATGTTAATCTATGATGCCATGAGAAGCAGAAGCACCAGCTGACTTTGGATTTGTTGTTCCCAAAGTTCTCCCCCCCAGTGGGCACTTCCTCACCACAGATCGGAGACTGCCTGTCTAACAATCCACTTTGGCTGTATCACACGACTGCCAGAATAGTTGACGCAGAACTAGATGTTTAATCTTTGTCTAACAATTCCGTTCGCCACTCCCCCAGGTTTCTTTCACTCAGCATTACATCCAAAGGTGCCCAGGTTCCCAGTGAGAGCATCATCTGTTACCAGGATGGGGTCTGAGGCTGTTGAGTCCCCAACCTCGAGGTCCCCAACCCACCATTACAGCTCAATCATGGAGTGTGGGGGGGATAGAGAGATGGTTTTCCCATTGAGGACAGTACACCACATCTCTACGTTCATTTCTGTTCCCAAATGAGGAGATGGGAGCAGGGCTCATGGCTGCAAGTTGGGTGGAGGAGTAATCAAAACCCTATAAACCCTCTATAATCCCTGTGTTCTCCAATTCAGGTTTCCTGTACATGTGCCTTGTACAATATACTACTGCCTCAGTAGTATATTCCCTCACCTGTACAACCCTAAACACTCAAATCCCCTCCTTAAAACTCTTGATCTCACCCTCGCCCTTTGAAAGATGTTTGCTAAAACTGCTTCTTCAACTAAGCAGTCAGTCATCTGTCCTAACATCTCCTCACATGGCTTGGTGTCAGATTCTGTTTGTGTGAAACAGTTGATGATGTGTCACTCTATTCTGGAAGCTATAAAGAATCCAAGTTGCTACAATCAAATGTAAGCTCCCAGAACCCAGGCTCTGAGGACCTGTGCTCCATATAAGTAGAGGCATATCTGGCCTCATTGTCCTGTTTTTTTTGAATTCTTATTCAGTTGTGGGATGTCGATATCACTGGCTGGCCAGCATTTAATGCCCAAACCTAGCCGCCCTTGAGCAAAGTGTGAGGATGACAACGTGCAGCTAAATCTGGCCCGAGTCTAGCGACTCCTTCAAGAATCTGTGTGAGTGAGGCCTGAATAGAACCATATCAGGCTCATTGGGAACTGCCCTGCACTGCTCAATATCCAGTGTCATGGCTAGTTCAGCATGCATCCCCCTTGGGAAGGAATGGGGAGGTGGTGGTGAGGAAGAGTTGCAAATTGGAACAGGGTGAGGAAATAATACTAAAGTCTAGTTTGGCATCTGCAAAATCTCAGTTTTATTGAAGAGAACAGCCCTGCATGGTCAGGGAGATGTAACCGGAAGGACTCAGTGAGGTTATTACCTTGTCGGTGTTGTTCACACGGATAAGAACAATGTACATCAAAGAGTTGTTGAACAGTTCCTCCATTGATCGCGTTCTTCCTCCCCAATGCAAAGTTGGTGCAGAGATATTGACTCTAATTATGTTGTGTTCAGCTTGAACATCAAAGGGTGCCAAACCAAAAGAGGCTAAAAGCAAAAGAAATTCAAAATTAAATACAGATCTACAACTAAAATGAAAATGAGTGTGTCAGGAAGTACCAGTGTGTAGGTGTGTTAATGACAGCGTGAATGTTGTGTAACTAGCCAGTTAACGAATGTGTGAGTAACAACATGGCAATAAGTGCAATTGTGAGAAAACATGCACCTCAGAGAGTGTGTGAGCGAGAGAAAAAATGTGTATCCATCTGAAAGTGAGTAGGCAGTGAATGTGAATAAATTTCCAAATTCCTGTCTATAGTTTAAAGACTGATAAACTAGCTCAAGAAGAACATAGGAAGTTTCAATCTATTTAATCCTTTAAACTATTCCTCCTTCAATAAGACTGAAGCCAATTTTGGTCTTCAATGCCAATTCCAGGCCAAATCAATATTCCCCAATTTTCTTTGAATCCAAAGTCTATCAATATCAGCCTCGAATATACCAATTGATTGAAGATTCATCTCTTGAGTGAAGAAATCTCTCAGTTCCAGTTTACATAGCCAGCCCCTTAATCTGAGACTGTGACCCCTAGGTATAGACTCTGTGTCTTATTCTGTCACATCGCCTCAAAATGTTTTGTTTCAATAGGATCACCTCATTTCTCTAAATTCCAAGGAGTTTGTGCTCATTTAAGAAATCAACCTAAAAACCAACACTGTAGCCCTTCCCAGGTATGTACACACTTCCTTAGATAAGGAGATCTTAAGGTCTTAGGTCTCTTTAGGAAGCACTTCTACACACAAAGGATGGTTGAGGTTAGGCACTCTCTTTCACAAAGGTGCTGTTTATGGAAGGCTTTGTTAGGCCAAGGTAGTAAGGGATATGGGCCAGAGGCAGGAACGTGGAGCTAGACCACAGATCAGCTATGATCTTGTTGAATGATGGAACAGTTTTGAGGTGCTGAATGGTCCTGTTCCTATGTTCCTATAATCTGCACTGATAACTCGAGCTAAAACTACCCTGTGTGCTAATCAGGAAAAGAAATGAGAGTCAAAGTTCTTGCTCTGACCTCGAGTTCCAGGTGAGGAAATCTCTGACCTCAGCATCGTCGGCCCAGCATTAGCACCTTGAAGGTCAAATAGAACCATAATACTTTCATTTTCTCAGCTCAGTGGTGAACACATTCAGTTTTCTAAGACTGATTTGGAAAATAAATAACCAATAAAGGAAACTACTTAAAATTAAGCCCTCAAAGTTCAAGCATTGCCACCTTAAATTGAAATCTGTTACTTAGCCATCTAGAACAATAGAACAAGTTGGTGTTATATTGTATTTTGTGCAAGATCTACGTACTGGAATCCAGGGGTTTAAACATATCCGACCTTTCCCAGTCCGAGGTTACGTTGCCAATAAAGCTCCTTATCCTGGCAATAATCTGCATGTTAAAATCCCAGGTCTCCTGTGTAAGATCACAGTGATGGTGGGGAATTCCTGTGCAGTGGCTCACTGGTGTATATGTCACATTCCAACCGTACCTGTGAATTAATGAGGAGACTGTTCAGCTTCTGCATGTTGTTAACAAGAGGCTAACCTGTTCTTTACTTTCCTATTTTGGTTTGTCACACAGGTTGAATCATGTTCCAGGGGATTTCTCAATGGTGGCTCCCATGGTGATGGTGGCAGCGGTAGGAAGCTGGGTTCTCATTGGAGATGGTCAATCTCTGGTGTCTGCTTGGCATGAAGGGTACTTGCCGGTTATCAGCCCAGATCAGAATCTTGTCCAGCTCCTGCAACATGAGGGCAGGGACTGCTTCAGTGTCTGAGGAGTTGCAGATGGAACATATCTCCATGCTTCCTATTACTAAGAGGAGTAAGAGGAGTTTGTGGTGGAAGAGGTTTTGCTGAGCTGGATGAAGTGTGCCAGCATCAAGCAACAGCATTTTCCAATGGGGATTCAAACTGAGGCCCCATTATCCCTCCTAAGTGGATGAAAAAAATTCCATGATAATATTGGGAGATCCAATATTAACATGGAGTCACACAGCATGGAAACAGGCCCTTTGGTCCAACTCATCCCAATCTGAACTAGTCCCATTTGCCTGCATTTGGCCTATATCCTTCTAAACCTTTTATATTCATGTCCAATGCTGTACCTGCTCCTACCACACCATCTGGCATCTCGTTCCATACTTTTATCACCCTCTGTGTGAAAAGTAGCCCCTCAGATCCCTTTCAATCTTTCTCCTCTCACTTTGAAACCTATGCCCTGAAGTTTTGAACTCCTCTACCTTGGGAAAAAGACCTTTGCTATTTTCCTTATCTTGATTTTATAAACCCCTATAAAAGGTCACGTCTCAGCCTCCTGTGCTCCAGGGTAAAACAGACCCATCCTATCCAACCTCTAATTATAACATAAACCCTCCAGCCTCAGTAACATTTGGTAAATCTTCTCGGCACCCTTCCCAGTTTATTAACATCCTTCCAACAGAAGAGCAACCAGAACTGTACACAGCACTCCAAAAGTGACCTCACCAACGTCCTGTACAGCCACAACATGACGGCCCACATACTTGGGAGTTTGGGCATAATTAGCTATTTATTGTCCATCCCTAACTGTCCTGGAAAAGGTGGTGAAGTGACCTCTTGAAGTCAGTATGATGCAGGTATACGCAGAGTGCTTTGAACAAAGATAAACAATCCATAACCTCTGGATGTGAGTTTGCTCGCTGAGCTGGAAGGTTAGTTTTCAGACATTTCGTCACCATTCTAGGTAACATCATCAGTGAGCCGTCGATGAAGCGCTGGTGTTACGTCCCGCTTTCTATTTATCTGTTTAGGTTTCTTTGGGTTGGTGATGTCATTTCCTGCGCTGGTGATGTCATTTCATGTTCTTTTTCTCAGAGGATGGTAGATTGGCTCCAAATCAATGTGTTTGTTGATGGAGTTCCAGTTGGAATGCCGTGCTTCTAGGAATTCTTGTGCATGTCTCTGTTTGGCTTGTCCTAGGATGGATGTGTTGTCCCAATCATTGGAGGCTTACCGATGTTACCTAGAATGGTGACGAAACGTCTGAAAACTAACCTTCCAGCTCAGTGAGCAAACTCACATCCAGAAATTCAACCTGAGCTACAAATCTTCTCAAAACTCGCTAATCCATAACCTGTATGTTAAATTCAAAAATGGACTCTGCGAGGGTGTGGACATTTGGTGGATTGCAAGTCTGTATAAGCAGGGATTAACCAATGTTTCCCTGTCAAACCAGTAGGACGTGCAAATTACATTGTGTGTTCTCCTGATGGACAGCTACTCCTGTGTAAGAACTTTCTTCCCCAACATACCACAGGCATAGTCCAGCAAGTTGCAAATGAACAATTGGACACAGGCCATTTCCTGGCATGAACAATTATCGAATGAGGCTGTGAAGTTACAGAAAAAAAAAGGGATATCTCAACTAATATCCAGTAACAGAGGCTCCAGTGCGTTGTACAGGCTCAGAAATGCCTCCAAGCCCTTTGAACTTTCCTGATATGATTTTTGTTGCTGTGTAGGCTTAGGTGCCCTGTTGAAATCGTTCTCTGGTATCTGCCTCTTTTTTGCTTTGCTGTGTCAATCATTGCAACCGCAGGAGCTGGTCGTCACTGTGGAAAGGCCTTAAGCATTTCTACAGTTTGGTTCAAACGACTTCCCAGAATTGCCACATCGTTGAGACAGAATACAGTACCATTGAAGGCGAATACAAACAGAAAATAGTCATTCAGGAAGTGGTCTCTGATTCACTCTCCCACATCAGTGTATATTAATATCATTTTGTGATCCCCATTGTTAGTCCCCAGATAAAGAAATTCATGTTTCTGTCAGCTCAACAAACTTAACACATCAAATTTGATATAGAGGTTGCCATATCAAATTGTCTTTGATTTAATTGTCTTTGTGTCATCTGTAGCTCCCAAAATTCCCAGCCAGTTTGCTGTATTAATTTACACAGAGTACATTTATAATCTTTACAGCAAAAGATGGAAATCCTAGAAAAATATAGAACAAGAGGCCATTTGTCCCGTTGTGTCTGTACTGGAATGCAGTAAATAGTGAGGTTAATAAGAACAAACTTCAGGTCATTATCAACATGCTGGAAAATGGAAAAGCATGTGGAAATGAGATTTAATGCTGTGAAGGGATATATTTTGCTCAGAAGGATGAGGGGCAAAATAAACCTAATTCAAAAGGGAGTACAAGAAAAACAGAGAAATTTCCAAGCCACTCACCATCCTGACTTGGAAATATATCGCCATTCTTTCACTGTCGCTGGGTCAAAATCCTGCAATTCTCTCCCTAATTGCATTGTGGGTCAACCCACAGCAGGAGGACTGCAGTAGTTAAGGAAGGCAGCTCACCACCACCTTCTCAAGGGTGGGCAAGATATGCTGGCCAGCCAGTGACGTCCACATCCCACAAATGAATAGAAAAAAAAAATCTGGGAATGAACATATACAGATTTTTGAAGGTGGCAGGGCAAGAGTAACATCCTGCATTTATGGAGGGCCTTCAATGTAGGAAAACATTCCAATGTGTGTTATAGCACACTTGATCTCTGTCACGTAAGGAGGTATGGGACAGGTAAGCAAAAGCATCATCATTGAGGTCAATTTCAAATTGTGCGTTCAATGAGAAGGTTGTATGTGCTATACCAACCACTATCACTTTCCATCCATCCACTTTCCCAAACTGGGTCTAATGGCCTGTTGAGCTAATAATGGTAGAGGATGAGCCACTAATGACTCTTAACAAGAAGAGTCAATTATCCTTACAAGATATAATTTATTAAGCAACAAAAATAGATACAAGTTACACTGCCTCTTGAGACATAACAACCAAGGCTATTAGGAAAGAATGAAGACGCATCTGTTTCCATTAGTATCTCAAACTAGGCACCCTTCTTCCCGACCCAAGACAATGTGACCTCCTCAGATTAATAGGACCAAAATGCAGTCTCCAACATTAAGCCTTTCAGAGCCATTACCTTCCCCAACAGAGGAGAGAACAGCGATGCGGCGAGGTTTAGGATCGGAATTCCTGAGCTTAGGATCTAGGTAGCTAATGGCACAGGCAAAAAAAATGAGTTATTAAAATAAGACAGACACACAGGAGGCCTACAGTGGAAAAGCACAGATAGCATAGAGGGTTGTAGGACTGGAGAATATTAGAGACAGTGAGGGGTAAGGCCATGGAGATGAAGATCAGATGTTGCTTAAAGTGAGTACAATGGGGTTGGGTGAACAGGACGTTATATATGTAAGGCAATGGGAAGCAGAGTTTTGGATGAATTCAAGTTTAGACAGTGTACAGTGTTTGAGGCCAGTCCAGCGTATGTTGACATAGCCAAAAGGTAACTAAAATATGGATGAGGTCTTCAGCAGCAGAGGAGCTGATATGGGGTGAAGTCAGATAAGATAACAGTGTGAAGATATGGGGAGATGATGATGGCACTCTAATGTGGTTAGCAGCTCTACTGGGGGACCTAATATCGCACAAGGCAAGCATTCTAGTTCAGTGCCAGACAGTTCCCAGTGAGCTGATGGAGTAGGTGATGAGGAAACAGGGCTTGTGACAGGGATCAAAAACAAGACTTTCATTCATTTCAACATTTAGTTGAAAAGGTTGTTAGCAGGGCAGATGAAGTTCTTAGCTTTACACAGTTGAGAAGTAATGCTAAAATTTATAAGCAGAAAAATACTGGAAATGCTAGCCAGATAATGCCTCTTACATATTTCCAATGCTTTCTGTTTATCTTTCAGATTTACAGTATTCACAGTAGTATGCCTTTTGAAGATTTGCCAGATCTTTCTACAACATTGACTAGGTTGTAGCTGGAATATCATGATCAGATTTGTGCACCATTCCTTAGGACGGATATCAGGACCTTAGAGGGAATGCTAGGGAAATTTACTAGAATTGTGCCGGAGATGGGGACGTCAGTTATGTGGAGAAAAGCCAGGGTTGTTCTTAGAGCACAGAAAGTTTAATAGGAAATGTTGAAAATTATGAAGGACTTTGAAACCTCAATCATCTAGAAGGAAGGGTCTTGTAAACCATCTTATTGCAGTTTGTAGGAGTTAGCTGCTCACAAACTAACTGTGCTGTTTCCTACTTTACAACAGGGACTACCTTTCAAAAAACATTACTGACTAGAAGGCAATTTTGGGCATTCTGAGGGATAATAGATGCTCTTGAAATTCAAGTTATTTTTTATGTTCAACCCTGGCATGAACCTCAAAAAAAATGCAACTGGTTCTGAATTCAAATTCAAATTTAGGATTTGGTTGTTGTGGTTTTTGTTTTCAATTTACCGAACATGCAAAGCACATGACCAGAGTAAACGCTCAGTATTTATTTCCTTAAAAAAAAATGTGTACTTTCCAGCTCTCATGCTAAAAGGTCACACCAAATACAAAATTGGAAATTTTTACTGGGGGCAGAAACAGAATTGTTGTACAAAATCTTCAATAAAACTTGTTCACAATGTCTCCTTTACTGATGAAACATTGACTTGTATTGGAGACATTAAATTCTCACTGGAGTGCAGGTTCCATGAACACAGATGACCACCAGTACATCACTACAATTAATTATTCTCCATTAATTAATGGATGGAATAAATGGTTGCAGAACAGTATTGAGAAATTCATCGCAGACAATGAAGTACATTGAAGCCTGATTGGCATGATAGCGCAGGAAACACCATTGGCCCCACAAACAGAGGGGACAAAAGTGACTGGATCAGTGATTTTCCAGTGATGTTGGTTGAAAGTAAATATTGTTCAGGACACCGAGATAGGCTTCACTCCAAATATTTGTGTAGGAGGATTCACTGAATACCGATCAAGAGCAAAAAATCTTCAGCTAAATTCAAACAACTCTCACCACCCCCACAAACACGCAACACCACCCTGAGTGTCTACCTGAAATTTTCCCACTCACTTTTAAACTGCGACAAGGTAAAAAGTAAGCTTCTTTACCTAAAATACTGCACATCGTAGCGAACAGCTGGAGAATAATCCAATGGTGGATCCCAATGCAAAATGTTTTCACTATTCACAGACGAGAAACGAAGATTTCTAGGAGGGTGTAGAACAGCATCAGCTCCTGCAAAGAATATTTTAAAATGTTGGATCACACAAGTTTCTAACAACACCTACTCATTCTGCAAATGAATCGTTATTTAGTCAGGTTATCTCAGGCATCTACGTACTACTTGGTGTCATTTTTCCACTGAAGATTGAAAGGAGAGGGCAACATCAATTGCACATCTCTCTGATGAAGGTTCTAGGCCCGAAACGTCAGCTTTTGTGCTCCTGAGATGCTGCTTGGCCTGCTGTGTTCATCCAGCCCCACACTTTGTTATCTTGGATTCTCCAGCATCTGCAGTTCCCATTATCCCTCCCAGATGAGGGAATTAGGCTTCGAGTATCAGATTGTGATCTGTAGATTCATGTCAGCTCTCCAGGAAAACATATTCTGATGTGTATAACATAACCATTCTGTGTAAGGCTTGCTAATGCATGGTAGAGCCACGCCAAAATTCAAGCTGTGGCAAAATTCAAAACAAATTGACCCCCACTCACACAGAGGAAGTTTATGCAATACAAGGCTACATTGACCAGAAAGTTAAAAAAGTTTGACCCCTCTTTCCTGAACAAGTAGGAGTCAAGTAAGAGAATTGTTGCACACAAAATGAAAGTAAATTACATTATGGCTTAAATAGTGAGGTCAATGTATAAAATCTTTGCATCAATCCCTGGTGTAAGGTGGCCCTGCTTCAAGAGAGAGTGGTTGGACTGTCATTGGATAATTTGGACTTCTCTCTATTCTGGTTTATGCCACTGAAACCAATAGGTTTCTGGACGACTGGGGGCCCTAGTGCAGTAAAGTAAAATATGAGAGCCTATTGTTTAATGTGACAGAGTTTAAATTGAATAATACAGATTTCATAGCACAGAATCTAATTGCACTGCTAAAACATTTCCGCCAATGTTAATCGTTTTCCCAACCCTTCTCCCACCTTACTTCATCAGACCACATCACAATGGCCTTCTAGTCCTTCATCCTTCACACAATGATCCTGTTTTCCATCAAATGTATCTGCCCTAACTGCTCATGCTCAACCAAGTTCAACTTGCTCACAGATTCCTGCCATCCTTTTCGACCCTGACCAACGATGTTTGCATTAAAAGCAGCAACTAAGGGCGGGTGGAATCACCCTCATCCCAGGAACAATTAAGAAAAAAATTCCATCCCCTTCCGCAAACCTTCAGTTAAGTGGCTGTTGTCCTCTTACTGGCTATGAATTGTACGGTCATCAAAAGTCCCAGAAACATTGCCAGAGAGTCCCAAAAGATTTGAGAACTGCTGAGATTTGCTTTAACTGACTCCAGTCCAAAGAGAAATTGGGGAACTTCAATCCTTTTGAGAATCTCTGAAGTTTGAGGTGAAGGCAGTGATTGGAGAGTGGGGGAAGAGGGTGGAAATTGTTCCTGCTGGCCATTGCTATTCAGTGACACTTGTTAGAGATGTACATGTTTACAGAGGAAGATTATGCTTGATCATGATACTTCTACAATTTAATAAGTTGCTCACCTCATTTTTAAGGGTCACATAATGACCACTAGCATGAGGTGCTGGAGGCAGTCCATGTCAAATTGAGAGTCAGGACAACTACGGAGACAGGGAAGATGAACAAGAATGATACCAACATGAGTTACTAGGAACTGAATTAAGAGGACACCGGACACAAAGTGCTGAAGAAGCTCCACAGGCCTGGCAGCGTCTATGGAGAGAAAAAATAGCTAACGATGGTGTCCGAGATAGCAAAGTGTGGAGCTGGATGAACACAGCAGGCCAAGCAGCATCTCAGGAGCACAAAAGCTGACGTTTCGGACCTAGAACCTTCATCAGAGAGGGTGTCTGATGTGACTTATTTGGAACTGAGGTCTGAAGTCAGTTCTGAAAAACCATATCAGACTTAAACCATTCTTCTTTCTACGGGTAACGCAGATCTGTGGTGTTTCTCCAGCACTTTCTGGTTTTATATTGGGAATTGAAAATTGGCAAAAGTTGGGGGATGTACCTTATCCTATTGGTACCTTCAGCTAACTACCCAAAGAAGTTATTAAACGTTTCAATCGCAGGCTTTAAAGTAACCAAAAGCAGAAATTGCTGGAGAAACTCAAACGGTCTGGCAGCATCTGTGGAGAGGGCAGCGGAGTTAATGTTTCAAATCTAATGACCCTTCTTCAGACTAGGACATGGGTTTTTAACCAGTGGAGTGTTTATCGGCTTAATATCTAACCGGTTTGAACGCAACAATATCACAGGAGCAAGTGGCCGCGAAACTGCGTGGTTTAGGAGATTCCATCAGTTACAAGAGTGGACAAAGTAAACCCAACATAATCTGATGGGGTCACTGAAGAGGAAACGTTAACTCTGCTCTCTCGCTACAGATGTTGCCGGACCTGCTGAATTTCTCCAGCAATTTCTGTTTTCGTTTCAGATATTCAACACCCGCGGTATTTTTTTTAAAAGTTTATTGTGCGCACAACCAAACAATAGCAACGAAATCCAACCCAAAATTAACCGCGTACAATCCAACACAACCAAATGTTACGGTTATAACCAGATTCAAGCCAGAGGAAAATTCAACTCAGCACCAGAATGCAATCAAAACATCTGAAATTATTCACGAACGAAAACAAAGTCGCTGGAAAATCTCAGCAGGTCTGGCAGCGTCTGCGCAGAAAAAAAGTTAATGTTAATGAAACGTTAACTTTCTTCACAGATACTGCCAGACCTGCTGAGCTTTTCCAGCAATTTTGTTTTTGTTCCTGATTTACAGCATCCGCAGTTCTTTCGGTTTTCATCTTAAATTATTCCTTTCTTAACCCCAAGAGTCAACTGCGATCCCAGTTGAAATTAAATAACATTTCACAGGCCGACTTTGGAATCTGCCCGACTCTGTGATACATTGAAGAGCTGGGGAAATCAGGAACATATAATGAATAATTCGGGTTTCCAAATCGTCAATAACGGTAATGCACCGTCTTTGATGCATCTGCTTCTAACAATACAAATGGGTGCAGTGAGAGAATAAACACCAGAATTACGTTCAAAGCCTCTTCGCCTCAAAATCCTATCCTGTCCGTTATCCGGATCAGGCTTGAATTGAACCCATCATATTTCCATAACCAGGAAAAGCTGTTGCACAATTTTGTTTGGACTTGTTTATGCTGTCCTTTACAGGCAATTATCCATGGGATTGGGGGTGGTGGGGGTGTAAGGATGGGTGAGTGTGTGAGTGTGAGAGTGTGTATGAGTGTCAGTGTGAAGATCCTCCGGCGGTACTGTTCGAGTCCCATCTTTCCTGAAGTTAAGTCAGGCACGTCTGAAAAAGGTCGACAAAAAAAAACAAACCTCAACTAACATAACTGAAAAATGTTAAACCTGCGGCAAATGCCACTTGGCAGTTTATCGAATCTCAATGCGTGCGGACTGGCTTCTATTCTTTTCGCATTACAACAGTGGCTACTGTTAGCATAGAACATTACAGCACAGTACAGGCCCTTCGGCCCTCAATGTTGTGCCGACCCGCCATACCGATCTGAAGCCCATCTAACCTACACTATTCCATGTACGCCCATATGCTTGTTGAAAAGTACCATACTGTAAAGCAGCTTGGGACAGCCTGTGGCCGCCAACGGTGCTGTGCAAATGCAACTCTTTCCATAACAGGACAAGACCCTAAAACTTAACGCACCCAGACAGACGCTTTTATCTACTGGGCATATTCCACCTCAACACACTCAACAAGCACTAATCGCCAGGGCTGCACGGCTGAAACCGCAAACATAAAATGAAAAGATTAACTTTGTTTTGTTCCTAGTATCTCTGTAGTAAGTAAAGCTCTGCGTGTCGAGCACAATAGACCTACCGTACAAGCTGAGCATTAGTAACAAGAAATATGTAGTCCCCATTTCCAGTTATTCGCTGTGACCACCGTCTTACACCCTTAATCGCCAATTACACTGACAGTACGGAGCGCTCATGTGGAGCAGGTATAGGCGTAGGAGGGAGCCACCAACGTCAGCTTCCGCCTGTGAATTTCCTGCCTGAGAAACAGCTCACGAGAGGGGAATTTCCTGTCCATTCTCCCTGGAACGAGTCCACCGCCAAAACATATGTGGAAAGCAGTGGGAGAGAATGTTCGCTTCTACTTAATGACTGAAAGTAACCATTTGACATCTCATACAATGCAACCAACTTTTGAAGATCTCCATTGAAAATCTTGCCTTTTCTCCCCCATTGCCGGTAGCTCACTGACCCTTTCAATTCTAAGGCGTTTGTATAAGAGCAGCAGAAATGTCGGCGTCTCCATGATGACCCGTTCGCCTCTGTTCGATTGGCTTGTTGTGCATCAGAATTCCTTTAGATTTGTAGCAATAGCCGTAGCTTTTTTTTTTCTGCCGCCAGTCCAGTGTGGATCAGATGCCCGCTCCCATGCAAAACTGGTGATGGGATTTTAAAATGACCCGCGTTTCTTTAACGCCGGGGCTCCCCCGGTCGAATCACCGCCAGGGAGTGTTGCTTTGAAGTGCAGTCAATCGCGTAATGAAGGCAAAGGTAACGGACCTGTTATGCACAGCAAGATCCCATGGGTAGCCATACAATAAATGACCAGATGGCCTGGGTTAAGGATAAATAATGTCCAGTGCGGCTCGGGAAGGATGAACTACCCATTTCCTCATGGAGGTAGAACCATTGGGATCTTTTACACGCGCCTGAGACAGCAGCCGCAGGCTCAATTTTAGGGTTCGTCTGAAAAAAAAAGCGCTTTCCCCCCAATAATGCACGGGGTCCACGAGTTAGAAACCCCTAAAACCTCTGATCTGTTTACGAACGTGCTCCCATAAATGGTTTACGTTTTTAAAAGCCTGACATAGGAACGTTTCCAGTTCTTCAAAACAGCTCCTTCGCCGTGGCCTTGCATTGTGTTTTTGAACTACGTGCAAAATCGCCTTGAGAACGGATTCCAGAACGCAGCCCTCTCTCCCTATTTATTCCAGAACCCTCTCCCCATCCCCCTCTCTGATGAAGGGTCTAGGCCCGAAACGTCAGCTTTTGTGCTCCTGAGGTGCTGCCTGGCCTGCTGTGTTCATCCAGCCTCACATTTTATTATCTTGGATTCTCCAGCATCTGCAGTTCCCATTATCTCCCATCAACAGGTTTATTTTTTGTCCGTCCCAGGCCAACACCGGCACCTCCACATCATGGACCCCATCAAAAATCGAGGACTGGAATGTCACTCTACTCTAGATTCGAAGAATGTAATTTATTGTTTGGAATATGATTAAAATTAATTAATTACAATGTAATGAAATAACAAATTTAGGGCAGCATGCCTGCTCACTGGTTAGCAATGCTGGCTCACAGCTCTAGGGACCCATATTCCATTCCAGCTTCGGGCAACTGTCCGTGTGAAGTTCGCACATTCTCCTCCCGTGTCTGCAAGGGTTTCCTCCCACAGCCCAAAGATATACATTGGGCGGATTGGCCATGCTAAATTGACCATAGTGCCCAGGGGTGCCTAGATTAGGTGGATTTGCTGTGAGAAATGTAGAGATACAGGGATAAGACGGGGGGCGGGTCGGTGGGGTGGGTTTGATTCTTAGTGTAATACCTTTCAGAAGTTTGGTGTGGACCCGTTGTGCCGAATGGTCTATTTCCACACTGTAAGGATTCTACTACAGTTTCACTCAAAATCTAATGTTCTATCTATGTAGAAATGTTGCAGAATGAGAAATAAATTCCAACTGAATTTATATGGTTGCCAGGGTGAAATTTGTGTCAAACGTGCAGGAAATGTTTGCTAAATATTTCAAACCATGATGCAATTCATTTGAAATCATTACGCTTTCAAAACGTTCCTACGTTGCTTCACGGTGATTCCCTGTCTTAAATTGGATATGTTATTTTCCAATTTCTATTTCATCATCTCTCCTCTAAAGTAATTTTTACTTTGTTTTAAACAAAGAAAACCGAAATTACTGGAGAAACTCAGCAGGTCTGGCAGCATATATGGAGACAAAACAATCTTAGTTCTGTTGGAGGTAATGAAAAAATTACAATTAAAATTTCATATTCTTGCTCCATTGCTAAACCTTTGAAGGAATTTATAAATAACCAGTGTTATTTAGTGCTCGTCTGCCTGTCAGGCCTCCCTACTTAAAGGTTCATGATAAATATTGGTCTTGCTAGTAATGCCTATGTCCCAAAAATGAACAAATGAAAATAACATTTTCTAAGGTTTATACTTTTTGAAGAAAGTACACGCATCTTGGTAGTATGCACAGATCAAAGTCTTTGGCAGGATAGGTTTGCAACAGATAGCAAGAGCATGGAGGTGAGATAGAGGATGAACATCTTGCGTCCTGTGCAGAATGTTAAAAGAGGCTCAGAATTTCCCGAAACGTGGGGTTAGGATTTAAGTTTTGAACTTTACAGAAACTTAAGAGAAGTGCACAGGGGAAAACTGTGTCTCTTATTTCTGGCTACTTATATAATTGAGAAGAGATGGTGAGATCTAGAGAAATACCCATTTTATATGTAATTACCACTTTTGATTCCCTTGGGAGAAGTCAAGAGTCAGCACAATGTTGGATAAAGACGGAAAATTTACCAGAATTATTTAGTTTTAAACTCATTCATTTTTCTAACATTAAGGAGACCTCTGACAAAATTACTTTTTAATTCTGAGACAAAGTTAGGAAAAGTGTATGTAATCATGTTCCGATTCAGGCTGGCCTGCATCTACATCTTTCTGGGGTAACTTCAGTCAGCTCTGAAAAGCAAATTCAACTTGTTTCTGTATCTGTTTTCATACTGGATACATTGCAAGTTTTTTTTTCACTTTTAAGTTCCTATTTGTCTTTTTTGAGGAAGGTTTTTAACTTAATGTCAACACATCGATACCTCAGATACCAGAGCAGGGACTTTTCCAAGAAGGGATGAGGAACTATATGAAGGTCCTTGGCTTGCAATAGGAAGCAGTGGAAACACAGCCGCAGTCTCCCCGGTGATGTCATCCTATTTGAACACTGACATCTTACATTGCAAGGGGGCAGCCAATACTGCTGATCCATTCAGAGGTTCAGAAAGCTCAGCCACCAGGACAGCTGACCTTTGCTGAGCAGCCAGGATAGCAAGGGAGACTGTTCGCCTTCAGTGGCCCTTACAGAGCAGGATAACAAGTGTGGAGCTGGAGGAACACAGCAGGCTGGGCAGCATCAGAGGAGCAGCAAGGTTAGAAGGGTCCCCACTGGAAACTTCAATTTTCCTGCTCCTCTAATGTTGCCTGACCTTCTGTGTTCCTCCAGATCCACACTGTTATGTCTGACTCCAGCAACAGCAGTTTTCACTATCTCTCAGGATAACAATTAAGTTTGCTGGTTTCTGGAGGGAAGAAGTAGGAGATTCCCATAGCCACCTCCTCAGGTTTGGAGCCTCCAGTACACACTACTCACCCAGGAAGCAAACTCCATGCAGCTGGTGGCATTCTCATGTGGAGAAGGTAGGTGAAGGGGAAATTAAAATTGTTGGCAATTGGGCCTTTAATTAGATCAGTTGGCTGCCTATTTCTGGTCAGCAGACAGTTGATCTGTTGTTTCTCCACTCACTGAGAAACCTCCACCATGGCAGAACAGCATCCTGATATGGGTCATTTGCATTTTACCATGCCCATCCCAGTTGAGCCTGTAAAAGTTCACCACAGAACTATCATTAGCTGTTACCTATATCCCACCTCAGATCAGGTTCCATTCACCTAGTACACAGTATACTTAACTGGCACCTGATCCAGCAGCATCCTCATTTAAAACCTTCAATCTTGCATTTCAAGCCCTCCATGTCCTTGCCTCTTCCTAATTGCATAATGCCATCCAGCCCATCTTCAGTCCTCTGAACAAAGGCAGCCCAAACCATTGTGGTCTCCACTACAGTAAGAGCAACAAGACAAGAACCAATTCTCCCCCACCAGGACGAGGAACAGACCTTTCAGAGTTGGTACCAATCTTATTGAACCCAGCCATCTGGCAAACTCAGCCAATTGCTCTACCACCTCAAATTCCCAGTGTTAAGGATATGGTTGCTGCAGCAACATGTACTTTTACCTACGTGTTGTAGCCTGCAGCTATAGATGGCGATAGTAGAGACACTAACTGACTTTCATAGCTAAGCGGGAGCTTCTCCCATCCCACTGCCTGCCATTGGATTTACAAGTTAATACTTTCCTTGGCCATGGAATGGGACCTAAACTCAGATGCAGGGACTCTGTGTACTGCAACACAAGACCTCTTCATCCAACCCTAAAATGCTCCAAGACATAATCTCAGTACTCTTCCAAATTGGCCTCTTGCCCAACCCCAACTAATGCCAGTGTACAATTGTTAGCTGCTCTTTCAACTGCTTGGGTTCTGAGCTCTGGAATTGCTTCCCTGCTCCTCTCTGCCGCTCTGACATCTTTTAAGACCTAACTCTTTGATTAAGCATCTGGTCCCCTGTCTTATCTCTTTACATGGATCAGTTTGTTTGACAATTGGACTGTGAAATAACCTGATGTTTTACTGTGGTCAACAGAATGTACAAAAGAGATAGAGAGACATTAATGCAAAGAAGGAGTTGTAGAGTTAGGATGAAACAAAGGAAACACACTTCTATAGCTGCACAGAGATAGAAACATGTATACAGATCCAGAGAGCTGCACATGTGGTGATGTCAGCCCCAGAGAAAGAAGTTGAAGGTGCAGTAATCCTCAAGGTTATACCTTTGGAAAAGCACCCTGTGGTTGAGTTTAAATATCATTGTGACTATTTATGAAACTGAATTTAATTGAGAAAAATATTGAGTAAACAGTTCAGTTATCATAAACCCCATCTGGTTTACCAATCATTTAGTTTAGTTTCTGAGGCTTCCACCACACCCGGCACCTTCCCCTGCAACCGCAGGAAATGCTACACTTGTCCCCACACCTCCTCCCTCACCCCCATCCCAGGCCCCAAGATGACATTCCACATTAAGCAGAGGTTCACCTGCACATCTGCCAATGTGGTATACTGCATCCACTGTACCCGGTGCGGCTTCCTCTACATTGGGGAAACCAAGCGGAGGCTTGGGGACCGCTTTGCAGAACACCTCCGCTCAGTCCGCAACAAACAACTGCACCTCCCAGTCGCAAACCATTTCCACTCCCCCTCCCATTCTCTAGATGACATGTCCATCATGGGCCTCCTGCAGTGCCACAATGATGCCACCCGAAGGTTGCAGGAACAGCAACTCATATTCCGCCTGGGAACCCTGCAGCCATATGGTATCAATGTGGACTTCACCAGTTTCAAAATCTCCCCTTCTCCTACTGCATCCCTAAACCAGCCCAGTTCGTCCCCTCCCCCCACTGCACCACACAACCAGCCCAGCTCTTTCCCCCCACCCACTGCATCCCAAAACCAGTCCAACCTGTCTCTGCCTCCCTAACCGGTTCTTCCTCTCACCCATCCCTTCCTCCCACCCCAAGCCGCACCCCCAGCTACCTACTAACCTCATCCCACCTCCTTGACCTGTCCGTCTTCCCTGGACTGACCTATCCCCTCCCTACCTCCCCACCTACACTCTCTCCACCTATCTTCTTTACTCTCCATCTTCGGTCCGCCTCCCCCTCTCTCCCTATTTATTCCAGTTCCCTCCCCCCATCCCCCTCTCTGATGAAGGGTCTAGGCCCGAAACGTCAGCTTTTGTGCTCCTGAGATGCTGCTTGGCCTGCTGTGTTCATCCAGCCTCACATTTTATTATCTTGGAATTCTCCAGCATCTGCAGTTCCCATTATCTCCAATAAATGTTGCAGCTTTCTTTGCTCCTCAGAATTATATTTAAGTGTTATGTACAGAAATTTCATGGTAGTCCTCAATCCAGTCTTCTCCATTGTCTCGTGCGTATGGATTCTAACCAAAGCCCTGATGGAACTACAACAGATTCTCCTCACTCACGGATCTATTTACCTACTCAAAGAAGCATTTCTGGTTTATTGAGTCTTCAGGTCGAGGATAAAATAACAGAGAGATATTCATATTAAATGAAGGGGAAAAAACCTCCTCAAAATGGTTTTATTGTGAGCAAATATGAAATCATTCACTTTGGAGTAGGGAACCTAAAAAGATAGGAAAACTTTAAAGGACTTTATAAATGGTGAAGAATTGGATTCCAAAGAAATTTCAAGATCCAGAAACATAGATCATTACAATGTCATGAAGAGGTACAGAAAAGTCTGTGGGAGTGATGCTCTTTATATTTAGATAATGTGAAGGTACCGGTATTGGACTGGGGTGGACAAGGTCAAAAATTACACAACACCAGGTTATAGTCCAACAGGTTTATTTGAACTCACAAGCTTTTTGAATGCTGCCCCTTTTACAGGTGGTGACCTAACAGTAGGGCAGCGCTTCTAAAGCTTGTGATTTCAAACAAACTGGTTCAACTGTAACCTGGTGTCATGCGACTTTATATCTAGAGGAATATAACATAGAAAGTAAAAGGAGTGCTGCAATTTTACAAAAGCCTTATCAGATCAGACCTGGAATCAATGAGAGCAATTCTGGGCACCACACCCAAGGGAGAATATGCTGCCCTCGGAAGGTGTGTAGAACAATTTAACAGAAATGATATTTATATTCCAAAGGTTACATAGTAACTCAACTAAGACTATAATAGCTGCAATTGAGAAGGTTAACAGAAAAAAAAGACTCTTGTTAAAGACATTAAAGGGAACATCTAAAGTGGGTAGATAAACAATATTTTCTGACTGGAAAGCCTCAGAGGCATTGTCTTAAAAAATAGTGTCTGATCTTATAGTAGTGAAACTCAGATATAATTCTCAAGGGGAGGCGATGGCCGAGTGGTATTATTGCCTGACTGTTAACCCAGAGACACAGATAATGATCTGGGGACCTGGGTTTGAATCCCACTATGGCAGATGGTGGAATTTGAATTCAATAAAAATAATCTGAAATTAAGGATCAATGATGACCATGAATCATTTGTGAGAAAAATCCATCTGGTTCACTAATGCCCTTTAGAGAAGGAAACAGGGTCTGGCCTATGTGACTCCAGACCTATAATAGCAGCAGCATGGTTGACTCTGAGCAGTTAGGAATGGACAATAACCACTGCCTCGTCAGCAACACCCTCATCCCGTGTATGAATAAAAAAAGATTAGAACTCTTTCCCACAAACAGCAATGTTTGATCAACTGTTGATAATGAAACAACAATTGGCAGATTAGAGACAACCTGACTGGTTTAACATGTAAGCAAAGGTTGGCAGTTAACTAGCAATTATTATTAATCCATGGCAATGCCTGTACCATCACAGCCCACTTGCCAACCAATCAGCATTCTTATGTCATGAAGCAAAATTTTGGTTTTCCCTTTAAATTGGAATCCTTGCAAATTGCCCTGATGAATGCAAGATGAAAAGAGTTGATAAAATATCTTTTTTTCAAGCGATATCCATGATAGGTTTTTGTTTTGTTAGCTGAAGGTATTAAGAAAGATAGGACAAAGACAATGAGGCAGGCATGAATTAGGTTAGACATCAGCCAGGATCTCATTTAATGAGGGCACAAGCTAAATGGGAGAAATGACCTACTTCTGTTTCTCGGTGTATAGGTGTTCTTGTGTGCATTAAATCAATGTTGGTTGCTTCAAATTATTCTTTCTTCATTTACACGTCATGCATTTTTCTTTCAATTTCAAATATTCACTGTCCAAAGATGTTAAATAAATTTGCCACTAATTGCCCATTACAGCTGTTCGTCCCTTTTTGATAATCTATAATACATTAGCAAGTCCTCAGGAATTGAGTGCAAACTGCAGCATGGGAGCTGGTAGGGAAACCATTCCAAATGGGTGCAACCAGAACATGGTCAAATCTTGACTGCCCCATGAAACTGCCTAGCAAGCCACTCAGTTGAAGAATAATTGAAGATTGGAAACAAATCCGAGCCTGGCCAGTCACACCCGTATCCTATTTAAGAGTAAAGAAAGTGACGATCTAGATGGCTATTATTAGATAGGTAAGAATTAAACAAGGAAGCACAGTGCCTTCAAGGGGATGCAAGTGAAGAAGATGATGCAACCAATAGTGTCAAAGGTGGCATACAAGTCAAGGAGGATGAGAGGAAATAGTTTATCTTTGACACTGTCACACAGGCTGATACTTGTTACTTTGATAAGAGCCATTTCGGTATTGCAGAAAGGATGGAATTAATTAGAATGACACAAACATGAAGTTCTAGAAGAGATAAGCATGGATTATGAGGCAATAACATATGCAATGATTTCAGAGAGAAAAGGGAGATTGAAAAATAAGGTGCCAGAAAGATATCAGAACAATTTTCACTAGTTAAACCAACTCCCTGCTTTAATGTTTAATGGCTCCAAAATTAGTGCTCATATCAAAATCCTTGTACTTGCCAATCCCTCTGACCTATGGCTGCCTCAAATGGCTTTGTGCATTCTGAAGTATGTCTTTGTACTTCAAGTCATTTTTCTATTTTTGGGGGGAGTCCTTGCATGAAAATTGGCTACCATATTTGCCCACACAGCCAGTGACTATCCTTCAAACATAAGTAATTGGCTGAGAGACTAAAACCACAGAATACAAAATCAGTTAGTCCTATAAATGTTTTTTGGAACATATATTAAAGTCAATACAGCCCTTTATGTTGTTTGATTGTTGATGGACTATGCAAGTAAATGGGAGAGGCTTACAGTTTCACAATAGCTACAAGATTGTTGAAATTGTAAAATGTTAGTCATTATGGAAAGTACACGACTGATCATATAACAGGGACTTTGTGTTTGTTCTTGAGTTTACATTGGGCGTTGATAATGTATTAAATCCTTGTCTTGTTGACCTCAAAAAGAGAGTAATACCATGGCAAAGTTAGAGATGAGAGAGGTAATTCAGGAGTTTCTAGCTTCACTGCAGCTGTGTTTGGGGAAAAAGTTGCACAGGTTGCTTTGCAAAACCTATATGAAGTCACCAGCTAGCTGCGATGGAAGCAAGGATGGCAATGGGCACAGAGCATTATTGGGAATTTAAATCCAGCACAGAAAGTTTTGTGCAAGTAAGTGCAATTCTTGTCAAAATTCTCAATGCTGTTGGATAGCATGGGGAATTCCAGTTCCAATCATCATGGTGACTTCTATCACCATATTCCGGTTTCAGTGATAGTAAGATGTGTGGTAGAAGCAGCTTTAAGGAGAAACTTCAAGCACTTTAAAAACATTGGCCCTTTTTATCTTTTATCACACTGATGAAACATTCCAAAGCTCATGGTGGACATGTCCCTGAGGAATGGGAGGTGGGGAGTTGAAATGGTTTGCGACTGGGAGGTGCTATCTGTTTTGACTCTTTCTACAGGTGTCTACCTGTCCTCATAGTATCTGCTTGATTGAGTCAGGATTCACAAATGTTTTAGCTCAACACAGGCTATGCTTTGACAAGTGAAGTGACTTGTTGTGCATACTTGACATTTCTTGCGCTTACAAGATGTTGTTCTTTCTGTGATCTCTTTTTTCAACATCTCAATGTTTATTTGTACAAGATTAAGAGATGTTAAGACTAGGTATACAGTTTATGTAAATCTAAAGCTATCGCACTGGGTGTTGGAACAGGAAAAGATCATTAAAAAATACTACAGTGTGGTGCCAGATGAACACAGCAGGCCAGCCGGCATCAGAGGAGTAGGAAAGTTGATGTTTCAGGTTGGGACCATCTAGTTCTACACTGTATTATCTTTGACTCTAACATCGGCAGTTCTTACTATCTCTAATTAAAGAATACTAGACTGTCGATAGTAGAAACCCATTGGGGTATTGAGAACTATTTATGTAACTAAATCCACAACAGACTCTGAATAAAATTAAGGTTTCATGAATTTATCAGTTCAAGGGAAAACCATTGGCAGAGAAATAAGGTTACGTTGATCTTCAGATTTTAAATAACTGGGAAATTAACACACTGCTCTTAAGTAACATATTGCTGTACTAAGTAAAGATAACGGGAACTGCAGATGCTGGAGAATCCGAGATAACAAAGTGTGGAGCTGCATGAACACAGCAGGCCAAGCAGCATCTTAGGAACACAAAAGCTGACATTTCGGGCCTAGATTCTTCGTCAGAAAAGGGGGAAGGGGAGAGGGTTCTGAAATAAATAGGGAGAGAGGGGGAGGTGGATTGAAGATAGATAGAGAAGAAAGAAGATAGGTGGAGAGGGGACAGACAAGTTAAAGGGGCAGGGATGGAGCCAGTAGAGGTGAGTGTAGGTGGGAAGGGGATAGGTCAGTCTAGGGAGGACGGACAGGTCAAGGGGGCGGGATGAGGTTAGAAGGTAGGAAATGGAAGTGCGGCTTGAGGTGGGAGGAGGGGATGGGTGAGAGGAAGAACAGGTTAAGGAGGCAGGGACAAGCTGGGCTGATCTTGGGATGCAGTGGGGGGAGGGGTGCGGGGAGATTTTGAAGCTTGCGAAATCCACATTGATACCCTTGGGCTGCAGGGTTCCCAAGTGGAATATGAGTTGCTGTTCCTGCAACCTTCAGGTGGCATTGTTGTGGCACTGCAGGAGGCCCAAGATGGACATGTCCCTGAGGAATGGGAGGTGGGGAGTTGAAATGGTTTGCGACTGGGAGGTGCAGTTGTTTATTGCGAAACGAGCATAGGTGTTCTGCAAAGCAGTCTTCAAGCCTTCGCTTGGTTTCCCCAACGTAGAGGAGGCCACAACAGGTACAGTAGATGCAGTATACCACATTGGCAGTTGTGCAGGTGAACATCTGCTTGACATAGAAAGTCTTCTTGGGGCCTGGGATGGGGGTGAAGGAGGTGGTGTGGGGGCAAGCATAGCACTTCCTCCACTTCTCGACGGGGGGGGGGGGGGGGGAGAAGTTGCAGTCCTTGAAGAACGAGGACATCTGGGATGTACAGGAGTGGAATGCCTCATCCTGGAAACAGATGCGGCGAAGGTGAAGGAATTGTGAATAGGGGATGGAATTTTTGCAAGAAGGTGGGTGGAAGGAGGTGTATTCTAGGTAGCTGTGGGAGATGGTGGGCTTGAAACGGATATCAGTTTCTCGGTGGTTGCCTGAGATGGAGACAGAGAGGTCATGTTGGAGATGGTCCAGGT
This sequence comes from Stegostoma tigrinum, assembly GCF_030684315.1. NCBI lineage: Eukaryota > Metazoa > Chordata > Chondrichthyes > Orectolobiformes > Stegostomatidae > Stegostoma > Stegostoma tigrinum. The sequence continues at coordinate 6,030,588 of NC_081385.1, read as the reverse complement.
GAACGTATTTTAGAACAGTTACATTCTAACTGCAAGTTTGTTGCTTCTAAGTCTAATTCCAGGGAAATTCAAAGCTGTGGTGATACCAAAAACAAAAAAATGGCTCCAGAAATATACCTCAAATCTCATAACCTCCAATAAAGAAAAACAGGTTAATGTCTAGTCTTAGAGGTCCTGGCCAAAAATGGAACAAAAGTATGTGAGCCCCTTTTTGGGGCTTACCAAACAAAGAAAGGAAAAGAATAATTTCTAGCACTCTAAGTCAGAAGCACTGAGCCCACTTATACTTGTTTGGGCACACGCAACTATCAAGGAAAGCCCCCATCCATATACAGGGTGTCACCATTTACAACCATCCAACTAATGGTCAAACTTATGAATATGATCCCTTATAGGGGTCATTTTAAAGATCCGATGTACAAGTATTTCCTGTATTTATGAATGGCTGATTTACACAATCCAGCATCGTCTTCTGACTTATGTACAAATTGACTTGAAAGTAGGCCCCAGAATGGAACCTGTTCACAATGCCAGAATGTTTGTATGCTGTAAGATTGATTTCTATGCACAGTGTTAGAGGGGAAAATTGCAATGATCCAACATGTACATGGTTTAGGATGGAGATAAAAAAAAAATCAGTCTGTCTTGTTTTGATTGCTGCTAAGTAGCTCTGAGTTGCAGATGCTAGGAAAGGTCAGGCCAGTTACAAAGCCTTTACCATATTTAATTCCTCATCCATGCTTTATTAAAAAAATCATTCCAGGGATGAGATGCCACTGCCAATGACCATATTTGCTGCCAACTACCCATTATACAGCAGTGGTGAGCAATCTTCTTGACAACTGCCTGTATCGCTCAGCCAGTTCAGACAGCAGTGAAGTCAGAGAGATGTACAGCATGGAAACAGACCCCATGGTCCAACTAGTTCATACCGACCAGATACCCTAAATTAATCGAGTCCCATTTACCAGCAATTGGTCCAAATCCTTCTAAACCCTTCCTACTCATACCCATCCAGATGCCTTTTCAATATAGTAATTGTACCAGCCTCCACCACTTCCTCTGGCAGCTCATTCCATACCCTCACCACCCTCTGAAACATTTGCTCATTAGGTCCCTTTTAAACGCTTCCCCTCACATTAAACCTATGCCCTCTAGTTTTGGATGCACTGACCCTGGGGAAAAGGCCTTGGGTATTCACCCTATCCATGCCCCTCATGACATTAATAACTTCGATAAAGTCACCCCTCAGTCTCCAATGCTACAGGAAAAATAGTCCCAGCATATTCAGCTTCTCCCTATAGCACAAACCCTCCAACACTGGCAACATGCTTGTAAATATTTTCTGAACACTTTCAAATTTCCCAATATCCTTCCTATAGCAGACACTAGAACTGAATGCAGAATTCTAAGTGGCCAAACCAATGAGCTGTACAGCTACAACATAACCTCCTGACTCTATATACTCAATGTACTGACCAGTGAAGGCAAGCATCCTGCTTACCTGCAATTTCACTTTCAAGGAACAATAAGCCCACACAAGGTCTCTTTGTTAGCAACACTCCCCAGGACCTTACCATTAAGTGTATAAGTCCTGCCCTGATTTGCCTTTCCAAAATGCAGCACCTCACATTTATCTAAAATAAACTCCATCCAACACTCAATCACATTGCTGTGGGTATGCTGTCACATATAGACCAGACCAGATAAGAGCAAATGAATTCTTTCTCTAAAGGACACTCGTGGACCAGATTTTTGTTAAACAACCCAATAATTAGATGCTCCCCACTACTAATACTATCCGTTTATTACAGACATATCTAATTAACTGAATATAAACATTCCAGTTGATACGGTAGGATTTCAACTTGTATTCTCAGATCAGTGATAATGGGAACTGCAGATGCTGGAGAATCCAAGATAATAAAATGTGAGGCTGGATGAACACAGCAGGCCCAGCAGCATCTCAGGGCCTGCTGTGTTCATCCAGCCTCACATTTTATTTTCTCAGATCAGTGACTCAGTCCTGACTAACATGATGACCATGCTGACATTTCGTGGCACCTAACCCAGACTCAGTCAAGAAGAAAAAGCACTTGAGTAAGGTAACGTACTTAGAATGGCTGGTACGTATGGACAGTGCCCTAGCTGGAAACATATTTAGCAGACAAAGAAAATATAATTGTCATAACAACAGACAAATTCATGGCTCTAACTAATTGAAAAATGGCTTTTCCAAGTAAATTGCACAGGTCCCTTCCTTTACCACCCTAGACACTATGGACTATCTAGCATAACCAATCCACCTAACCATTGGACTGTGGGAAGAAACTGGAATACCTGGACAAAACCCATGCAGACACAGGGAGAATGTGCAAACTCCACAAAGACAGTTGCCCAAAGCTAAAACTGAACCCAAGTCTCTGGTGCTTTAAGGTAACAATGCACTGTGCCAACCCAACAGAATCCCTACAGTATGGAAGCAGGCCATTTAGCTCATTGAGTCCACAGTGACCCACCAAAGAGCATCCCACCAAGACTCAACACCCTACCCTATCCCTGAACCCTGCATTTCCCATCGCTAACACACCTAATCTGCACACCAGGGGAAGTTAATTTATTAATTCAAAATTAGTAACTACAAATCTTTCAGCGAATTAAATATAAAAAGAACACATGCTTTTTAAAAATGCAAACTTTTTATTTTTCTCAACCATACCACTAAACTTTAGAATGAACAGAATAAATGCCAGAAACACGCTTGCAGTACTTTTCTTGGGAATCTTTTATATTTGTATCAATGGTATTTGAATATAAATTTCAAATGCATACAGAGTAATATCAACTATACATCAGTAAGAGTATTCAGTGAACTGTGGAAGGTCCGGTCTCAAACATGGTTTTAAATAGAACTTATTATAATTACCATGGCTATCTTGACCTGACTTTGGCACTGTATATATAAATATAAATCCAGTTTATAAAATATCTCTACTTTTCCTCAATAGTTGTTAGTGAAAGTGAAGTGTAACCAGATGGTGTACACCAGAAAACCAAACAATGCAACCCAGACAATGCAACTGTTCTTCACTGATTCTAACTAAGGTGACCGTAGAGATGTTCCCACCTGGTGATCCTGGATAAGAAGTAAAGTCAGTTGAAGTTCTTCATTTGTGACATTCGATCAAGGATGCATATATGGCTCATAGATCCAGATAATAGTGTGCTTAGCTATAATGTTTCCATGCTGTACCCTCCCCAACCCCAGCCCGACATCTCCACTGTCACCCCCACACTAGACCAACATCTCCCCTGTCACCAGGCCAGAATCTGCTGGTATTCGCTGTCTTGGCTTCCCTGTGAAGAATGGCAAGAAATCATACCAATAAATGGGTCACCGTATTTGAGAATACAGAATAAGGAGAGGGAACTATTTTTAAAAGATTAAATTCAATTTAGAAATATTTTCATCTATAATTGATTACCAATTCTGATTGTTCTCCAGACCTCCACTGACAACTCATTTGCTTACTTATAAATTCAGATTCAGTCTAAATTATTTAGAACAGGCACAATTTTGTGAGCATCATCTTCCTGATGTGTGCACATAACTGCCAGAGTATTGAATGTCAGTGTTGAATATTCCCGTTGTGGTGTGAATTACCAAAAATTACAATTCAGTAATTCTCCCTAGATTCAAAAGTATCGTAGAAATTATGTCAGTTGCAGTTGTTCAAACATATTTTCAGCTTTAACAATGCCTGCACATTGGACATTGGAAAAGAGAACAATTTATCATAGGGGGTTTGAAGCACAATCTGAAAATGGGGCACTAAAGAAACAAAACGACAACTTTAAATTTAACATTAATTCAAATAATTAAAGGCTTTTGCTTTTAAGTTTAAAGAGGTGCGAGTTAAATGTGAACTTCTTAAGTAGTGGGGGTTGCATACTATTGGATTCAATAGGTTTCTGGGCTTAAGTATTTACATGGAAGAATATGTTGGAACATCAGCAAGACAATTTATAAGGTTATCTATCAGCATTTTAAATAACATTTAGATGAATTAATTAATCTACTATGTAGTATTTCATGACAAGATTAAATATCAGAAATTTGGGTATGGGCCTGAAAGAATAAAAAAGAAAATCCACTGATCCCAACTCCATCTCTAACACTCGCTCACACCATCACCCAAATTCCACAAGTGCACTTGTCACTTGAACAGCCAAAGAATGATTATATTTCATCTTTCAATGCTGTTTGGAAATTTCTCTGTTTGGTGCAAGCTCCATTTTTACCAAAACAGAGAAAATCTTCTAAATAGTCTCGATTGTTCCTGAATTCCTTGTAAATGTCCTCTTCTGTAAACTCACCGAGGTAAGCCTGGCACATTTTGAACAACCTGTAAGAGTTAGACAGATGTGCTAATGATCCAAACAAGCGAAATACAATTAAAAAATTGAAATGTAACAAGTAAATGGAGGATATCTAAAAGAACAGATAATTATTGGAAAGACACAATAAATCTGTCTGTATTTGAAAAAGAAAATGCCTAATATTGTACTATCTTTCAAATACTCATAGGCTGCTGCATGTTTCCAATTTACATTTGTGAAGAGAAGCAGCTTTGGGTTTCTAATCTCTATCTTGCTGTTTCAACTTTATTTATACCCGAGAATCTGCATTACAAGTTATCAATATAATTCTTTGACTTTTTTCCTAAATTACCATTTCTGTATTCATCTGTTTAATTATCCGAATACCACAATTTTTTTCCAATTTGAATTACTGAGTAGACAACTTGCTCACAAGTCTGCAATTCCTGTCTTTCAGCCAGAAAGGCATTTAGAAGGATTATTACTTGATCCTCCCCAGCTCAGTCTGTAGAACACTGATCAGGTAATTTAACACATAGTTGTGTGTAGAATCTTGCCAGTTGTGGTTCAATTAATGGAATTCCGAACACTTCTGAATTAGAAAGTTGTGGCTTCAACTCCCTGTCAGCAACGTGATCACAAAATTCAACATTAACTCTCCATGTTGTACTAATGAGCTCTTGTGTCAGTGACAATATCCCCATGTCTGAGCCAGGACACCTAGGTTCACAACCCACCCACTTCAGAAGTGTGTCATGACATCTCTGAACAGGTTGATTAGACAATACTATAGCGTATTGCAATTCTGGATTCAGGGATACCAGCTTCTGGATGAGACATTAAACAGGCCTAGTCTTTCAGAGTGTCATAGCATTCTGTGGTCCTATGAATGTAAATTATCCCATGGAATTAGATTAAATTAGATTCCCTACAGTGTGGAAACAGGCCCTTCGGCCCAACAAGTCCACACTGCCTCTTGAAGCATCCCACCCAGACCCACACGCCCCCATAACCCACACACCCCTGAACACTACAGGCAATTTAGCAAGGCCGATCCACCTAGCCTGCACATTTTTGGACTGTGGGAGGAAACCCACACAGACACGGGGAGAACGTGCAAACTCTGCACAGACGGTTACCCAAGGCTGGAATCGAACTCGGGTCCCTGGTGCTGTGAGGCTGCAGTGCTAACCACTGAGCCACCGTGCTGAATTATTTCAAATAAGAGCAGAGTTATCGTGGCTGGGTGCTGGCTAATATTTATCCCTTGATTAACAGCCTACAAACAAGTTATCTGATAATTATTATAAAGCTGTTTATGGAGCTTGTGGTGCATAAATTGGCTGCTGCATTTCCTAAATCAGTCATCATATTTCATTAGCTATAAGTGCCTTGAGTTGTGTGATGGTCTTGAAAAGAACGATATAAATGTAAGATTTTCTTTCTTTGCTGTGCACAAATTGATGCCCTGTTTTACGTTAACTCAGTACTGTGATGTACAGTATTTATGAGCATTTTGAAACATTTCTAAACAATGTAAAAGGTGTTGTATAAATGCAAGCGATCCTCCACACACGATTATATCACTAAAGCAATCTTCATGATGAAGCTTTTGATGGTGTCAGCTAGACAAGTGAAAGTCCCCTTGGGAATACAAATCTGTCATTGTGTGAGTGAGACATATCAAAATAGGTGACATCTTCAACTGAATTACTACCACATCCTTTCTATTATTCTGGAAATTCACTGTCGAAATTACATGGATACAATTGTCTAATTGTGAAGCAATATAGAAAATATTCCCCTGTAATACTTCAACATATCAACTACATTTATCGAAATATAAATATGTTACACCCCAAAATCTCTTTAAGTGAAGGGGCAATATGTGCTGCATACTATGGAACATAATGGCTACTACACTTTAGTTACTGAAATTCCAGTTTTTGTAATTTTTTACCGTCCTGGCCATGGTCCACTCATCACCATCACTCCTGTAAAATCTTCAGTCTCTAGTCCAGGGCCTGACAGACGTTTAATGCCATTTACCTCTATTACACCGTGCCTGCAAAGAATCAATGGAAAAAAATATATAATTTTCACAGGGCTCTATGTCAATTAACAATGAGGTGTGCTCTTAATTATAATGCAGTACCAATAAAATCCAAATTCAATAATGTGGTGCAATTCTTTTGGACAAACATTGAAATCTTGACAAATGTACTCAACCGAATATCTGATTTAATGACACAGACATAACAGCACAGGAAATATCTACAAATGCACACTTTGTATGTGTTCTAAGGTATATCTAAGTACTAAAAATGTCATAAACATACAACAGAACTTTTAAAACAAAGATTGCCCATTTTCTTCTCTTTTGAAATACCAACTTACAGAATTTGGGTATGACAGTATCCTATAATACCTCAAGTAACTATTCTTCAACATGTTAGGGAGAAGCTGGACTGTGACAGGCTTGCTTGAGAAGAAATGAGCACTGGATTAGTGATGATAGATGAAAAGTATAATGAATAAGACGAAGCTCATTCACTTGTTATAATCTGGGAATACTGTCTGATCTTGCTTTTGACCACGTGTCTCTGTTCTGCCATTACAGAGCTAATGGAAAGTGTTATTTATTCTCGATGCTCTGCAGTCATCAACCGTCGACGCTAAACTATACTTGCCAATTATCATAGTGTACTTTGGGCTTTGGGAAACCTAGCTCATTCTGCTGAGAAAACTGTTTAAGTGTTCAATAATTACAATTTGTATCAAAATTTGAAAATAATTACCATTGTTCTATGCTGTAAATAATTCATAGAATCCCTACAGCATGGAAACAGGCATTTTGGCCCAACAAGTCCACACCGATCCTCAGAGCACCCCACCCAGATCCTTTCCCCAACAGCCCACCTAATCTACACATTCCTGGACACTATGGGCAATTTAGCAATGGCCAATCCACTTAGCCCGCATATCTTTGGACTGTGGGAGGAAACCGGAGCACCCAGAGGAAACCCACGCAAATATGGGGGCGATGTGCAAACTTCACACAAAATTCTAGAAAACGTTTTTCAAATATGGGGCAAGTAACCTTAATAGATGTTAAAATATAACTGTACCCTGTTCGTATAATGTCTTGGACTCTGAGGCCTGGAATAACTTGCAAAGACTTTGCACAAGCCCCGAAGCCGTGCTTGAGACGCCAATTTGAATAGAAGATGAACTCTTATTTAAGTAATTTCTCTTTATCTTTATCAAAATGGTGGCAGATTGTGGTGAACAAACACTTTTCACTGTATCTTCTGGATGAATGTGACAATAAATAAATCATACAACAATCATTAAAATTATTTCTTGACAAAAAATTTAACACCTGAATAAAGAAAATTCAGAACTCTTACAGACAAATAATTTTTAGAAACAATCAGTGGTGTGGTTCTGGGTAACATCTAATCTTGTTCTATCAAGTGTTTTTAAAACTCAATGATCTGAACCATAATCAGTTGAAATTTTCAGTCAGAACCTTTTATATAATTGTTCATTATCTCAATATCTACAAAATCTCCACAAATCCAAAAACCTTTTAAGATCTCTGTGTTATTTCACCTCTAATATTTTGAACCTTCACTTGGACTAGGCCTAAAGCTCTGGAATTCCTTTCCTTCACTTCTGTAACTTTTTCTTTCCCTTTAAAAATCTCCTTAAATTGCTTTGAACAAATGTGCAGCTTCTTATGTGATTCAACATCAAATTTTGTATAACAACACTCGTGAAACAACTTGGGATGTTTCATTGCATTCAAAGTGCTATATAAATACAAGCTGTTGAGCTATTAGTCCCTTACTATACAGTCACTTAAATGTCCGCAATAACTCACTCCAAAGTAGCTGTATTCACATAAAAATACAGATTATTATTGATGAAGTATACAAATAATTTTATTAAGAAAGCATTCATAATTGCTGAGTTATGTTACATAATCTTGGTTCAAATGTATTTTCATACAAGACTATTCATTTTTTATGCCATTCACATCATTGTCCAGGACAGGTGAAGAGGGGTACTATCTGGGATTGTGTAAAAGATCAACCGTCAGAAACTCACTTTTCCCAACTCTGGGAGCAGCATTTCTCCAAAGCATCGGTGTAATCGGATTCATTCAGCTCTGCTTTCCCTTCTTTCACTGCAGAGATTTTTGATTCCCACTTCGAAAGATATTCCTGCATCTTTCCAGCATAGATCAATAACAATTGTCAATGTTTAAAAGAGGAAAATGTCTGTTTTTTTTGATAATCATCATACTTTTCTTCTGCATCTGCACAATGTACCATATTGGAATAGTGAACCCCCATTCTCAACCTAACTCTCTTCATTAAAAGTATTTCTTGCAGTTCCAAACTCCAATGATAACCATCATGTTATTCTCAACTTTTGCGTGAGCTTACGGAACAAAGTAACTGAGTTCAGATAACCTTCAATTGCCAGTAGATTGCCAAAAGAGGAAGGAACTTGTTTGTTTTGTACTAATGCTCTATATTAAAACAAAAAACACCTGGAAAAGATCTGGCTTCCTCTCTCTGCACTGCTTCTTAGAATGTATTCAAATATCATACCAACAGAAATACATTTGTTCTATAAATTAACAGTGACTAGTAACCAGTAAGTAATTATGTAGAAAGATGTCACTCACAGCAATTACATGTTGACTGTAATAAACATCTAACATTACTCATGATGTTTTTTCAACAAATTCAAATGTGTTTGCATGTACTGCTGTGGGACAGCCCCACGTTTTCTCTGCCATTGAATCACCCACAACTCTTTACACAATGGTACAACACTCAAAACAAATTTGCCAGTTTCATTTCTAGAAATCTTTAAAACTTAGTGAGACAACCGACAATAAAATAAAATTTAACTGTTCGATAGATCTGATTGTCAAAACTCATTTTATAGTCAAGGAAATACTATTTCCTGGTCCACTCAACCAATACAGATTAGATACGACTACACTCTACTCCCTACTGCGAAGCTATCTAAAAATAATTTAAATTTACATACTGTCTTTCAGGATGTCACAAATTTACACATAGTCGAAGACAAACTTTTAAAGTGTAGGAACAAAAACAGAAGTTACTGGAAAAGCTCACCAGGTCTGGCAGCAACCGTGAAGAAAAAAAATCAGAGTTAACGTTTCGGGTCTGAGGAAGGGTCACCGAATCCGAAATGTTAACTCTGATTTTTTTTTTCTTCACAGATGCTGCCAGGCCTGCTGAGCTTTTCCGGCAACTTCTGGTTTTTGTTCCTGATTTACAGCATCCGCAGTTCTTTCGGTTTTAAAGTGTATGTACCATTAGATTGTAGGAATTTTGTATTTGCTTTTTAAAAACATAATATAATTTGTTATTAAAGTTTTGTCATTTTGTCATATAGCATGGAAACAGAACCTTCGGTTCAACTCATCTATGACGACCAAGATTCCCAAACTAAACTAGTCCCACTGTCTGCATTTGGCCCATATCTCTCAAAACCTGTTCTATTCATTAACTGTCCAAATATCTTTTAAATGTTGTCACTGTACCCATATCTACCACTACCTCTAGCAGTTCATTCTATACATGCACCACCCTCTGTGTGAAAAAGTTACCCCGGATCCCTTTCAAATCTTTTCCCTCTCACTTTAACATTATGCCCTCTAGTTTTGAATTTCCCTACCCTAGAGAAAAGACCTTTGCTATTCACCTTATCTATGCCTCTAATGATTTCATAAACCTTTATAAGGTCACCCCGCTACCTCCCATGGTCCAGGGAAAAAAAAAATCACAGCCTCTCCGCACAACTCAAACCCTCCAAACCTGGTAACATCCTTGTAAATCTTTTCTGCACTTTCCAATTTGATGTAAACTTTAGCATTTGTACTGAAAAAAATTTTTGAATTGACAGTATAGCTATTTTGTGAACTTGGTTGAATTAAGTGTTATGAAGAAAACAATGATAAGCAGTCTCAGATAAAAGAACACTAAGTCTCAGGTGAAGTGGTACAAATTCCAAACAGCAACCAGCAATCATACAGTATAATAAACCTACCTGATAAGAAATTGCTCTGCAGGAGTCACACTTCAAATAATCAGGCATATGGCTAGAGTGAAATTCCTCGTCATTCAGATTAGGTGATTTCATCTCAATTGTTCCCGATTCTTGAAATTGCCCTGAGCTTTGAGAAGCAAACTCTCTCCGCTTACCCTTCTGACCAACTGCGTTGGTACTGTTGCACAGAAATACAGTTAGAATTGCCACAATAAGAAACCTCATGGCGGCCGCTGTGATGGTTATTTGCACTGTATCTCAATCGAGGTTATTGAATGTACAGAAGCAAAGGCTGGCATTAACGAATTCAAACACTGACGTGGTACTCCTTGGTCTCCTTGTGCTGCACCAATCAGGAAATGAAAAGTAGCAGCTGTGTGGTATTAAAAGATACTGGAGAAGAAGAAAAACAGACTTGTTACAGAGGTGCTTTCTAATTTAGGATATCAAATGTAACCCAAGTATTTTCTGCTAACTTTCAAAAATTACTAGAATCAAACACAAAATTCTGAGTTAAATAGTTATAGTTTCAAAAATTATTAGTCTCAAAGGACAGTTGACACTCATGCCAAGGAGAATCTTCTCATCATCACCACACGTGAATAATCTCAGGGCTGGTAGACAGCTGATAATGCTTGCCTCTGTCAAACTTAACCTAACCTGTCCAATAGGCAATGTGGATTTTTCCATTATTTTTGTTCCATCCAGGTGAGGAATACCTGGTCTCCAGAGTGTAACATGTGACTTGAATACATGGATAACCAAAAGATCATGCAGGAAGGAATGTTTATTTCACTAGCACCAGGTCATTGCAAATATGAAGAGAAACTAAAATTAAACAAAACAGTACTTAAATGGAATGAGGCCTGCAGCGTACATTGGGTTGAGGAACACTTTGTCTACTCCTTCCCCTAGATCCACCTTCAACCAAAGAGTTTATTTTTCCAGACAGGACCCATTCAACTGCTTCAGGTGTCATGCTGCACTGTTGCCACTTGCTGAAGAAGTCCTGGCACATCAGCTGAGCACCCTCCCTCACTGTCACCACCAACTGCTGGAGTTCTGTTACAGATCTTCTTGCATGAACCTTGCTATCTTGGCAACTACACATAGCACATGGTGACTGTATACCAAGCAGTTGCATAATTAACAGGTTTAATAGTGTCATGATTGCTAGAATGCCGAATTCCAGCATTGCCTTCTTGTATCTTCTTGATGTAGGCAAATGGTAAGGGTTGGGGAGAAAGCCATAATTTGTTCAAGATCCTTTTAGCTCTTTGTCTCTACTGGTACCTTCCGAAGGATTCAAGCTTTGAGGTGAATCACCCATGTAAGGGTCTCAGTTGGTCAGGTCTCCAGGAGTCTTATGATCAACAGCACCTGTTGCTCCAGTTTCTTCCTCCCAAAAGATCGCTCCTATGTCATTTTCCAGGACAGCAGTAGGCCTCTCACACTAGATTCACAAATACAAGCCATACCAGGATTTCACATTGCTACCTGACTCCACTTCATCCAAACCATCCACACACTGACACACCAAGTTCTGCTATACCACTGAGGGGACTGCATACCTCCATACCATATGCAAAGCTTCAGGCCTCAAGCAACTTCCATCTGTGAACCGTTTCTTGAGGCTGCCCTCCACCTATTGTGACCACTGTGTATCAAAGTTGCACACATCCTGTATCTTATTCTGGCTCCTGATATTCCAATTTTGGAAGGTAGAGAATAGCCTATGGACAAGTATGGGTGTGGGATGGGTTGATATTATGAGCATAAACTAGCTCTGGAAGATACTCACGCGACTTCTGTTTGTTCTCAGGAAGTATGGTGCACAGATGGTCATGCAGAGTGTAGGTGAATCATATGTATTGCTCATTACACTCTGGAAATGGTGTGGCTCTTGGCAATGCCGTTGATTTTGCAAAATTCCTTAGCATCTTGATCTTGATGTTGTTTCCCTGATCACTATCAGTCTGACATGGAACAATGGCACAATCACTCACTAAAACTCTCAACACGACAGGGGTTAAGGCCTTTTGGTCATGCATGGAAATTGCCTAAGGCTGGTGAACTTGGTGAACACATTCCATGACTGTGAGAACATACTGAGTCTCATTATTACTGGGGAAAGAATGATAAAATACATTGGAAGGACTGCTCCAGGTCTCTTGGTGACTAGGCATCCCACGCTACGATGAAGTCATTTCCCTGCTTCAGCCAAAATTTCTCTCTCTCAATTTTGACAGCAGTCATCAATATCAACAGCTCTCTGACCAGGGCAGTCATCTGTTCTGTGGCTTGATATCCTGCTTGACTATAAATTGCCATCAACAATTAACACCTCACGCTGTTGAGAAAAATGAGTCCATCATCTCCCTCTCTCCTTGTTACGAACCACACAATCATTCCATCCTTTCCCCTGATCCTCTACTAGTCCTTCAACATTTTCTGTAGCAGAGGTAGTTGATTTGCTTATTGAGCTGGCTTGTCTTTGTTCGGACGTTTCGTCACCATGCTATGTAGCATCATCAGTGGGGCCTCCGATGAAGTGATGTTGCTCTACTCTGCTTGGAATTTATACTGTCCAGTCCATTATGGCGAGTAGTGTCATTTCTGGTTTTATTCTGTATGGGTTTGTATATGGGGTCCAATATTACATGTTTGTTGGATTGCACTGTTAGCTGGGACAATGTCACCATAGCAGCCCAAGCCAAACATAGACACACACAGGAATTCCTAGAGGCATGGTTCTCAACCCGTAATGCAATCAACAAACATATAAAATTGGACCCCATATACGAACTCATACAGAACAAAACCAGAAATGACACTACTCACCATAACAGACTGGACAGTATAAATTCCAAGTGGAGACCAGTATCACTTCATCATCGGCCACACTGATGATGTTACCTGGCATGGTGATGAAATGTCTGAATGAAAATAAGACAGTTTGGCAAGTAAAGCAACAACCTCAACCACAACCCAGTTACAAACCTTTGCTAAAACCTTAAAGTTTTCTGTGACTGTTTGGATCTGTCATCAATTGGCACTAGGTGGGTGGATGCTGGGCATTCCAGCAATGATGCAGTCCACTAATGCTAGCATCAATCAGCTGAAACTATCTGATGTACTTCTTTAAGATAGATTGCATAGTCAAATACTCGCGTGACTCTGTCTGGACCTGGTCTGGATCTCACTCAAAAGTGCATTAGTGACAGTGCACTGATTCTTACTTCAAATATCATAGCAAAATGGTTGGGAATGTTGCCAACCAATAGGTCCCTTTAGCCAGGCATGGAAAGTTTTCTAACTAAGGTCATCAGCATGCACATTATTTTTCACAATGTTGAATTGAAATGGTGTGAGTTCAGCATTCATTGTGTTTCTGTTGCTTGAAAATTCTGCACTGATCAGAATATCTCTGAACTTCTAGAAAATAGCCCACCTCAAGGTTAGCAGTTTGAGTTTCATATTGGAATAATGTTCTACATTCCTTTGGTTTAGTTTTATACTCAGATTGGCCTGAGCAATAACCACTCCTTTCTGCCCTTGAACCTGTGGTAGTACATTTCCAGATGAAGGAATGTAGTGTTAATTTCCAATACAAAAAGCAGTTGGAAATCTAGATAACCATCGCAAGAGATGAGACAAGCTTTCATTTCAGGATGCAAAAGGAGTCTTCTGCTGGCATCGAATTCCCAATGATGCTCCATGAAGTATCCAACCTCACACATTGTTTCCCAACCACTCCTACAGTATTCTCTGATTTTCTCAGCAAATCAAGGAATGGAGCAGCCAACTGTACACAGCCTTGCACAAATCTCCTATACTAACCAGGTAAAACAAGAAACCCAAACAGTCCCTCCTTATCTTAGGCCAAGGCCACTCTATCTGCGAAAATTTTCTCACCATCAGATTAATGCCTTCTTGGTAATGGTGTCCAAGGTACCATACTTTTCTCCTGACAAGTTCACAGTTCTCTTGTTTAAAGTATTTCAAGTTAAACTGTAGAAAAGTGTGTCTAGTCTGGCAAGGATCTTCTCAAATGTCAAACTGAAAATGAGTATGTTGTCCAGGTACAATAGGAGGGACTGAAAATTAAAACTGTCAAAAGCTTTATTCACCACACTCATGAAGATGGCATTCTCATGTATTCATAAAGTCCCCTAGTACCTGTTCAGAATGCTGACTTGTTCAAGATATGTAGCTGTCATAACTGTGAGTCAAACCAAGACTGCAGAAATGATTGGCTCCTATTGCAATGTTTCCTCAATCTTAGGCAGAGGATAAGGATCCTTATAGTCGTTATGTTGAGGGTGTGGCAATCAATATACATCCTCAGATTTCTGTCTTTCTTCTTGACAATAACTATGGGGGTAAGTGTACAGTCTTGAGAACTCAGGACATTTCACTCCAAAGACATCTGCAGGTAGTCCCAGACTTCCTCCCAGTGATGTGGTGGGATGTGGCAGTAAGGAATCTTTACTGGACAATCATCCTTAATTACAATCCTGTGGCTTACCATGTCACAATATCCAATGTCATCAGTATCTTTACTGAAAGTTTTCCTGCACTTGGTCAGAGTAAAAACAAGCTACCTCCTCTAGTTCTCCTCCAACTCAGCAATGTGCATCTTTAAAACGAGAGTCGAGATATCTCCCTCAGTCAGCCAATTGCTGGCATCTGTGCCTGAAAACAGAGTTGACAGCAGTCTCGATTGAATCTCAGCCCTATCACAATTCCAATACCTCTACGGAGCAGTCCTTGGATAGGATCATCCTTGAAGTTTATCAGAGGTAGGGCAGCAGGATTGGATTTACACTTGTTATGCAGCAATCTGTTCCACCTGCCTCTTCAGCATTGGGTTTATATCCCCACCCTGCTGACAACCACTTCCCTCATGGTAGCTTCTTTCCTGGACTTAGAAGGCCTCTCATTCCTGTGATCTGGATGATGTGATCCCAAACTTCAAAGAAAGTTAACTGAGTTTTGTCACTATTAAGTCTCCTTAACCTCATCTGGACATTCTCACCCTTATTTCTGCTCAGTGGCCCATCAGCAACTCTTCCCAATTTAATTTGAAGGCGGGATCCAGGAAAATGATGCAATTAAAAAACTTTACTAGTTTCAGGAATATGAGAAACAGATCTTCTCCAAGTATTTCCTAATGGGCTTTCTCTATAGTTACATCATAAATGCCAGATGCTCACTCATGTTAAGACCCTTGTATGCCACAATTAGTTGTGCATACTCAATGCAATCTTCAATCGGTTTATCAGAGATAATGGGAGCTGCAGATGCTGGAGGATCCAAGATAACAAAGTGTGAAGCTGGATGAACACAGCAGGCCAAGCAGCATCTAGGGAGCACAAAAGCTGACGTTTTGGGCCTAGACCCTTCATCAGAGAGGGGGTTGGGGAGAGGGTTCTGAAATAAATAGGGAGAGAGGGGGAGGCGGACCGAAGATGGAGACAAATCTGTCCATGGCCTTACCCATCAACAAGTAGAATATCCAATCAGGAGTATCAATGCTTTCTCTGCAGTGTTAAGGAAATGTACACATGGAGTCTTGAACTGGATTTGGCCTGAAGGTCCAATTTCCCGAATCAGTACTTGAACCTCCAATGACAGACACTGTCAGTTTCACCATTCCAGCCAGGTACTTTTCAACATCAACCATGACGTGGTGCCTGATTTGGTGCCCATGCTTGTGCTGTAGAATCCTACCAATCATATCAGAAATGTAATATGCAATTTGGACACATCCACACTGATGGCCCAAAGATCCTGAAGCAAGGGTTTTTTTATTCCACTGGCATCAGGCCAATACAAGCATGAAGGGAAATTAAGGTTAAACAAGCACGTACAGTATATACATAAAATGAAGCCTGTGGTTTATCTTAAGGTTGAGAAAATATTTGTCTGTCTGCTCCTTCTTCCCATGAGCTTACTTTCCCCCAAACATGCTTTTCATTGACAACTGTAGTTGCCTCCCTCACCATTCTCCCTCATCTCACCCCCATTACAAGTGCTTCCCCACAACTGAGATGGAAACCCTATATAGTAAGCAAAATGTATAGCATTCACCCATTATACTGTGCCTTGTTTTTGCCATCCACTGCACTGCATAATGTAACTGATAAGTTATGAACTCTGCAAATATTTCAGTTGGGTGTAGAAGCTGTAGTGATGCAAAAGATGATGAAATGAAATAACATTCTGCAGAATCGTAAAAGATCATAAGGTACAATTTTGATGCTGATATTGGATGAAGCTGCACCAACATGCTCAGATGAACTCAGGTATCCCAAAATAAATGTATTGACCACAGTGTGCAAGCTAACCTCAATGGAAGTCTAAAATTAGGACAAACCTCGGAAGTGAAACACTGCTATGCACAATCTGCTCCATCAGACAAAATTTGCTTGATTAGTTCTGAAGGAAAATTCTGCATACGTTCTCTCCATTCCCAATGAACAAAATCTCCAAGCTCTTTGCCTCTGCATGCCTCATTTAAATCAATTTTCCCATTAAGATCAAACAGCAGACACCAATACAGCTTTCTGTTCTGAATTAAGGTTTATCAAACATTATGCAGAGGCTCATTCCAAATGAACATAATTTGAAACAGGAAAACCATCAGTTAAGAAATATCAATGCAACTAGTTATCAGCCCTCTATAGAACTTAGAACATAGAAAAATACAGCACAGTACAGGCCCTTCGGCCCACGATGTTGTGCCGTGGAATAATCCTAATCCAAAATTAAAATATGGGAAAGTTTAAAGAGTCTTGCAGGCTGTTTGTGCATATTGAACAATATGATTCTTCTAACTAAAAGGTAACGTGAAGCTGTCTGCGAAATGATCCTATGACCCTTACTGCTAAGCCTGCCCTAAACTCCAGTGACAAAAATACTATTTAATTGTCTGTAAAAGCAAATTATGCAGAAGCTGGCAAACAGAAAGCACTGATAAAACACAGCAGATCCGAAAACACTTCTGAACAATTATATTAGACTGGATGTGTCAACTCTGTTTCTCTCTCTATAGATGCTGCAGACCTGAGTGTTTCCAGCACTTTGCATTTTATATACCACGTACCTTTTTTTTGGGCAACAGAATTTTCATTAACTCCAATCCCATTCATAGTGCTAAAGTAATGAGCCAGCAAGACATCCTAGCCCTTGGTAGGCATTCTATTTCATAGTCCACACAATGATAATTCTTCATGGTTCCAAGCTTCTCAGGGTTTATCAAGTTTATGATTACATAAACTTAATTTAAAGAGACATTTTAAGTATACATTGTCACCAATTATTTCCTGCTGCAATTAAATAGGGTTGTTGCCTGACACAAGATTGCTCAGCAATCTGTTTTTTTAAACAGGCCATGCAATTCAAAGCTAGAATTTTACCTTGTCTTCTACCTTCGAGCTAGTTCTATATACAAAAGGCTAATTCTCTGTATATTCCACGTGATCTAACCTTGCTAAATTGTCTACCGTGAGGAATCTTGTCAAACATCCTACTAAAGTCCATATGGAGCACTGCTCTCAGCAGAACAAAATGCCTCTTGGTTGTCAAAATCCAGCCTATGCAGTATTTGGCCTTGAAGATGGTCCCTTGAGGTATGAGTGGGTGACAAACATCCATGCATAAACCACAACAAGAGACAGTTTAAGCACAGAAACAAACTTAAAAATAATCAAATACTTTTAACCATTTAATGCCCCAGGAGCTGCGGAAGTCCTAGAAAGTCAAATATGCTTATTAAAATAGTACCTGTCGCGACCCAGAACCTTCTAAAATACCTTGCAATAACTTTTGAAACACAGCGATGGTTGTAGCATTGGAAATACCTCAAACATTTTGTGTGTAGCCAGTTCCCATAACGACTGCAATGACGAGATAATCTGTTTTGATGAGGGAAAAACATTCGTCAAGACCTTAGAAATAGTTCCTCTTTTTCTCCAACTCATGGTAAAACATCCTAAAACATTTCAACTATGCAACTCAAAAAAAAATTAGATCCCAAAAAGAATATATTAGTATAGGTGATTAAATGCTTGATCAAAGAAGTTTCATGGAATGAATTAAAGAAGGTAAATTTGATAAAATGATTGAGAGCTTTAGGAAGGAAATTGCATAGTTCTGGGCTACCAGTGGTAAAATGATTAAAATAGATGAAGAAGTCATAATTTGAGGAGTAAAGCAATCCTGGAGGAATATATCGCTGGAAGAGAGTATAAAGACAGGACAAAATGAGGCCATGGATAGTTGGCAGCAAAGTCAGCGCACTGGTGTCATGACAATTTTACTTGTCTCATAGTCCAGAGATCTAGGCTAATATTCTAGGTTCACATCTCACACAACACCTGGTAGAATTTGAATTCAATGAATTAATTTGAAAAAAAAAGTGGAATTAAAGCTAATCTCAAGTAATGGTAATCATCACTGATTGCAGTGAAAAACCACATGGTTCACTAAGAAGTGTTCTTTACTGTTCTTTAAGAAGCGAAATTTGTTCTTACCCAGTGAAGCCTACATGTGACTCCAAATCCACAGCAATGAGGTTGACACTTACATATGTTCAAAGATAATTAGGGAGCATTTGAGGGCATCACCAGCATCACCCGTACGTCACAAAAGAATGAATCAAAATCTGTGACCTATATGTTCAGACATGGTAGCCAGATTCCATTTGGTCATTACATAGTGGTCAGAAGGAACAAGACTGCAAACATCCCAAATAGAGCCAGCCTCTTCTTTACAGAATCACACAATTGTTTTAGGAGGCCATTCAGCTTATCCCATCTGTGTTGGCTCTCTGAATTAGCATTCTTATTATTGCCATTATCTTGCCTTCTCCCTGTAATGTTAGAAATTGTGCTTTTTCAAATAACAGTTTAACTTTCTTCTGAATGCAGCTTTTTTTTAACCTCCCTCTACCCCACTCTCATATAGTGTATTCCAGGCCTAATTAATCACTGTGAGAAATAAAGTTTTTCTTGAGTCACTTTTGCTTCTTCTGTCATTTATTTTCAATGTGTCTTCTTATCCTTGATCTTTTCACAAGCAGAAGGAATCTCTCCCTAGTACTTTTTCCAGATTCCTTATGAGTCTGAATACCTTCCCCTCTCAGTGTTCCATTCTCCAAGGAAAACAGTCCTAACTTCCCCAATTTACTTTCATCACTGCAAATCTTCATCACTGAAACCACTGCCATCAACCTCTTCCGCATATTCTCCAGTGCTTTCTTGTTCGTCCTAAAGGGCAATGCCCAGAACCGTTAGAAATGCTCGAGTTGAGGCTGAACACACATTTAAACTTGTCTTCACCCTCCCTGCAACTTTCATGCACTCAGAGGGCAGAATCAGGTTATATACCATGGGAACAAATATTAGTTCAAAATCAAGTGAAAGGGAGAATTTTTGAAATGAAAAAAATTTAAACTTTGTCTTGCACTCATCAGGACGATTCACAAGAAATACCAATATAATGGGAAAATGATTGGCTTGTGGTCAACATTACTGTTAAGTGGAACACTGCACTCGCAAAATTCAAGTGCACTCATTATTTGAAAAGATTAATAATGTCTTCAAATTACTTTTACAGCCTAATGGTAACATTTACATTATCTAACCACAATCCTTCTTTCCATACTGAAGG
Source organism: Stegostoma tigrinum (assembly GCF_030684315.1). Classification (NCBI taxonomy): domain Eukaryota; kingdom Metazoa; phylum Chordata; class Chondrichthyes; order Orectolobiformes; family Stegostomatidae; genus Stegostoma; species Stegostoma tigrinum. Next base: position 6,010,437 of record NC_081385.1, on the reverse strand, counting down.
AAAGAAGTGAGAAGTTGCGAATGTACGCATAGTGCATACATAAGAAATAGCTTAAATGTTCTGAGTGTCCTGAAGATTTCCTTTCAACAAACAATTCTTTACCTTGATAGCAAGGTGTGGAGCTGGATGAACACAGCAGGCGAATCAGCATCTTAGGAGCAACTGCACTTGCACAAATGTATCACCAGGCCATTTATTATGTCACTCTGCCTTTTTAACACGTTCCAAAGGTAAACATTTATTGCAGCGAGGTAGTGGCACAATGGTAATGTCATAGAAACATAGAGCATTGAAAGTGACCTTTCAATCCAACGCATACATGCCAACCAAGTTTCCCAAACTAAATTAATTCCACTTGCCTGCATTTGACCCATATTCCTCTCAACCTTTCCTATTCATGTTCCTATCCAAATGTCTTTTAAATGTTGTAACCATGCATGCAGCTACCACTTCCTCTGGCAGTTCATTCCACATACAAACCACCATCTGTGTTAAAAAGTTGCCCCTCAGGTCCCTTTCAAATCTTTCTCCTCTCACCTTAAAAATATGCTCCCTAGTCTTAAACTCATCAACCTTAGGAAAAGACCTTTGCCAGTCACCTTATTCATAATTGTGTAAATCTCTATAAGATCACCCCTCAACCTCCTACACTCCAGTGAAAAAAAAATCCCAGCCTATCCTCATAATTCAAACCACTAAGTCCTGTCAACATCCTGGTGAATCTTTTCTGAACACTCTCCAATTTAATATCCTTCCTATAACAGGGTGACCAGAACTGTACACCAAACTCCAAAAGTGGCCTGACCAATGTCCTGTACAACCTCAACATGGCATCCCCACTCCTACACTCAATGGTCTGATCAATGAAGGCAAGTGTGCTAAACACCTTCTAAATTGCCCTGCCTACAGATGAAACAATTTTCAAAGAACTATGTACCTGAACTCCTAAGTTTCTCTGTTTGACAACACTATCCATTCTTGAGGTTAGCTCAGATGGCCAGAAAATTAGAGTATGGTACAGAATAATGCCAACAGTACAGGTTTAATACCCACACAAACTCTGGCAATTCAGGGAAGCCCTGCAATCTCACCTTGCCCCATTCTGTGCGCAGTGGTTACTCTTACACTATAGCAAACCAACTGTCTCTGTCTAACAGAGAGTGATATCTATAGTCTTTTGAGGGACATGACTCTATATTCTCAAGACAATCAATCTTCTATCTCATGCTTCTCTGGCACTTGTCTTCCTCCTGGTTGGATGAAAATGGGACTTTCCTCATCCCTTTAAAGGGATGGGCCACCTGGAAGGAGATCAATGTCTTCACAAACCCCCACCCTTACCTAGCCAGTGAATGATATATCCATGGCTCGAGATGTAGAGTGATGCTCCTATACTCACCTACAATCACTTAGCCGAGAAACGTAGAACCTCCTATGTTAGTGTCTTGGGGTCCAAATCTTATACTAGCAAGGGATAAAATTTGAAATCAATAGGACAAAATCTAAATTTTAAAAAAACTAATGACAACCATTTAAATATAAACATTGTCAATTTTCATTTTTAAAACCATCTGCATTATCAATGCCGTTTAGGGAAAGAAATCTGCTATTTTTTTCCCCTCAGTCTGACCCATGAGACTCCAGACCCACAACAACGTGGGGTCTTTTAACTGCCCCCGGACAATTCGGGATCCCACATTATATGTTTTTTAACCCTGCATTTGTAGAGAGTCCGAAAGAAAACAGAACATAAAATGCAGAAAAAAAACTAGTCTGTGGATGAGTTAATGTTTTGAGTCCGACGTGACTACTTCGGGAGTTATATCTTCAAGAAAATTTTGCTTTCCTTTATGTCATTATTTTTTGCAAATTGTCCTGACAAGTGCAGAGTGAAAAACTCTGACACGACGCAGCTCTGCTCAGCAATACTCAAATTCTGTGTCAACAAACCAGTTACTGCGACAATCCGAAATATAGCTCGTAAACTCAATTTTAAGCACGTTTCTGACCACAAGTGTTTGCATATAACGTGCCCGAACAACCCCTGCCGCTTCCAATTGGGCGAGTTTACAGGGTTAGTAATATATATTTTTAAAAATATATTTCAACCATGTGAAGTAAAACTACTCCCACTCAAACTCGCGCCACCTCCGTCCGTCCTCCGTCCTGTGTCCTCCCGCTCAAGCTAAAGAACCCACCCTCTTCCCCAATTGGCTGAAACTATCACCATACGACCTCTTTATTGGGTAGAAGCGGCACCTCCTTCCCCACCCCTGTAAGACGGGCTCTGCCTGGAACTAGACATTCGATGGCATCGCCCCAACCGGGGAAATGATTGGTTTACAACTGGGAATCGGCGACGATTGACATCACGGATGGCCAGTGAACGATACATCTTTAATGATTGACGGATCAGATGTCAAGTAAAAGCGCGCCTTACGACGCTTGACGCCCCTGGCTGGCCAGTCGGCTCCGTTGCTGAGCCTCGCGTTGAGTTTTATAACGGTCAGTGCATGCGGTGTCGTGCTGCGCAGGCGTGCACTTCGAAGATGGTTCCTGGTGGCCCCATGGTCAATGGGCTTGAGAGCATTGGAGTTCAGATAAAATGTCAAGCTGTTGGAGGAATAAAGTGGCTGTACTCATTTCTTTTGTATGTACAGCTTCTGGAAAATTTTGCACTGAAGCTTTCATGCCACCATATTGACATTCTCTGTTGCCTTCTGAGGTTACCATAAAGATCCAGCATTCTGAAGCTCGCCCCTTGTCTCAAGGTGACCCTCAGATTAAACTCATTTCCAGTTGTCGCTCTCTGTAATGAGAGAGCAAACCCTGGGTTCTCTGGGACTATGACAACTTTTGTCAATAGCTACCCTTCTTCAACCATATCCTGATTCCATAATCATCTCAACTACAACTGAGGTTACACGTGTCAGAAGTTTGATTTTCTGATGTCCAGTCCAACGTCAATTTGGGTTCATGGTATTCGAGGAGTTTTTATCACTTGGACTTCAGCGCCCAGCTGCTGCCAAGCACCCAGCCTCCTGCCACTGGCCTCCTAATCCCAATCTTTCAGACAGTGTTTCCCAATCTTTTTCCGCACTATGGCCCCATTTTGAGGTTTGAAAACCATCATGATTCATCAGTGAGGATTAAGAAGATGGGAGGATTAGGGAGGGGTGTAGTGTGCATAGTGTAAAACTATCAGAGCAGAGGAGGGTTAAAGGAGTTCGACAGAGGCCGTTGCCCTATTATGTTACTCCAAAGTTTGCTTACATCAGAATTTATCATATTGTCTGTAACTCCTGGAAATAAGTCAGTCCTGAAAGTTTGGCAATCTTAAGCATGGAATCATCAAATCTATTGTTTAACGTGCTGTGTGATACTTACATAAGAATTGCAGGGACTGTTGGTCTGCAAGAAATCATTTACGGGCATTTTGGACCAGGAAAGTTCCATAGCTAGGATTGAGAGGAGTGACCACTTACTCAGATATAAACTGTCACATTATACTTATACTTATGTTTACGGTATCTGCTCCTGATGACAAATTACATAACTGAAATGTTAACAGTGCTTTCCTCCATCCTTTGATGCCTTCTTGACCTGCTGAGCATTTCCAGCATTTTCTGTTTATATTTCAGATTTCAAGCATTGACTGCATTGTGCTTTCACGACGAGGTACTCATGAGACAGATATCTTTCCGAGATACCCCAGTGTGATTTTCTGAGCTCTTTTGAAAAACACTGAGTACAATAGTTCAGCTCCAGCTGTAATTTAGTGTTTAATTCTGTGCACCACACTTTTGGAAGAATGGGAAAGTTTTGGAGAAGGTGCAAAAGGGATTTACTAGAATGATTCCGGGCAACAATCATTTTCTTTGTGATGCGTGGATCATTTGTTTAAGTGCATGGGCCTTTAAAGTTTTTTTTTGCAGACACCCTACATGTATGGTAATTTAAAGGGGACAATCGCAGTTGTTTGCTGATTTGGGGTTGTCAGACAGCAGAACACATTTCAGAGAACATTGCTTCCAGGGATTAGGGATTACAGTTAAACTGTAGAAAAGCTGGCAAATTTGGTATTGTTTTCCATTAAGCAGAGAAATTTAGGAGGAGACCTGATGGTGTTGTCTAAAATCATGAAAGGTTTAAATGGAATAACTAAACAGTTTTCAATGGCTAGAGGGGCTCAAAACCAAAGGGGAAAATTTATGTCTTTTGCAAAATAACCAGAGGTGACAATGGTGCAAAATGTTACGGAAGGAATAATTAGGATCTAGGTTGCAAGTTGGTAAATGCAGATTCAATAGTCACCTTAAAAGAAAATTGTTTAAGTAATTCAGGGAGAAAGAGTGGGATGTGTGTAGAACTAACCAGTCTGTTCTTCAAAACAGTCATCACATACTTGATGGGCCAAATAGCCTCTCTCTGAGCCATATCAATCCAATATTCTATGAAAGATCATATTATTGGAATTCATGGTTCACTTCCAGGAAGCTCCTTCAGCTTATTCCACCATTCAATCCTACTCTAGCTGAGAGTGAGATTGATTTTACCCTCAGTGCCCGATATAAACATGGGTTTGTTTTCCTAATCGGCTGAATCTACACTGTGTTTTACAAGAGAAACCATATCCAGTCGCTTTGAATAAACTTGAGAACTATTAAATACACAGTTCCAATTAATACTTTAATACATTTTAATAAAACATATAACTGTAAAGTTACTTACAGTGACAATTACTCACATGAGAACACATCCAGAAAGATTCACACACATGTTACACTAATCAGTTTATTCTGGTAACCAGATCAGGTTTAATATCAGTGGGCTGTTGTGTGTTGTACCTTTTATATTCACATCTTGCGAATGTGATAAAAACTTGTGAACATATTGTGGTTGTTTTAGTCAGTCTGAAACACTTGGATATATTAAATCATACTATAGAACTTTCTTAAATGAGTCTATGTGATATTATCATGGTTCTTTGCATGGTTTGTACCTTACTACATAATCATTTCTGGTACCTTTTCTATTAGCCATTTCTTCTGATTATCTGGCCTAGTGCCTAGAACATACCATGTCTGTCAATATGGATTATTTGTCCATTAACATTTGTTCATCAGGTTCTGATCTTGACCTGAATATGGCCCTTAGGACCTGCTTATATTGCAGATTCTTCATTTTAATATATGAAATGTGTGAGGTTTGTTCTGTCAGGGGCTGCAACAGTTCAAGATTCAGACTATCATTACTTTCTCATTAGATAATTAGGGATGGTCAATAAATGCTGAACAAATACAAAAAAAATGGCAGTGCTATAATAGCAAAGTTAAAAAAGCAACTAACTGCTCAATCAGTACCATCATTTACATGTTTTTCTTATTTTGCCTAGGGAAAACAAAAGCCACAGTACTTATTAATTTACAACATTTTAGCAAGGGGTTGAAAGTGCAAGTCATTAAAGTCATGCTAATGATTTTACTTTACTGTGGAAAAGCTCACACTATGACTAGACTAAACAGAACAGTGTTTACTTTTCTCATAAAGCACACAAAATTTGGTTACTTTGAACTCCAGGAAATCCACATATGTGATGGTTGGTAGTTTTTCTAAGTATAGTGGAGCAGTTATGATACAAGTACAACTTGAGTAGTTCTGAAGGTAGCAAAAAAGAAACTGTGTATAAAAAGGCCCACCAGCTTCGACCAGAAGGAATATTTGGCGTATGCATTTCTTTTTATTCATTTGTGGACCGTGAGTATCACTAGCTGGGCCAACATTTCTTACCTGTCCCTAGTTACCCTTGAGAAGGTGCCTGTCCTTGAGAAAGTGGTGGTGAGCTGCCTTCTGGAACCGCTGCAGTCCATGTGCTGATCAACTTCTTATTCTGTCTTGAAAAAATTTCAATATTTTATTTACAAGGATTGTAATGGATTTTGAAAGGATAGCCGGACACCAATGTTTGAGTTATGAAGGGAGTTTACATGATCTGTGTTTGTATTCTTTTGAATTTAGGAGGTTAAAAGCTGACTCGATCAGTATTTTCAAATGTAAGGGAGAATTGAGCAGATCAAAGAGGGAAATGATTTCATCTCTTTGGGGAGTTTAGGACTAAGGGATAGAACCTAAAAGAAAGAACCAAACCATTCAGGAGCAAAATTAGAATATATATTTTCAAAGATGAGGTGGTAGAAGTTTGGAATTCATTTATGCAATCGATGTTGGACCAATTGTTAAAATTTGAGATCGATAGGTTTCCATTTAGGGATCTGGGTAAAGGTTGGAATTATGGAGTTAGGTTGCCGATCTCATCGAATGGCAGAACAAGCTTGAGGAGATAAGTGGCCTGCTCCAGTTCGTATGTTTTCTATGCTCTGCTGAATTGAATATAGATCCTTGAAATTCTGCTGGCCATCCCACAGCCATTGTGACCTGCTATGGTTGGGCTAGCTCAATACACTACCCTGTGCCTCGGATTCTAGAGCTTTGTGATGATAGCAAAATAATTTGAAATCTTGAGCCTCTATTTGGCTCCATTGTGCCATTCCAGGACCCAGAGAGACCCCCTGCTGGTAACATCATGAAACAGCTGTGAAGTGAGGGTGGGGATGGTGAGGAGTGGCAGAGAACGAGAGAGATTCAACCCAAGGTCTCCATGTACCTGATGAAGTTAAAGATTTTTTCTATGGAATATGTGAATAACAAGAGTAGGTCACTTGGCTCTTCAAACCTCTTCTGCCATTCAACAAGATCATGGCTGATCTGATTTTAATCTCATCACTGCATTTCTGGATATCCCTGATAATCTTTCATCCTTTTGGTCGTCAAAAATCTGTCTAACTCTGCCTTAAAAATATTTAAAGATTCTGTAACCACTGCCTTTTATGGAAGGCACTTCCAAAGATTCACAATCCTCTGGCAGAAAAAGGCATTCCTCACCTTGTTTTAAATTGACACTCCCTCATTTTCAACTATGACAAAGAGTATAAATGACATTAAGCATTAACATTACTTCAGTTTTGAGGGATGTATTTTATCCAAAAATTATTGGCTCAGAATGGCATGTATCATAGCACACCTTGTTCATTTGTCTTCATTCCTCAGTTCAAATGGTTTTCATACCATAACTCATTAGAAGTCCGAGCTGATAACGGCATGATGAGAAAAAATGGCATATCTAGGTTACTGGTGAACAACAGGACCAGCAGATAATGCCAAGCAATGAGACTTAAGGACAGAAAATGAAACTGGGGAACAACAGTGAAAGTAATAGAGTGAATTACAGTTACATTAGACACAGAATGAGAAATAGAGAGAAAGGTTGATTTAAGAGACATAAGAAGGAGACAGCTAGGAGAAGTTCTAAAGGAACAATTTACTACAGACGTGAATGGAACTCATCTCTTAAATGTGTCAGAGATAATAGGAACTGCAGATGCTGGAGAATCCAAGATAACAAAGTGTGGAGCTGGATGAACACAGCAGGCCAAGCAGCATCTTAGGAGCAGGAAAGCTGACATCTCAAGATCCGAAACATCAGCTTTCCTGCTCGTCTGATGCTGCTTGGCCTGCTGTGTTCATCCAGCTCTACACCTTGTTATCTTCAGATTCTCCAGCATCGACAATTCCTACTGTTTCTCCACATTTTTACAGCTTAGAATTCAAGACTGAGCCCAAAAAAATGCCTTGTCTTTCTCTAAAGGGAATGTGTTAAACTCTCATTTGTTGACGTCATTGTGTGGGGGAATTGCTCACATCACTGAACTGAGTCATTCACCTTAGAAAACAATCATTTCCTGTTGACCAGGACTTTAACTGCTTTATTTAAACACTTAGATATGAAAGAAGGAGTCAAAGATTTCTGTCGTTGTTTGTTGAGTGTCTTCCTTTTAATGCTGTTTAACACAGTTCCTATTGATACTCTTTCAATTTCTTTGTTAGATGTGATGATTTTGTCCCAACACTCTTATCAACAATGTTCATGTTCATTTTCATGTTCATTTCTAAGTGTCAGTGTCAACAAGTTCCTTCGTCATGGATGAGGTTTCAACTGAAATTAACCCTGACCATACACCACTGCCCACTCACAGAGATTTATGTGCTAGCATACATGCACACAGTCAACTTTAGCAGTCCTACCTCAGAACATCATGAGTTCAAACCCCACCCAAAGAATTGGACTGGATCATTTATGTTGTAGGAACGTGGGTGTTAGCAGGTGGGCAATTGCCCCTACATGCTTTTATGACTAATTTTAAAATTGAAAGTTAGCATCAGCAATGGCTGCAATGAAAGCATTGTCAATTATCATAAAAGCCAATCCTGTTCACAAATGTCCTTTTGGGAGGGAAATCTACCATCCTTCCCCATCTGGCTTACATGTGATTTCAGGCCCATGGTAATGTGATTGACCTTCAAGCACTCTCTGAAAAACTAGCCACTCAATTCAAAGGCAGTTGGGGATGGGCAGTAATGTTAGCCTTGTCAGTGATGTCTATGTCCCAGATAAGAATAAGGGAACAATAAAATGCCTGTCACATTTCCTGCATCACAGCATTGCCTTTACTTTAGAAGTACTTAATTGGTTCTCAAGCTCTCTGGAATTTCCTGAGGCTAGGAAAGGCATTAAAGAAATGTAAGATTTTCCTTCTTAAAGGAACTATCAAGACTAGAAAATTTCTCCGATATTCCTCTGACTAATCCAGTGAGCAGAACTATGTTACTGCTCTATATCTAGCTGAAGTCAGCAGACACTGGAGACTGAAACTGAAACTTTCATATTCTGCATCACGATAAATTTTAGACTCTAATAAATTATTTCCTGAAAACTTGGCATTACACTATATTAGGTCATCCACCTCCTTGCTGAGTTTTGGATGAAATTTTAAAGTCTCACTTGCCCACTCAAATAACTGTAAAAGATCCCACTTCACTATTTAACGAAGAGAAGGGAATTTTGAAGTATAGATGAGCATTCTTTTCATATAAAGTACAGAGATTCCAGTTATACATTCCACGAATCTGAGTAGCATTCAGCTCTAAATGATAAGGTCATGATCTCAAGTCTCACTCCAGCCATGTAAGTGTGTAATCCAGATTGAAATATCAATACAGTATTGAGGGAGCAGAGCATTGTCCAGGCCCAATGTAAACGATCTATTTCAAAAAGGAAGCATCCTCTCGACTGTTCTCAGAGTCACACAGCCGTACAGCACAGAAACAGACCCTTTGGTCCAACTCGTCCATTCCATCCTAAATTAATCTAGTCCCATTTGCCAACATTTGGCACATATCCCTTTTAAATGTTGTAATTATACCAGTCTCCACCAGTTCCTCTGGCAGCTCATTCCTACTTGCACCACCCACTGTGTGAAAATGTTGCCCCTTCAGTCTCTTTTAAATCTTTCCCCTCTCACCTATCACTCATTCAACACCAACAGGAAGAAAGCGATGATCTGGTCATTTATCTCATCATATGATCGTGCTGTGCATAAACTGGCTGCCATGTTTACAAAATTGCAGCGGTGCTGACACTTCAGAAGAACTTCATTCATTAAAAAACACTTTGGTGCTTCCTGGAGTTGAGAGAAATCCTCTACAACTGCAGGTCTCCTATCTTGACTCAATTCTACCTCCCTTTGTCCAGTCTCTTCCTGCTTACAACTGCAATCCTTCTGACTCTAAATTTTCAGTTGACAGGCAACAGCTGTCTCCTCTTCACCATGGGCGTGCAATCCATGTACATGTCCATTAGAGTGGTTTCAGGGTCCTCCACTTCTTCCTGGAAAAAGGCCTGAACCTTCCCCATCTGCCACCACCCTCTTCCACCTGGCCAAGCTTGTCCTCACTTTGAACAACACCTCCCTTAACTCCTCTCACTTTCCTAAGATCAAAGCTGTGGCCCTGCACGAGCCCCAGTTATGCCTGTCTCCTTGTGAGGTAAGTCAGGTATGTTCCAGTCCTACTCAGGTGCCTCCCCACAATTCTTTCTCTGATATCTCATGACATCATCAATGCTGTTTCCCTCTCTCCTTAATAATTTCACTTCCGATTTCCACCCTGGTCTCACCTTCACCCAGTCTATCTCCAACTCCCTTAGATACCTTACTTATACATTCTCATGCCCTGCTTACTGTAAAGAATCTATTCTATTCTTCTGATTCCTCTGTCTTTGTCACATCTGTTCTGATGTTGCCACCTTCTTCAGGTGTCTTCAGAAATGTCTATATTTGTCCTCAACCAAGGATTCCTTGCAATGATGGTCAACGGAATCCTTAACTATGTCTGACCTATTTCCCACACTGCTGCTCTCATCCCTTCTTTTCCCTCCCACAACAATGATAGGATGCCTCTGGTCCTCATCTTTCACTCCATCAGCTGCTGCATCCAAAAGATCATAAGTGGTCATTTCCACCACCTCCAGTGTGATGCCATGACCAGGGAACAAACTCCAGTCCTCTCCCTTGTCAGCGTTCTGCAAGGACTGTTCCGAAGGGGACACATTCACCCACTCCTCCTCCATGCCAACACCGCCTCACACCTCCACTGCAACTTCCCATGCAATTACATAAGGTCAAAAATCACACAGCACCAGGTTATAGTCCAAAAGGTTTATTTGAAAATGCCAGCTTTTGTAGCTCAGATCCTTCCTCAGGTGTAGCGTGAGAGAGGGTATAAGACACAGAGTTTATAAGCAGCAAGGTAGCAACCCTAAAACTGGCCATCTCTGGTTGAATCTTTAATCAGATAGAAAGGAGACTACTGATTAAAATGCAAATCCAGATTCCTTTCAAGTCATTAACCTGACATAATTAAAGGTTTTATCTATGTACACAAGAGGCGACATCGCATGTCAGACAATGCATTTTAGGTGTGGGGTCTTTGCTTTAAACTGGGGTCAGGTTTTATTTTGGAGGAAAAAATTCATGTGTGTGTCTGGGTCTGTGTATGTGTGTGTGTCTGTGTGTGTGTGTGAAAGAGAGAGTGTGTACACGTGCGCATGTGTCTGTGTGAGCATGCGCACGTGCGCCTGTGTGTGTCTGTGCATGCACTTGAGACAGTATGAGTGTGAGGGAGCGTATGTGTGTGAGAGAGTGTGTATGAGAGAGGGTCTGTAAGTGTGTGTGTGTGTGGGAGAGAGGGGCCCATGTAAGTGTGTATGTGTGTGAGAGAGGGTCTGTGTAAGTGTGTGTGTGTGTGTGGGAGTATGTAGTCTGGAGGGTTCAGTGTAGTGTGACATAAACCCAAGATCATGGTTGAGAATTTGGCTATCAGCCTCTGCTCAGTGACTTTGCATTGTTGTGTATCTCAAAGTCCACCTAGGAAGGTGCTTACCTGAAGATCGGAGGCCTAGTGTTGTGTAATTTTTGATCTCGTCCATCCCAGTCCAACACTGGCATCTCCACATCATAGTCACAGAAGGTGTCTTGGATGAAGATTGGGTCCGTTTCTGGCAGCCACAGTTTAGGATTGATGTCACGCTCTGGGAGAAAGATAGAAAAAATCAGGAGAAGATAGAAAGAAAGAATCTACCAGAATCAAGATAAAGGCTTAGGGACTTGAGTGTGTTGACAGTTTGGTAAAACTAGGGTTGTTCTCCTTTGAGCAGTGAAGGTTAAGAGGAAGCTCAAAACTCTACAAGATTTTAATAGTTGATGAGAATAGTTTGATAGAATAGTTATGGTCTCCCTGACATCAGTGATTAGGTCATCCTCAGTCCTCTCTTTCTTTAGGAATGACCCTGAACTTTATGTCATTTGCCATTTCTAGAAACTACCTTGCTCTCAAGCTATTACTTCTGATGTGAACCTGCTGCAATGTCCCAATGAAGCACAACGCAAGCTTGAGGAGCAAAACTTTATTTTCCACTTAGGCACTATACAAACTCTAGGGCTCAGTAATGACTTCAGCATATGATGTCTGTCCTCCATTTGTCTTTCCCACCCACCTTCCAGCCATGTGTTGTTTGTGTCTTGTTTACTTGCTCTCAGAAGGGAGGGTCCATTGCTTCCATTTCACCCCTTCATTTACACCCATTAAATTGATAGCTGATATGGCTATGGGTGGTCTACCTGATGAAGAAAGGTCGAACAAAGTAGGCCTGTATCACTGAAGTTCAGAGAATAAGAGACAATCTTATTGATGCATACAAGATCCGTGGGGTGGCGTTGATAGGGTAGATTCTGAGGTTGTTTTCTGTTGTAGGAGAGACTAGAACTAGGCAGCACAGTTTAAAAACAAAGGATCTTCCAATTAAAGACACTGATGAGGAGAAACTATTACATTCAGAGGGCTGTGAGTCTTTGGAATTCTCCTCCCCAGTGAGCAGTAGTGTATCATTGGTTATTTTGAAGGCAGAGGTGGATGGATTCTTAGTGAGCAAATGAGTCAAAGACAAACAGCGGAAGGCAGAAATGTGGATGTGAGACTACAATCAGATCAGCCTTGTTTTAATTGAAAAGTACAGCAGGCCTGAGAGACTGAATGGCCTAACAGCTGCTCCTAATTTGTATGTTCAAACAACAACATACTGCTTGAAAGGGTGGCTGAGGCAGATTTAAGTGTAACTTTCAAGGTGAGATATATTCAAAAAGGACATATTTTCAGGACTATGGAACAGAGCAAGGAGAGCGGGACCAACTGCTTTCAAAGAGCTGGCACAAACACGACGTACTGAATGGTCTCCACCTGTGTGATATGATCCTATGATCTTTTGCTGTTGAACCGGAAGATGCAACAGAATACTTGCCTCTAATTCCCCTCTAATCTCACAGGATCTGACTCAAGGCAGAGGTATTTAATTGCAAATCATTGAGCACTTCCATATACAGGCTGTACTTTCAATTGGGCTAAACTTAGCTTTGTGGGTTTTTGTGCAGCAGAAAACTGATTACAGTTTCTATGCACTCATTGAACTTTACACAGTGCATTCAATCAGGTTTGACAAACCTCTGACTGATGTTAACTGATAATTTAAAGATTGCATTTGATAATAACCCAGCTAACGTCCACTATGTTTACAGGTATTAATGTATTGTCAGCCAGAACAGGGATAAAAGTCAATAGCATAAAAGTAAAAGCTAAAGCACTGGACTACCACACAACAACTCTATTCAGTATTTGTGAAAGGAAAAGACATTGTGATGTGTACACACAAACCAATTAAGTGTTCAATGCCTCGATAAAAGGTATAAACATCCTAATGAAGATGACATATATCCTGACGAAACGTACATACCTATGCACACCCTGATGGAGAATATACATATGATGGTGAAGGGTACACACACCTTGATGAAGAATAGTGAGTGAAGTAGGTTAGTGAATCCTCCTAACATCAGTTTTACGTTTGGGCAATCCATTCGAATTCTGAGCCTGTAAACTTTGTTTAGAGCTTCAATGTAATCCCAGTTTAATAGCATCGATTCAGTTCTGTCCTCTTATATTCAGATAGCCTATTCTACCACTTCTACATCATTGTCTTGCAACCTATGACTATTACTACAAACAAATTGACAAATAAATTGACAAATAAGATGAAGTAATGACAGGATAGAAAGAATTGTTATAATGTTTCATTACCTCAGCATAATGTGTTATAGCCAAGGAAGTGGTTTATAACAAATGTAGTTGTAATGTCGGTAAGACAATAGAGAATTTGCTCACAGCAAGCACCCATGGATATCGTTGAGATATTGGTCAAATAATCTATCCTGACACAGTTAGGGTGAGAGTTAAATAGTACCAGGACATGGGAGAGAACTACCTTGCTCATCTTTGAAACAGTGATCTTAAACTTTTACATTTATCTGAGAAGGCAAACAGGACCTCCTTCAAACATCCAAAAAGGCACTTTCAAACATCCCTCAGGACTACACTGGGAATGTCATTGGGGATATGGCCCTGAATGCTCTGAAGTGGACTTGAGCCCACAGCCTTCTGATCAGAGCTGAGTGCGACCCAGTCAGACATAACTGACTGTAAGATGAGACGTGTATAAACACTGGCATGGTCACATTGGGCTGAATGGCCTGTTGCTACACTGTAAATTGCTCTGCGAGGCAACACTGTGTAAATCATTCTCTTAAAATTACCCTAGCAATAAAACCTGAGAAGCAAACATGAAGCTTGGATCTGAACCAATACTATTGAATATCAAACTGTACATGGAGACTTTAAGAGATTTCATTGAGATGGAAAGCCAACTGAACCAGTAATTCAAGATAAGATTAAAACAACTGCATTATTATTGTTAATAAAACTAATGATATTGCAAATTTCTTATGTTGGAGGAGCTTTCATTTTTGCTCAAACATGCACGCAGCTAGAATTCAGTCCAACGCTTTCTGTGTGTGACCTTTACTATTTATATCTCCATATTCTCCCACCATGGTTTCAGGCCAAGTGTTGCTTGGCACTCTCGACTTCATTGTTTCATCTTTGACTGATACAGTAACCCTTTCCTATACTACTAGATTTCAACGCTGTTGGCAGTAAATCTCTGAAATAACCGGCAAAGGAATGCAGCAGAAAACCAGGAACAGCTCTGTACTGATTTATGGGGATGATGCCAGCGCTCATATATCAGGGTACTTTAACATAGCAATTATGTCACTGAACTAGTAAACCAGAGATGCAGACAAAATGCTCAAGAAACCAGGGCTCAAATTCCGGCAGCTGGGGAAAACAAATTAATCTGAAATAAAAGGATATTATCAGCAATTGTGAGTAATATGAAGCTACTAATTTGTCATAAAAACAGCTGTAGCCCTTGTTTGCAAATTACTATTACAGAAGACAATTTGTTCTTCTTGCCTTATTTGGCCCATGTGTAACTTCAGATTCACAGTAATGGAGGTAATATAGTTCTGTAATATAACATATACAATATGGTTGACACTGAAATAGGCTGGCATGTCATCAAACCTTAAGAGAAACCTCCTAACTGTATTGTAATGGTTCAAGGGATGGTTTACCACCAGCTTCCCAAAGGCAATTAGTGACAGGCAATAAAGTGTCAGCACCACAACACATAAACATGAAAATAAACACTTTGGACAAGATTGCCTGTTCTCTCGAAAGGAACAGGCTGGTGAACTGATAAATGTCTTTTAAAGAATCACAGAATCCTTACAGGTGGAAGCAGACCATTCAGCTCATTAATTCTACACCAACCCTCCAAAGAGCATCCCACCTACACCCACCGCTGTATCCTCTCCCTGTAACCCTGCAATCCCCATGGTTAATCCGCCTAACCTGCACGTCTTTGGATTGTGGGAGGAAACTGGAGCATCCTAGAATAAACCCATGCAGACAGATGGAGAATGTGGAAACTCCACACAGTCACCTGAAGCTGAATTGAATCCAGGTGCAGGTGCTGTGAGCTGCCATGCTGCCCACTGAGGTAAAGGTTTGATAAGATATACAAACAGCAAATAAATGAAGTGAACGGGTATGGCACTCCAGATGATCCTTTTCCATCTCTGCTTCTCTTTGATCACAGCCCTTCCTCTAAATTCACCTCTTGTCGTGTGTTCACCATATCCTCTGACATTCCTGTCTCTGATGCAGAATGATCTGTGCTCAGCAAAGGAAATAGTTTTATCCCTTTAAGCCCCAACCTCAATGAATCTTGGGCACACCATGACCTTAAACCTTTTCCGACTTCTCTGCCTCTGTGGTGAATTCTTTGTACAGAAGCCGTCTCCCCACTCCATAGACCCATTCACCTGCATCTAATGTTCTCCCTTCACCTGGCACCTTCTCTCCAGCCTTTTACCTGCACTGGATCTCTTCATCGAGAACTGCCAACTTAACATCAACCACGTTAATATCTCTTTTCCCTTCACCCACTCTAACCCGTCTCCGTCTGAATCTGATGCATTCTATTCACTCAGGTCTAACCCTAACATCACCAAATCTGCTGATAAAAAGGTGGTGTTGTCGTCATCTGGCATGCTGACCTCTAACTGGCAGAGGCTGAGGACCAACTCTCTGCCACTTCGTCCTGTCTCCACTGCATCACAATCCCACCACTGATAATCAGGCTGTAGTTCCCAGGACTGTCACTGACCTCATTTCTTCTGGAGGCCTTCTTTCTGCAGCTTTCTACCTCATAGACCTCCAAACCATATTTGTATCTCTTCTCCATAATCCAAAAACAGGACTGCCCTGGCTGAACCATCATTTCAATCTGGTCCTGCCCCAATTAATTTATTTTTTTCTCCTATTGACTCTATATACCCACTTGTATTCATGTTTCTTCTGATGATTTCCTTTTTTTTATCATATGAAATCCTTCTATACATCTGTTCCCTACCAAGATGATCTGTAAGCCCTCACTTCTTCCTTGAAAAGAAGCTTACACAAAGTCTCCTTCCACCAATGCCCTTCTCCATTTAGATGATCTCATTCTCAGTTTGAAAATCTCTTCTTTTCATCTCAATGTCCATGTCAAAGGTGTCATTATGGGTAGCTGCACAGGTGCCAGGTATGTCTGACTTTTTGGGACATCTGCAGGACATTCCTTGGTTCAGTCAGGACCCCACTAACAAAAGCAGGTCAGAGTCTAGGTATACTGAGGTGAGTAATTTACCTCCTGATTTTGCAAAGCCTGTCCACCATCCACCTGTCCAAGTCAGGAGTGTGATGGAACACTCCCCATTGGCCTGGACGGGTGCAGCTCCAACAACATTCAAGAAAGCAGCTTGATTGGTACCACATCCACAAGTATCCACTACCAAAGCTCAGTAGCAGCAGTCAGTATTGGGTTCTGACCCAAAACAGTGACCTTCCTGCTCCTCGGATACGGACTGACTTGCTGTGGTTTTCCAGCTCCACATTTATTGACTCTGTATTATCTTAAAGATGCATTGTGGAAGTTCAATAAAGATCCTTAAAGAACCTTCCAAATCCACAACTACTTCCATATGGGAGGACAAGGCATGGAAACACTAAGGCACTCACTACCCTGACTTGGAAATATATCACTATTCTTTCACTGTCACTGGGTCAAAATCCTTAATTCCCTCATGGCATTGTTGGACCCCCTAAAACACATGGACTGCAGCAATCAAGAAGCGAGCTCGTACTACCTCCTCAGCATTAAATGCTGGTAAGTCAGTGATACCCACATCCCATAAATAAATAAAAATAAGCATATGCCCTGCCAGAGACCAATTGAGTCAAATTGCCCACGCTGTAAATGCAATGCAGCTTGATGCAGTTATAGCCAGGGGAATCACACTTAAAGAATGTAGTCCCTTTTAAAAATTGTGTTTTTACATGAAGACTGGCACTATCTACAAGCTCTTTTCATTATTCTTCATCCCCTGCCTGTAGCTCCTGTCATCTTTCTCGACTTGACTTAACTTGAGCTTTGATCTAGAAATGCAGCCAAGAAGCCAACTCCCAATAATGTGGTAATACTTCTTGAAAACTTGAGGCTTGCAAGTCTGTGCAAGGGAAGAATTTGCATTTCAATTTCAGACAAAGGAGAGTTTTCTGAATCATGGACACTACTTTAATGTAGGAAACACATGACCAGACTACATACACCAAGTTTCAAACAGCAATACGATGACGCTGACCAATTATTCTGGTTTTAGTGAGTTAGGTAAAAGGATGTATTGTCCAGAACACCATTAAAAAGCTCCCTGTTCTTTCTCAAAAATTTGACATGGGTTCCTCTGCCTCCACCTCAGAGGGCAGTTTGGTTTAATGTCCCCATTGAAAAACAAAACTTCCAAATTGCAATGCACACCCCTGATATTGTACTGTAGAGGTGAATTTTATGTTCATATCCCTGAATTAGAACTTTGCACCCAAAGCCATCTAACTCAGAGGTGAGTGTCATTGTCACTGAGTCATGACTGTTGTTCAAACAGGAATTGGAAAGGATCATGAGTTCAGAAGAATGAGGGATGATCTTATAGGGACATACAAGATTCTGAGTGAGCTTGACAGAGCTGATGTTGAGAAGCTATTTCCATTGGTGGGGACATCTCAAACGAGGGGACACTCATTTAAAAATGTGATGAGAAGTAATTTCTTCTCACAGAAGGCAGTGAATATCTAGAATTTCTTACCCCAGAGAGTTGTGGAAACTAGATCACTGAATCTTTTTAATAAGGAAGTAGATAGATTTTGAAAATACTGGGGTTTGTCAGCTATGCTGAGCTGACATGGAAGAGGGCAGATCATGTATGATCTCGGAGAATGATAGGACATTTTGGGGGCCTGAATGGCTTAATCCTGCTTCTATGTCTTATGCTCTTACATCAAAGATTAAGGTGCAGAATCTTCAAATTCCTTGTAGTAATTTACCTGGGAGCAAATATTTGCCAATCAGTTACACCTAATTATATAGAATATACCAAGCAGAAACAGACCATTCAGCCCAACTGATCCTCAGTTATGTTCCATATGAGCTTCCTCCCACTTAAATATTCACACTCCTAAGACTATTCTTTCACCTTCCTGTGTGAATATGGCTTCTCCTTAAGTGCTTCAAAGCTACTCACCTCACCCACTCCATGATGTTCTCCAGCCTGAATTATCTGAATAAAAACATTTTTCCTGAATTTCTATTATCAGTGATGATCGTCTACCTAGGACTCCCTAAGGCAAACATTTGAGTATTTAATTAGAACAATTTTCTCACCCTGGACAAGTCCACGGTGCAGCAGCAACAAGACAAAAGAGGGGATAATGTGCTCTTTATAGCAATTGAAACTGCTCATTGAACTGAATGACTGTGACATCTAGGTGCCAAGATATACAAACAGCAATGGTTTCACATAGGCTGATAGCATCTGACTAAGAATCTGCGATCATTAAAATATATGGCACATTTCTAAATGACAGCAGATAAAGCAGAGACCTTCCAGTGAACAACAGAGAAAAAAGTAATTGAGGAGGCAATGAAATCATTTCTGAAGAAGGGTCCAGACCCGAAATGTCAGCTTTCCTGCTCCTCTGCCCCTACCTGGCCTGCTGTATTCATCCCGCTCTACACCTTGTTACCTTAGATTCTCCAGCGTTGACAGTTTCTACTATCTCTAATTGAGGGGACAAACTACTTTACGAAGCATGTGTACATGTTGATTACATACATCTAAAATGAAAAGTCTCTCAGGAGGTGTTTATTTGTTATTCAACATAAGATGCATATTATTGATACAACAACAGATACAAACATGTGTAACTATTTAGCACAAAACAACAGCATGGCTAGAAATGGTGTTTTCAACTTCCAGGAAACATGAATTCAACATCAATGAGGAGTATGATTCAATGTAAATATATGTCTCCACAATTCATTTACTAAAGTCACTACTGAACACACTATACCTGTTATGATTTCAAGCAATAAGAAGAACTTACGACAAGCAGCACCTTTCACAAACTTACAACGTCCCCAAAGGCACTGTATGATCTAGAAAATCCTCCTAATGCACAGTCACTGTGTACTATAGGAAACACCATGGCAATTTGTGCACAGCAACCGCTCATAAACTCCACAGAAATAAATGACCAGAATATCTGATTTTGGTGATGCTTGAAGGATCCATTTCAGCCAGACTCTTGGTTTTCTTTGAAATAGTTCTCCACTGAATCTTTTACCTCTTCTTGAGAGAACAAACAGGGCATTGGTCTAACACCTTTTCCAAAAGAAAAGCACCTCTGCCAAGGTTCTACACTGGACTGTCAGTCTAATCCTCGTTGTCAAGTTTCTGAATTGGAACCTAAATCCATGACTTTGTGACTGACAGACAAGAGTGATACTACTGAGGCATGGACAGGATAAAGGTATCAGTCTCAACTCTGAATTTTACATCTTTTACAGTTAACTTTAGATTCAATTTGCACCAAATTGTTGATGACTGTCATTCATTGACCCGGCGTTGCTGGAATCCAGGTGTATAGCTAGCAGTTCTCCTCCACTATTTTAGCCTAGCAGTCCTTTCAGCAGATGAATGCTCAGAATATAGGTGTTCTTAAGATAGTTGACAACAGCAGACATTACAGCCACATGTTGTCCTCCCCTCACCTTCCACACAAATATTCCAATAGGAATCATGGAACTGTACAAGTCAGAAAGAGGCCATTTGGCCCATTATGCCTGTGCCAGTCCTTGAACACCTGTAACAGTGTCAGCCATTGTGCCACACTGTAACACACAAGGTAAATGGACAAGCCAGACAGTAATATATTCCAGTGTATCAACACAGCATAGAGGTTAGCTTTTATACCTTGAATCCATCCACAGAAAGTCAGTCTCTTTTTCCACAGGTTTTAGACAATTGGTGAATGAAACAGAAAGGCCCTGCAAGGAAAAAAGTTTGCACAGGGATGTATGATCAGGACCGTGCTGCCTGAAATGGTGCTGTGGATTCACTCAATAGTCATTTTCAAAAGGGAACTGGATAAGTACTTGAAGGGGAAACATTGGCAGGCCCCTGGAGAAAGAACAGGCAGGTGGGGCTCATCAGATAGATGTACCTGGGCAGAATGGCCTCTTTCTGTGACATATCATTCGATGAATTTATGTCCTGCACTATTTATGTGAGCAAGTGAGTTTGTTCTTCAGATATATTCCTGTACTGTATTCCACAGGGTTTATAGCTCTGTTCTGAGTCAAACAGGAGCTGCTACAGCAGCAGCTCTTTGGGATTTATCTGAATGAGTGTTCAAGGAGGGGAGTGAATGCAGCACATAAGTAGTTCTGATGTTCTTACTTAGTGTTACAGTTGTCTGTTTCTAAGTATACTGGATCATTTGGCAGGACTTCAGAGTATTTCCAACAAGCAATGGCAGTCCTGTCCCTGAGAGGAGCTTTCAGTTCCGTTCCACATTGAATTGATTTGTCTTTTTTTTCTTTTTATTTTAGACACTATAAGATTACTTAAATAGAAACAATGAGATGGATTATAGGGAAAAGGTAGGAGATTGGCACTAAGTCAACATGCTTCGAGATCAGGATGTGGACATGATGGGCTGAATGGCTTCCTTCCATACTATAACAATTCTGTGAATCAGACAGCATGAGAATCTCTCACATATACCTTGGCAGCACATATATCCCAGCAGGAATCAAGCCGAGCATTTTAAGAATTGGTCATCCCATTCACAAAATTGGCAAGGTGTCTTTAATGGAAAGTTCACATGGCACAGAAGGGAATCTTACAGCTAGGAGCAGATTGTTAATTAAGAAAGAGCAGTTTTTTACTCTATATCTGAGCTTTGCCATTGTCAGTCTGAGAGTGCTTCATACTTGCAACTTGGCATCAAAGTGCAATCATGCACCTACGTCACCAACTGCCTGGCATAGATTAGAAAATCTTATTTTACAACAATCCAAATCTTGGCTCACCAGTTCCACAGGCTCCTACCCCCATGTCAAGGCTAGAGAAACTTTTATTTAGTCTATCTTACTTCCTTTGATATTGGCAACACCCAAAAACAACAGGTCTTTCCCACTCACAAAGCATTTACCAACATAACAAGTCACTGCTCTTCGATGATGACTCACTGTGGAGATCACTAAGATATATAAATACAAGTATCTTTCAATTATATTGTATCATTATCATATATTACTAGCACATAAATTGAAGTTAGTCGGTCATTAGTATTTCAATCATTAGAGGTGATACTTGTGCAAAGATTTATCTGTAACATCACTAATTTCAAAGTGCTGAGCTTGTATTTTCCCAGCAACACCCCTATATAGTCTAGCCTTGTTTAACTTTCATGCTGACAGGACTTGTGAAACATGTTAAAGAATCCCCAAAAAGCAATTTCCTATTGACAGGTTTGTCAATTACTTTGAGATGGTAGAGGATGGTTTAGTAACTAATGCGCCAAATAAAACCTCTTGGTACTTGTCAAGTTAATAAAGCAAGTCCTCCTTACAAACATATTAAGTTCAGTTTCTGACAGCATAGTGAAGTACTGAAGACTGAGAGAAACATTCTCACATGCATGATACACAATGAAATGAAAATTTTCCCAAAAACAAGAGGGTACATTTCCATGCCTTTGCAACATTCACTCCAGTTAACTCTGAAATTGTGACCTGTGTTGCTGGCAATTTCACACACACAAAACCTGACACAAGTGAACATTATTTAAGAGTCACAGATATATTCAACGTCTCTTTTTGTAGACAATAAGATGGAATCTGTTTAACAATCAAGAAAATGAATCATGGGTCTATGGCATAAGTTTGCCCTCTTACTCTTTGCCGTGGCACAGTAAATTGTTCTTTTGCAATAGCTTTAAGAAAGAGTAACCAAACACCTTCAACGTTATTCCTTTCTCCCCAGATACGAGGCCAAAGTCATTGAGCCCTTTCAAGCGTTGCATTGATTGATCAGATTCCAATGGAAATGAAAACATTCTGAAGGACCTAGCCCAATTTGATGCTCAACTTTGCTGTAAGGAGCTGGGACTTCACAAGATGTTTTTCAACATCACTTCAATAAACTATGAGTGGTTTTCCCATTGCACTGTGTGTCGCTGGACCGATAACAGTATGATGTCTAGAGGAAAATACTCTTCAGTGAATGCCATTCATCTCTGACATGACTGTGTGGTTGAATCTGTGGTCGATGCTTACTTCTTGCTTGGCTGCAAGTTCTCATTGCCCCATCAAAGCCTGTCATCAAATGCACCTGTTTATTTTTTACTCCACCATAAAACTACTTGGCCTTCCATGGGGGAGCAGGTTGCTGACTCCATAAATTTGTTGCATTGACCAAATGCCTGTAGTTTTGCTGTCTCTAATTTCAGCACAAGATTTAGCTTGCAAGGGTACTGGCTGCAGACCAGGATGGCCTGGATTGGGATATAATGGCATACCTGTTGGTATACAATACAAGTTCTCCACGTTTGCCGAATCAGCAGAGAAACTCCTCTGGACGTACTGTTTATGTTGCTGCGAATCTGTTTTATCTTGTGGGATATTTGGCTGGGACAGTACTTGGCCTTGCATTTCCAGAGGCCTTTGAGAAGATATAGGAGGTCCAACAAACAACCCAGGGTATGGCATATTTGGTAAATAAGATGGGCTCATAACTCCTGGATTTATAAGGTAAGGAGGGAAAGGCACTTGGTATACTCCACCGTAGGGATGCTGAGGCATCATGACTTCCACGTACTGCCCTGTTTCCGGGTCCAACAGCATTTTACGAGGAGGTTGAACTGGAGCATCCACAAAGTAATATTTTCCAGTTTCTGGATCCACAAGCATTTTTCTCTGAGTTTGAGGGTACTGAAAACAAGGCATGGGAGAGTTGTCTACGTCTTGAGAAGTTTGTGGAACTTCACAAACTGTCTCCGCTAGGTTTGACGCCCTCGCACCTGGAGAGAATGGAGGCTGGGTTTGGTTTACGGAAGAGTAAGATGGATTTTTCAGCTGAGCACCAGGGGACTGTGCATCCTGGGGAACCTGATGAGACATTGTCTGTTTCTCTTGCCTTTGAGGATCCATTGCCTCTACACTATGCTGATGCTGGAAGTAGGGGATCGCCGATGGTGGATTTGCTTTGAAGGTGGCAGATCGAGGAGAAACAGCTGTTAGTCCCACGCTGGGAACCTGTGCCTTCTGCTCTTTCAGAGGAATGGCAAGATAGTTTAAGCTATCGAGGGAAAGGGATGCTTGTTCCTGAGTGACTGCTCCACCTGTGGACTGTGTTTCACCTGCAGAGGAACTCAGCTTGTTCATATCCTGGCTGGTCAGCCTGACAGCAGGGAGTGTCTTCACATTAAACTCTGTTGAACTTGAGTGGGTCTGCAAATGTGTCTGCTGACACACTGCTTTGGGTGTTGATACAGGGATTTCAGCGGTGAAAGCTGACAAACCTCTTGAGTCACTATGATTTTCCAGTTTGTGAGTTGGTGTCTTCACTGAACTTGTTACTGTTTGGTGGTGATCTGTGGGTTTCACAGAGGATACGGTTTGTCTATCTGTGCTGTTAACTGAAGAGGAAATAGAAGCTTGTGCACCAGCATCATTTAGGAATTGATGCTTCACAGATAACGATTGTTTGTTTTTCATTTTGGCATCGGCAGACTCCAAGTTATTCCTGTTTTCTTCTTCTAAAATCAGTGACAAAACATAACTATCTTTGATTGGCTGTGATTCCTTTAGCATTTTCATGCCTGCTTTCTCTGAAGCTTGTTCAGCTCTCCCCTTTTTAACTTGTTTCTGAGATTCAGTCAGACTCTCTGTCTTAGTCTCAGTCTTGCAAATGGATGGCTTAATGCTTTCACTAGACTGGGTGCAATAATCCTGACAGGTTTTTTGATTTTCCAGAACACACTGGCTCTCATTATTGGCTTTGGTTTTCCCAGACAGTGACTTTTCTTCATTTGAGCTTCCCAGTTTCTTACTCTGATTCTCTAATCGAATTTGGATATCTTTGACAGTTTCATATTTCCCAGGTGGTGATTTGATGACTTCACTGTTTAAGGTGGAATTACATGAGAATCTCTTTTCCTTTTGCCATCCAATGTTTGTCTCATTTCTAGGCTCACTTCTCTCAGGTATTTTTGAGTTGTCTACAATTTGTGAGAGGGAGCCACTCATCACTACAGACTTCTTTTCCAATCCAGTCTGACATTTTCTTACATCATCATCATTCCCAATTGGCGACAGTATATCCTCACTACTGGCAGTAGATTTTCCAAAGTGTTTACTCTGCCGTTCCACCTTGACTTGACCTTCTCTTCCACGTCCCTCATTTCCTTTAATTTCTTCAACCTTTAAAACCACATTTTCAGAATTGTCATTCTTACTTCCCAACTTTCTGAACTGACCTTCTTTGTAAAATTCCCCCTTCATGGTTAATTCTTGAGTGCTGTCATTTTTTGACGAAGACATCTTTCGAAGTGTCTTCTGCTGATCTAATCTTGAGTCAACCTTTTTCTCTGATGTATCTTTTCCTTTCAAAATATTTGAACTGACTGAATTGGAAGTTGAAATTTTTAAATGTTTGTTCTGGTTTAATGGCTCATCCTTCTCAGCCAATGTTTTGGTAAAGTTATTTTTTGAAATCGTAATCTTCTGGTGTTTATTTTGATTTTCTGGTTTGTCTTGAGCTTCTTTTTTTGAATCACTTCTCCCATGTGTCAAACTCAAATCCACTTTGAGTGAAGTGACAGTTCCAGCAGGTTTTAATTGGCTGTGCAGTTTCACTGGGTCATCTTTTTCGATACCAACATTATTGCTGAGCACAGTATTGTCTTGTTTCGGAATGGATTGTGCTGAAGCTTTCTTTGATTTTTCTCCAACAGTCTCAACTTTATTAACTTTCGAACACGAATTCAACAGTGATGAATCTGGGCACTGGTTTTCCACACTAGTTGACCAACACTTTTTGACCTTGTCCATGTCAGGCATCAAATTACGATCTTCACTAGTTGAAAGCCTCCTCACCAAACTTCGATTTTTTTTCTCTTCTGTATCTCTTTTACAGCTATCTCTTACAGGAGAAACCCTGGTAGCTTCCTTACTTGAAGCAGATGAGCTCTGTGGTTTGTCAATTTTGTTTTTCTTCTTGATGTTCTTTGAATCTGCAGGCTGAATTGCCTCTGCACCCTCTGCTTTCCCAACAGTTTTGCAAATCTGATTTTCATTCTCTGCTTTTTTAGGAGTATCTGTCTTGCTTTTCTTTATATCAGATGGAAGTAGCAGCTTGATATCAGATGCATATAACCTGGAAGTGTCTGTACTGCCTGCGTAGGTCCAATATTTCTTGTCTACCGATGAACTATAAGACATTTCTCTGTTGCCTTTCCAATTTACGGATTTGCATTGGATGTTCATAGGCAATGTTGGGATGCTGCCCACCGGTACATTGGTTTGATCAGGCTCTGCAGGTAGCTGTGAACCATCAGGATGAAAAAACCCAGAAGGTTTGGCATCAGAGGCATGGAAACTTAATGCCCCGTAGGTATTCTTGACCAGTTTGCGCACATCTCGAACCTGATGGATGGGTCCTTTTGCTCTCTGTGCTGTCGAATCACCTCGGTCAAACTGGGGGTCAACGATTCTACAATCGTCTGTCTCAAATTTAAATGAAGCAGGCAGAGTCTGATATTTAGGGTCAAGAGGGATGATCTTGCTGTGGGAGCCTATGTTTGGAGCAAGCTGTTCGACTGTTCCATATGGGTCCATTTGCTTCTCATGTGCGGTTGGAAGAGCAGGTGTCACCTTGGGTGGTTGTGGCATTATGTTGCTCCTGGATGGGTTTCTAGTGTCTATTTTATTACCCCATTGTTTATAGCTGGGCTTGTCTTCAAGAACACTGGGCTGGCTGTCCTTGGAGTAGCTGGCCTGTTTGGTTAACCGTGGGATATGCTCGACATATCTCTCCTCCTGGCTGTTGTGTGCAGTGGCCTTTTCTGGTTGTGAATCATTGGGGAATCCTGCTTTCCCTGGCTTCGCTGCTTTCTTATCCTCGGTACAGCTCTCCTTCCAGCTCCTGAAGCCGCTGGGGTGTGGAGAGACAGTATCAGGGCAGCTCTCCTGCAGCGCCGCACTCCTGGTGCCTCCCAGCAGCTCGGTGCTGAACTCCCAGCTTCTGCCAAGCTCCACCTCTGAGTGCTCGCCCTCCTGAGTGAACCCTGGCAGGGGCAACTCAAACTCCTTGACATGCGCTGAGGACGGGGTGGAAGGCACAGACGAGAAAGGATCCTGGATGGCCCCCCGCTCCATTTTGAGCTCTTGCTCAAACTGCATCTTCTTGGAGATGACATTGGAGATGTGGGAGGAGGCAAACTTGGCCTTTTTGAAGCTTTCTTCCTGGGGCTCAGCTCTGTGCAGGAAAGTGGCCCTCCCCTCCTCTTCCCGGGACATGGTCTTTCTCTGCTCTGGGCAGGCACTGGCCTCGCTGGCCCGGAAAACGCTCAGCTCACTCCTCTCCCTCTTCTTGAACTGGATCTCCCTCTTGGGGACAGTGCGGGCTTCCCCCCGCCCCCCGGAGCTATCCTCCCGGCTTCCCACAGCCACCTCCACACACTCGAAGGGGCCGCTGCAGAGCTGGGGGGTTGCTCCGGGACCAGGCTGCTCACTGGCCGGCCTCGAGCCCGGCTCGCCCGGGGTGGACCACTGCGTGGTGCCGCTGCTGTCCCCGGACAGCGCCAGGGACAGATCGATGGAGCCCCCGGACTCGAAGAGCTCCATGTAGCTGGTGGCGGGACACGCCAGGCTCCGGAAGGCTAACGCCGTCAGGCGGCCAACCTCATAGTCCGTCTCGTCCAAGTCACTCACCAGGCTGGAGCTATCGCTCATGAAATCTCCACAAGTGTTCGCGACGCTCACACGCGGGCCCCTGGCGAAATGCTCTGAAAACTCTTTCTTCTCCACCTGAAACATCTTGTCCTTCCCTTTCGGCCTCCCCTCCCCACTCCCACCAACCCCTCCAAGCCTCAGATGATGGCCCCTTGATACTGTGCCTGCAAACTGCTCTCTGCCCTGCAAAGTCTCCCGTTGCTTCCCACCAGCAGCCCCCACCCCGACCTCTCCCAAGCTCTGCTCTATTCTGGGCTGTGATTGACAGCTGAACCTGTCGGCCTGCTTTCTCTCGCCAGTTGCTGATGTGCCTGTCTCGCCAACATCCCCCCCCCCCCCCCCTCCAAACATCCCACACACTCTCTCACACACACTACAGCCCCTCCCCATGGATCAGATTCAGTGCATTCGCCGACCAGGCCCCCTCGTTGCCAACTGGGGATGCAACTCGGGCTTGATATTTGCCCTTGCAACACTGAAGCTAATTGCTGCCCAAGTTTTCAAAGGTTTTTGTTGGTGGATTAGGCCTCCAGCCTTCACCTCCACCGACCCAAAAATGCAAAACAACTCGTGCGTTACCCCTTAAACTTGCACAAGTTGAAAAAGAAGTGTGGTCGCTCCTCCAATGTAGGAAATACAGCAGCCAATTTAGGCACAGCAGGATCCCACAATACTGCCATGATAACAGAACATAGATAGAACAGTAGAGCGCAGGGACGGGCCCTTTGGCCCACAATGTGCCGAACATGACACCAAATTAATACAGAGCTTCTGCCTGCCCTTTGTTCGTATCCCTCCATTTGTGGAGTCATACAGCACTGAAACAGATGCTTTGGCCCAGCCTGTTGAACAACTCCTTGCATGCACATGTTATCTAAAAGCCCCTTAAACATATCTGCCTCCACCACTACCCCCAGCAGCACATGCCAGACTCCTACCACTCTCTGTGTAAAAAAAAATTTCCCCTCTCGCCTCCTTTGAACTTTAACCCTATCAACTTAAACGCATGCCCCCTAGTATTAGACATTTCAACTCTGGGAATAATATTCTGACTGTCGGTCACCTCTGTGCACCTCATAATTTTATACACTTCTGATGATATGATCATCTGTTGTTACTGAAATGGTTTGGGGAGGGGGCTGGGGGTTGTCGGGGAAGGTGTTGATCAGACACTGCGGAGAACTCACCTGCTCCTTTATAACCAGACAGCACTGAAAGCTGCCAATCTGGACTCTTTAAAGGAGCTTTCCAATTAGTTTTAGTGATCTCCACCCACGATATACTGTCCCTTTAACAGATATTATTCCAAATGTCTTCAAAAATTCCAATGGAATGTGCTCCCAGCAATGTATCCCATATATTTTGTAATAGCTGTCAGGTCATTTACATCCAGCAGAGAGTTTAGACAGGGCCACCTTGGGAGAAAGCCTTGGCTGCAGTTGGTGGGCACCGAATACAGGGCAGCACTCCCTCTGTGCTGTACTGGAGTGACTGCCTGCAGTATGGGCCAAACTCCCTAGAGTAGGAATCAGAACACAACCTTCTGAACCAGAGACAAGAGGGCTATCCATTGATACTTCTCATTGAGCAAGCACCTGAATGCCTATCTAATACTTTCTCAAGTGGCTCAGTGTCACACTTTGTTTTATAATGCTGCTGATAAAGATGCTTATTATGTTAAAGGGTGCTACATAAATCTACATAGCTGGAGCACTGTGCAGGGTTCTTGCCCAGTACTATAGGAAATTTGTGATTATGCTGGAGGGAGTGCAGAGAAGATTCATCAGGATGTTGCCTGGTATGGAGCATTTTAGCTTTGAAGAGAGGCCATACAAGCTTGGATTGGAGCAGAGAAGGCTGAGGGGGTCCATATGGAGGTGTGTGAGACTAGAGGGGCATGGACTGAGGGGATAAAAAGCAGCTGCAGCTCAAGGGTCACTAAAAGGAGGCACAGTTTTAAGGTGAAAGACAGGAGGTTTATAGGGGATTTGAGGAAAATTTTTTTCCACGGAATGTACTACCTAGTTGAGGCAGGAAACCTCACAATTTTTAAAAAGTACTTGAATGGGCACTTGAAATATTGTAACATTTGAGGCTATGGGCTAAGGTTGGAAACTGGAACTAATGTAGATTTAAAGTAGCCTAGGTAGTACTGACTTAATGGGCCAAAGGGCTTTTTCTGTACAGTATGATTCAATAAACACACATTAATGCACACAATTGTTGCAGCTCCCTCATTGTGCTTGTGAAACAAGCAGAGAAGGAAGCTATCAAGATCCATAACCAACAGCTGCTGAGTAGGCAGAGCTAGCTTCCTAACTCTGGAATAGGGAAGAAAAAGAATCCCACCCAGGAATTTCTCTTGAGTTCCCAGTGCTGATCCCTGTCCAAAGAATCCTGCTGGAAAGTATATGGATGCAGACTCCAGGATTTGGGTAGATTCTGCTGCTTTTTGTGGCCAAATAGCTGGCCAGGACGTCCTTTTAGACATGTGCATGAAGACTGGCCACTGGAGCTAAGAAGTGGCCCAGTAGGAGTCAGTCCTTTCAGAAGATAGGGGAGAAAGTTCCTGATTGCAATAGAAACAAATCCAATTGATCTTACTAATGGGGATCTGTTGTAGCTAATGGGGGTTGGTTTAGCTCAGTTGGCTGGATGGTTGGCTTACTAAAGCAGTAGAATACCAACAGCATTGGTTCAATTCCCATTACCACCTGAAGATACCAGGAAGGCCTCTTACCTGAGGTGTAATGGCTCTCAAGTTAAATCACCACCAGTCAGCTCCAATGAGAGAGCAATCCTATGGTCTAGTAGGACAATGGCAACTTGATTGTAGTTGCATTTATTTATCGAATAAAGAATGAATAATTGACACCATTGTTAGGTCTGTGATTTCGTAATTCAACAGCGGATGAATGTGCATTTTAAGCTTTCTTTCGTACTTGCTGATAAAATGGTCCATCTTCCCCAAATGAAAAGCATGCATTTTGGATCCTTGCGAGCACTTTATTTCATCAGCTACTGAATTTCCAATCGATGTTTATTAAGTACATAAATAAGCAGAAACCATTTACCTGGAATGTGTGCATGGTCTTGTAAGCTGGAAAGGTGCAACTAAAGCAGCACTGGTCAGCAATTGCTGTGAGCCAACACTTCCAGATAAGGACATGGGTAATCTCAGCATCTCAAGCCATATGGAAGCAGAGAGTTTTTTGGAAGGTTTCAATTACAGGACCATACAGGAAATCAGCAGAACTGGAACTGGCTGAAGAGTTGTCAGGAATCAGATCCACATCCTCCTACACCTAGCCTTCTGCGTTAATATTTCACCATCAGCTCCGATCTTGTTCAACTCTTTTATCATTTACATTTTCCCTGGAAATTAATTCACTCTTCTGTATTTGTAATGGAGGAGGGGCTGTTTTCATGGCAGCTCAGAGACAATTATTCCCACATGTATTGGGAATGGGGGAATGCGATTTCAAAGCAGGATCAGGAAACTGGCAGCTGGATAGATTCTGAATCCCAAAGGTAGCACAGTGGCTCAGTGGTTAGCACTGCAGCCTCACAGCGTCAGGGGCCTGGGTGTGATTCTACCCTCAGGAGACTGTCTGTGTGGAGTTTGCACATTCTCCTCATGTGTGCGTGGGTTTCCTCCAGGTGCTCCAGTTTCCTCCCACAGTCTAAAGATGTGCAGTTTAGGTGGATTGACCATGCTAAATTGCCCATAGTGTTCAGGGATGTGTAGTTTAAGTGTTAGCCATGAGAGGTTGACTGAGCTCGGACTTTTCTTTCTGGAGAGAAGGAGGAAGAGAGGTGACCTGATCGAGGTGTACAAGGTAATGAGAGGCATGGATAGAGTCGATAGCCAGAGACTTTTCCCCAGGGCAGGATTGACTGTGACGAGGGATCATAGTTTTAAGGTGTTAGAAAGAAGGTGTAGAGGAGACATCAGAGGGAGGTTCTTCACCCAGAGAGTTGTGAGCGCATGGAATAGTTTGCCAGTGGTAGTCGTGGAAGCAGAGTTATTAGTGACATTTAAGCGACTGCTGGACATGCACATGGACAGCAGTGAATTGAGGGGAATGTAGTTTAGGTTATTTTAGCTTTGGATTAGGATTAATCCACGGCACAACATTGTGGGCCGAAGGGCCTACACTGTGCTGTACTTTTCTATGTTCTATGTTCTAAAAGCAGGCTTACAGGGGAGTGGGTCTGGGTGGGATGCTCTTCGTAAGGTGAGTGTGGACTTGTTGGGCCAAATGGCCTGTTTCCAAACTGTAGGGATTTGATGATAAATTACATCCTTTGTCACTATGGTATTTGGAAACAATGTGATGGAAGCTGCCAGACTGACCTCAGAGTAGAAGTAGGCAGTGGCCATTTAGGGATCTGCTACTGTCATGCAAAGGACAGCAGGAAGTTCATGATGGGACCCAGACAGTAAACATGGTGGAAAGTAGACAAAATGAACTCCAAGGTGAGGTAGCATACTTGATCTGGTGCTACTTGATCCCTTAAATTTTATGATGAAACACAAAGGGAAACAAAACTTCTTTCGCCCAGAGAGTTCAGTAATTATGCATTAATGTGTTTACATCTGCCCAGAAAAAGAAAGATCAAAATCTCTTTTTGGTCCAGGCAGGCCCCTTATGAATTCCTGAAAGAGCTTCAGAGGTTGTTAAAGTAGATTTCCTGTTCTGCCCTCTCTGCAAGGCCCTGGAGAATTGCAAATTGAGTTGGAGGTGGCATGATCCAATGCCAATCTCCGAAAAAGGAATTTTCAAACAATACCAACACTCATTCCCAGACTCACTGACAATTGAAAATCAAGTCTGAGTTCTCGAAGGGAGTTTTTAGAAGACAACGTTTCTCTCAACCATTCAGCTTGCAGATCATTTTTGATGGTGAACTTTCCAATCTGACCAGGTTCTGCAATTTTTATCATGAATTATTTTTAAAGATATTTTTTCCAATTTTGAATGTTGTCTCTTTAGCTACGTGATTGAGAAGCCAGCAGTTGTCAAGCTTCTGTCCTGAACAGTCCCGCTTAAGCCAAATTCCTAATAAG
Organism: Stegostoma tigrinum; assembly: GCF_030684315.1. Taxonomy (NCBI): domain Eukaryota; kingdom Metazoa; phylum Chordata; class Chondrichthyes; order Orectolobiformes; family Stegostomatidae; genus Stegostoma; species Stegostoma tigrinum. Next base: position 5,978,065 of record NC_081385.1, on the reverse strand, counting down.
GAATCAACTTGCTCTGTACTTTACTACATCAATTCCACTTCTACATGGTTTCTGTTTCACTTCCACTTCCTGTTCTTCTGCAGGTTCTCGTTTCCAGTTCCTTATACAGCCCATTTTGACCCTGCACCTGAAACTCAGGGTGAATGCAAATAATGCTGCTTCAGAATTCAACAGCTGATGCTCAATGTTTTTGAATCTAGAAATGATTGGACTAAAAGACATGAGCATTCCTTCCAAAGTTAAAATAATGTCATTCAACAAATCCTGACTAAAAATTAATAAAACATTCTAAAATCTGCTGTTAAAGCCTAATGATTATTATAAACTTGAGATTCACACTTTCTTATGATCTTCTGATCAGCTTCCCATCCTGATCACTCTTATGTTATGCTGTCTAATTCCTAAAACACACCAAGGCTCAGTGTTCGTAAAGATGGAGAGGGTCTGAGGTATAACGAAAAAGGCATGGAGCCCAATTCCAGAAGTCATAGTCTGGAACATTGCAACTGCCATTTTCAACATAAACATCATGTTTGCAACAGCATTTGTGCACGCTCAAGTACAGCTGCCTGTGAACTATGGGGGCATTCGAATCATGACTTGTGCAGTTTGCACTTTTCAGGCCAAGCTGTAAAAAGCTGGAGAAGCTATTTGGGGAGGTAAGGACCCTTTTGGATAAGTCTGGACATACATTTGGGAGAGGTGATTTGCTCTTTGGGATTGTTAAAAAAGAATATGCTTATGACGTGGATAAACTCTTTGGAATGATCAAGCTTATTAAAACTACCAAATGGTCAAATCATCTGTCAAATCTGTCGAGGAAACGGTCAAACTGTCAAGGCTGTTAAAATCTCCTGGTCTAATGTTTACAAGAAAAACATTGCAGTATCAGAAAGAAAACACGTGATTTCACTGCTTCTTTTGATATTAGCCTGAACGTTGCAGTTATTGGATTTGTGCTGCATCACTAATTTAATAACCATAGATTATTCCAGTGGGGTGCTCGTGAGTTTGCATCATGATTCCCAATTTCAAGTACTAATGAAGACTTCAAAGTGGGCACATGAATATGAATGTTTATTGTTATGAGGGATTATGTAGTTGAAGGAGGGAAAATATAGTTGTGTTTTATTGATGAGTGTTTTTAAAAATGTTAATACATAAACTGAAGCTGAGAACTTTATTTTATTCCACCTTAGACTATGTCAGAAGATTTACCCATGGGTGGATACTAGTTGATTTAACATGGAAGGTGTAAGATCAAAGAGTAGTTGGTGGAAGGACGTAGGTTGGCATTGAGGACATGATTTGTCATGGAGTTATGCAATCATATCGGTTGCCATGAACGGATCATGGGTGGTGTGAGTGGCACTGAGGGAGAAGGGCTTCAAAGTTATTTCCTTTTCATAGCTGGAATGAAGTCCAGAATACTAATGCTGGCCTTTCCCAGAGCTGCCTCCATGCCTGACAGCCCCTGTGGACTGCCTCCAAACTCTTCCTAAGGACAGCAAGTCTGACTCCTTCTAATATCCATCGTCCCCTCTGTTGTAATATTAGGCAGTGTAACATTCCATTTGGGGCATTTTTGTCAAAGTCAGGTTTTCAAAGCTGGGGATTTCCCCAAATATATGCTACCAAAAGGGAGTAAAAAATTAGGCCAAAGTCACACCAATCCTGCATTCACTGACCTATGATGGCTTCTCATCCATCAAAGTCTCTCATTAAGAATTTGCAGTCTTATTTTGAACTCACTGTATGGACAGACCTTACTGTATTGCTTTAATTGTCTCCAGTCATACATTCATCGGTTTTAACATCTTATTCATCCTTAATTTTCTTTGTTGTGCCATTGGCAGCCATGCTTTCAGAGAAACATAGAAAACAGGTACAGGAGCAGGCCATTTGACCCTTCAAGCCTGTACCACCATTCAATATGATCAGTGCTGATCATGCAATTTCAATATCCCACTTGTGCTTTCTCTCCATGCCCCTCGATCCGTTTAACTGCAAGAGCCATGTCCAACTCCCCCTTGATTTTATCTAACAAACTGGCCCCAATGGCTTCCTGTGGTAGAGGACTCCACAGGTTCACAATTCCCAGGGTGAAGAAGTTCTTCTTTATCTCAGTCCTGATTGGCTTACCCCTATCCATAGGCAAGACAAAAATTTAATAGGCAAATGTATAACTGGAGAGGATTAAAGCATGCAATAGGGCACGGCCATGTAGTGACTTCAAAACAACGGTGAATATTCTTAACTACAGACTATGATGGATGAGGAGCCAACATCGGTCAGTGAATACACGATTGGCAGGTGAGTGTGACTTTGATCTAAATCTTTACTCCCATATTAAGAGTATAGAATTGGGAAAATCCCCAGCTTTGGAAATCTGACTTGCAAGAAAATGCCTCAAATGGTTGCATTTTATAAATGCCCCAAGTAGTCGCATTTTATAACAGTAAGGGTGATGGATATTAATAGGGGTTAAAATAGTATCAGAGATAATGGGAACTGCAGATGCTGGAGAATTCCAAGATAATAAAATGTGAGGCTGGATGAACACAGCAGGCCAAGCAGCATCTCAGGAGCACAAAAGCTGACGTTTCGGGCCTAGACCCTTCATCAGAGAGGGGGATGGGGAGAGGGAACTGGAATAAATAGGGAGAGAGGGGGAGGCGGACCGAAGATGGAGAGTAAAGAAGATAGGTGGAGAGAGTGTAGGTGGGGAGGTAGGGAGGGGATAGGTCAGTCCAGGGAAGACGGACAGGTCAAGGAGGTGGGATGAGGTTAGTAGGTAGCTGGGGGTGCGGCTTGGGGTGGGAGGAAGGGATGGGTGAGAGGAAGAACCGGTTAGGGAGGCAGAGACAGGTTGGACTGGTTTTGGGATGCAGTGGGTGGGGGGGAAGAGCTGGGCTGGTTGTGTGGTGCAGTGGGGGGAGGGGACGAACTGGGCTGGTTTAGGGATGCAGTAGGGGAAGGGGAGATTTTGAAGCTGGTGAAGTCCACATTGATACCATATGGCTGCAGGGTTCCCAGGCGGAATATGAGTTGCTGTTCCTGCAACCTTCGGGTGGCATCATTGTGGCACTGCAGGAGGCCCATGATGGACATGTCATCTAGAGAATGGGAGGGGGAGTGGAAATGGTTTGCGACTGGGATGTGCAGTTGTTTGTTGCGGACTGAGCGGAGGTGTTCTGCAAAGCGGTCCCCAAGCCTCCGCTTGGTTTCCCCAATGTAGAGGTAGCTGCACCGGGTACAGTGGATGCAGTATACCACATTGGCAGATGTGCAGGTGAACCTACCACATTGGCAGATGTGCAGGTGAACCTACCACATTTGCAGATGTGCAGGTGAACCTACCACATTGGCAGATGTGCAGGTGAACCTCTTCCGCACCTACACAGGCCCCAAACCCCACCTCTTCCTCCGGTACATTGATGACTGTATCGGCGCCGCCTCTTGCTCCCCAGAGGAGCTCGAACAGTTCATCCACTTCACCAACACCTTCCACCCCAACCTTCAGTTCACCTGGGCCATCTCCAGCACATCCCTCACCTTCCTGGACCTCTCAGTCTCCATCTCAGGCAACCAGCTTGTAACTGATGTCCATTTCAAGCCCACCGACTCCCACAGCTACCCAGAATACACCTCCTCCCACCCACCCTCCTGCAAAAATTCCATCCCCTATTCCCAATTCCTCCGCCTCCGCTGCATCTGCTCCCACGATAAGACATTCCACTCCCGCACATCCCAGATGTCCAAGTTCTTCAAGGACCGCAACTTTCCCCCCACAGTGATCGAGAACGCCCTTGACCGCGTCTCCCGTATTTCCCGCAACACATCCCTCACACCCCGCCCCCGCCACAACCGCCCCAAGAGGATCCCCCTCGTTCTCACACACCACCCTACCAACCTCCGGATACAACGCATTATCCTCCGACACTTCCGCCATTTACAATCCGACCCCACCACCCAAGACATTTTTCCATCCCCTCCCCTGTCAGCTTTCCGGAGAGACCGCTCTCTCCGTGACTCCCTTGTTCGCTCCACACTGCCCTCCAACCCCACCACACCCGGCACCTTCCCCTGCAACCGCAGGAAATGCTACACTTGTCCCCACACCTCCCTCACCCCCATCCCAGGCCCCAAGATGACATTCCACATTAAGCAGAGGTTCACCTGCACATCTGCCAATGTGGTATACTGCATCCACTGTACCCGGTGCGGCTTCCTCTACATTGGGGAAACCAAGCGGAGGCTTGGGGGCCGCTTTGCAGAACACCTCCGCTCAGTCCGCAACAAACAACTGCACCTCCCAGTCGCAAACCATTTCCACTCCCCCTCCCATTCTCTAGATGACATGTCCATCATGGGCCTCCTGCAGTGCCACAATGATGCCACCCGAAGGTTGCAGGAACAGCAACTCATATTCCGCCTGGGAACCCTGCAGCCATATGGTATCAATGTGGACTTCACCAGTTTCAAAATCTCCCCTTCTCCTACTGCATCCCTAAACCAGCCCAGTTCGTCCCCTCCCCCCACTGCACCACACAACCAGCCCAGCTCTTCCCCCCCACCCACTGCATCCCAAAACCAGTCCAACCTGTCTCTGCCTCCCTAACCAGTTCTTCCTCTCACCCATCCCTTCCTCCCACCCCAAGCCGCACCCCCAGCTACCTACTAACCTCATCCCACCTCCTTGACCTGTCCGTCTTCCCTGGACTGACCTATCCCCTCCCTACCTCCCCACCTACACTCTCTCCACCTATCTTCTTTACTCTCCATCTTCGGTCCACCTCCCCCTCTCTCCCTATTTATTCCAGTTCCCTCTCCCCATCCCCCTCTCTGATGAAGGGTCTAGGCCCGAAACGTCAGCTTTTGTGCTCCTGAGATGCTGCTTGGCCTGCTGTGTTCATCCAGCCTCACATTTTATTATCTTGATATTAATAGGGGTCAGGTTTGCTGCCTCTGGAAATAGTTTGGAACCAGTCACAGGGGCTGTTTCACAAAAACTGTTTAATTATAGCAAGACTTCCCTGTTTTGTACTCCAAGCACCTTACAATAATGACCAACATGCTTTTTACATTCCCTTTTTTTTCTGTGCCTGCATATTATTCTCCTTCATAAAAGTACACCAAGTCTCTCTGAACATCAATATTTAGAAGTGTCATGCTTTTTAAAGATATTCTGCTTTCAGTTTAATTTACCAATGTGATGTAATTTACCACCCATCAGTCCCTCCGTTTTGTTGTCTACTCACTTAACCTGTCTATTAACTTTCCTCTGTTTCTTTACAGCTTCTTTCCGACTTCAACACTTATGTTCAAGCTAATTTTGTATTAGCAGCAAACCTGCATGTTAGTCTTGCCACCTCTGTCTAAGTAATTGACATAGATTGTAAACAACGGAGACTTCAGTCCTTACCCTTGCTTTACTCTGTCAGTTACTGCCATCCAGTATAAAAATGCCCTGTTTACCCCTGCTGTCCTAACTGAGCCCCTATTCTTCTCACCTCATGAGTCTGTACCTTGCCCATTAAATTTTTGTGCGGTGTCTTATTAACCTTGCAATGACATTGTAGAAAACACATATGCCCAATATCAGGAATACCCCTCAAAACACACATCAACAAAGGGAAACTCCTAACCTAGGATGCCACCTTCTAATCTTGTCTTCAACTGCACGGGATTGCAAAATGATAGAATTCACATCATGCCATTTGCAAACCCATCCTGCCTCATGCCAAGTTCTGAAGAGGCTGTGGCAGAAAGTACGCGAGGCTTGGCACAGGCTGACAATTACAGTTCACTTCATTAACACTTTGTCATTTTTGTGACCTTGTTCCTGAGGCTTTCATCGCACTGAGAGTATAGAATGTTTAAAATCATTTCTGTGTTTCTTGATAAGAACATTTTGCAAAGTAAAATCTAAAATGATTTCACATTTGTTGGAGTTTTCAGCGTTAAGCTGCAGGGGTGAAACTTTATTCCTTCAGCATGTCACGACATGGGGATAAGTGGACCACACAAGAACTGACCCACATTCCCAAAACTGAACAACATCTGTAGGTCACTGTCTAGACTCACAATGAGGACTGATTCCTTGGATAAAATAGTGATGAGTAGTCAGTGACTGGAAATCCTGTTTCTCAGCAGGATGCATCATTCCTAAGGAACAGAGAGTGAGCAGAATGTTGGAGGGGGAAGAAATTGCCTGCAGCATCTTTCCCCATTGTGTACAATATTTAAAACTGATGTTGAAAATAGGTTCCAGTCCAGAAAAAAAAACTATTTTATTTCTTGTCTCCATGCACCACCCAAAATCACCTGTGACCTGGTCTTTGACCTCCACCTACACTGTTTTGGAGGGCTTTAAGGCAGAAATCTAAATGTCTTCAGGTGACAAGTCATTCTGATTGTGGAGAGCAGATCCTGGTGAGAGATGGTTAAAAGAGATCTACGTTTTACTTTATTCAAAATGATTTCAGGAATTATATGCCATTCTAGAAAAAGGTCAACAAAGCTGGGCAATACTTATTGTTATCTGGTGAAAAATCTTCTGTAAAATTGCATTCTCCAAAATCACTTTCCATTGTTTCGTTTTTCTGTAATTTTGACCAAAACAGCACATTTCCTGTACTTTTTACTAAAAGAGGAATTCACCCCAGACAGGCAGAGTTCCCCACTGTCCTTTACACTCTGTGGAAAGTTCCAGAATTCCTCAAAGCCCAACAAGTTGCAACAACATTTTGAGAGAGAACTATATTGTTCTGGGGGGTATCAGCAGGGTTAATCCCTACACCCTCAGAATTACATACTGTTGATGAAATTGTTGACTGAGCAAGACAATGTACACATGACTTGTTTGATAGCATGGGGCTGTTTACAGCCTTAATAGTCAAGAGATCTGCACTGGCAATTCAGAAAACGCAGGTATAAATACTCATCACAACAACTTGAGTTCAGTTTTGGTAAAAATCTGGTGTAAAAACATAGCCTGAGTAGGAGCGACCATGAAGATATCAGATTGTTGTAAAATTCCAACTGTTCATAGATGCGCCTCTGGTGAAGGAAACCTGCCATCCTTAACTAGACAATCAGCTATGGTGGTCAATCCCATGTACAGCCATAAGAAACTTATAACCAGTGGAGTGGAGAAGTCCTGTGTAGGATTCATCTGATTTTCATTGCAGTCCAAGCACAAAATTCAAATCAGCCTTGAAGTTTTTATGTAGATCAGCTCTGAACTAATTGATTGGCAGAACAAGTTCGAAGGGCTGAGTGATCTAGTCTAGTTCTTGCAGGAACCGCCTTGCATCTTGCATAGCCTCTCCCAGCACAGCAACAATTGGGAACTTTGTCAGACAGAGGGCTATGAGTTCTGCTGCCTGTAACACCTGCAGAGTTTGGTGCTAACTGTTACTCAGGTGATAAAACTGTTGGCTTAGAGTCGTTCTGTGGACTTGAAGACCTCACCTAGAGCAATTGTTTGGTGCTACGTTGTTGGAAGTGCTATCTTTCCAATAAAATAGTAAAGCAAAGCCAGATGGACATTAACAACACCATCACACCTTGAAGAAGAGGAGTATACCTGAGTGTCTAATTCCTGTTTGTAGGAGCTCACTAGGTGCAGATTGACCATTTCTTACTTTACAAAAGTGAATCCATTTCAAAAGTACATTTCTTGGCTGTAAAATGCCGTGGAATGTTCTGCGGTTGTGGAAAATGAGAAATAAATTAAATCTTTCTTTTTGGATTTGAAAGTAATCAGAGTAACGGTTCTAACAGGAGCTTGACTAAGAATCAGAAATGGATTGAAAGAGAATGCAGTCGGGAAGTGAGGAGCAACAGAAACCTTTTTAAATGTGTGTGCTCTAAAATTACAGTGAACAGCAGGTGTCTAACTTGTAGCCAGCCCAGAATTCGAAGCCTGCTATCCAACACAGTCACGTGGCAACTAAAATTACCCATGGCTGGATTGAGAAGTGTCAGCAAATGTTGTTTGAATTCATTGTTGCCCTGGAGACAAAGCTTACTAACTCTGCACAGAGCTGGCAGAAGAAACATATCAACATGACCAGGCTAATGAGTGGCTTCACCCACTGACTGCCCTCCTCTGAGTTAATGTCTCCCTGTTGCACCAAGCTCTTGTTCTAACAGTCTCTTGCTTGGCCTCCAAGTTTCGCCCTCTAAAACTCCAAAACTCTGCTGCCTGTATATCAACTTGTAGGAAGTCTTGCTCCCCTATCAATTTTGTGCTGGCTATTTGCTTCAAGTCTGATGACTCTTTGAACTTTTAAAAATATCCATCCTATTTTCAAATCTCTCCATGGCCTCTCCCATCTTCCCAATTTCTGTGGCGTCTTCCCCTCTTCAAGCTTTGGGAATTGTCCAAATTCTGACCTCTTGCACATCCCCAGTTTTGATCGCTCCATTCTTGGCAGTCCTCCTTTCAGCTGCCAAAGCCCTCAGCTCTAGAATTAGCTCCCTAACACTTACAGTTCCCTCTCCTTCTTTAGGTTGCCCAATAAAATTGACCCCTTTGACACAGTTTTTGCTCAACTGTCCGAATATTTCCATTTGGGGTTCCTGTCAAATTTTGCTTGATTGATATGCCGGGGGTGTTTTACTACTTCCAAGGCACTATGTAAATATAGATTATTTTTGTTGTCTTGCTTTTCAAATGTGAGGAAACTTCTATTTGTCTTCCAACTGGGCAATGACCTCACTTTCAAAAAGAATATAGAGTGCTCTGGAATACTTCCGTACTCAGGAGCTGCTTTTTCAGTCTATCTATTTAAACTTACCTCACTAACACTCAATTTAATATGCCATTTCATTTCAACTCATTCACAGTAATAAACACAATTTCTAAAGTTCATTATTCTCCAACTCTGCTCTATCCTTCCTATGAAAACCTCCTCAAATCATCTCCATCCAACTCCTTCCAATGCCGTCTCCATCTAATCTCTACCATGCTATTTACCCTCCCACTCCACCTACTGCATCAACCCCAGAACCCCCCACCTCACACCCCACTGTGCCACCCTCCCTTCCTTCAATGCCAACCTCCGTCCTTTGCAAATCATCAACTTGTGCCCCCATACTCCTGCCCACTATCCCCAGAACCTCCAGCCATGGTAATTTAGTTATTGTACCATTTTGCCCCACTGTTATTCTTGAACAATCCCCTCCCCCTTCACACCAGCACCAGCAATCATTGGCAGCTATACATGAATCCACATGACCAATGGTCTTTCCACGTGCAATTCCTGCCTTTTAACAACCAGACAAACAAAAGCTGTGTACCACTATTATTACAGGTGAAATGCCTGAATTACTTCAACTCGAAGGACAAACCCAGCAGGACATCACCACCTGCAAGTTCTCCTGCACACCAGTTACCACCCTGACTTGGAAACATATCGCCGTTCCTTCTCTGTCGCTGGGTCAAAATCATTCAGGAATTCCCTCCCTAATGGCATTGTGGGTCAGCCCACAGCATGTGGGCTGCAGCGACTCAAGAAGGCAGCTCACCACCACCTTCTCAAAGGCAACTCAGGACAGGTAATAAATGCTGTCCCTGCCAGTGAGACCCACATTCCACAAATAAAAGAAAATTAATTCAATTTTGCCATCCAAATGTGTCTTCCGACAAGGTAATGTTCTGGGCCACTGCTTTAAACGTTACATAAGGAAACAGGAACAGGAGTAGGCCATTCAGCCCCTTGAGCTTACCCTGCTAGTCACGGCTGATCTAATTGCAACCTCAAACCGACATTCCCATCTACCTTATTAACCTTTCACATAACTTTTCTTAGTAAGAATCTACCTACCTCTGCCTTCAAAATATTTAAGGACTCTGCTTGCACCATCTTTTTAGGAAGTGAGACACAAAGACTCACAACTCTTTGGGAGATATTTTTGCTCATCTCTCCTTTAAATAGTGACTCCGCTTTTTAAACCATAGCCCTGAGTTCTAACTGCTTTCCACACCCACCCTTTCAAGATCATACATGTTTTGAAAAAAATTATGTTTGTACTGTCTACCACATTGTACATCTCAGTGACCTACCCTCAGGTATGGTTCAGTACACAACACTCTCTCTTCTGAATCACTCAGAACAGGCTTCAGTATAAAATCTAGGTTGATGTTTTATCCTCAAAGCAGAAAGAACTGGAAAATCTCACAGGTTTAGCAGCATCTATGCAGCCAAAAAACATTGCGATTCAAATCTGACTCTTCTTTGGAACCCTCACCTTGTGTTTTTAACAGCAGGAGTTGGGATGATATGAAGGAATCGAGTCACAGGAGAAAGGATCCAGAGGGGACTGGTATCCAAAAATTGTCAGGGCCGCATTCCTCAACACCTGAAAGATGATTCATTGTTGTCAGGAGCAGCTGTCTCTTGAGCATTGTTTGTCTTGGAGATATCTGTAATCCTGGATGGATGAGAAACACAAAGGCAGGAATTTCAGTCAGAGACACAGACAGCTACTAAAGAAGGAGATGCAGCTGTGAAAGTGAGTTTTGATAAATAACTTATCAAACACCTGGAGAGAAATGGAAAGTAGTGAATGTGAACAAGATGAAAAAGACCAAGAGAAATCCCATTGTAGGGAAAAGCAGAACTGTTTCAAGATAATCTTTCCTCAAAGAGAAGTGGCAGAGAATTAAACACAAAATTAGAAGCAAAATATTGCGGGTGATGGAGACCTGAAATGGAAACAGAAAGTGCTGAACAAAACCCAATAGATCTGGCAGCATCTGTGGAGAGAGAAACAGAGTTAACATTTTAAGTCCAATTCAACCTTCCTTTGGAACTTTTTTGTTAGCTCAGCGCAGGGTCCTGTGGGACACTGAGGTCTGCTAATGGATCCTGAGGCTTCATTCATCAGGTTCAGCCTGAGACAAAAACCTGACACATGTTGATAGATGTGGTATCAAGGGAATGGAGTCTATACTCTCCTCACTCCAACTCCCCAGGATCCTTTCGTTGGGAACATGAATGGAGAGATGTTACTGTGTATGATTGATGTCTTTCCACAGCATGTACACTCACAGTGAGCTGCGGGTCTGGTTACAACATTCATTGACAAAATTGGCTTGTGATCAGATATGATTGGGTGCCACTTGCATGGCAGTTCAGAACGTTACCTAGATTCATGAGAAGCTGGTTCAACGCTTGCTTCTATAAAATGGCTTAATTGGAATAAGGGTGACTTGGATTAATTGTGGCTGCAGGCACAGATCGGTCTGCTGTGAATTTCAAATACGCAAACAAGACTAATCATCTTTGGTGATAATGGGATCTGCAGATACTGGAGAATCCAAGATAACAATGTGTGGAGCTGGATGAACACAGCAGGCCAAGCAGCATCTCAGGAGCACAAAAGCTGACGTTTCGGGCCTAGACCCTTCATCAGAGAGGGGGATGGGGAGAGGGTTCTGGAATAAATAGGGAAAGAGGGGGAGGCAGACCAAAGATGGAGAGAAAAGAAGATAGGTAGAGAGGAGAGTATAGCTGAGGAGGTAGGGAGGGGATAGGTCAGTCCAGGGAAGATGGGCAGGTCAAGGAGGCGGGATGAGGTGGTAGGTAGGAAATGGAGGTGCGGCTTGAGATGGGAGGAAGGGATGGGTGAGAGGAAGAGCAGGTTAGGGAGGCGGGGACAGGCTGGGCTGGTTTTGGGATGCAGTGGGGGAAGGGGAGATTTTGAAGCTTGTGAAGTCCACATTGATGTGGCCTTCACAAGCTTCAAAATCTCCCCTTCCCCCACTGCATCCCAAAACCAGCCCAGTTCTTCCCCTCCCCCCACTACATCGCAAAATCAGCCCAGCTGGTCCCCTCCCCCCACTGCATCCCAAAACCAGCCCAGCCTGTCTCCGCTTCCCTAACCTGTTCTTCCTCTCACCCATCCCTTCCTCCCACCTCAAGCTGCACCTCCATTTCCTACCTACTAACCTCATCCCACCTCCTTGACTGTCCGTCTTCCCTGGACTGACCTATCCCCTCCCTACCTCCTCTCCTATACTCTCTTCTCCACCTATCTTCTTTTCTCTCCATCTTCGGTCCACCTCCCCTTCTCTCCCTATTTATTCCAGTTCCCTCTCCCCATCCCCCTCTCTGATGAAGGGTCTAGGCCCGAAACGTCAGCTTTTGTGCTCCTGAGATGCTGTTTGGCCTGCTGTGTTCATCCAGCTCCACACTTTGTTATCTCTAATCATCTTTGGTGATGACTGTTGCAAATTGACGTTTTTGTGGGCAATTAGATCGCAGTAAATGGAGTATCTGGGACCAACACCTGCAATGAAGTAACATGGCTAGACACAGCAAGAAACAATCCCAATGCAACACTGGGAAAAGATAGAGCTGATGTTGACCATTATCTGTGTGTTGCTGGTGAAGGAAATTAATGTTGAAAGTGGTGCATGGGGTGCCAATCAAGTGGAATGCTTTGCCCTGGATGGTGCTGAATGTTGAATGTTGTTAGAAATGCATTTATCCAGGCAATTGGGAAATTCCATAGCGGAAGTGATGGTTTAGTCGTATTGTCACTGGACTATTATTCCAGAGACCCAGGTAATGTTCTGGGATCAAATCTTGCCACAGCAGATGGTAGAATTTAAATTCAATTTTAAAAATCTGGAATTAAGAGTGTAATGACTATAAATCCGTTGTTAATTGTTGGGCGAAATCCATCTGGTTCACTATTCCCCCTTAGGGAAAGAAACTGCTATCTTTGCTTGGCCTGGTTTACATGTGACTCCAGGCCCACAGCAATGTGGTTAACTCTTAAATGCCCTCTGGGCAATTAGGGATGGATAATAAATGCTGCCTGGCCAGTGATGCCCTCATCCTCTGAATGATTTTTTTAAAAATTTCATCACACTCCTGACTCATGCCTTGTCAATGGTGAACAGGGCTTTGGTGAAGCTCAGAAAGTTAGTTAATCACCACAGAATTCCTTGTTTCTGGCCCTGCTTCTGTACCGATAGAATGTTTTGCTCAATGCCCAGTTCAGCTTTTTGGGTCCTTGTGCGTTTGGGGCTTGTGCCTGTGCGCTGAGATTACACTCACCTCCACAGATCTTGCAAATCAACTCTCCACAGCTTGATACAGACATGTGTGCCATCTTCTCCCATCCCAGACTGGTTTATGACTAAAGAAAAAAGTGTTTAAATCATATTAAAAGAAAACAGAACCAATGACTATTCAAATCCCTGGAGATTACTTTTTAATCATTGGAGATTTCAATGCAACCTTGGTCAAGCCTTCTCTCCCTTGTATTTTGTCATAGAGCCATACAGCATGGAAGCAGACACTTTAGTCCAACCAGTCCACACCGACCATGTTCCCAAACTAAACTATTCCTACCTGCCTGCTCCTGGCCCTCAGCTATCCAAACCCATCCTATTCATGAACTTATCCAAATATCTTACAAATGTTGTAACTGTACCTGCATCCTGTGGTTTCTCTGGCAGTTCATTCCAAACATGAACCACTCTCTGAGTTTAAAAAATGTTGCCCCTCATGTCCTTTTTAAATCTTTCTTCTCTGACCTTAAAAAATGCCCCTTAGCCTTGAAATCCCCCACCCTACGGAAAAGACCCGTGTCATACACCTTACCTTTGCCCCTCATGATTTTATAGACCTGAATAAGGTGACCCCTCAACCTCCCACACTTCAGTAAAAATAAAGTCCTCGTCTTCCAAGTCTATTTACATATCCAAATCCTCCATTCCCGGCAACATCCTGGTAAATCTTTTCTGATCCCTCTCCAGTTTAATAATATCCTTCCTATAACTGGGTGACCAGAACTGCACAAAGTACTCCAGCAGAGGCCTCACCGATGTCCTGCAAAACCTCAACATGATTTTGCAACTCCAATACTCAAAGGTCTGAGCACTGAAGATAAACGTACTAAAAGTCTTCTTAACCACTGTGTTTACCTGTGAGGCAAACTTCAAAGAATTATGTACCTAACCCCCTTGGTCTCTCTGGCTCACAATACCAGGGCCCTACTGTTAATTCTATAAGTTTTGCCCTTGATTGCATTACCAAAATTTATCTGTAAAAAACTCCATCTGCTACTCCTCAGTCCATTGACTCAACTGATCAAGATCTCCTTGTAATCAAAGATAACTTTTTTCACTGTCCACTATACAACCAATTTTGGTGTCATCCACAAACTTACTAACCATGCCTCCTATATTCTCATCCAAATCGTTTACATAAATGACAAACAAAAGAAGACCCAGAACCTATCCCTGTGGAACACTGCTGGTCACAGGCTTCCATTCTGAAAAACAACCCTCCACCACCATCCTGCGTCTCCTACCATCAAGCCAATTTTGTATCCAAATGGCAAGCTCACCCTAAAGCCCATGTGATCCAACTTTACTAATTAGTCTGGCAGCATCCGTGAAGAAGAAAACACAGTTAACGTTTTGAGGAAGGGTCAGCGGACCCGAAACGTTAACTCTGTTTTCTCCTCCACAGATGCTGCCAGATCTGCTGAGCTTTTCCAGCAACTTTGTTTTTGTTCCTGATTTATAGCATCCACAGTTCTTCTGGTTTTTATATACTAATTAGTCTACCATGAGGAACCTTGCCAAAGGCTTTACTAAAATCCAAGTAAACAGCATCTACTGCTCTGCCCTCATCAATCTTTCTGGTTACTTCTTTAAGAAACTCAATCAAGTTTGTGAGACACTATTTTCCTCACACAAAAACATGCTGACTATCCTTAATCACTCCTTGCCTGCTTAAATGCATGCAAATCCAATCTTTCAGAATCACCAACAACTTACCACTACCAATGTCAGATTCACAGGTCAATAGTTTCCAGGATTCTCCTTATAGTCTTTCTTAAACTATAGCACAATGTTAACCATCCTCCAGTCCTCTGGTATTTCACTGTGTTTATAGATGATACAAACATTTATGCTAGGGACCCCACAATTTTCTCCATAACTTCTCACAGTATCCTAGTATATACTTGATCAGGTCCTGGAGATTTGTCTACTTTTATGTTTTCTAAGAACTCCAACACTTCCTCTTCAGCAACGTGAACTGATTTCAAAACATAAATATTTATTTCCCTGAGCTGTCTAGCGTCCATTTCTTTCTCAACAGCAAAAACTAATGCAAAATATTAATTTAATATTGCTCCCATCTCCTGAGATTCAACACAAAGACAACTTCATTGATCTTTAACGGGTCCTACCCTTTCTCTAGCTGCTCTCTTGCTCTTTTAATGTATTGTAGAATCTGTTTGGCTTATCTTTAACCTTATCTACCAAGACTATCTCATATCCCCTCCTTGCTTTCTTGAATGCCTTCTTAAGAATGTAGCAACACTTTTTATTCTCTTCAAGCGAACCAGTTATGAATGCTCTCTGTTTGAATGGAATTTCCCCACCTTCTGAAGGGGGAATTTGACAATGGATCCCTAGTAAGTGGGGAATTTTATCAGCTTCTTATCATTAAAACATATCCTTTCAGAAACGGTAGAATCCCCAGGACCCTTGCAATGGCAAGTAATTTCAGGAAAGCACTTCTGGAGAAAACAAAACTTTGATGGGTATATTGATAGGGCATCCATTATTGACAACTGTGTCCTCAGTTGTCCCACATTCTAAAATTAGCTCCAGAAACCCCTCTGCCTCTCTCCTCCATAAAACCGAAAACTGTTACCAAGTTATTAATCACTTGATTGGGACCTTCTCTGTGGCTAGGGGTCTAATTTTGATTCTTAATATTCCTGTGAAACCCTATGAGACATTTTACTATATTAAGGTGCAATATGACTGGTGTAATTGTTACAGAACTAGACACCCGAATACAGACACGTCCTGTGAGGTAAGAAAGCATGTAAGGAACTTTATATCTAATGCTGTCCCAATCCTGAGAGTATTTGATGGGGACAGTTTAACGGGAGCTTTAATTTTAGTTTATAAGAGTAAAGGGAGAGTTACTCGATATCTAACTCTGTGACATCCTGTCCTGGGAGTGTTCGAAGGGTATAGTGTAGTGGGAGCTTTAATCATTTCCTGCATTGTATTTGGCCTGCATTCTTCCAGCACTTTATTTTGAAAGTAGAAACAATATAGAAGAAACCTGCCTGGAGGTTCTGTATTCATCGATGTGGTAAGATGCTAAATCATGTCTATTTGTGGTCACCAACTGAATACGTTAATTGGGATTTCCTCCTATAATTATTTCAGCAATAATACAGGGAGGCTTCAAATCTCTGTATACCCTGCCAGACTCCAGCAAAGAAACTTTCATGTGTCACATGCAGAGAAAACTATATAGATCATTCCCTGAACTCTCAGTTGGCATCTATGTCATGCTTGGACTCTGCATATTGTGGGAGCATGCCATGGTCAAGGTAGCTGACACCTTTTGTAAATTAGAACAGTGGCTTCTCTCCAAAAAATACTTACTGTCTGAAAACCACTTTGTAACATAAATACACCTTCCTTCCCTCCTTTTTCCAATACCCCACTCAATGGCAATGTTTCTTGTCTAAACCTGGATAGATATTGAGAGCTGGTAACTGCTTGCCCGGGGCACAAAACACTGTCACCCCCGCCCCCCATCCACATACATCCAGGATCATCACACAATGATCAGGACCAAAAGGCTTATGGTAATTTATCCATCACCCTTCTCAATGAATGGCAGAGTAGGCTGGAGGGCCGAATGGCCTACTCTGTTCCTGTTTTTATGTACTTATGTTCAAGTCCCCACACACCCCACCAGTCCCAGAACTGGGCCACCAACTGTGGCTCCTTGAATTATGGCCCCAAATCAGAAGTTATCAATGTGATCCTGTTCTACATCCCACCCGCATGTTGAAGTTGATTCACTTATTTCCCACTATTGCCACTTATCTAAGTCCACAACTCATTCTCAATTGGCTAGAGGTGGATGGAAGTCTATGAGGCTGTATACATGATCTCCTTCATTTAATAAAAGGCTTCAGACCTCCCTCCCCAGCAAATTTCCCATTGGCCAACTGACAAGGTACTACTTGAGGGAGTCATGGTGCTCACAGTACCCACAATCCTTTACACGCAAGAAACCACTCCATCGGCTGGTTTTAACTTTGAATTGAGGCCACACTGCATCCTGACACCATGGCATTTTTAATTTAATCAACTTGTTCAGAAATGTTGTTACACATCTCTGGAGCAGGTGGGTATTGAACCCAGTCTCCAGGCTCAGAGGACACTGACTTTGCACCACAAAAGGCCTCCTGACACCCCTGTAGCTTTGCTGTTTGTTTTAGGTTCTGAAGAAGTGAAGCAACAGGAGAAGCTTACACTTATGCAGTCTGTTCATAACGTCAGCGCATACCAAAGCATTTCCATTTAGATTTAAGGCTGAGATATGGCGTGAGTGAGAATAAGGGAACTGATCCATAACATCAACTATGATTGTACTAAATTCTGGAGGGGCTGAATGGTCTAATCCAACTCCTAATGCATATGATTACAGACAGGGAAGTAATCTGAGCTGCAGTCAATGTTGTAATGTCAGAAACACTGCGCTAGACTGTGAGGAAAAATTTCCTGTGCACAACAACATAATAAACAGATAACCTCCTCTTAGTGGCAAAGGTTGACGGGCAGCAGGAAGAGCTTACTTACTCCATTTCAAAATAGTGCTCAGGGATCGCTAATGCTCACCTGAGAGGCAGGTTCAGCCTGGAATTAACAATGCATTGGAAAGATAGCGCTCATCTGATATTACACGGAAACACTGGCCATGTTCTGCACTCAGATTCCTGATGTGGAATTTGAATGGAAAATTTCTGACTCAGAAATGAGAACACTACTGCTTAGCCATAGATGAAGTTTACTTTTGAGTTTAAATGTTAATCCAGCAATATTGATTCCTCATTAAGGTGTTGCCCTGAGAAATGAATTAGAGAATGGCTGATACCTGTTCTGTCAAGTTGAAACAAACAGTGTGTGTATATGTTCTTTCTTTTTGCTAAGAACAGGAATCTGCCTGCTTTAAAATGTAAACAGAGCTCTGTGGTTAACTGTCAATCATTATTAACTGGTTCACTCCCCACAGCAATACCTCTACAAAGCAAGGTCCACTTGCTAACCAACCAGCACTTTTCTCTCATACCGTATAAATGATTTTTTCCCTCTTAAATTGGTATTTTTGCAAATTGGCCTGATTATCAGAAGAAAATTTTTGGCAAAACTTGTATTTTCTCAGCAGTACTCAAGTTCTGTATTATCAAACATCTTGTAGTTGGACTTATTACTAACATGCAATGAACCCTCTTGTCTAAGAACAGTCTCATCTGTAGATACTCTACTTTGGTGTATCTTCTAATGCTAAACACTCCATAGGCCTAAGACAAGGCAAAAACAAAGGAGGTCTGGTGACACCAAACAACCTTAAACAATCTTTATCAAGTACTACATACTGACAAATACCACATCTGTCGAAATACCGCAGGACTGGAGCTAGCTGAGTTGTTCTTGCAGAGAGAGCCAGCATGGACACAGTGGACTGAATGCTCATCTTTTCTGCTGTAACTAATCGATTCATTCTGAGTCTCCTTGGTGACATGTGCCACCTGGTGGTGAGAATAATGACTAACATCTACCCAAGTATTTTTTCAACAGAAAAGCGCGACCGACAGTAGCTGCAAAATGAGTATCCCTGTCCGTAAAAGATGAAAAAACTCACCAACACTTTCAAAAATTAGATCCGTCGCACTGAAAAACCTAACAGAAATTATTTGTCGAATAACTCTGTTGGTTAACAATATATTTTAATAAGATTCATTTTTTTACCTTGTGAAATGTTTACAATAACAAAAATAGAAAGGAGAATTTAATCGGGCGCTGACGTATTGATACGTTCCAGGCAGGAGTTATAATCTGTGTTGCTTTCATGTGAAGATTTTACTGCATTTCTACACTTTACCAAAGCGTCACAGAACACACCGAAGGAGTGATGCCCCTCAGGCCGTCCTTTATTTCCCTTGAGCAACTTGATAATAACCCTATGAGGTCTGTGACCATCAATAAAGAAACCAATAGATGATATAACGCAGAGAGGAATACTCATTTTTTGTTCTTAACTATGTGACTCGTCAGAGGAGGGGTTTTTGTAATTTTAAGTGCAGCTCTGGGTGAGAAGTTTACACATCCATACTGTACTCAAATGAGAGGTCTGAAAATACCCATATTTGTGAAAGATTGCCATGCGCCGTTCTTGTGGGAGATCTATTCATTCCTTTTCAGGTGAAAGAACAGCATTATCTGTACAAGTGAGGTATGTTCATACCTGCACAGGTAACTGGTGTGTTCACACCTACAGTTGAGGTTCATATGTTTATACCTGTACAGGTGGGAGGTGTGTACATACCTGTACATGTTGGAGGTGTGTAGATACCTGTACAGGCGGGAGCTGTGTACATACCTGTACGGGTGGGAGGTGTGTACATACCTGTACAGGCGGGAGCTGTGTACATACCTGTACGGGTGGGAGGTGTGTACATACCTGTACAGGTGGGAGGTGTGTACATACCTGTACACATTGGAGGTGTGTACATACCTGTACAGGTGGGAGGTGTGTACATACCTGTACATGTTGGAGGTGTGTACATACCTGTACAGGCGGGAGCTGTGCACATACCTGTACGGGTGGGAGGTGTGTACATACCTGTACAGGCGAGAGCTGTGTACATACCTGTACGGGTGGGAGGTGTGTACATACCTGTACAGGTGGGAGGTGTGTACATACCTGTACGGGTGGGAGGTGTGTACATACCTGTACATGTTGGAGGTGTGTACATACCTGTACAGGCGGGAGCTGTGCACATACCTGTACGGGTGGGAGGTGTGTACATACCTGTACAGGCGGGAGCTGTGTACATACCTGTACGGGTGGGAGGTGTGTACATACCTGTACAGGTGGGAGGTGTGTACATACCTGTACACATTGGAGGTGTGTACATAC
Organism: Stegostoma tigrinum; assembly: GCF_030684315.1. Taxonomy (NCBI): domain Eukaryota; kingdom Metazoa; phylum Chordata; class Chondrichthyes; order Orectolobiformes; family Stegostomatidae; genus Stegostoma; species Stegostoma tigrinum. The sequence continues at coordinate 5,958,065 of NC_081385.1, read as the reverse complement.
CTGTACAGGTGGGAGGTGTGTACATACCTGTACACATTGGAGGTGTGTACATACCTGTACAGGTGGGAGCTGTGCACATACCTGTACGGGTGGGAGGTGTGTACATACCTGTACAGGCGGGAGCTGTGTACATACCTGTACGGGTGGGAGGTGTGTACATACCTGTACACATTGGAGGTGTGTACATACCTGTACAGGTGGGAGCTGTGCACATACCTGTACGGGTGGGAGGTGTGTACATACCTGTACGGGTGGGAGGTGTGTACATACCTGTACAGGTGGGAGCTGTGCACATACCTGTACGGGTGGGAGGTGTGTACATACCTGTACGGGTGGGAGGTGTGTACATACCTGTACAGGTGGGAGCTGTGCACATACCTGTACAGGCGGGAGCTGTGTACATACCTGTACAGGTGGGAGGTGTACATATTTGTACAGGTGGAAGGTGTGGCTATACCTGTACAGGAGGGAGGTGTGCACAAACCTGTACAGGTGAGAGGTGTGCACACACCTGTGAAGGTGGGAGGTGTGTACATACCTGTACGGGTGGGAGGTGTGTACATACCTGTACAGGTGGGAGGTGTGTACATACCTGTACATGTTGGAGGTGTGCACATACCTGTACAGGTGGGAGATATGCACATACCTGTACAGGTGGGAGGTGTGTACATACCTGTACACATTGGAGGTGTGTACATACCTGTACAGGTGGGAGCTGTGCACATACCTGTACGGGTGGGAGGTGTGTACATACCTGTACAGGCGGGAGCTGTGTACATACCTGTACGGGTGGGAGGTGTGTACATACCTGTACAGGTGGGAGGTGTGTACATACCTGTACACATTGGAGGTGTGTACATACCTGTACAGGTGGGAGCTGTGCACATACCTGTACAGGTGGGAGGTGTACATATTTATACAGGTGGAAGGTGTGGCTATACCTGTACAGGAGGGAGGTGTGCACATACCTGTACAGGTGAGAGGTGTGTACATATCTGTGCAGGTGGGAGGTGTGTACATATTTGTACAGGTGGGAGGTGTGACCATATCTATACCGGTGGGAGGTGTGCACATACCTGTACAGGTGGGAGGTGTGTACTTAACTGTACAGATGGGAGTGTGTACATATTTGTACAGGTGGAAGATGTGGCTATACAGGTATAGCCACATCTTCCACCTGTACAGGCAGGAGGTGCGCACATATCTGTACAGGTGGAAGGTGTGTATATACCTGTACAGGTGGGAGCTGTGCACATACCTGTACACATTGGAGGTGTGTACATACCTGTACAGGTGGGAGCTGTGTACATACCTGTACAGGTGGGAGGTGTGTACATACCTGTACAGGTGGGAGTGTGTACATATTTGTACAGGCGGAAGGTGTGTACATACCTGTACGGGTGGGAGGTGTGTACTTAACTGTACAGGTGGGAGTGTGTACATATCTGTACAGGTGGGAGTGTGTACATATTTGTACAGGCGGAAGGTGTGGCTATATATGTACAGGCGAAAGGTGTGTACATATCTGTACAGGCGTAAGGTGTGACCATATCTGTACAGGCGGGAGGAATGTTGTTCCCAGTGAGGAAAATGTTAATATTGGAAAATTGCACCCATTATCCTGGCTTTAGGTCTCACCCAAATTGATCCACAACTGAAATATCAAGCTGAACAAACCCTTCCAATGGCTGTGCCCCCATTTCTGTGCTTTCTGGTCAGGGCTCTTCTCTCGTAAATCACTAACTGCTTGGAATTGATGCTTACTCAAAGTCAGAGTCTTCTTGACTCATTCTGTAACAGTCCAGGGAGCACAAGCACTGAGCTGTGGTTCTATTGTTGTCTGTCAATGTTCTACTAATGCTGATATCAACTTCCTGACCTGGACCCAGACCAGACCTGGGCCCGTTCCCCTAACTATATTCCCACCCCAGGCCAGTCCAATGTGAACACATAGATATTGATGTTAGGTAGGTTTGTGATAGTTTCAGTGGTCAAATAGCCATCCCACAACTCTTACCTAAGCTATGATATGAAGTGCATTTGGATAAGGTGTTGGGGTGTATCCAACTTTTCTGCACCAGTGCTAATCAATGTCTTCAATAGGATGAATATCACATACACTGAAGGTGGTGGGCGTGTGGTTGTATATATGTTCATCTGCGATGGATACGTGCACTATTAAATGTACACCCCGTTGCACAGTTATGTTACAAACCGCACACAATAGCTGAGAGCAGCAAATTACTGATGTTGTTCTGATTCTAGTCCCTGCATCAGTTGAGTTGTAAAATCCAATCAATTCTCTGAGACCAAGGGGAAAGATAATAAAATGTAGAAAAATGCATTTCCAAGCCTTAATCTCCCCCCAGGTTTCTTGTCAGGGTCTAGCTACTGTCCTAGATAACCATTACAGGACACGATTTCTTAGGATTAACATCTGCGGTTGTATTAACAAAAGAACTGCTAACTTATAACTGTTTAAACTGTCTTGTGTCCATTCGAGTCACTTTGCAGAGAGGTTTGAATCTTTAGGCAAGTCTTACCTGTGACTGATGCTAAACACAGCTGCAGTAATTTGTTACAGAACCCTCTGAGAGACTGAGTTGCTTTGGCAACAAGTAAATTTACCAGCATGTTGCACTTTGGAGTCATGGCCAGTGATAGAAGAAGAATTTTCCCATCATGCGGCTAACCAGGAATCTCTCCCACCTTGTACCTTCCTCTGGCATGCATCAAAGGATTTTCAGGTTTGGCTGCACCATGAATGCATCATCTATGCCTTCACACCCTGGGTCTAGACTTTACCTGCCCCTGGGTGTGTTTCTGGCAGGGATGGAGGGTTACACATAAAATCGGGTGGGTACCCAAGCCTACCATTTCCCCACACTGCCATGTTTCGGAAAGTGGGCATGTACCAAGATCAGCAGCCCTCCTGCCAAATGTCAACAAATAATTAGGGGTCAGTTGAACTTGCTGATAGCTGAATTGATCCTAATATTAGCCTGAAGACACCAAAACATGGATGGAGTATCACAGAGTTATTCAGCCCATTATGCCTGCACCAGCATTATCACCTAATGTAAATTTTTTGCTTATTCTCCTTATCCTTGCACACCATTTCTATCTAAACAACTATCCGATGCCCTCATGAATGCCTCAATTGAACCAGCCTACCCCACGTTTCCAAACAGTGCATTCCTCACCCTAATCACTCACTGGGTGATAAAACTTTTTCTCATATCACCATCGCTCCAAAACCAAGTTAGATCTAACTTCCTCCTGTTTTTGCTTCTTTTATGAGCAGGAACAGTTTCTCCCTAAGTATTCTATCTAGCCTACTCAAGATTTTGAAAACCTCTATCAGGTCTCTCTTCAACCTTCTACTCTTCAAGGACAACGATCCCAACTTCGTCAATCAGGCCTCATAAGTGAAGTTCCTCATCCCTGGAGCCATTCTCATAAACTGCTTCTCTATTCTCCCCGAGATAATGGGAACTGCAGATGCTGGAGAATCCAAGACAACAAAATGTAAGGCTGGATGAACACAGCAGGCCAAGCAGCATCTCAGGAGCACAAAAGCTGACGTTTCGGGCCTAGACCCTTCTCTGATGAAGGGTCTAGGCCCGAAACGTCAGCTTTTGTGCTCCTGAGATGCTGCTTGGCCTGCTGTGTTCATCCAGCCTTACATTTTGTTGTCTCTATTCTCCCCAGTGTGTTCACATCTTTACTGTGTTGTGGTGAACAGAACAGTACTCCAGCTGAGGTACTACAAGTGTCTTGTACAAGTTCAACATCGCCTCCCCTCTCCTGTACTCGTTGCCCCTACAATTAAGCTGAGGACACTGATCACCTCAGTGATGGCTCTCCACCTGTCCTGCCACCTTCTCTGTAGAGTTTCTTTCAACTGATTTGGCAGAAAGGTAGGATTTTCTTTTTGTAATGTCCCATTCCCCCAAGAGTATAGTAACCACTTAGACTTCCTCTAATCTGGCCTGTAACAGGTACACAGTGACCTTTCTGAGGTGTTTGAACCCTCCCATTTCAATGCTCCCTACGTGCCTGGGTCTGGGGATCCAATGGGTCCTTCACCCATTGGGCTGGCTGCAGTTCCAGCAGTGTCCACTACCAGCTGTGGCGCTGCCAGGACTAGAACATGGAACAGTACAGCACAGTACAGGCCCTTCGGCCCAAAGTGTTGTGCCGAACTTTTACACTGATCCTAAGGTCTACCTAACGTCTACCCCTACCTTATATTGGACTATTGGAGTCTCTGGCCAATCAGAGTTGTTGGCAGCTCCAGAGGGTGTGATTGCTGTGTCTTGGGGGGTAGGTCAGACTCTGCAGGAACTCAGACCCCATAGCAAGTGCAGCTATGGAGCGGGAGAGGAGGCAAGCTAATTATCAGCCTGTCAGTCCACCTGCAATCTTACAGTCGGACTTGGATCCAGAGGCGTCTGTCTCAAATGAAGGGGCATTACCCAAAGGAAGGGCAGGTACTAACTTTGGAGGGTTACCTTCGTGTCCCCCTTCCTAATAGATAGTAACTACTCTGCTCCTGCCTTGGCTTTAGAATCTCAATCCCCTTGCACCTCTTTCTAAGATGTTGAACTCACCCTCCCACTACTATCCAAGCCAATAGATCAATAAAAACTGTCTCTGCTACCACTCACAGCTATAACTCACTGTGGGATCTACAGGTGAGAGAGAGTTAACTCTGAATACCGAGGTACCCGCTACTCCCCTATCATTTACCATCTGTGTGAAATTAAATTACTGACTTTGCTTCCTTATAATTTGTCTTTTAATACCCCACAACTTGTTGCACAGCCTCCCCACTCATTGGCACCCTGCATGGTTATCCATGTCACCCACCCATTAGATCAGCCCTGACTGGGTTTCTGTTTTCAAAATGAGTCTGCATTTTTTGAGGGCACCCTTGACAACTCAAGGAGAGACCAACTGGGAACAATCGCAAGACAGACCCTGAGCTGGTCCAGCAACACCTCACCTGATACCATGGCTTTGAGCTGCTCCCCTGGGTTACAGCTCTGACATTACCACCCAGCAACAACAGTCTCTGGGTCAGTCTGTATGAGGGCAGGGAAAGACCATTGATGTGAAGGTATTACACATCAGTCGAGGCGTTTCCATTTCTGTGGAGAAATTAAAAAGCATGATAAATATTGGTTAGTTGCTGATAGGTCTGGTGGGGTCTTTAGGAGAAACTTTTTTTAACCGAGAGAGTGATGAGAACATGGAACACAGGGAATGGTTGAGTTGAATGGTGCTGCTGTTTTTAACTTACAGCTTGATAAACACATGAGACAGAAAGTCGAGTGAATTGTCGAAGGGGAAAGGTGCTGATGAAAGGTCATTGACCTGAAGCATTAACTTTCTTTTTCTGTCCTGAGATACTGTCAGACCTGCTGAGTTTCACCAGCACTTTCTATATTTTGTTTTTGTTTCAGATTTCCAGCTGCTGCAGTATTTTTGTCATGTGTAATTGTCAAAGCTGTTTTCTTTTTGTGAAGGGGCTGTGGCCTTAGCTGAGCTGCCAATCTAGTATTTTCTCCATTGTCATGATTGCAAACTTTTATTGATATCAAATAAAAGGAGAAAATGCTGGAGAAACTCAGCAGGTCTGATAGCACCTCTGGATAGAACAGTTAAAAATTCAGATTAATGACCTTTCATCAGAAACATTAACTCTGTTTCTCCACACAGTTGCCGCCAGACCTGCTGAGTTTCTCCAGCACTTTTTCCATTTTTTTTCGGATCTTCTGCATCTGGGTAAAATTGCCTGACTCCATTTGTGTCCTGCTTCTTCAATCCTCGCCTGCTGTGTCATTGCCTCCAGACGTGAATTATTCCAACATTGATCCTGGAGCTTATGCAAATCTCTGCTAGCCATGTATCCGAATTCACATCAAGTTGCGTTCAACCATTACCCCTTTTAACGACTGATCGACTCTGTGTCCAACAACAGCATGGGTTTGAAACACTTTTCCTCATGTTCCTCATGCTTGACTCTACTATCCATCTTCCTCCCACAATCCCATCCTTTACATCTACGACCTCCTCCTGCCCTTCAGGAACTCAGACTCCCTCCAATTTTGGCCATCTTTAATTTCCTTCTGCCAACACCTCCTGTAACCATTTGGCTACCCTCTTATACCAGCACCCACCTAAGTTATGACATTGGTTTCAGCTGACTAGGTCCTTGGCTCCTTGATACCAAAAGAGGAAGGATGACCATGTGAAGTCTTTAGCAGATAAACAATCTTATCAATCTTCATTAACAGGATATGTTTATTAAAAACTGCTGTTAATCAGAAATAAAAACAAAAATCGCTGGAAAAACTAAGCAGATCTGGCATATTCCTTGGTACTTTTAAAAAAAAATTCATTTACAGGATGAGGGTGTTGCTGGCTAGGCAGAATTTATTGCCCATCCCTAATGGCCCAGAGGGCAGTTAAGAATCAATCACATTGCTGTGGATCTGGAGTCGCATGTAGGTCAGACCAGGTAGGGATGGCAGTTTCCTTCCGTGAAGGACATTGGTGAACCAGATGGGTTTTTCCTGACAATCAGCAATGGATTCATGGTCATCATTCGATTCTTAATTACAGAGATTTTATTGGATTCAAATTCCACCATCTGCCATGGGAGGATTTGAACTGGCGCTCCCAGAATGTTGTCTGGTCTCTGGATTAACAATGCAGCAATAATACCACTAGACCATTGCCACTTAACAGCTAATAACTTTACATTGAGATCTCTTGTGGAGTTATCAAAGTTAAATTAAGCATAAGTGAATATTATTGTCAGAGCTACATTGACTTAGAAATTGAACAACTTAAATCAATTTGAATACTGCAACACAGGTAAGAAGGTGTAGAGCTGGATGAACACACAACTACACCTGCCCCTACACCTCCCCCCTCACCACCATCCTGGCCTCAAGAGGACCTTCTACATCCAGCAGATGTTCACCTGTACATCAGCTAATGTGGTATACTGTATCCGCTGTTCCCAATGTGGCTTCCTCTACATCGGGGAAACCAAGCGGAGGCTTGGGAACCATTTTGTGAACACCTACACTCGGTTTGCAACAAATAACTGCACCTTCCAGTCATGAAACATTTCAACTCCACCTCCCAGTTCTTAGACGACATGTCCATCCTGCACCTCCAGCAGTGCCACAACGATGCCATCTGAACGTTGCAGGAACAGGACCTCATAGTTTGCTTGGGAACCCTGAAGCCCAAAGGTATCAATGTGGACTTCACAAGCTTCAAAATCTCCTCTCCCCCAACCGCATCCCAAAGCCAGCCCAGTTTGTCTCCGCCTCCCTAACCTGTCCTTCCTCCCACCTATTCCCTCCTCCCACCTCAAGCCCCACCCCCATCTCCTACCTACTCGCCTCATCCCGCCCCGTTGACTTATCCATCCTCCGTGGACTGACCTATTCCCTCCCTAACTCCTCACCTACACTCACCTCTGCTGGCTCCACCCCCGCCTCTTTGACCTGTCTGTCTCCTCTCCACCTATCTGCTCCTCTATCCATCTTTGATCCACCTCCCCTTTCTCTGTATTTATTTCAGAACCCCCTTCCCCTCCCCCACTTTTGAAGAAGGGTCTAGGCCCAAAACGTCAGCTTTCTTGCTCCTCTGATGCTGCTTGGCCTGCTGTGTTCATTCAGCTCTACACCTTGTTATCTCAGATTCTCCAGCAACTGCAGTTCCTCCTTTCTCTGTTCACAGTCTCTAAAGATGCTGGCCTGCTGTGTTCATCCAGCTCCACACCTTGTTATCCCAGATTCTCCAGCATCTGCAGTTCCTACTATCTCTGATACAGTCTCTATCCCTCTCCAGCTTTTGGATACTTCTTAAAATGTTTCTCTTCGTCTGTCTACTGACATGATTCATTGCCAGATTCTGTTAGATAGCTTCAGGATAATTTCTTTAATGCTTTTAAAGGTGTAATATAAATATTATTTGTTGATGTCATTTATGATATCGGTTAAAGATTTAACAAGCGTAATAATTATCCTTTCCCTACTGCAGCCATCCACAGGTAGACATTGAATAGGCGTGGCAGGATGTTCATCATAGAAATGCAAACTTTTCATGTCAAACTAGTTCATCAACTTTGATTCAGCTGAAACCCAGGCCAGCAGCCACCTCCTTCCCCAGGCAGAGCAGATTCTACAACTTAGTCAATGCTGGTCAATGCTTTGCAGTTCCTGAGTTTTACGTGAGACATACAACGTGAAGTGTTGGAGCTGCTGGGACTTGCTCCAAAGCTGTATCTGATGGTTTAAAAGACAGCACAATCTCAAGACTTCAGGAATGACTTCATATCCAGTAGGTGTCTATGTTTGATCTGGGGTCTTACCCACAGCAATCACAATATTCTGTATTTTTTAAAAAAAAATGCAATACTGTGAAATTCAGGGAGGCCTTGAAATGTACAGTTTCTGGATTAAGAACTCTTGGGAAGATACCTAATAACAGGGGAAATGTTCAATCTGCCACAGTTCAATAAAGCAGCAACTGCTGTTCTTAAATGTAATGTAGCAGAGTTAAACATAACAGAGTTTGGACGTGGGGCAGGGTTTGTGTGTAGGGAAGAGAGTTTGTTATTCCTGCATGGAATGTGGTTATTGTTGACTTGGTCAGCATTTGTTTCATGAACCTAATTACCCTTGAACCGAATGTCTCAAGAGGGTTTTTTCAAAGGGGATTAATAGTAAACTATATTGCTGTAGGTTTGGAGAGATTGACCAGGTAAAGGCAGCAGATTTCCTTCCCTGAAGGACATGAGTGAATCAGATGAGTGTTTATTTATATTCATTACTGGGATGTGTGTATTGCTGGCCAGGGTAACAGTTTTTGCTCATCTCTAATTGCCCTGCAGAGAGTGGGGAGTTGCTTTCTTGAGCCACAGCAGTTCTTCGGTTATGGTATCTCGTGGTGCTGTCAGGGAGGGTGTTCCAGGTTTTTGACCCAATAACAGTGAAGTCACAGCAAAGTTCACCAAGATCCTCAGGCAGCGCCTTCCAAACTCATGACCACTTTCATCGAGAAGGACAAGGGCAGCAGACACTTGCAAACATCACCCTCTGCAAGTTCAGTACCAAGCCACTCACCATCCTGAAATGGAAATATGTCACATTTCCTTCATTGTTGCTGGGTCAAAATCCTGGAACTGCTTCCCTAAGGGTCAACTCACAACTGACGGATTGCAGTAGTTCTAGAAGGCAGCTCACTGCCATTTCTGAAGGTCAATTAGGGATGGGTGATAAATGCTGGCTCACAAATAAATAAAGAAGAAATGCCCAAGCCTGTGTGTGGCTCGGAGAGGCAGGTGATGGTGTTCTGTTGCCCTTGTCCTAAGCGTTAGAGCTCACATGATTGGAAGATATGATAACTCATGGAATGAGAGAATTGTTACAATGCAGAATTGTTACAATGTAGAATGGGAACAGTCAATTGATCATGTCTGCTCGAGGGCAAAAATCGCAGGTCCCCGTGCTGTTTTTGGCCTGGATCTCCAGCACCAAACTGAGCACAGCAGACCCCCCAGAACTTAAAGCCCCAGCCATTAGGTCCTGATGTAAACCCCTGGCCCCCAAGGGCCCTGGCATCTTTATCTTCTCTCCAAATGACTATCATAGCTCAGCGCCATTCTCCTGCCCTTTCTCAAAACCCTGCAAATTGTTTCTAATTAAATAACCAGCTCATGCTCTCTTGGATGCATCACTACATTTCCAGGCAATGTATACAAGATCCAAACCATACCTTGTTTGAAAAAAATTCTCCTCTCATCCTCTTCTTATCAAGGATCTGTGCGTACGCTCTGTTTATGAACAAAATAGTTTCTCCCTGACCGGTAGTCTTACGGTCACCAAATTTATACTAGCTTTTATTCAAGACTTGTTCATTAAATTCAAATTCCATTAGCTGTTGTGGTGGGATTTGGCTCTCACTCCCAGGGCATCATCATCTTCATTGGAGGTCCCTCTTAAACAAGGATGACTCTCTTCCAATCTCAAGGTGAGTCTCTAGGTGGGTCCCTACAGACCGATACAGCTATTGCAGGCTCTGTTACACTTGGGGCACATGGTGGTCATGGGAAGGGGTGGGTGGGGCATTGACGTGGCAGCGCACGCCTTTCACTGTTTTTGCCTGGCTTCCATTTTTCTTCCCGATGACAAGTCTCAAGGTGCTCGATGCCTTCCTGGATGCTCCTCCAACACTTTGTACGGTCTTGGGCCAGTGATTCACAGGTGACCTGTGGGAATCCCCCACGCCCAGGGCATCATCCTGGGCATCACAAGAATGCTAGTCCATTGACATAACCAATACATTCCGTGGTGGGGAAGGGCTGCACTCTGAAGAGTGTCTGTGCTCAGGAGAGAGATTGCGCATGTAGATTGGGTCCCTAAACGTCAACGAGATTGTATGTCACTGTTGGGCTTTTGCTTAAAATATCAAATGGGACCCCGATGAAGTTTTCTTGAATGAGGGACCCACGGGCTAGACGTTATTAGCTGCTTATTAAAATCGCAGTAATGAATGTTAAGGTGCTCAGTCTCCCCATTCCAGTTAAACCCTTCGATCCCAACCCTTTAGCTTTTGTTTCTGACAAACTGGGATGGGGACAGTGAAGAGAGGAGTTAAAATTTGAAGACAGAACACAATCTGAGGCCTCACTGTTCAATCCCAGGAATAATGCAAAGAGTAAAATAAACTTTACCCCAAATGCTCCTTGCTTTTCGGGGGATCGGTGACATTTTGACAAATAAAGAGCAAACTTGAACACCCAAAGGCTTCAGATGTTTACTTTTGCCAAATGTAACGTTATTGTCCCACCCTTGGGAAACAGCCGCTAAATCAAATTTTCAAATGTTATCGATCAGTTCCCACCAGATTTGAGTCTTAGCTTTAACCAATTACCAACATAATCTTCCTCACTGACTGAAATAACTCTTCAAAGTTCAACCGAGGCATTCCAGCAGGTATTGGATGATTACTTAGATAGAAATAAAGTGCAAGGGTCTGGGGAGAAAGCCGGAAATCGGTACTAGATAATGTAACTTATTTGAAGGGCTGGCACAGATTCAATAGGCTGAATGACCTCATTCAGTACCATACTACTTCTGGAATTCTGTAAAAAAAAAAGCTTCACAACTCGTGGGACGTCACAAAGTGCTTTGCAATCCAACAGAATATTTTGTTTTGAAGTGTTGCCATTGTTTAAAGTATGAAATATTCCAGGAAACCCCTACTATAGCTTTGTCATAATGGCCAACCAGCCTCATTCTGTGAAGTTATTTGAAAAGTAAATGTTGGCAAGACCAGGTTTCCTGTTGTCCTCTGAAATGAGCGTCATGTGTTCTTTTACATCTGCCTGAGAATGCAGACAGAGGCTTGGTTAACAGTCCATCTGAAAGATGGTGCTGTGTGACTAACTGTGTACATTCCTGCAATACTACACTCATGTGACAGCTGTGACTCTTGAGCCTGAGTCCTGGCGTGGGACTTGAACCCGTAAAAATGAGCCCTTCTTTGAAATGAGTTTGGCACTGAGAAACAGAAGACAATTCAGCTTCTCAAGCCAGTTCCACCATTCACTGATTTTCATAAAAAGACTACATTTAATAACCCCAATATTGATTAATTTTAATTGCTTGTCATTGTTGGACTTGTCTATAGTGGCCTGGGCCACAAGTTTGCAATTTCCTCCCCTAAATCTTTCTGTCTCTGTCTCTGTCTCTCCTCTTTTAAGACATTCCTCAAAGTCTATCCCTTTGGCCAAGAACATAATCACCAGTCATAACATCTTCTAGTTTATCTTGGCTTCAACTCTTGTTTGATGATACTCCCTTGGTTCATCTAACTGCTGCGTGAATGGAAATTGTTAGCTTACAATGAACTTCAAAAGACGTCATGAGGGTGTTATCTCTCTGTCCTTTTTCTTGTTCTTAAACTATTCAAAATGGTGCAAGATTGTGGCAAAAATGGAAAAGCTTTTCATTATATTTTACTGTTTTTCTCACTGTCATGACAGTAAAATCATTCATTCGTTCATTCATTCATTTGTACTGAAAAAAAAGATACATTTTGTCAACACCCTTCACTCCGTACTCAGGAGGACATGCCACTTCAACAAAGTGTATTTTTTTTCAGTAGTGCATCAATTCGCAACAATCTCTACACATTGATCTGGACTTAAGACTCCAGCTGAGACTCAGTGACAATGAGCTCAAAGATTGTGGAATTAATCCCAAATCCAAAACTTTGAGTACATAACTGAGACTGATATCCCAGGGCATAGCGGAAAACTCATTGGCATTTCCAATGGGAGTGCTATACTCCCTTTCTGATAAGACAGTAAACAGACCTGTGTCTCCTCTCAGGTGGTTTAAACTAACAGATGGAAATACTTTGCTCAAGGTGGGGGGCTCTCTCTGAAGTCCTGGGCAGCACTTATCCCTCATCCTATTTTCAGAAAAGTAGATGTTATCATCAATACCACTTTGTTTCTTTTGTAGCAGCTGGGAATGCACAATTTGGTTGTCATTTTTATTTAATGTTACAATAATTACTAAAGTTTAGAATTACGTTGTTGTTAGATGTGAACATCAATGGGCAGACCAGTTTTTGTTGCACAACCCTACTTGCTTTTGATGTGAGGGGCTTTCTGGCCATTTCAGAGAGCCACTAAGAAGGAACTAAGCTGTTGTTGGTCTGGAGTCACACGTAAGCCAGGCCAGGTAAAAAGAGCAGATTTCTTTCCCTAATGGACATGAGTGAAGCAGATGCAATTTTTGTGACAATTGCAATGGCTACCATTAGGCAAATTTTAATGTGAAAATTTTATTGAATTCAAATTTCACCATCTGCCACTGTGGGATTAAAATGCAATGTGTGCCTGAGAACATTACTCTGAGATTCGGCATTTCTGGCCCAATGATGTTAACTTTACTGCCTCTGTAAATTAGCTAAAAATCCTGCAGTGACTAATGTTGTAGCAGTGCAAGTCCTACCAATTTGTCTTGGATGAAACTATGAATGTGTGTTCTGAGATTAGGATCAGCATTCTGTGAGATATGATCTGTTGCAGTTGGGGCATTCTGTTGGTTCACTGTTGTTTCTGCTTCCTTCCAGTGCTTATGTTAGTGACGCAGACTCCATAACAGCGTAAATTCCAGAGTATTTGGGAGTGGTTAAATGTTGCGACATTGCCTTAGTTTAAATAACCTCCAACAATTTATCAAAGACAAAATGCGACTTAAGCCGCCTTAATACTGTTTCAGTTAAGAGGCATTGAATTAAGGCAAGGATAGAAATTTGGGTTAAAAACTGATTAAAATGGAAAAGAGAAAATTTGAGCTAAGTATCTTAGGTTTGGAAACTGGGACCCAATTCAATCTAAAACCACCTACGCTGACTGTGTATATCAAAAAGTTGGATACAGTAGCTGAAGGGAGCAGTTTCCAATTTGTAATTGATACCAAAGTAGGAGGCGCATTAAATATTATTCTGAAAAGTAAAATGGTTGTTGATTAGGTGAAATGTGACAAATGCACAACAGATAGAATTACATGTCGGTAAGTGTGATTGATACATCTTGTGTTAAAAATAATTAATAATAATCAAAATAGAAACTGCTGGGAAAGCTCAACAGGTCTGGCAACATCATTGAGAGTGAGAAAGCAGAGTTAACATTCCAAGTCCACTGACCCTGCCACAGTACTGTCAACCAGTGCTGTTGCTGCCAGACCTGCTGAGTCTCTCCAACAATTTCTGTTCATGTTTCAGATTTCCAGCATCTGCAGTTGTTTGTTTTATTTTAGTAATTAATTATACTTTGCTAGAAGGGGCATTAGAAGAGGAGAGTAAAAACGAAAAGCATGCAGTTAGTTTATATGGATATCAAACAGATTCAGGAAGTGAATAATTTCTTAATCACAGTCTTACTTCAATAAATACAGCAGAGATAGTTCTTAGAAGCCCTACACTGTGGAAGAAGGCCATTCAGCCCAACAAATCCACACTGGCTCTAAAAAGAGCATCCCACCCAGACTCATCTCTCCTGCACTGTCTCTGCAACCCTGAACTTTCATGCCCAACCAAACTAACCTACACATCCCTGGACATTATGGGCAATGTAGTATGGCCAATCCACCTAACCTGCACACATTTGTGGGATGAGAGATGTGGGAGGACACCAGACCACTGGAGGAAACCCACACAGACATGAAGAGAATGTGCTAACTCCAATCAGACAGTCAGTCACCCAAGGCTGGAAGTGAACTGGAACCATGGCATGGCAGCTGTGCTAACCACTGAACTACCGCACCCCATACCTGGTCATCCTCAGGTTGGGTCCTCAATATTAATGTTAAGCCAATCTTTGATATAAACCTAATCAGCAAGGCACAAACCATTATCCAATGAGACAGAAAGCTGCCACTTAAGAGGAGGCTCCTTGAAGTGGAAGAGCAGAGGGCTTAGAGAATCAAGTTCATAGAATATGAAAAGCATTACCACCTCAAGTAGATATAACCATTAAAGTAAATAAGGAGAATAATGAATGTTTCTGCAAAGGGAATAAAAAAATAGAATTGAGGAAGCAATGACAAATCCACATAAAACTTTCATATGTCACACTTGGAGGACTGTGAGCAGGTTTGGGATTCCTGTCAGATGGTGAATGTCGTGTCTATGTCTATGTTTGGCTTAGATACCACAGTTAGATAACCATGGTAGCCTAAGCCAAACATAGACATGCATGGGAATTCCTAGAGATATGGTTCTCAACCCATAATGCAATCAACAAGCATATAGAATCAGACCCCATTCACAAACCCATACGGAACAAAACCAGAAATGGCATTGTTCACTATAACGGACCGGACAGCACAAATTCCAAGCAGTGTAGAACAACATCGCTTCATCGGAGGCCTCACTGACGATGTTGCTGAGCACGGTGACAAAATGTCTGCCAGCCTGGCCAGCAAGGCAAAAATCTCATCCTGTTCCTTCAGTGTCACTGGGAAAAAATCCTGGAACTCCCTCTCTAACAGCACTGGCAATCTACCTGCACCAAATGGACTGCAGTGGTTCACAAAGGCAGCTCACTACCACCTACTCCAAGGATAATTGGGAATAGTTATTTATTGGTGAACTAGTCAGCAACACTTACATCCCATTTGGAATTTTCAAGAACCTCCACTATTAATTCTTAATTTCCCTTCACTGCCCCTTGTTACAAGGCCTTCAGCTGCCTGTCATCTAGGCTTTGGAATTCCTTCTCTAAACCTTGCCACTTCTCTACCTCTCTTGCCTGCTTAAAACCTACCTTTATCACCAAATTTTCAAACGCCTGTCCTAATATCACCTAATGTCAAGATTTACTTGATAACCCAGCTGTTAAGGTTTTACTTACAGGTGCTATATCATGTAAGAGCCGGTTGTTGTATGAGTGCCACATTTGCATAATGTCTTTATATATTGCACAAGTAGTGTGGCCATTTTTGCTATAATTAAGTGAATCATACATACTGCTGCCAACTCTAGTTAATTTTATTTCAGATGGTTTAATTTCATGAGCTCCCAATTCCAAACAGACACACCCATTCCTCCCACCATCAGTTTCACAAGCTATTCATACCCGTAGCAAGATGAGGAAACAAGAGTTTATCTACTAACTGATAGGATATCTACCGACTGCCTATCAATTAAAATGATTTGAGAATCCCAATCTCAATCTCTGTTTTACTCCGCCTCCTGCAGTTTTGTGCTCAGAGAAGCGTCCTTGAGATTAATTCTTTGCAGAGCCATTTCCAGACAGGGCAGATGGGGAGAATCCTTTCCTCTGAGAAGGGTCTATAACCAGGAGGCACAGATTTAAGGTAGGTAGTAGAAATTTACAGGGGACTTGACGGGAAATTAAAATCATCCCACGGGCTTGTGGGTATCTGGAACTCACTGCCTGAAAGGTCTGGGTAGGTAGGAATTCTCAAAATATTGACAAAGTATTTAGACAAACATTTAAAATAGCACAGCATACAAGGCTACAGGCCAAGAACTGAAAATGGGATTAGAACAGAAGACAACTTGATGACTGGTGCTTTCTGATGGGTTGAAGGGCCTCTTTCCATGCTGTAAAATGACTGTATAATCCAGGGCAACCCAGAACAGTTGTAGTTAAATTATGTTTATATAATGAGAAACTGTGGTATGGCAAGGTTTATTACAAAAGTATCTGCACATTAATTTTGATGCACAGAACAGGGTGTGCCTACATGAGGCAATAGAAGATATCAGTTTATAGCTACAAAGTGGAAAGGTCAGCCACACGTGGAGGTTGTGAATTGTTTGTCAGTGTTCTGGGCGTTATACTTTGTTTGAAATTGCTGTTGCCATGATAAGTTTCCCTGGAGAATTTAAACTCCTGGTCAAATATCAGCAGGTGTAACCTTCTGTGTAGCTGAGTGTTTTTCGAAACTTTATACAGAAATGAACAATGCTGACAAACTGAAAGACAAGAACTGTTCATTGACAAGATAACAAAGTGTGACGCTGGATGAACACAGCAGGCCCAGCAGCATCTCAGGAGCACAAAAGCTGACGTTTGGGGCCTAGACCCTTCATCAGAGAGGGGGATGGGGAGAGGGTTCTGGAATAAATAGGGGGAAAGGGGGAGGTGGACTGAAGATGGAGAGTGCAGTGGGAGAGAGATTCCCTGAGGTTGGTCTGGAGGGAGGAGGGCAACTTCTTCAGATTAGGCATCCCTGGAAGAGGCTTCACAGTGAGGTTATAATTGTATCAGTGATAATGGGAACTGCAGATGCTGGAGAATCCAAGACAATAAAGTGTGAAGCTGGATGAACACAGCAGGCCAAGCAGCATCTCAGGAGCACAAAAGCTGACGTTTTGGGCCTAGGCCCTTCATCAGAGAGGGGGACGGGGAGAGGGTTCTGGAATAAATAGGGAGAGAGGGGGAGGCAGACCGAAGATGGAGAGTGCAGTGGGAGAGAGATTCCCTGAGGTTGGTCCCATTATCTCTGATACAACTGTTCATTGACATCTTGGCTGGTTCCATGTGTTTTGTTTGAATCTACTTTGCTTTGCCAGTTCTGCAAGGGACTTGGCACAGGATGTTAGGAGCATCCAGTGAAAGGTCAAACCACTCTGACTATTGTCAAACACAACAACAACAGCCCTTCTGATGAACGATCACCTGACCCTAACGTTAACTCTGTGTTTTCCTTCATGGATGCTGCCAGGCCTGCTGAACTGTTCCAGCAACTTTGTTTTTGTTCCTACTACTGTCAAAATCACTCGTTGTTGGTTTACTAGCAAACTCCAACAATTTGACTCGATTACACGCCCAGCACTGAATCAGAGGGTTATAAAGTTCAAGTTCCATTTCTGTGATTTAAACATGTAATCCAGGCTAACTTGGGAAGTGTGTTATAATAGTACTGCCACACCATTGGTGATTCATCCTTCAGATGATGTTAAATTGAGATCCTTGTTTCCCTCCAAATGTCAAGGCACCTGTTGAAGAAGAATATTCCCAGAAACCGGCCAGTATTTACCCCTCAATCAATATCTTTTTTAAAAATAAAGATTTGGTTGTTATAGCCATATCGTTTCTAGGAGCTTGCTGTGTACAAATTGGTGCTGCATTTCCCATACTACAACAACAACTTCATTACCTGTAAAGTGTTTTGGGTTTGTGAAAGGCGCCATGTCAATTCTTTCTTGCTCCTGTATATGATGTGGGATAAAATAGAGGATATTGGATGGGCTTCAGCCTGCAGAGACTGAAGGATGAGTGATGACCATGGGATTGTTCGGAGAATCATTAGTTGAGGAAATAGTGATCTTTAGAGACAGGCACATGCCGTCATTCCTTGACCTGGCCATAATGGGACTCCAGGCCCTTAGCAATAAGCTTCACTCTGAGTTGCCCTTTGAAGTGGCCTACTCAGTTCAAGGGCACTTAGGGATGGACAATAAATGCTGGCTTTGCCTGTGATGCTGAATTCCTTTCAAATAAATAAAGAAAACACAAATTGCAAGTTCAGTTTTTCAAATGTGGATGGAAGTGGTAGATGGTACTGGGTGTTTAGAGATTCTATGCACAATACAGTATGGCCAATCAACCTAACTTTGGACTGTAGAAAGAAACCAGAACACCCAGAGGAAATCCACACAGACACAGGAAGAACATATATACTCCACACAGATAGGCATCCAGGTCTCTGGTGCTGTGAGGCAGCACTGCTGGTCACTGAGCCACCATGCCACCCTTGTGATAGGTCTTGGGTGTTCATTGCATCCAAACTTCAAATCAGGATAGAATGGAAAGCAAGTGCATGCATTAATATAGCCCCTTTCACAACCACAGCTGCTTTACATCCTGTGAGGTGTCATGGAAGAGCAGCTATTGTTGCAACATAATAAGATATAGCAGATAAATTTCAACAAGCCCCCACAAAGGGCAAGAAGTTAAGCACTCTGTTAATCTGGTGACATTGTTTGAGGAATTGGCCAGAACACCAGAGACAACTTCCTACTGTATTTCAAAATGATGCCATGCCAATCAGTGAGCACCACCCTCAGCAACCTGACACTCCCTCAGGGCCGTGCACTCAATTTTCACCAAGATTTTCATACTATAGTTTCAGGAGTGGTACTTAACCCTGTCCCCGGACCTTCAAACTCAGAGAGGCAGAGTTTATACTGGCTGCACATTTATTGATGCATTGATAATGGGAGTTGCTTACACTATGAGGAGCAATGTTAAAGTGGCCACCTGAATCTTGAGCAACAGTACGTAATATAAACAGACTTCCATACAATAGAAATTGATAAACATTCCAACTTGTTTCTAAGGTCTAATCCAAACCTGCTAAAAGCCCAACATACATCAAAGCACAGCTTGTAATAGCTGGTAACTACCTACTCGCTCTTACTCAGACCAGTGTTATTTACTACAAATGATTGACTAGCCAGGGTGTCACCATGGAGACATTGTTTTAATCAATTAATTTTAATGTGAAAAACATCTCATGCAATACAAATATTCCCCCTGTTGATATTCAAGGTTAGATTTCATCTGATTATAAGCTAAGCAAAAATGAGGACTAAGGTTGCAAATCATTGTATGATCAGCAACATTATCTATTCATTACTTTTCTAATTACTAATCAGAATGCAATCAACTGATCTGGATTCCCAATTAGCCACATGTTGAATAATGTTCTGGACAATCCTATACCGGACTGCACATTTGTCCTTTCATATACAAAATTAGACTGAATCAATACAACAGTGAATGTCTGATAAACAACACAGAGAGAATCAATGCACCACAGTTAATTAGACAAACTCCTGACTGGTGTCAGAATTACATCATGTTTTGTGAAACTATTTTTAAACTTTAAATTTTAAAACTTCTTGGCTCAAAACTGAGAGAGACATTAATATTATCACTTAATCTGTGGATTTTTTTTAAGAAGAATGATTTGCATTTGTGTTGGGATGCAAAGCATTTTCTGCTGAATGAAGGATTTCACTGTTGTTATGCAGGAAGCACAGCAGCCAATTTGCGCAGAGCGAGCTTCTGCAAACAATGTAATAGTGACCAGATAACATTGGTGATGTTCATTGACCAGGTCACCAGGGAGAACTCCCCAAACCTCTGACAGATAGGGATCTTTAATGACCTCCTGATGGGGCAAACAGAACTTTATTTCACATCTCATCTAAAAGACAGCATGTTTGACAATGTGCACCCTCTCAGTATGTCTGTAGTGATTGGAACCAGGTGGATATCATTGACTGCAGGATCCTTGATTTGGACTGTTAACCTGAGTCAATCAGGAAGCCCTGGTTAACCAATATAAACGGTAGATTTAGACTCTCCTCTGTTGAGAGGGCAGAGTCTGAGCTGACTGGCCATAGTCAGTGTACTGTCCATAGGTAAATAAAGGGTGACTTGATGGTGGGTACTGGCCTTTGTGCAGTTTTGTCATGCTCAGTCTCTGGGTGGGGAGAGAACCAACAACCCCCTAACCTAAGGACATATCTGCCCATTGAGTCATGACTGGCACCAGGGTCTTTTACAGGGCCACACTCAGTCACTCATGTTATTGAGTTATAGTGGGTTCATCTAGGTCTGCAATTAAAATTATAGTTGCAACCATCTCCTGTGGTCACTGCATGAAGATTCACAGACCACGGTCTAGATTTATCTTCCTGAAAACACCACTTAAATTGACTGATTGCTTAGTGTTTAATGAGATGTGTGTATTAATTGCTGTTAGTTCCTCCAACTTGCTGGTTTCCAGGGCAGCCAGAGGTAGGCAGATACTTAAAGAGTAGTTTCATTGCTGTTAAATGTCAGTACCTTCCCATTGTGCTGTTTAAGCTCTAATCCTCAACGTTGCTTAGTCACTGTGGCAAATATTGTTGCCTGTTATGCATAGTTATTTCATGTTCTCCTTGGTTTCTATAATCCTTCATGGCTAGATTGTGAAGATTTTACATTTGCAAAAATAATTTGAGTCATAAAATTCAGCAAAGTACATTGCAAACACTTTGCTGTGAAAAATTACAGTACATTTAATATACAGCATATTCAATTTTTAGGAGGCTCAGTACAATTGTAATATTGTTAATATTTACAATGTACGTTCTTTATCAGAGACACAGCCAATGGGCACAATATTTCAAATTGAAAAAGAAAATGCAGTATAATAAACTTTTCCTTGTAGATCACGATCCACTCTAAAGTGCCTTAATAACATTTCAATAATCTCTATGTTCAACATTGCACATTCATTGTTAGGCATACAACTGAAAAGGTTTTATAGATTCCACCCCTCAGTACCCAATGGCTGAAAGGCCTGAGACAGTGATTTTTCTCCATGATAACTCTGTCGGCTGGTAATCCTGTAGTTTGGAATGTGCCAGTTACAACTCTTAGTCAAGGGCAATGTTTGTACTGGAATACCAGAAGTTTTGGACAGAGCAAAGAACGTCTTTCACTGAGTTGATTGTCGTCCTGTTGCAGATGATGTTTATCTCCGTGTGTGTCCTTGGGAACAGCCTGAGCATCTCAGAGCCCTGTGGCACAGAATATGGGACTTTTTAATGTTCCTGTGCCCCACTAATTGTCAGTGTGTGCGTCCCTCTCAAATTTGTCCACGTTAAGAGATGCTGTTCATTGTGTTGATTCTCTTTGTGAACACTATTAATATTTACAATATATATTAATGATTTAGATGAGGAAACTAAATGTAAAAGCTCCAGGTTTGCAGATGACACAAAGCTGGGTGGGACGATGAGCTGTGAGGAGGATGCAGAGATGCTTCACTGTCGTAGCTGTTGGTGTGTTCGCTGAGCTGGGAGGTTTGATAGCAGATGTTTTGTTCCCTTACTCGGTGACATCTTCAGTGCTGTGGCGCCTCCTGTGAAACACTGTTGTCTTGCGCTGGTTCGAATTTATATGGTCTGGCTTTTGCTGGTTCCAGCTGTACATTTTAATGGTTGGTATATCGGGTCTAATGCAATGTGTTTGTGGATGGAGTCCGTGGATGAGTGCCAAGCCTTCAAGAATTCCCTGGCTGTCCCTCTGTTTGCCTTGTCCAATGATGGCAGTGTTGTCCCAGTGGAAAGTGCCGTTTTTCTCATCTATGTGCATTGAAACAAAGGACATCTGGTCGTGGCATTTAGTTGTTGGCTGGTGTTCGTAGATGCACATTGCCACTTGCCTGCCTATTAGTCACAAGTCGTGTTTTGTGCAGTCTCCACATGGTATGTTGTAAACCACATTTTTCGTGTGCATGGGTCTTTAACCTGGTCATCATAGGAATGAAACATCTGCTATCAAACCTTGCAGGTCAGCAAACACACCAATATCTACAACCAGAACCCGAGTCACAAATCTTCACTCAAACCCTGAATGGGCCACTCTGATTTGGACCACGAGTGAGTGGGCAAATGTATGACAGATGAAGCATAACGTGGACAAATTTGATGTTATCCACTTCAGCAGCAAGAGCATGAAGGCAGATTATTATCTGAATGATGTTAGACTGGGAAGGGAGGAAATGCAATGAAACACACCCTTATAAACCAGTGAATGAAATAAGTAGATAATAAAGTGTGAAGCTGGATGAACACAGCAGGCCAAGCAGCATTTCAGGAGCACAAAAGCTGACGTTTCGGGCCTAGACCCTTTATCAGAGCCTCTCTGATGAAGGGTCTAGGCCCGAAACGTCAGCTTTTATGGCTCTCTGATGAAGAGTCTAGGCCCGAAATGTCAGCTTTTGTGCTCCTGAGATGCTGCTTGGCCTGCTGTGTTCATCCAGCTTCACACTTTATTATCTTGGATTCTCCAGCATCTGCAGTTCCCATTATCTCTGAATGAAATAAGTATGCAGCTGGTGAAGAAGGCAAATGGTACATCGGCCTTCTACAGAGAGGATTTGAGTACAGCAGCAGAGATGTCTTGCTGCAATTTACAGGCTTTGGTGAGATCATATCTGGTGTATTGTGTGTAATTTTGGTCTTCTTACCCGAGGAAAGATGTTCCCTTTATGGGGGAATGCAACAAAGATTTACCAAACTGATTCCTGAGATTGCAGGACTAGTGTAATAAGAGAGGCTGGATTGATTAGGGCTATATGCACTGAACTTTCGAAAAATGAGGGGTATTTCATTGAAACCTAAAAGGTTTTGACAGGGCTAGACAGGGTCAAGACAGGAAGGATGTTTCGGCTGACTAGGAAGCCCTGAACCAGGGATCACAGTCTAAGCACAGGAGTAGACCATTTAAGACTGAGATGAGTTGAAATTTCTTCACCCAAAGAGTGAGTTTGGCACAACATCGTGGGCTGAAGGGCCAGTACTCTGCTGTACTGTTCTATGTTCTATATTCTTATGGTCTAACTAATTCCAAATGTCAACACCTTGAATATTTTGAAGGAGTTAGATGCAGTTTTTAAGGTTAAAGAGATCAAAGTTTAAGGGGAGAAAGTGGAAGGATACTGACTTGGGTAAAAAGCCAAAAGACCCCTTCTCCCTTTTCTTATGTTCCTATAAATTAACTTGTCTTACTCTTTGACATTTCTTTGCATATCTCAAACTTTGGAATTTGTCATCAATCAAAACTGTGCTCAATATTTCCATGATCACGTCAAACAAAATCCTTTGCCATTCGTGTACAAGGAGTGCATGTTATGTCATCCAAAACTCCAAACAAAGGTGCACTGTGTTACAGACGGTTCTTAAGGCTCCACATACTGAATTCAGGATCCACCCAAACAGACGTCATTATATTTATCTCTCTCTTTCTCTATTTTCACCAAGTGTCGTTAGCCTACATCACTAAATGTCTTTAATTTATTTGTAAAACAGTTTATCTGCCTCACACAGGCTGAAATGGAGCATGAAGAGATGTCATTTTTCAAAGTGTAGAGGAAGGTTTATATTTTTAATCAAATTGTTATGCTACATGTTCAAGGGACTTGGGACTTGGCTCTGCATCTCCTGGCTCAGAAATAGAGCCATGACACCAGGAGGGACCTAGGCCGTGGTCAATATAACTATATATAGGGGAGATGTCAGAGGTGGGTTCTTTACTCAGAGAGTGTTAGGGGCGTGGAATGCATTGCCGGAGAGGGTAGTGGAGTCTGCCTCATTAGGGGCATTTAAGCAGCTATTAATTAGGCATATGGATGATATTATAAGGTAGGGGTGGAGATTAGATAGACCTTAGATTTACTGTAAAAGTTCGGCACAACATCATGGGCTGAAGGGCCTGTACTTTACTGTACAGTTCTATGTTCTATGTTCTATGGCCTAACTAATTCAAAAACCCAAATAATTTTACAACCAGTTAAATCTTCTTTAAGTGCCATCATTGCTGTAATGTAGGAATGGTATTGCTCAAATCGCCCACAAGTAGATCCCACAAACAAATGTAAGGTGGCAATGATCAGATTATCTGATGGTGGTTCATTATATAGGACGCTGGAACGAAAAGGCCCCTGCTGGTCTTTGAAAGCTTACAATGGGGCCTTTCTTACATCCACTAAAAGATCAGAAGGTCTCTTGCTGAATTTTCCTCCAAAAGACATCTCTCCTAGGAGTGGAACTCCCCTTCAGCACAACCCAGGGAGTGCCAGGCCCTCTTGTGAGCTGTAGGCACAGCTGTGGAATGTGAAACCACGATGTTTGATGTCTGTAGTTTAAGGGGAATCCTGAATCTAACCCACACTGTACCTGACCAGCAAGTACTTGATATTGAGGCTGTCCTCAATTGAATATGTTCTACTTAGCCATTAGCATTCTTCACCTTGCCATTCAAAAATATTCATAATTACTCGCCAATATTTGCCAAGATCTACCTTGAGCCTTACAAATGTGTGGCAACTCTTCGTTTATTTCATCGAGAAGCTACAATACCAGTAAAAAGCTTGAATGTAGGCCATTGTCCGTGTGTTTAGAACATAGAACAGTACAGCACAGAACAGGCCCTTCAGCCCACAATGTTGTGCCGACCATTGATCCTCATGTATGCACCCTCAAATTTCTGTGACCATATGCATGTCCAGCAGTCTCTTAAATGACCCCAATGACCTTGCTTCCACAACTGCTGCTGGCAACGCATTCCATGCTCTCACAACTCTCTGCGTAAAGAACCTGCCTCTGACATCCCCTCTATACTTTCCACCAACCAGCTTAAAACTATGACCCCTCGTGCTAGCCATTTCTGCCCTGGGAAATAGTCTCTGGCTATCAACTCTATCTATGCCTCTCATTATCTTGTATACCTCAATTAGGTCCCCTCTCCTCCTCCTTTTCTCCAATGAAAAGAGACCGAGCTCAGTCAACCTCTCTTCATAAGATAAGCCCTCCAGTCCAGGCAGCATCCTGTGAACCTCCTCTGAACCCTCTCCAAAGCATCCACATCTTTCCTTTAATAGGGCGCCCAGAACTGGACGCAGTATTCCAAGTGCGGTCTAACCAAAGTTTTATAGAGCTGCAACAAGATCTCACGACTCTTAAACTCAATCCCCCTGTTAATGAAAGCCAAAACACCATATGCTTTCTTAACAACCCTGTCCACTTGGGTGGCCATTTTAAGGGATCTATGTATCTGCACACCAAGATCCCTCTGTTCCTCCACGCTGCCAAGAATCCTATCCTTAATCCTGTACTCAGCTTTCAAATTCGACCTTCCAAAATGCATCACCTCGCATTTATCCAGGTTGAACTCCATCTGCCACCTCTCAGCCCATCTCTGCATCCTGTCAATGTCCCGCTGCAGCCTACAACAGCCCTCTACACTGTCAACGACACCTCCGACCTTTGTGTCGTCTGCAAACTTGCTGACCCATCCTTCAATTCCCTCGTCCAAGTCATTAATAAAAATTACAAACAGTAGAGGCCCAAGGACAGAGCCCTGTGGAACCCCACTCACCACTGACTTCCAGGCAGAATATTTTCCTTCTACTACCACTCGCTGTCTTCTGTTGGCCAGCCAATTCTGTATCCAAGCAGCTAAGTTCCCCTGTATCCCATTCCTCCTGACCTTCTGAATGAGCCTACCATGGGGAACCTTATCAAATGCCTTACTGAAGTCCATATACACCACATCCACAGCTCGACCCTCATCAACCTTTCTAGTCACATCCTCAAAAAACTCGATAAGGTTTGTAAGGCATGACCTACCCCTCACAAAGCCGTGTTGACTGTATTTGATCAAGCCATGCTCTTCCAGATGGTCATAAATCTTATCCCTCAGAATCCTTTCTAACACCTTGCAGACGACAGACGTGAGACTTACCGGTCTATAATTGCCGGGGATTTCCCTATTTCCTTTCTTGAAGAGAGGAATTACATTTGCCTCTCTCCAGTCCTCAGGTACGACTCCAGTGGAGAGTGAGGATGCAAAGATCTTCGCAAGTGGCGAAGCAATTGCATTTCTCGCTTCCCAAAGCAGCCGAGGACAAATCTGATCCGGGCCTGGCGACTTGTCAATCTT
This sequence comes from Stegostoma tigrinum, assembly GCF_030684315.1. Lineage (NCBI taxonomy): Eukaryota > Metazoa > Chordata > Chondrichthyes > Orectolobiformes > Stegostomatidae > Stegostoma > Stegostoma tigrinum. The sequence continues at coordinate 5,931,982 of NC_081385.1, read as the reverse complement.
AATGTTTGACAAAATTTTCAGCACATCAGCTTCGTCTATCTCTATCCATTCCAGCATGCACACCTGCTCTTCAAAGGTTTCATTCACTACAAAGTTGGTTTCTTTCGTAAAGACAGAAGCAAAAAACTCATTTAGGGCTTCCCCTACCTCCTCAGGCTCCACACACAAGTTCCCTATGCTATCCCTGATCGGCCCTACTCTTTCTTTGACCATTCTCTTATTCCTCACGTAAGTGTAAAATGCCTTTGTGTTTTCCCGGATTCCTTCTGCCAAGCCTTTCTCGTGCCCCCTCCTGGCTCTCCTCAGACCATTTTTGAGCTCCTTCCTTGCCTGCATGTAATCCTCTCTAGCTGAACTTGACCCTAGCTTCCTCCACCTTATGTAAGCTACCTTCTTCCTTTTCACTAGAAGCTCCACCGCTCTCGTCATCCAAGGTTCCTTAATCTTACCCCTTCTTGCCTGTCTCAGAGGGACATATTTACTCATCACTCCCAACAACTGTTCCTTAAACCATCTCCACATGTCTATAGTTCCCTTATCATGGAACAACTGCTCCCAGTCCATGCTTCCTAACTCATGTCTAATCGCATCATAGTTTCCTCTTCCCCAATTAAATATCCTCCCATTCTGCCTAATCCTCTCCTTCTCCATAGCTATGTAAAATGTGAGGCAGTTATGGTCACTATCACCAAAATGCTCTCCCACCACAAGATCTGATACCTGCCCCGGCTCGTTTCCGAGCACCAAGTCTAGAATGGCCTCTCCCCTCGTCGGCCTGTCAACGTACTGCGTTAGGAAACCCTCCTGAACACACCTTATAAAAACAGCTCCATTCAAATCTTCTGCTCGAAGGAGGTTCCAATCAATATTAGGAAAGTTAAAGTCACCCATTACAACAACCCTACTGCGTGCACACTTTTCCAAAATCTGTCGACCTATGCTTTCTTCAATCTCCCTGCTGCTATTGGGGGGCCTGTAGTAAACCCCTAACGAGGTGACTACTCCCTTGCTGTTCCTAATTTCCACCCACACTGACTCGGTAGGCAGATCTTCCTCGACAAAGGAAGCTTCTGTAGCTGTGATACCCTCTCTGATTAGTAGTGCTACATCCCCTCCTCTTTTTCCCCCCTCCCTATTCTTTTTAAATGTTCTAAACCCTGGAACATCCAGCAACCATTCCTGCCCATGAGAAACCCATGTCTCTGTTATGGCCACAACATCATAGCACCAGGTACTGATCCATGCTCTAAGTTCATCACTTTTATTCCTGATACTCCTTGCATTAAAGCAAACACACTTTAACCGATCCCTTGGTTTATTTGTATGACAACCTGATGTGGCAGTATTTTCCTCCTGTCATTGGGACTCTTCAGTGAGTTGGATTACAACAGCCATTGCAATCTATAAAACACCCTTGATATCAGCAAAACTCTCAATGTTTTTCTGGACAGGTGTTTTCAAGCAAAACCACATCAATCTTTAAGAAATAGAGGATAGAGAGTAGTGAAAAGAGGTTTAGCAAGGCAATAACCAGAGATTAAAGGTAAAGCCACCACAGTCTGACACTTACATTAGAAAGTAACAACTGATGGTGAGTTTAAGCTCAATGCCTGCAGTAAGGGCAACATTAAGAAGACAGGACCTCAGGGTGACCTTAACCAGTATGGGAATTGAACCTATGCTCAGTCTGCATCAGAAACCAGCAATGCAGCCTGAAATACTCAAATTCCCTGTCCAGAGGCCTCCTCTGCAATGTCCAGGCATCAACGTCTTACATTGGGCAATAAGATGGGTATCTGCATGAGATATCTTTCCGATAGGCAGCACATACTGCCACTATACCTTTCTGTCTTGCAAACTGGGGCCCAGTAAGAAGGCATTGAAAAAAGATCATTTTTAGAATCATATTTCATTTTTTTAATTGCAGACTATTTATGAGAATTATTTGCCTGAGCACATTCAGCCACCTGCAAACAGTAACGCACAAGGCCAATATCCACCAACACCTTATCCCGGCGCAGGACACCAGATTCCACCTTATCCCGGCACTGGACCTTATTCAACACAGCCACACCCCAATGCAGGATCGAGAACACACCAGCCGTATTACATTCCTTCTGCAGGCCCCAAGCATCCTCCCACTCAAGTCACCCAGAGTAATGGTAGGTTATCGAGTGTGCATGCAGAAGTACCATCAGTCTATTTGTGTGCATGTTAACCTCTGTCTTTTATGTATGTACAGAACATTGGATACTTAAGAAATGCTGCGTTCAGTTCGGGTCTCCCTGCTATAGGAAAGATGTTGTGAAACTTGAAAGAGTTCAGGAAAGATTTTCAGGGGTGTTGCCAGGGTTCAAGGATTTGAGCTTTAGGGAGAGGCTGAATGGGCTGGGGCTATTTTTCCTGGAGTGTCAGAGGCTGAGGGGTAACCTTTTAGGGGCTTATAATATCATGAGGGGCATGGATAGAGTGAATAGACAAGGTCTTTTCCCCAGAGTAGAGGGGGTGACTAAAACCGGAGGGCATTGGTTTAAGGTGAGGGGGGTAGATTTAAAAGGGACCTAAGGGGCAATTTCTTCACACAGAGAGTGGTGCATTTAGGGAATGAGCTGCCAGAGGATGTGGTGTAGAGTTACAACCTTTAAAAGCCACCTGAATGGGTATATGAATAGGAAGGATTTAGAGGGATATAAATGTCTGCCCTTGCCCACTGTAACTTTATGAGGTTTCCCAGTGTTTCTGTCCCTCCCATGTCAAATGTACTTTGGGGACCTGGGAACTGAGGTTTAACCAATTGTCTTTTCAATAAATTGGGAAAGGTGTGGTTCCTTGGTGCATTGCTATCATCTTTACCCTTTGTTTTCAGTCCCACACAGAAAGCCTGCAAGTATCTGTAATCCACAGAGGAAGACTTACTGTTGTATCATCTCCCTCTTCTTGGTTTTAGCTGTGCTGGGATTTGGAGCTTGGATCATTCGTGAGTAACCATTGCATCTTGTCCCTTTGGTGAGAGGCACAACTATCGGTAGATTGCAAAGCTGGCTAAAGATGGTGGGGGCCAATGGGGAAGGAGATGAAGGTCAAATATAATGTTTAAACTCTTGATGGGAACTCAACTGTTATACAGGCGCATTTAACAGATACAAGGTGTCCCTGATTTATGAATGTCTGACACATGAGTGCTCGTAGTTACGATGGTGATCCCACACAGGGGTGTAATTTTAAAGATTTGATATATAAATATTTCCCAGATATTGTCCTGAATTTTGTTCTGATTTGTGTATAAACTGACTTGAGAATAGACTCAAGAATGGAAACTGTTCTCAACGCTGGACCTCCTGTACCAGAGGAGGTATGGATTGTAACCATAGTAACAAGATTGACAAAATGTGCCTTTGATTTTGCCCTTTTTCTCTTGAAGATGGGCTCTTAAACCTGGTACCGAAGTGTCGACTCCATGGAAAGCAGAGTAAAATAGCTTTGGGTGTTTTTTTTCAAGCTGACAAAAGAAGCATGAGTGAGTGGAGTCAGACTCACACAGACCCAGGGTCTTAGTTTTTGCTTTCAGTTGTTGAAGTTGGAATTTTTGGAGTTAAAGCTGTTAGACACAGGTCTCTCTCTCTCTACTGTGGGATAAGCTTGAATTCTCTGTCTGCTGCTCAATTCATTCTGCCAGTGTTCTTTCTCCTGGACTGGAGGAGATAGCAAGTAAGGGAAATCTACTTAGCTGAACTTACCTTTGCCAATGGTGTGTTTATGGGACAAAAACAAAGTTTCTGGAAAAGCTCAGCACTCCTGGCAATATCTGTGAAGGGAAAAGCAGAGTTAAAAAACAGAAGGATCTGGGGATGGGTCACCGGTCCTGAAATGTTAACTCTGTTCTTTCCTTCACAGATGCTGCCAGACCTGCTGAGCTTTTCCAGCAACTTTGATTTTGTTCCTGATTTACAGTTTCCGCGGTTCTTTCATTTTTTATTGTGGGTTTATGGGATGCTGCTATATTGGAAGAGTTGATGAGCAGTAGTTGAATAATATATTATTTTGTTAAGTATTTAGATAGAGATAGAGCAATGCTAATTCTTCTTTCTTTGTTTGTATTTGTGTTGTAAGTATAAAGTGTATTTTGCTTAAAGCTTAGTAGTTTGACCAATCGAATCACATCTGGAACACAGCTCCTTACACTTGCCTTTAAATAAAATTAGAGTAAAGCTCTAGGCTATCTCCTTGATATATTGTGAGGGAGTTTGTTCTGATCCGATACACGAGGGTAGGCATTCAGCAGCTCAAGTCTGTACTGCCATTCAAATAATTGTGCCTGGTCAAAAATGCAACTGACAAAAGGATTCATCTTAGTGGCTCACATAAGCTGTGTAATTGTATTGTATAAAGTACCTTAATATATTATGTCTCACCTCTAATGAGAACCATATGATGCTTGCAGTGAGAAATAAATTGCCAATGTGTCTACAGTCTGCTAACGGACATAACATTTTTTTGTATGTTGTGAATTTGGGAGATTTCATGTCACAGTGACAGCTGTAATCCAAAGAATTCCCTCCCTGAGGGCATTGTAGGTCAACCCACAGCAGGAGGACTGCAGCAGTTCATGAAAGCAGCTCACCCCGACGTTCTCAAGGGCAACTAGGGATGGGCAAGAAATGCTGGGCCCAGCCAGCGACGCACACGCCCCACAAATGAGCACAGGATAAAATACCACATGCTCATGCCAGACAGATGTATTTACAGATAGGAAGAGGCCATTCGTCCATTCAAGCCCAATCCTCCATTCCGTTCCATCACCTTATCTGCCTCCGATCTGTAATCTTTGATGACATCACCTAACCTATCAATCTCAGTTTGAAATGTTCAATCAACCCTCAGCTTAAACAGTTATTTTGGAGAGAGAGTTCCTGATTTCTGTAATGTTTGTGTGAGGACAACTTGCCTGATATCACCCTGACTGGCCCAACTCTAATGTTAAAGTTATGTAGCTGCTAGATCTGGTCTCTCCCACCAGAGGAAATAGTTTCTTTCTGTGAACACTTTTGAATCCTTTAACTATATAAAAACCTCAATAAAATCACCCACTGATAGTCTATATTTTTGGGTAATCCTAGCTTAATTATTTCAACCTATCCTTGCTCCTCTCTTGCCCTGTTCTTTGTGTAATATACAAGTGCATACGGTCTCCAAGCCCATTGTTGATGCCACATGAACTGATTGTTTTTGCTTCCTTCCACCAGTTAAGTTTGTGAAGGACATTCCAACAACCAGCTTCAACCGTTCTTGTCCATCCAGAGTGACCAGGTGTGATGGAGTCAGTGAGTGTACAGACAGCAGCGATGAAGCTGGCTGTGGTAAGCTTTCTCAATCATCAACAACCATCTCCCAGTCTAATTAAAATAAATGAATGAGCTAATTTCTACCTGATGTTGTCTCTTCCGCCAATCCCACTATCTCCTGCAAACTCCACACTGCAGTTAGATTCCAAGGGTCCAGCTCACAACTCGAGGTCTACGGGTGGAAGTCCAAGCGGTGGTTACCTATTTGTTACACAGCCTGGACCACATCTTTGGCACACAAGACATGTCAACAGCTGGGATTCAGGAGGTATGGGCATCAGGGGATTATTGATGGGGTTTAAAATGTCACTGGCTTGGCAATTGGGTGTGGGTGGTTTGTGCATTGAACATCAGAAGACAAGAACCAGGAGCGGGAATAGACCATCTGACCCTTTGAGACTGCTCCACAGTTCAATAAGATCATGGCTAATCTTTTCATGGCCTCAACTCCACTTACATACCCGCTCACCATAATCCTTAAATCCTCCACTATTCAAACAATTGCCTATCTTAGCTTTAAAAACATTCAATAAGGTAGCCTCAACTGTGTCACTGGGCAGGAAATTACACAGATTCACAACCCTTTGGGTGAAGAAGTTCCTCCTCAACTCAGTCCTAAATCTGCTCCCCCTTATTTTGAGGCTGTGCCCTCTTGTTCTTGCTTCACCCACCAGTGGAAACAACCTAATATAATAAAATGTGAGGCTGGAAGAACACAGCAGGCCAAGCAGCATCTCAGGAGCACAAAAGCTGACGTTTCGGGCCTAGACCCTATGCTCTGATGAAGGGTCTAGGCCCGAAACGTCAGCTTTTGTGCTCCTGAGATGCTGCTGGGCCTGCTGTGTTCATCCAGCCTCACATTTTATTATCTTGGATTCACCAGCATCTGCAGTTCCCATTATCTCTGATACCAGTGGAAACAACCTCCCTTCTTCTGTTTTATCTATTCCTTTCATAATTTTATGATTCTATAGGATTTCCCCTTATAATCTATAAGAAAATCTATAAGCTGGTTACGAGATGTAGATGGTAAAGAATCACTCAAAGAAAGAACTCTTTCTGTCCAAGTTAGAGTATAGAAGTGGCTAGATTGTTCAGTCTTCATTCTGCCCATTGGCTGATCATCACTACTGTGAACAGAAAACAAGCTGGTCACTGTGCAGTGATAACATAGCGTGGAGCTAGAGGAACACAGCAAGCCAGGCAGCATCACTGGAGCAGGAAAGCTGACGTTTCGGTTCAGGGCCCTACTATTTCTGGTCACTGTGCAGTGAATCTTGATGGAGAATGTGTATATGCATGGCAAATGAAGCCCTCCCAACCCAAACCACTCTAACAATATCAAATGCGTCAGTTTACACATGAAAATGACTTGTGTGGTAAACACCAGATGGCCTTAACCCAGCGAGGGTCTGCATAAGTGATAATGGGAACTGCAGATGCTGGAGAATCCAAGATAATAAAATGTGAGGCTGGATGAACACAGCAGGCCCAGCAGCATCTCAGGAGCACAAAAGCTGATAATAAAATGTGAAGCTGGATGAACACAGCGAGGGTCTGTATAAGTTCTATTGACCCAGATTTCCTAAAAGAATTGATTCTGTTACCAAATAACCATAGAGAATGCTGGAGAATCTCAGCATATCTGCTAGCATCGGTGGAGAGAAATAGCATTAACATTTCAGGCAGTAAAGATTTCCTTGATCAGCAACATATTAACTCGATTTCTCTCCACAGATGCTGCCAAACCTGCTAAGTTATTTCAGCATTCTCTGTACATGTTTCAGATTTCCAGCACCTCCAGTAGTTTGTTTTCATTCAAACGAGTCTGTTACCAAAGCTGTCAAAGGATAGAGTCAAGGACTGGTTTAGGATATTGAGGTGCAGATGAACCATGACCTAATTCAATGCGATCATGGATGATCTGCATCTAAACTCCATCTACCCAACTTACGTTTATGTCCCTTAAGATCCTTGAAAAGCAAAAGTCTATTGGCCATAGAATGAATATTATTTATTGAGTTACCACATCTACTGCTTTCTGAGACAGACAGACCACATTTCTGCTTTTATTTATGAAGAAATGTGTTCAAACTCATAGAGTTATAGAGTCATACAGCACAGTAACAAGCCACTGGTCCACTCATCTATACCAACCAGACATCCCAATCTGTCCTGGTTCCATTTGCCACCATTTGGCCCACATCCCTCTACACCCTGTCTTTTAAATGTTGTAAATGTACTAACCTCCAAAACTTCCTCTGACAACTCTTTCTATATACGCACCACCCCGTCCGTGGAAAACCTACCCTTCATGTCCTTTTTAAATCTTTCCCCTCTCATTTTAAACCTATGCTCTCTAATTTTGAACTCCCCCACCTGAGGAAAAAGACTTTGGCTATTCACCCTATCCATGCCCCTCATCATTTTGTGAACCTCTTTAAGGTCACTCTTCGGCCTTTGACACTCTAAGGAAAAAAGCCCCTGCCAATTCAGCATCTCTCAATAACTCAAACCCTTCAGTCCCGGCAACATCCTTACAAATCTTTCTGCACCTTTTCATGTTTAACAATATCTTTGCTATAGAGGGGTGACCAAAATTGCATGCAGTATTCTAAAAGTGAATAAATGGTGCTAGAAACCATGCTGCTTGGCCTGCTGTGTTCATCCAGCCTCACATTTTATTATCCTAGAAACCATTCCTTATGTCTTTTATTGTTTAAAAATTGATACCTATTGATTACCTAGAGGTTACATATTGATTTAAATTGGTTCCCAATTTGGCAGCTGAGCTGTGAAAAGATTTCTCAACCATGAAAAACTTTAAAGTTTATTTTAAAAATCTTGAGTCTTGTTTTTGGACCCATCTGTGCATTGCTTTGCCCTTCTTTATCTCTGCAATTTGCTTGAGCCCAGAGGCCTTGAGATCTCGGTCTGCACTTTTCCAATTCTCACTTCTCCTGCACCTCCTTGATTTCCATCACTCACTGGCGAATATGCTGTCAGATGCCTAGGCTGTAAGCTCTGGAATTCACTGCCTCAACCACTCCACCTCTCTTCTCTCTCTTCATTTAATACACTCTTAAAACTATCGTGGCATCAATCTGCCTTAATATTTCCGAGATCAGCTCTTTCAAATGTTTTGATTCATAACTCTTCTGTAAGTGCTTTAGAAACGGGAAAGAGCGAAACCATATGAGTAGTCAGCAATAAATCAAATGGAGAATTAAGAAGAAACTTTTTAAACTGGAGTGGAACTTATTACAACAGATTGCATTTGAGGTAAATACTATAGCTGGGTTTGAGGGGAAGTTAGATTGTCCTAAGATGGTGAAAGGTGTTTAAGGCTATTCTGATAGATGTTGAAAGTGGAGCATAAAGACTAGCACAGACTGATTGACTAAAATAGCAATGTAATTGCTGAATTTGCTATGTTTAAGGCTTAAATAGCTGATTCTTGAGCCAGCTGATGTTTTAGTTCTGAATAAGAGGGAGAGCTGTATTTTTGAGGGAGGGGACATTTTGATATTTTGTCTCGAGAGCCAGCCCTTATTCATTTGTGCAATTGTCTGACAGTTCTTTCCAGTCTGGGAGAACAACCAATGATCAGTCTTCAAGCCTTGTGGTCAACTCAACAAAATCGGGAACAAAAATACAAAGTCTCTTGAGCAGCAGGTATGTCATTGGGTGTTAAATAAAACAAGAATTGGGGGGTTGGGAGGATGGTCGTGGTGTAGTTTTCTATATCGAGTATGGAATTTTAAGAAGTAACAATTCAGATTTAAAAATCGCAACATTAAATTATCCCTGTGAGAATCCCAGGCATGAGGGTTGCACCATATGGCGTGTGGCTGAGACACACATACCATGAGGCAAGCACTGATTGATGCTTGACAGGGCTTTAGAGCAAACAGCCTAGTTTAGGTCCAATGTGGGCTCTGTTCTGCACAAAGTGAGTATCACTCAGGCAGTGCTCCTACTGCAGATTCAGAGGCATCTGATTCCAGTTTCTGCATGACTGAAGACAAGAGATAGCGGTTGAACCATGTTCTGCAGCCCTTCTCTTTGCTGGCCATGTGTACGTATTAAATTTGAACTCAAAGACTAAGGCAGATAACTGCAGTTCGTAGACCTGAACTCCAACACAGATAGGAGAGGGAAAGAAGAGAAACATTTCATTGTATTAGGGAAGCCATCAGATTTTTCCTTAGGATAGACTCCTTGGCAGAGATTGAATGTAGCCTTTATCACTTATAAAAATAGTATAAGGTTTTCTCAGTTGATTTTAGTTTTTATTAAAAGAACCCAAGGCTATAACTCAATTATTTATAATGATGTACCTTTGTCACACAAATTCGTAATGACTTGCCTCTGATACACTGATTCAAATTGACCTGTTTGTGTTTTATGCTGATGTAATATGAGTTACATTTATTTTTCAGTGCCCTATGTTCCACCACAGATACTGTTTCTCTCAAATGCATTGGTAAGATTTATTCCTTCAAGCCAAATAACTGATGTGTACTTGTGTTCATTTAGGATATTAGTGTTAGACTATAGGATCCTTTCAGATCAGGAAGCGTGGTTCCATCTAATACACTCAGGACAAGTAAGCCCAGGCTTAGATACAGAATAAAGCTCCCTCTGCACTATCCCCTTCAAACACTCGCATGACAGGGACAGCACAGGATTAGGTAAAGCCTCCCCCTTCCCCACTCCCATGTTGGTTTCTAGAAATACTACAGGACAAATAATGTTCACAATATTATTTGGCAAGATATACGAAGCTATGGGTCAAGTGCTGGAAATTAATGGAAAGCTGTATTACAATAGACAGGTGATTGTTTTTGACTGGCACAGATTTGATGGGCCACAGGGCCTTTTTCTCTGCTGTTGACCTCTTGGATTATAATATTGCTGGATGAATAGTTTTAAACGTATACCAGAGTAATCACTTCAGCACAGCAGAAGCAATTGTACAGGTAATGTTATAGAATTGAAAGTGTAAATTAACCTTCCTATAACATCACACAGACAGTATTCTTATTATTAGCTCAGATTTAATATTACTAATGAGCAATAATCACAGTGACAGCATCCCAAACTTTGATTAATATTAACTTCTAGACCTGGGTGTATGGGGTACAATTTCAAAATTTGCCTGACGACATAAAACATTGAACTGTTGTGAACTGTGAGACTGACAGATAGATGACATAAACAGGCCAGTGAAATGTACAGACACATGCCAGATAATACATATATGAGAAAAATGTGACATGAGTCAGGCTGGAAGAATTAATAGATGCTTCACACAGAGCTCCCCACAGAAAAGCTCTGTGGGTTTTGATACATCAAATGGACTGCAATGGTTTAAAAAGGCAGCTCACCACCACCTTCTCAAGGGCAATTAGAGAAGAACAATAAATATTCAGATCTCCTGAATTCATTATAAAAAAGGATAAAATTCTACAAGAGGGGTACAGGAGAAGGGGTGTATGCAGTTATATGCGTGGAAATTATTGAAGTTGACAGGGAAATTTGAGAAATGCCTAAAAAAAGTGTATAGGGCCCTGAAATTTGTAAATAGATAAACATATAGAGTCATAAAATCATACAACAAGCAAGCAAACACTTCGATCCAACACGTCCATGCCAGCCAAGCTTCCAAATTAAACTAGTTCCATTTGCCTGTGTTCGGTCCATATCCCTCCAAGCCTTTCCTATTCATGCTCCTATCCAAATGTGTTTTAAGTGTTCTAGCTGTGCCTGTAACCACCACTTCCCCTAGCAGCTCATTCCACGTGCAAACCACCCTCTACATGAAAATGTTGTCCCTCAGGTCCCTTTTAAATCTTTCTCCTCTCACCTTAAACCTATGCCCTCTAGTTTTGAACTCACCTACTCCAAGGAAAAGACCTTGACTAATCACTGTATCAATGCCCGTAATGATTTTCTAAACCTCTACAAGGTCACCCCTCAATCTCCTACACTCCAGTGAAAAACGATAGAATCCCTACAGCGTGGAAACAGGCTCTTTGGCCCAATAAGTTCACACTGACCCTCAGAGTGACCCATCCCCCTATAACCCACCTAATCTACTCATCCCTGGACACTGTCGGCAATTTAGCATGGCCAAGCCATCTAGCCTGTGCTTCTATGGACTGTGGGAGGAAACCAGAGCACCCGGAGGAAACCCATGCAGACACGGGGAGAATGTGCAGACTGCACTCAGACCGTGGCCCAAGGGTGGTGTGAGGCAGCAGTGCTAACCATTGAGCCATGGTGCCACCCAGCCTCTCCTTATAATTCATGGCCTCTAGTCCCAGAAACATTCTGGCAAATCTTTTCTGAACCCTCTCAAATTTAATAATGTCCTTTGTACAACAGGGCTACAAAAACAAAGAAGATATAAAACAGTAGCTTAGTCTGACCTGAAATATTATGTCCTGGGAACAGTACTTTAGGAAGAATGTGGGAGTATTATACAGAGAAGGTGCTGGAACAATTTACTAAGGATGAGTAACCTGCAAGATTGCATGGTGTGGGAGAGTGGTGGGGCAGGGTTGGGGTCAAGGCAGGTGTGTTGGGGGCGGGGGGGGGTAGGTGGTATTGTCTGTTCTCAGCAGACACCATGCTCCCCAGCTCCACATTCCCAAGGCTGAGTCTTGATTTTAGGGGTTCATGATCATAATTTTTAATATAAGCAATCAACAATTTGGAGCAATTTTCTGACATTTAATATTGAGCTTGTTGAGAAGCAGCAGTTCAGGTAGTATGCACTAATTAATTAGTTAAAGGAATTATACAACAGTGATAAACACAAATAGCTCATTGATACAAGAGGGCAAACGGTATGTATTGGTCTTGTTAAAGTTATGAAAGCTGCGTCCTGCTCTGTAACTGATGTTCACAGGAATTCTTTCCTGACTCTTCCTCCTGTTCATCTGACCCATTTTCCATCTGGAACTGACCTGAGGACTGTTGACGAAGACCATTCTCTTAGCATTGCTACCTACAAGTTCCTGATGAGGAACACCCTCTGCCAAGATCACACATTGTTCTATGTTATTTCTAAGGCCAGGTTATCTCCTCCATGCCAATTAGTTGCCTCAATCCTTTCAGCAAATAGCCATAGGCAGCCACTCATGATGTTGGATGACCATTGTCCTGTTGCCCAACTCCATCAGAGGCTCAGTTTTCACTCTTTCTAAAAATAACATCTTCTCGCTTTTTAAAAGCAACCCACTGATGATAGGGATAACACAGCAGCTCAGGCAGCATCAGAGGAGCAGGATTGTTGACGTTTTGGGTCAGCACCCTTCTTCAGAAACGCCAGGTTTTAGGGGGCCCCAATTCCCAACCTGGGTCCTTCGATCAAGCACTGAGTGCAGGGTAGTGTAACAGCCCCATCTGCTGGCCAGTCATGACCAATGACAGCAGGACAAGGTCCTTAACTGAGCATTAATTAGCAGCAGCAGGAAGACTGTCCCTGAAATATAAGACCATAAGATATAGGGGCAGAATTAGGCCATTGAGGCCCTTGAATCTGCTCTGCCATTTGATCATAGCCAATATGTTTCTCAATCCCATTCTCCTGCCTTCTCCCTGTAACCCTTGATCCCCTGCAACAGGGTTAGTTACCAATCAAGAACCTGTCTATCTCTGCCTTAAACATATTTGATGACTTGGCCTCCACAGCCGTCAATAGCATAGAATTCCACAGATTCACCACTCTCTGACTGAAGAAATTCCTCCTCATCTCACTCTCAAAGGTCATCTCTTCAATCTGAGACTGTGCCCTCGGGCCTTAGTTTCTCCTACTTGTGGAAACATCTTTTCTATCCTCACTCCATCCAGGCCTCCCAGTACTCTGTAAGTTTCAATCAGATCCCCCCTCGTCTTTCTAAACGCAACCAAGTACAGACCCAGAATTCTCAACCACTCCTCTAATGAAAGTGCTTTATCCCTGGGATCAATCTTGTATATCTCCACTAGACCCTCTCCAATGCCAGCACATCCTAATCGTGAAAGAAGTGGGAAGGCAAAGTGACCCTCACCCATGACCATCCCCTCAAACAAACTCACCATCAGGGAGGGAAGTATATTCTGCCAACTGATTCTAAGCTGGGTGATTGCTGAAGGAACTATGAAGAGGAACTGCACCGCGGTCACAGTGAAGGCTCATTTGGCTTTGGTTATAAGATATGCAATCCTGGAAAAGTCAAACGAACACAGCAGCAGGTCCAGCAGCATTCGTGAAAATAAAGTGACGTTAAAGTTCTAAGTAGGGTGACCCTTTGTCAGAACTGGACTTTGGAGAGTAACCATGCTTTCCTCCCGCAGATAGTGCTGTACCTGCTGATGTGTCAGGATTCTCGGACTTCTATGACTACGACTCACTCCAGCACTTTCTGTTTTTTGTCAGATCTCCAGCATCTGCACTTCTTTGTTTTATTAACATAGGAACAGGAGCAGAAATTCAGCGTCTTGAGCCTGTTCCACTATTCAATGAGATCATGACTGATCTGCAGCCTAACTCTGTGTACTTATCTTCGGACAATATCCCTTATTAACGAAACTAACAAAACAAATTCTATCTCAGTCCTTTAATTTAGAAAAATATATGAAGAATCTGAGATAACAAGGTGTGGAGCTGGATGAACACAGCAGGCCAAGCAGCATCTTAGGAGCAGGAAAGCTAACGTTTCGGGCCTAGCCCTTCCTTGAGGCCCAAGACGTCAGCTTTCCTGCTCCCAAGATGCTGCTTGGCCTGCTGTGTTCATCCAGCTCCACTCCTTGTTATCTTGGATTCTCCAGCATCTGCAGTTCCTATTATTTCTGTCGAATCCTTAGCTGCCTTCATTGCTGTTGATATAATGGGAATCTCCAGCAACAACAAACAGAAACAACTTTCTTATCGGATGTCACCTTCACTTTGAAAACAATCTCATTGTTTGTAGACTGTGGCAGGAAGATCAAGACCTCAACAAGAATAGTGGGTGGCGTTCCAGCCCAGTTGGGCGAGTGGCCGTGGCAGGTTAGTCTCCATTACAAGTCGCGGCACGTCTGTGGTGGAACCATCATCTCACCGGACTGGATCATCACCGCAAGCCATTGCTTCTTTGAGTGAGTAAGAACACTGAAGGAGTGAGGAGACTGTGGGCAGGTTACTCTTCAGCCACAAATGGACAATGTTGTTTAAAGGGGATTGTAAGAGGTTGAGAAGGTAAGGGGACAGTTAGGGGAGAGACAGAAAGGTCCATTTTTTAAAAAATTCATTCACAAAATGTGAGCATCACTTGCCTGGAGGCCGACATCTATTACCCATAGAATCCATACAGTGTGGAAGCAGGCCATTCAGCCCATCAGGTCCACACTGACTCTCCGAAGACCATCCCACCCAGACCACTCGCCCCCACCCCCCCATCTCTGCATTTCCTACCTGGGCACTATGGGTAATTTACCATGGCCAATCCAACTGACCTGCATCTCTTTGGATTGTTGGAGGAAGACGTAGACGTGAGGAGAATGTGCAAACTCCACACAGTCAGTCAGCCAAGGCTGGAAATGAACCTGGATCCCTGGTGCTGTGAGGCAGCAGTGCTAACCCCTGAGTCAAAATAGTCCAGAGGATGGTTGCATGTCAACCACATTACTGTGGGGTGGACTCCCACAGCTACCGAGACTACACCTGCTCCCACCCACCCCCCGCAAAAATTCCATCCCCTATTCCCAATTCCTTCGTCTCCGCTGCATCTGCTCCCAGGATGAGGCATTCCACTCCTGCACATCCCAGATGGCCACGTTCTTCAAGGACCGCAACTTTCCCCCAACAGTGGTCGACATCGCCTTTGACCGTGTCTCCCGCATTTCCCACATCACATCCCTCACACCCCGCCCCCGCAATAACCGCTCTGAGTGATTCCCCCTCATCCTCACATACCACCCCACCAACCTCCAGATACAACGCATCGTCCTCCGACACTTCTGCCATCTACAATCCGACCCCACCACTAAAGACATTTTTCCAACCCCACCCTTGTCTGCCTTCTGCAGAGACCACTCTCTCCGGGACTCCATTGTCCGCTCCACACTCTGCTCGGTTCGCAATAAACAACTGCACCTCCCAGTCGCGAACCATTTTAACTCCCCCTCCCATTCCTTAGACGACATGTTCATCATAGGCCTCCTGCAGTGCCACAATGATGCCACCCGAAGGTTGCAGGAACAGCAACTCATATTCCGCGTGGGAACCCTGCAGCCCAATGGTATCAATGTGGACTTCACAAGCTTCAAAATCTCCCCCTCCCCCACTCCATCCCAAAACCAGCCCAGTTCGTCCCCGCCTCCCTAACCTGTTCTTCCTCTCACCTATCCCCTCCTCCCACCTCAAGTCGCACCTCCATTTCCCACCTACCAACCTCACCCCGCCTCCTTGACCTGTCCGTCCTCCCCGGACTGACCTATCCCCTCCCCACCTCCCCACCTACACTCTCCTCTCCACCTATCTTCTCCTCTATCCATCTTCAGTCCGCCTCCCCTTCTCTCCCTATTTATTTCAGAACCCTCTCCCCATCCCCCTCTCTGATGAAGGGTCTAGGCCCAAAATGTCAGCTTTTGTGCTCCTGAGATGCTGCTTGGCCTGCTGTGTTCATCCAGCTTCACACTTTGTTATCTTACATTACTGTGGGTATGGAATCACATGTAGGCTAGACAAGGTAAGGATGGCAGTTTCCTTCCCTAAAGGGCATTAGTGAACTAGGTGGGTTTTCCAAAAATCATCAATGGATTCATGGCCATCAGTAGACTCTTAATTCCAGATTTTTATGAATTCAAATTCCACCACTTGACATGGTAGGAATCGAACCTGGGTCCCCAGATTGTTAGCAGGGTCCCTGGCTTATTAGGCTCTTGACAACGCCAGTAAACCATCACCTCCCCTCAGCTTATGGGCTTGCATGAGTGTTGGAAGCAAACCCTAAATGAATTTCTAAAATTGAATCTTTCTGAGTTCCTTCTGGCCTTCAATCCAGATTACAGGAGATCTAGAGTGGTGGAGATAACCCCGCGGACAACCAACTTCAGACAAACTTGGGTTAAAATAACAATTTAAAACCTGGTGATGCCATTGAGTATGAGAGGAGCTCACAGCTCAGGGATAGGCATTTTCGAAGCTGTAGCATCAGTTAGGTTAGGAGGGAGTGGGAGAAAACAGGAGGGAGTGGGAGAAAACAGGTAGCAGACTGGGGAGAGGGCATGAAGATCCTTGTTCTTTGTAATATCGGAAAGAACTGTGAATGCCATAAATCAGAAATATGAATGGAAATTACTGGAAAATTTCAGTAGGTCTGGCAACACCTGTGGGGAGAAATCAGAGTTAATGTTGTGGGTTGAGTGCCCCTTCATCAGAACTGATGGTAGCCAGGAAAACGTTGTTTTATGCAGAAGATAGTTTGGGGATAGGGGGTATGATAGGCGGAGATAGAGCCCAAAGAGACAAAGGGACAGTTGGACAGACGAAGGAGTGGATCAGCCTGGGAGAATGAATAGCTATTTGTGGACAACTAATGGCTAATCATTGGTGGTGTGTAATAGCAAACCATGTGATAACAAGGCCTGGTGTGTGGCTACTGGGCTAAGGACATAGGCAAAGGTGCCTCAAAGCCTAAAGTTGTTGAGCTCAATAATGAAGCGGTAAGGTGGCTTGGTGATTAGCACTACTGCTTCACAGCACCAGGGACCTGGATTCAATTCCATCTTTGAGTGACTGTCTGTGTGGAGTTTGCATGTTCTTCCTCATAACTGCATGTGTTTCTTCCCACAGTTCAAAGATGGGCAGGTGAGATGGACTGGCCGTGCTAAATTGACCCATAGTGTTCAGGGCTGTGTAGGTTAGGGGCATGGGTCTGGGTCGAATGCTCCAGGGGTTGGTGTGGCCTTTTTTTGGGCCAAAGGGCATGTTTCCACACTGTAGGGATTCTGTTCTAAAGCTGTAGAATTCCCAAGTGGAAAACGAGGTGCTGTTCTTCCAACTTGCGCTGAGTTTTGCTAGAACACCGTAGCAAGCCTGAGATAAAGGTACTGCCCAGGGAACAGGGTGGTGTGTTGAAGTGGCATAGATGTTCTGCAAAGTGGTCACCCACTCTGCACTTTGTTTCCTCACCCTTTGTGCCTGAAATTGACCTTCTTTTGATTCCAGAGATGATAGCTATCAGCCGAAGTACTGGAGAATATACAGTGGTTTTATTTCCCAACGGGAGCTACTTAGAGCTGCGCAGAGTTCCGTGTCGAAGATTGTTGTTCACAGTAGATACAGCTCAGACACCAATGACAACGATATTGCTTTAATGAAGCTCTCAAATCGACTGAGGTTTACAGGTACTGTTCATGTTAATGGCCATTGGCCCTGACCAATGTCAAGTCTGTAGCCATTAATGTGGCAGAGCAGTCTGTCAGTGTCAAAGGGCCAGTTCCTGTGCTGTACTGTTCTTTGTTCTAATATTACTAAGCTTCAGGTCTAAAAAATCTCTACAATATGACACATTCACAGCACCTCCACACAAACCATTAAGTCTCACTTACAAAGGCTGCCCTCAATCAGTTGAATTACTGGGAAAAAATTATCATTAGAAATGTTTTCCAATGCCAAAAAACAGAAATGTATTGGTGTGAGTGAAAGGACTTTTTCTTCTAGATTGTTATCACCTTCAACACAAACTCAGTAAATCATGGGTTCAATACGATAGTAAAATGTACCATTTGCAGGGTAGTTTGATCTTAGAGTAAGAGAATAGGTCGGCACAACATCAAGGGCTGAAGGGCCTATACTGTACTATACTGTTCTATGTTCTATGTTCTAATACAGAACACAATGCTTGCTACACTGTGCCCATCAAAAACTTCCAGGACAGTTTGGAAACATGATGTTGGATATAGATTCAAGTTCCTCTACACTAACCCCATCAAATACTCCCAGGACAGGGACAGCAAGGCGTTAGATAAAGAGTAAAGCTGCCCTTACACTTGTAAACTGAAAATAAAGCTCTCTCTATTCTTTTTAAAACCAAAGGTAAAGCCTCCTTGATGCTGCCCCTGCCAAAAACTCCCAAGAAAGGGACAGTTCGGGGTTAGATACACAGTAAAGCTCTCTCTACTGTTTTAAAGTGAAAGTAAATCCTGCTTAAATCATTTAAAATGCTGCCCCTACTCTTTTAAACTGGGGGATTTCAAGGCTAGGAGGTAAGAGGAGAAAGATTTGAAAAGGACATGAGAGGCTATATTTTTACACAGAGAGTGGTTCGTGTGTGGAATGAGCTTCTAGAGGAAATGGTGGACACAGGTACAGCTACAATGTTTAAAAGATATTTAGATAAGCACATGAGTAAGAAATGCTTGGAGGGTTATGGCCAATTCAGGCAGGTGGGACGAGTTTAGTTTGAGATTATGGTCGGCATAAATTGGTTAGGCCAAAGGGTCTGTTTTGTTCTGTATGACTCTATGACTGGGCATCTCCATGTGACTGCATGTGTATATGTGACTGAGCGTGTACATATGATTGTATGTGAGCAGAATTACTTTGTTACTTGACCCTAATTTCCATGTTGTAACAGAGCTTACACTTTTTCCAGATAATATTAGACCTGCCTGTTTGCCAACCTACGATCAACAATTTCCTGAAGGGATGCGCTGTTGGATTACGGGATTTGGTCACACAGAGGAAGGGGCACGTAAGTAAGGAAGTGTGTATCGATGGGTCAGAAGTCATTGGAGGCTGGGGTATGTGGGTCAGTTAGCTTGGTTGGCTGGATGGCTGGTTTGTGATACAGACTGATACCAACACTGTGGGTTCACCGGCTGAGGTCACCATGAAGCTATCACCTTCTCAACCTTTACCGTCACCTGAGATATGGTGACCCTTAGACTAAACTCACCACTGCTCATTTCCCTCTTACACAGAGTGGAACTAAGGTGACTTTTCCTTTATTCTTCCAGGTGTACTGGAGGTTGCACAGAATCTATCTCTTCAACTTAATTTAACACCGGTACACATCAAACTTATTCAATTAGACAATCATTGCTTACCTTCTTTGCTCTAAAGAAATAGCCACGTTCTTTTCAGTTAACCTGAATTTATTTTAAATTATCTCCTCAAAATATTTTAGAATGTTCTCTGCCATTGTGACAAAAGGTGCTTCTTGTCATCTTGATTAGATTGGAATTTTAATTTCACAAAGAGGTGACATTTTCATTGCAAAATCCACATTTTTGTTTGACCAGTGATTAAAGCTTCTGGGTCATGAAAATGGCATTAATTTTTAGCTGCTGATAGAAGAGAATGTATTGTGAGCCTTGGCTGTAAGTGTTTTCACATCAAAGTAAGTAGAAAGGGATTAGAAAGATATGAGCTAAGTGCTGTCAAATGGGACTAGATTAGTTTAGGATGTCTGGTCAGTTTGGACAACTTGGGCCGAAGGGTCTGTTTCTGTGCTGTACAGCTCAATTACTCTATGACTCATGAGGTCATGAGAAATAGGAACATGGGCAGGCCATTCAGCGCCTCAAGCCTGATCACTATTCAATAAGATCATGGCTGATCTGCCCCAGGCCTTAACCACTCTTTCGTGCCGGATCAGCGTAGTGGATTCTGAACCTCGACCACTTTGACCAAACCTTTGGTCACCAGACCAAAGACCTCTTGCAATTGCTTGGGAAGCACCTTGGGATACTTTGCTACGTCAAAAGCCCTAAATGCAAGTATCTATTGTTGTTAAGTGCTGTTCCTACCAGGTATGGTTTAAATTTCAGACATTGTTGGCCGGATCACTCTGAGACTGTGGCAAATCCCTTTGTAACATCCTGAGCTTAACCTTTTGTTTAATGTATTTCAGTTTTGACCTCCAACATCCTCCTAGAAGCTTCAGTCAACATAATTGGCACTAGCACCTGCAACCAGAGAGACTTTTACAATGGAGCAATAACAGACCGCATGGTCTGTGCTGGCAAGATCTCTGGGGGTGTTGATTCTTGTCAGGTATGTGACGGTCAGAAACCAGGACACCCATCCACTCATTTCTGGGGTCCTGGTTTTAGAATCAATGAACTGGCTGGATTTCTGCTCTGTGAGCAATGAACATCCCGAAGGAATTGAATCTGATGTTGTATAGCGGAGGTTGAATCCCCTCCCACCCCCATCAAGAACTAAAACAAAGAAAAAAACTTCACCTCATAATCTGTGTGAAAAGTGGTGTAACCTGCCTTTCAGCAGCTTCCAGTGGTTAAATAAAATTAATCCCTGACACTCAGTTTACAATCGACAATTTATTTGTCTTACTAACAGTGAATAAATTAACTAAACTATTAACTAACTGGATAGATCCCTTCCAACCACTAAGTATTCCCGAATAAAACAAGATTCTAATGGTATGCTGTTCCAATAAATATAAATCCCACATGTATCAAATAAAAATAGACTTTATTCTCTCAGAATTACAGTCAGGTTACAAGTCTTCCAGAATGCTCAGGGCCTTCGTCATCGATTCTTCTGTCAGGAATACTCATTAGATGTGCCATTGGTAACCTTTGTTATTTCGATGGTGCTTTCTCTAATACGTAGAGGATGCTAGGAGAGCCAGTGATTCTCTCTTGAAAGCCGAGTGCTGTTAAGTCTTGTGGAGAGTAGTTAGCTCTCTGGTCTTTGTCCA
Source organism: Stegostoma tigrinum (assembly GCF_030684315.1). NCBI lineage: Eukaryota > Metazoa > Chordata > Chondrichthyes > Orectolobiformes > Stegostomatidae > Stegostoma > Stegostoma tigrinum. Next base: position 5,910,936 of record NC_081385.1, on the reverse strand, counting down.
ACTGCCGTCTCCTTTTATACCTTTGATTACATATCGATGCTTTTACAATAGGATTGTTCCTATATTGTCAAAACCATCAGATTTAAATTTGCAGCCCAAGGGTATCAATATGGACTTCACAAGCTCCAAAATCTCCCCTCCCCCGACCGCATCCCAAAACCAGCTCAGATCAGCCCAGCTCCCTAACCATTCCTCCCACCTCAAGCCCCACCCCCATCTCCTACCTACCAGCCTCATTCCCCTTCCTTGACCTGTCCATCCTCCCTGAACCAACATATCCCCTCCCTAACTCCCCACCTATATTCACCTTTATTGGCTCTAACCCCGCCTCTTTGACCTGTCTGTCTCCTCTCCACCTATCTTCTCCTTTATCCATCTTCTATCTGCCTCCCCCTCTCTCCATATTTATTTCAGAACCTCCTTCCCCTCCCCCACTTCTGAAGAAGGGTCTAGGCCCGAAACGTCAGCTTTTGTGCTCCTCTGATGCTGCTTGGCCTGCTGTGTTCATCCAGCTCTACACCTTGTTATCTCAGATTCTCCAGCATCTGCAGTTCCTACTATCGCTGGAAAAGATTTAAATTTAATTGGCCTTTAGTATCTAAATGCTTGATTCAATTGATTGGCTAAATTCAAATCTTGTTGTCTTGGTAAAAACTGCTGCTTGGCCTGCTAACTGATACAAATATTTCAATTCGGGTGCTCTCCATACACTTGCAAACTTTCAAGCTGCTGCTCACAGACATCCACTTTAAATGTTTAAGCATAGAAAAAGCACATTATCTATTAAAGGACCATGCAATGCTTTCTACCTCAGCATTTTACAAACAGCAAATACTAACTTCTTTCCTCCTGATCCACAAGTACTCTATCCAACTTCATAACGCTGAACAATATCTGAGCTTAATTGTGGTGGGAACAAAAACGTTGAAATAACTGTGGGCCAGGCAGCATCCATGTAGAGAGGACAAGCTAATGTTTCAAATCTAGATGACTTTTCATCCGATGAAGATTTCAGAATCTGCAATAATTTGTTCCTAATTGTGATGGGTGTTTGCACAGCTGGCTGTAAGTGGGTAGTCTCATTAATACAGTTGGGCATACGATGAAATGCTAACTCATGTCTTGGAGGTATTGGTTGGGAGGACGTGTTGGTTTGTCCCTTCATCAGAAAAGAGGCAGCTCTGACAGTACAGCACTCATTCAATACCACATTAAAGTGCCAGCCTAGATTCTCGTCTATGGAGCAAGGAAGGCACACTCTTTGAACCCAAAGATGAAGGTGATACTCATGGAGCATTTGAGTGGAAGATCTATTGAAGTTGTCATCTCAAAACTGGACCTCGCTCAATGACAGCATGGGTCTTTTGCTTTCATTCATTTACAAGATGAGGGTGTCACTGACCTAGCAGCATTTATTGCCCATCTCTAATTGTTCAGAGTCAACCACATTGCTGTGGGCCTGGAGTCACACGTAGGCCAGACCAGGTCAGGATGGCAGTTTCCTTCCCTAAAGGACATTATTGAACCAGATGGGTTTTTCCCAACAATTGGTTCATGATCATCATTAGTCTCTTAATTCCAGCTATTTTTATTGAATTCAAATTCCACCAGCTGCTGTGGTGGGATTTGAACCCAAGTCCCCAGAACATTAACTTGGTCTCTGGATTGACAGTCCAGTGATAATACCACTAGGCCATCGCCTCCCCCTAGTCCACTCAAAGATATGGGTGGATGTGCCCAATTTATGGAGTGTTTTGATTTGCTACATTAAACAAATGAATCATCGGAAAGTGAGAATGGCTGCTAATGCTGCACTAATGCCCCCTGTGTGAGTAAAGCCTCCCAAAGTTGATCCAGTTCTGTATACTCACATCCCACAATTCGAGCACGGGATTAATGTTCTCCTCATTCCCAATTAAACAAATTGGCAGGTGCTTTGAGGGTAAACCAAGGCTTTGCCTGGGGTTTGTGGGTCAGTGCTTCCTGTGGCTTCCATTTGCCAGTGAGCCATTTCTCTTTAAACCCCAGGGTGATAGTGGTGGGCCTCTTGTCTGTGAAGTGTCTGGTGCCTGGTATCTGGCAGGAGTTACAAGTTGGGGGATTGGCTGCGCTCGGATCAACAAGCCAGGAGTTTATGCCCGGGTGACACAACTCACCGAATGGATCTTCACACAGATGGAGGTACCAATTTATCCTTGTTACCATGGCAACTGGGGAGAACATTTTGCAATTCAAACAATCCAGACAATAAGAGCCTTTTAGGACCATTTGTAATGTAGCGAAATGCCCCTAGATGTTTGTAGGAATGACGCCAGATGATGGTGCAGCAGAGGGAGTCAGAGAGGCTAGACAGGGGATGCACAGAGATTGCAATGGGTCGTGGGGCCAGAGGAAGTTACAAAGATTGAGGGGGGAGACATTGTGGAGGAATTTGAAAACAAGGAGAAACATTTAAAATTCATTGCCAATGGATCTAATGTTCAACCTTAGTCAGTAGGTAGGGCATTAATGACTCATCTTAAAAGTCCCATTTCCAACAGTGCAGCATACCCTCAATCCTGAAGGACCCCATGTCAGTTAGAGAGCACAAGAGGTGATGGATGAATGGGACCTGGTGGTAATGATGTGTGAGCAGCAGTGAGTTAGATGAATGAAGATTGAGAGGAAGGAATGAGACTAGGTAAAACCATTTGAGGGCTTTCACTCATCCCTCATCATGTGCCTATATGAATGCAAGAAATAGAACAGAAGTAGGGCCATTCAGCCCCTCAAGCCTGCTTCACCATTCCATAATTCAATAATAATGAATGTTCTGTTTGTATTTTGAATTCCACATATTCAATAACCCTCGTTCCCCTGTCTAAACCAATCTATTCACCTCTGACTTAAAGATATTCAATGACTCCAAGTCCACTACCCTCTGAGACACAGAGTTTCAGAGTCACACAATCCTCTGACAGAAAATATTTCTCCTCATCTCTGTCCTAAGCTGGTTCTGTGTTCACCCACAAACAGGAGGCATCCCTTCCACATCTACCTTGTCAATCATTTAGGACCTTATATACTTCAATCTAACACCCACACTCTTCTAAGCATCAGTGGACAACAAGCCCAGTCTATTCAATCTTTCCTCACAAGACAACCTAGTCACTCCAGGCTATTAATCTAGTAAACCTCCTCTGAACCATCTTGAATGCGCTTACATCCTTCCTTAAAGTAGGAGACCAAAACTCCACACAGTATTCAAGATGTGCCCTCACCAATACTCAAAGTACATTAAGCTGGTCTGCATACAGTTTTGTATTTTCATTTTATGCCTTTTATGAAACACAGCTGTAAAGCCAGGGAAGTACGTTTTGAATAGAAGTCACTGTTAGAATGTTGGGAATGCTATGTAAATGCTCACGAACAGCAATGTGACACCAACCAGAAAGTCTGTTTCACCTTTCCTGATTCTGGTTGAGGTAAAAGTACCCTGATCTTATGTGAAAAGCGCTGAGGGATCTTTTACATCACCTTAGGCAGCCGGAGGAACTTTGATTGAATGACTCCTCTTAAAAGTGGAACTTCTGGCAGTGCAGCATACCTTCAGTACTGCGCTCAGAACTTTAGCCTAGATTTTAGGCTCTGTAATGAAGCTTGAATCTTCTGACCATATTTTTTTTTTTGGCTACACTCAAGTGACTGTAAACTTTCTGACCCAGGAATAAAGGGTGCTGAGCCATGAATGACACCTCCTACAGCTGGGACATCAAACTGTTCCATTTGCGAATCTGGGTCATTATTTGAATAATAGGAAGAATTCCATTAGGTGCAACATGTAGATTCAGTTAGGTTTTTTCCTATTTAATTTGCAACACAAAATCGCATTCATCTCATTGGCGTACAACAGCTGTAATAGTTGCTTAAGTAACATGAATATACTTGTGAAAGCCTTCAATGCTATATGAAATATTACATAAATTGAAGTATTCATCTTCACGTCAACCACTTTCAAATTTTAGCTGACAAAAATAAATTGCCAGTGTGTTGCCCACAATACAACTTCATCTCATGGTGAAATTGGCAGACTTTATAGAGTCACGCTGCCATATCAGCTTAGGCTGGAGCCCTTTACTTTTTACTTAAGGATATACAAGAAAAGAGGGAAGGCCATTCAGTCCCTCAAGCTTCTTCCATTCCATTCAGTTGAATCATGATTGACCTCTTAATCCCCTTTCCCAGTCGAAACAAATTTTATTTTTAGTGTGAGTGTAAGTTACTTCAACATTACATCTTGACATAAACGAATGGCCAAAAGTTACGACGAAATGGAGACCTTCACTAATTTATAAAAGAAACGTGGGTCTTATTTATGTTGTTGATTCCACAAACAAGTAAATGTGAAATGTTGGTTTTCTGCCATGAAGGATTAGGGAGGTAATGGGTTGATCTGGTAAATAGATAATCAGAAGCTTAAGCTGAAAGGGATTGAATTGGGCGAGCTGGACCACGGCTTCTTCGAGAGATGAATCCAGATGGTTGCACCGTTGTCCCATCTGTTGGTTTACAACAACAACAACCTACATTCACATAGAGCTTTTACCATAGAAAATTGTCCCAATGCACTTAGTAAGAAAGAGCATGACCAAACAAGTTTGGACACTGAGCCAAAAGAAGGACTACTGGCAATTAGGGAGAGAGGGAATTATAGTTTAGAACCTGCGATAGAGGTCACCAATAGAGTTAGTGTTTGTGGAAATACAGTTCTGTTCTATGTACTGCCAGATTTGGAACTCATTGGTCTGGACCATAGCAAGTACCCAATGGATATTATTTTGTGTGACCTGCCAGTCCATAAGAATGAAACCAATTGCTGAATAATGGTGAAGTTGATGTTATGGAGTGCCATTCTCCTTGGATTTAATGTCTTGTATTTCACTTTTATAGATCAACAGCAACTAATGAAAAGAATGGGCTTTCACCACACATTGGGTGTGATCGAGGTTGTTGCTTCTGACTTATGCTGCTTTTCCAAAAGACTGTTTCTAGGGAGATTGGATTTCTCCCAGAGCTCAATAACGTACTGTGTATGTTCCGTCAAAAAGAGAGACGGTAGCGATATAAAATGTACATTTGCTTAGTCAATATAGAGAAAATGATTCATTATTCAACAGGTATACAGTTAACTTGGTCTAAGATAACCAAACCTTGCCTGACTATGACCATTACCTAACGTTATGTGAGTTTAAGAATTTCCCAAGATCCTCATGGTCTCTGAGGATTAAATGCTCAAAGATTCTGCACATGCACCAGCTCCATGTTAATTTAAGATTACAATTTAAGAATTTCTGCTTTGGGCTCAATCAATTTGCACACACAATTGCACCTGGTTTGCAAAATATACATTCTCAGGTTTCTGCTCAGATGTTGCCAAATAAAAAGATCCTGCTGTGAGCAACCACAATCTGAGACTAATTTTAAAAAAATGTTGGTATTAAATATTCCTTGATGTATCTAATAGTTGAAACGTGGTGCAATTTGATTCGTGGAAATGCATTGTTCACAAATCAAAGCCTTTTTAATCAGGGTTTAACCACCAGCTGTGAGTAACCTGATTTTTAAATGAGTAAATATGACATTTTAATTTTTAAGAAAAGAACTATTTGCTAGATACTTTGGAGTTCAGTAGTCAGTTTCTTAGATTTAAAAAACAAAATTTATAAAGTTTTTTAAAATGTGCAATTAGTATTCTGCACTTAAAAGAATGAGTTTAATTGTTGTGGCCACCTTGAAATCTCACAATCATGCACAATTGACAGAAACTTGCCATGGTGATGACTTCGATCTGGGACGTGGCCAGCTACATGTGGGTGTTGTTTGAGCTGGTGCACAAATAAAATCACAACAGTTCGATTTGCACTCAAAAGTCTGCGACATTTTGGGCATGTTATGTTGATTTCAGATGAAATGCGCTTAATGAAGATAAAAGAAACTTATAAAAAAGCAAAAGCATAAAGCAAAACCATAAGAACATTCAGCCAGCACCAGGCTTTTTGCATGTCATGGCAACTGTTACCATTCCAATGATGTTGGAGTGATACAATTAAGCATTGCAAGTTAAACAATTACAATGATGAGGACAGAATTATAGGAACAAGAGGAAGCCATTCAGCCCTTCAAGAGAATTCTGCCATTCAGTGAAATTCTATATTGTAACACTTTTTACTCACCATGGTCCTATATCTCTTTAGAATTGTGGCCCACAAAAAATTCTCAATCTCATGTTCAAAACTTATTAATTGAGGCAGCACCTACACTCCTACTGTCCCTCTCATGAAGGAGTGATCTGATTTGCTCTGATTTCATTGACAGCCCATTCCCCTCATGTCAACTCAGGTTTTCAAGTTGGTGCACTTGGGAGCTAATGTTCTGAGATATATCAAACCTACAACAGATTCCACATTATTTTTGTTAGGCTCTTTTGAGATATTTCCCCGCGATTTCTAATTGCTATAAAATATATGGTAAAAGAAAATGTTTTCTTTGAGGAAACAGAAGAATCTGACAATTTAAGAAATGGAAGTTGAGTCATTGGCTTCCAAATACAGTCTACAAAGTATTGATCTGCTTCCACCAAGTGCCAATGGCTCCTGGAAATCAACAACAGCGATATGTTTGAAGTTAACCTGATCAAACATGAACAAGAACATAAATCTGTTTAATTTTATAATTATTAAGATGGTGCATTGATTTGCGTTTTTCTCTGAAAATAAAGTGATACGTTTTCATTCCTATTTCAAAGGGACTTTTGTTGATCAATGGGACAGAATAAAAATATTAGATGGATGTATGCTGGTAAGAACCAGCACTTCCAAATCCTTTTGCAATGTTTCTCCCTGTCTTTTGTCTCAAATGAAACCCTCAGTCTCTGGCCAGGCTCCATTCAGACAACCCTTGACCCTGCCTTGCTATTAACCCGGTAAGTGATCCAAAAGTGACCATTCAGCCCATCAAACCTGTTCCATTGTTTAGTTAGATCATACCATTCTATATCTTAACTTCATCTACCTGCCTTCATTTCACAATCCTTTCTCAACTAAAATCTATCAATCCTAGTTGATCACCCATCTTTAGTAGCTTCTTGCAGGAAAGAATTCCAATACATTTGGAGAGAAACACAACTTTGTGCCATTAAGGTTGAAAGGCCCAGCTGTAATTATTAGGTTCCGTGTTCTGGGCTCTCCTCACCAGGGGAAATATTTTCCCACTAACCATCCTATCAAGTTCTTTAATCAATTTAAGTATCCCATTTAGATCATCCCTTTGTCTTTAATACTAAGGTGTAAACCTGGAATCACAATTTCACATTGCTTAGCCCTGTTATCAATCAGGGAAATATGCATGACTTTCTAAGGCAAGAATTCCCTGAGTTCAGAACTGAATGCAGCCCTCCACATTACAATTCCTTACTCTTTTTTTAAAGTTTATTCAATGGATGAGGACATCACTGGCTAGACAGCACTTATTGCCCCATCCCTAATTGCCCAGATGGCAGTTAAGAGTCAACCACATTTCTGTGGGTCTGGAGTCACATGTAGGCCAGACCAGGTAAGGATGGCAGATTTCCTTCCCGAAAGGACATTAGTGAACCAGATGGATCTTTTACTGACAATTGACAATGGACTAATGGTCATCATTAGACTCTTCAATTCCAGATTTTTATTGAAATCAAATTCCACCATTTGCCATGGTGTGGGATTCGGACCTGGGTCTCCACAACATTACCTGAGGTTCTGGATTAACAGTCCAGTGAAAATACCACTGTCTGCCCTGCAACGTTGCTATCCCATCCACTGTTTGAATTGTTATCCTACCTGCCTCCAGCCTTTATTCAGTTTGTAATTAGACTCCCAGCTCTCTCTGCACCTTCAATTTCCAGCTTCTCAACAGTAACAGGACATTCTGACATTTCTTTCTTAGATCCAAAGTCACTCTTCATTTCAGGTCTTTTCAGAAGAGACATGGTGTATATGGTCATGGATCTGAAAGGATTAATGCTGGGGACTGCATTAAGCTCCATCTAATCTGATTGATGTCATACAGGTTCTGGTAGAGATAAGGCAGTTAAGATAGAAAATAAAACACCCTCACCTGTCCAACTGAGCATGGGGACACCACGTGAGTGTAAGCAATCGCAGAGCCTCACGCAGGGCATGTCCTGAGCAGAGGGGACCATAGCAGAAACCCACAACAAAGCGGACCCTCGGCCAAGTGACGAAACAATTCTTCCAGATCTGGGCTGGTGTGTCATTATAATTGTACAACTTCAGTCCTGATCTCCTGTGAGAAGCAGTTGGTGCAGTTAGCACTGATGGTGGTAAAAGGCTTGGGTCCAAGCCTATTGGGGCAGAATTGGTTGAGAAAGATTCACCTGGATTGGTTCAACATTTTGAGATTGGGAAATAGCTTCCTCAGTGAAGTCCTAGTGAAATACCTAGGAGTTTTTCAGGAAGGGCTAGGGACTATTGAAGGGGCCAAAGCCAACTTACATGTTGACCAGGAAGCAATTCCGAGAATTTGCAAGGCTCACCCAGCGCCAAGTGCCTTGTGAACAAAAGTAGAAGCAAAGTCAGAAGGCTAGAGAGGGAAGGAATCATCAGAGTTTGCAGAATGGGTAGCACCGGTCACACTGATAATGAAGCCTGATAGTTCAGTCCACTCTTGTGGGGATTTTAAGCAAACAGTAAACTGCTTCTCACCACGGGATAAATACCCAATCCCTTGCTTGGAGGACTTGTACGTAAAGTTAGCCTGGCAGGGGATGGTGGGGCGTTGGAAGTGGTGGATGGTGGCTGTCCTTCACGAATCCCAGAAGTGCACTACAATTAGTGTCTTTAAGGGTTTATGTCAATATACAGAACAGCCATTTGGGGTATCACCAGCCTGCATTCTTTTCCAGTGGGCCATAGAGAACATTTTACAAGGGCTATCCCAGGCTGTCATTTACCTGGATGACGCACTAATTACAGGGAAGACCAAAAGTCGGTGTATAGCTTAGATGGGAAAAGTGTGTTTACCAGACTCCCTAAGTGACCTACTCAGGTTACAGAGTCAACAAAACTGGGTTACGCCCATTTGAGGAGAAAGTGCGGGTGATTACAGGAGACCCAGCTCCCACGGCTTAGGTATTTCTTTGGGTTAGTGAATTATTACAGAAAATTCATACACGACCTGGCCACCATCCTGATACCTTTACGCTTGCAATTAAAAATGGGTCAGCCTTGGAAACGGCCGCTTGGCCAAGAAACAGTCTTTAAGGAAGTGAAAAAGCAGCTATCGTCATCTAAAGTACGATCCAAAGTGAGAGATAGTGCTGAGATATGAAACCTCCTCGTATGGTATCAGGGTAGTGTTGGCTCACTGGTGACCCAATGGAGAGGAACGCACGATAGCACATAATTCCCAGACTTTGGCTATTGCCGAACGCAGGAATGCCCAGATAGAGAAGGGCTGTTTGGCAACCATCTTTGGTGACAGGAAGTTCTACCAGTACATTTACAGACAGGAATTTCTCATAATAACAGATCACAATCCCCTGGAAGAGTCTGTGTTGGTTTTAAACTTCTTAGACACCCTGCCAGCCACAGCTGACAATATCTGACTGTGGACACAAAAAGATCCTGTCTTAGCGAACCTGAAACAGCTAGCGGTACTGGGGGAAAACAGAAGGGCCATCGCACACAGGATTGAAACCTGTGTAGACCCGGTGAGACCAAATCGCTGTAGAGGACAGCGTATTATTGCGGGGAGCAAGGGTAATTGTCCCGTATAAAGGTCATGGCCAGATACTGGCCAAACTCTACCAGGGTCATCCAGGGGCTTCCAGGATAAAGGTGCTGGCAAGCAGCTATATTTGACAGCCGGGGTTGGGTGTGTTGGTGGGACAGTGCCCAAAGTGCCAACAAGGACAAAAATTACCACCAGTAGCTCCCTCACATTCGTGGGAATGGCCGGGTAAACTTGGACTTGGTTACATATTGATTAGGCCAGTCCATTCATGGGCTCAATGTTCCTGGTCATCGTGGATGCCTAATCAAAGTGGGGGGGGACGTGCATAAAGTTTGTTCAGCAGACTCAGGGATGACAATTGAGAAGCTGTGGGCATCATTCACGGTACACAGACTCCTGGAAGTATTGATCACGGACAATGGGACATCATTTAACAGCAGGGAATTCAAATAGTTCCTAAAATCCATTGGCATTTGGCACACAAGGACAGCTCCATGCCATCCATCATCCATTGGCCTAGCGGAAAGAGTGGTCCACACGTTGAGGGCAGGCTTAAAGAAGCAGCCTACAGCATCAATTGATACCAATCTGTCCCAATTACTGTTCGATTAAAAAGGGCCACCCCTCACGCAACAATAGGGATAGCTCCGGATGGGAGTTTGCTCGCTGAGCTGGAAGGTTAGTTTTCAGACGTTTCGTCACGTTTTTTTTTAATTTAAAAAAATACACTTTATTCGTAAGATGTACAAAAAAATAAAACATATTTACACACCTACCCGGTCATGCAAGCCGCTCCGGGTTACCCAGGGGGTACATACAACTAAAGGAAAAAAAACAAAGCAGAAAAAAAACAAAGCAAAGAAAATACCCTGGCAGTCGTCACCCCGCACAGTCCCAGTTGGCCCCCTGACCAGTTGGGGAAGGTGCCAGGTGGGCCCAGTTACCAGAGAGGGCCCTTTTCTCTATTCTGGACGAGGGGTTTCATACCGTGGTCTTTCCCCACTGCACCTTGGCGGCGGCTGCCCCAAGCTTTAGCGCGTCCCTCAGCATGTAGTCCTCGACCTTGGAGTGCGCCAGTCTGCAACACTCGGTCGGGGTCAGTTCTTTCAGCTGGCAGACCAGCAAGTTGCGGGCAGACCAAAGAGTGTCTTTCACCACGCTGATGGTCCTCCAGGCACAGTTGATGTTGGTCTCAGTGTGCGTCCCGGGAAACAGCCCGTAGAGCACGGAGTCCCGCGTCACGGAGCTGCTCGGGACGAAACTCGACAAATACCACTGCATCCCCCTCCAGACCTCCTGCACATAGGCACACTCCAGAAGGAGGTGATCGACAGTCTCGTCCCCCCCGCAGCCACCTCGAGGGCAGCGTGCGGTGGCACAGAGATTCCGGGCATGCATAAAGGATCTCACTGGCAGAGCCCCTCTCACTGCCAGCCAAGCAATGTCCTTGTGCTTGTTTGAAAGTTCTGGCGATGAGGCATTCTGCCAAACGACTTTGGCAGTCTGCGTGGGGAACCACACGACGGGATCCACCCTCTCCTTTTCCCGAAGGGTCCTGAGGATACTACGTGCTGACCACTGCCTGACGGCCTTGTGGTCAAAGGTGTTTCCCTTCAAAAATTTCTCCACGAAGGACAGGTGGTACGGAACGGTCCAACTACTCAGAGCGTTCCGCGGCAACGAGGCCAGGCCCATCCTTCGCAACACCGGGGACAGGTAGAACCTCAGTAAGTAGTGACACTTGGTGTTTGCGTACTGAGGATCTACGCACAGCTTGATGCAGCCGCACACAAAAGGTAGCCGTCAGGGCGAGGATGGCGTTCGGTACGCCCTTTCCCCCATTTCCCAGGTCTTTGTACATGGTGTCCCTACAGACCCGGTCCATCCTCGACCCCCAAATGAAGTGGAAGATGGCCCGGGTGACCGCAGCGGCGCGGGTCCAGGGAATAGGCCAGGCCTGCGCCACATACAACAGTACCGAAAGCCCCTCGCACCTGACAACCAGGTTCTTAACTGCGATGGAGAGGGACCGAAGCGTCCACCTGCCCAGCTTCTGCTTCAGTTTGGTGATACGCTCCTCCCAAATCTTAGTGCATGCTCCAGCTCCAAACCAAACACGCAGCACCTTCAGGTAGTCTGTCCTGACGGTGAAGGGGACGAAGGAGCGGTCGTCCCAGTTCCCGAAGAACATGACCTCGCTCTTACCCCTATTGACTTTGGCACTCGAGGCCAGTTCAAACTGGCCGCAGATGTCCAATAGTCTACTCACCGACCGACGATCGGTGCAGAAGACGGCAACATCGTCCATGTACAGGGAGGTCTTGACCTGAGGGCCTCCGCTGCCTGGGATAGTCACGCCCTTCAGGCTCACGTCCTTCCTGATGGATGCAGCGAAGGGCTCCACACAGCACACGAACAAGGCAAGACAGAGGGGGCAGCCCTGCCTGACTCCAGATCTGACAGGAAAACTGTCCGATTCCCACCCGTTGATCGAGACTGCGCTAACGATGTTGGCATAGAGCAGCCGGATCCAATTGCGGTTGCCCTCCCCGAACCCCAATTTGGAGAGGACGTCCCTCACGTAAGCATGAGAGACCCTGTCGAAGGCCTTCTCCTGGTCCAGGCTGACGAGGCAGGTGTCCACCCGCCTGTCCTGTACATAGGCGATCGTATCCCTGATGAGCGCAAGGCTCTCAGCGATCTTCCTGCCCGGCACAGCACAGGTTTGGTCAGGGTGAATCACCGACTCCAGGACAGACCTGACCCGGTTGGCTATGACCGTGGCCAGGATTTTGTAGTCCACGTTCAATAGTGAAATGGGACGCCAATTCTTAATTTCTTCCCTCTCCCCCTTCCTCTTGTAAACGAGGGTGATGATGCCCTTCCTCATGGACTTGCACATTTCCCCTGCCCGAAGCACACTATTGTACACCTCCAGCAGGTCCTGGCCAACCAGGTCCCAACAACGGAATACAGCTCGACCGGTAAGCCGTCACTCCCGGGAGTCCTATTCCTCTGCAAGGACTTGAGGGCTCTGGTCAGCTCGTCCAGGGATATCGGCCGGTCCAGCCACTCCCTCGTGCCGTCGTCTAAGACCTCCGTGATAGACGACAGGAACGACTCGGAGGCCGTGCTGTCCGTGGGCTTCGTGTCGTACAGTCCGGCATAGAAGGATCTGCTGATCCTCAAAATGTCGGGCCGAGACGACGTCACCGAGCCGTCGTCCTCCTTCAGCCGGCTAAGCACAGAGCTCTCTTTGTGCACCTTCTGAAAGAAGAAACGCGAGCACGTCTCGTCCTGCTCCACGGAGCGGACCCTGGACCGGAAGATTATCCTGGAGGCCTCCGCGGCAAAGAGCGAGGCTTTCTGGCCCCCTCACCTCGCGAAGGTCCTCCGTGACATCGAACCCATCAACTGCAGAAGGAGCAGGTTCTGCACCCTTTTCTGGAGTCGCGACAGCTTTCCCCGCCTCTCTCTCGCCTTCCGAACACCCTTGAGGACAAAGAATCTCTTGATGTTCTCCTTCACCGTCTCCCACCAGTCACCCGGAGACTCAAAGAGGGGTTTCACGGTTCTCCAACCGGCGTACTCCCTCTGAAGCTCCTCGACATTCTCTGGGGTCAACAGAGTCGTGTTGAGCTTCCACGTCCCCTTGCCGGCCGGCTGGTCGTCCTGTAAGTGACAGTCGGCCAGCAGGAGGCAGTGGTCAGAGAAGAACACCGGCTCGACGCCGGTGGACCTGACCGAGAATGCCCGTGACACAAACAGGAAGTCTATCCTTGAGCGAATAGACCCGTCTGGCCGCGACCAGGTGTACCTCCGCTGCGCTCTGCCTGCAGGGGTGCTGAAGACGTCGAGCAGCTTGGCGTCCTTCACCGTGCCCATCAGGAATCTGGACGTGACGTCCAGTTGACTCCCCCCACCCGCTGTCCCCACGCCGGATCTTCCATCTGCATCAATGATGCAGTTGAAGTCTCCGCCTAGGATGACCGGCCTGGACGTAGCCAGCAGGGGTGGAAGCCGCTGCAGGACGGCCAACCGCTCACTCCGTACCGCTGGGGCGTACACGTTGATCAGCCTCAGGGGAGCATTCCTGTAGGTGACGATAGCCACTAGGAGGCGCCCCCCCCCCACCCACCCACCACCTCCTGAACTTGAGAGATGGTGAAGTTGCGCCCCCGCAGCAGAATAGCCAGGCCTGAGAAGCGACAGTCATTACCCCCCGACCAGATTGAAGGCCCACAGGTCCCGGCGCCGGACCATTTCCCGTACCTGCTGAGGTGCGGTATCCTGCACTCCTGCAGAAACAGGAGGTCCACCTTGATGGTGGTCAGGTAGGCCAACGTGGACACACATCTTGCGGTTGACATGACGCTGCGCACATTAATGCTTGCAACTCGTACCCCCATTGTGGGCAGTGACCGCAGTACCCTCCCCAAGTCCAAGGTCCAGCCCCTCCATCTGTCCCTTCATGCCCATTGCCCGGGCTAACTGCTGGATGCTCTCTGGGCTCAGGAAACTGTCCGTGCTGCCTTCCGGGTGACATCCCCCCGTCAGGGGTGCGGAGGCAGGAGGGTCCGGCTCCGGGTCAGGCTGGGGACGCGCTGTTTCCTCCTTCCCGCCTGGAAGTTCCGGGGGGCCCTCCAGTGCTCCAGCAGCACTTGACTGGGTGTCGGAGGGAGCCTCAGGACGCCTCCCGTCACCTGGAAGCGGGGTGCTGCTTTCCTTCCCCCTCGAGACCTTTAACTTCTGCTTCAGGTGGGCCCTCTCCGAATCCTCCTCGTCAGAGGAGCTCTTATAGCCCCCCTGTAGCTGCCTCTTCCCGCCTGATGGTTGCGGTTCCTGGGCCCGTCGACGCACCTTCCTCCTCACTTTCCAGACTGTTGTCCACTCCCCTGGGTCGCCTGTCGCTGCCTCCATTGGCTCCGGGTTGTCGGGGTGGGATCGGAGCCTGCAGGGGTGCTTTGCTGGCCTCGGGCCCATCCTGCACGGCCTGGCCCTCCTGCACATTAGTGGGGTCCTTGCTGGGCCCTGGTGCCTTCCTCTCCTCCGGGGGGGCTGGCCCCGCATTTCCCCTGCCGGCGACCTGGGCGTAGGTGGCACCCCGCTGCGGGCATGCCCTATAGAAGTGGCCCGCTTCCCCGCAAAGGTTGCAGCTTCTCTCTCGTGGGCAATCCTTTGCAAGGTGTCCCTCCTCCCTGCAGTTCCTGCAGATGGTGGCTTTGCAGTCGGCCGCCACGTGACCTGATCTACCACAGGCATGGCAGACTTTAGGTTGCCCTGCATAGGTCAGGTAGCCCCTGCTCCCGCCAATCGCGAAGCTGGACAGTGGGTGTGCAACATTTCCGTCTGCGCCCATCCTCAGCGTCACCTTGACCTGCCTCTTACTCGTCCAGATGCCAAAGGGGTCCACGATGTCAGTTAGGTCCCCTTCCACCTTCACATACCTTCCGAGGAAGGTCAGGACATCAACTGCTGGCACATGCGGGTTGTACATGTGTACAGTCACCATACGGCTCCTCTGTGCTGGCATCACGAACAGTGGGACAGCGGTCAATACAGAGAGGGGGCCCTCACCTCCTTTCTCCTTGAAAACCTCCAGGAAGCGCTCGCAAAGCTTGGCACTCCGGAAGGTCACATCGTAAAAACCTCCTCCGGGGAAATCCTGCAGGCAGTAAATGTCCGCAGCAGCAAACCCACAACAGTCCAACAGGACCCTCTTCACGAAGAAGGTGCGGTCCACAGGTGCACCTTCATCCACCTTCTTTACAGAAACACGGATGGTGTTCCGGACCCCCTGACCTGGGGCACGAGCACTTGCCGCAGCCATCGTTGCAGGTTGGCTGCTCCCCTGAACCAGTGTTAGGCCGAAGCCAGCATTAAGATCCACTGGTCGCAAGGGTGCACAGCCAACCCGACGTCCTCCTTTCACCTCCAAGACAGCACTCTCGTCCTCTCGGTCCACAAGAGAGTGGGTCTTTATTGTGTTCGAGATGTAAGCTGGTTCACTGAGCTGTAAGGTTTGTTCCCAGACGTTTCGTCACCATTCTAGGTAACATCATCAATGAGCCTCCGACGAAGCGCTGGTGTTATGTCCTGCTTTCTATTTATCTGGTTAGGTAACCTTGGGTTGGTGATGTCATTTCCTGCGTTGGTGATGTCATTTCCTGTTCTTTTTCTCAGGGGATGGTAGATTGGCTCCAAATCAATGTGTGTGTTGATGGAGTTCCGGTTGGAATGCTATGCTTCTAGGAATTCTCGTGCGTGTCTCTGTTTGGCTTGTCCTAGGATGGATGTGTTGTCCCAATCAAAGTGGTATCCTTCCTCATCTGTATGTAAGGATACGAGTGATAGTGGGTCATGTCGTTTTGTGACTAGTTGATGTTTATGTATCCTGGTGGCTAGCTTTCTGCCAGTTTGTCCAATGTAGTGTTTGTCACAGTTCTTGCAAGGTATTTTGTAGATGACGTTCGTTTTATTTGTTGTCTGTATAGGGTCTTTTAAGTTCATTAGCTGCTGTTTTAGTGGGTTTGTGGGCTACCCTGATGCCAAGAGGTCCAAGTAGTCTGGCAGTCATTTCGGAAACGTCTTTGATGTAGGGGAGCGTGGTTATGGTTTCTGAGCCCGTTTTGTCTGTTTGTTTTGGTTTATTGCTGACGAATCGGCGGACTGTGTTCATAGGGTACCCATTCTTTTTGAATACGCTGTATAGGTGATTTTCTTCTGCTCTTCATAGTTCCTCTGTGCTGCAGTGTGTGGTGGATAGCTCCAGCAGAGTTGCTGATTGGGAGAAGACTCCCCACCAGGTTAAACCTGATATTTCCAGACCTGGGGTGGGGGGAGCAGGAATTTCAACGCCGGCAAATGCCTCTGCTAAGAGAGACACTTAAATTCAGGAGATGAATCCTCATTTTCATGGAAATGGCCCTGAATGGGAACAAGGGGAGGTTGACACAAGGTCAGATCCAGTGACTTAAAAGTTCAGGTAGGTGGTGTAGTCCTGAACACACACATTGGATCACCCGAAGGCTGTCACCTCACAAACAGGGCAGTGGAAAAGTATAAAAGCAAAAAGAATTGCAGATGCTGTAAATCAGGAACAAAAACAAAGTTTCTGAAAAGCTCAGCAGGTCTAGCTACATCCATGAAGGAGAAAACAGAGTTAGCATTTCGGGACTGGTGACCCTTCCTCAGAAAAGGAGGAGAAAAACATACTTGGCCCCTCACGGCAGCAAGAAGGCCTGGCAGAAAGCACAGGTGTGCCCCCTCCATCTAGAGTGGAGGAAACTTCAGAGTCTGAAATGGATGCCACCTCAATACCATTGCTGCCAGAAGAAGAGGAGGAGATTCTTCCAAGATGTTCCGGACCCACAAGATGGTGGTCTGGTACACCACCCATGTTCGAGTCCAAGGAACCGGACTTGGGGCAAAAGCATTGCAAAAAAAACTACAAGCAAAAAACCATGCCTACATCCCTGAACCTCAGTGGGGGAGTGGGGGGGTTTGGGGGAATATAATGATTGGAACCAGTTGGACCTTGTTAACTATGAGGTTCTTTATTAGGGCCATTAACCTGGGCCAATCAGGAATATCCTGGCTGACCAAGGTAAAGAAGGGATTTAGAGTCTCCTCTGTTCAGGGGGCTGGCTTTGATCTGGATGGCCACAGCCAGTGTACTTTGCACAAGTAAATAAAGGGTGGCGTGGTGATGGGACCCACCATCTGTGCAGTTATTTCAGAATGTAACTTGTACCCAATTGCCAACATGCAATAAACTACATCTTATTAAATAGACCTTCATAATATTAAGAATCACTTGCAGTTGATCTTCTATTACTGGAAACCAATTAGGCACTCAGATCCAGTTAAATAGCACACGATGCTTCTCACAGTGTTTGTCAATTGTACACCCAGGCAGGACTAAAATGCATAGGGTCTTTGCACGTTCAAATGTGAAACAAACAAAAACAGCACAGTGTTCGATAAACTCAACAGGTCTGGCAGCATCTGTGGAGAGAGAAACAGAGTCAACATTTTGAGTTTGATACAGTTCTTCAGGAACAATTTCATTTTGTCCAATTACACTCCTATGAAGTTATTTGGGACATTTTACAATATTAGCAGTGCTATATGTATATTGTAGTTACATCACTAGAACAGGAAAATCTCTTATAGAACAGAAACAATTATTAAGAAAGGAGGCAATGGCCTAGTGATACTATCATTGAATCATTAATCCAGAGACCCAGGAAATGTTCTGGGGACCTGGGTTCGAATTCTGCCATGGCAGATAGTAGAGTTTGAATTCGATAAATATCTGGAATTAAGAGTCTAATGATGACTATGCTCACTGTCAGAGAAACACATCTGGTTCACTAATGTCATTAAGGGAAGGAAACTGCCATCCTTACCTGCTCTGGGCACATGCAACTCCAGACCCACAGCAATGATTGATTCCTGACTGTCCTCTGGGCAACTAGGGATGCGCAATGAATGCTGCCTAGCCAGTGACACCCACATCCCGCGAATGAATAAAAATAATTAAGAGCAGGACTTGCCTTCCAAACCTGCCCCTCCAATTCAGTAACATCATGGCTAACTTTCTGACTGCTCACCCACTCACTCATTCCACATATCCCTTGATACAGAGGCAAACCAGAAATGAATCACAGTCTTGAATTCACTGATAATCGACAACAACCCTCTGGGTTTGGGAATTCTAAAAATTCACCCCCCTCTGAGTGAAGAAATTTCTCCTCAGCTTAGTCCGAAATAATCAGTCCCCTACCCTGAGATTGTGGCCCCCACCCACTCTGTGAACCAAATTCTGCAGCTCGGGGGGAAACATCTCAGTGTCGATTCTGTAAAAACCCTCCATAACTCAATTTCACATTCTGCTACATGCCAAAGAATAGACAAAGAGTTCATTTCATTGTAAGAACTGGACTTCCCCACTATTTGCACCATTTTTTATCATCCAAAGCATGGGGAATGCATCAAGTTCTAAGGGATGCCTGGCTGATTTGACAGATGGCTGACAGAATTTACGCAGTACATAAACTTACAAGTTATATTCAAAGCCAGTGTCGGGTGATTGGCAGAATAGGCTGCACCGACAGCTGAAGGCTGAAGTCTGTTTGTGCCAGTACTGTTGCAGTATATAGCTCTGAGCATTCTGTTCAGCAGGGAACCTGTTTAACCCATTCCCACCAAAGAGAAACAGGATCCCCAGAGCTGCATTAACTCACTGGCAGTGCCATAGTTCTCAACTTGTTCCAGATCCCAAGCTGCTTTCTGCTTCTTTGGAGCTGGTGAAATTCAAGTCTTTCTCCAAAGATCATTTCTAACCCTCCTTGGAGAGCTAGTTCCAAAGTTTTGACACCGTGTCTTAATACATTGAGACAACAATTTGCACCACGTCCCTGCAAATCTGGAGTCACATGTAGACCAGACCAGGTAAAGATGGCAGATTTCCTGCCTTAAAGGATATCACTGGCCCTGATAGATTTTTCTGTACCAGTCTTGCTTCTTTACAAGAACCTGCACCATGAGTCATTTGAGCATTAGCTCTCATCAGGCACTGTCAACACAGGATTGAGGGAATGCTGCCCCCTGTTGGAGGAGCCACTCTTGAATGAAACAAATAGTCAATGCCCTCTCTACCCTTTTGAGCTGACATAAAAGATTCCATTGGAGCTACTTAAAAGAAAGTCGAGGGTCCTAATCAATATTTATACCTCAACCAGTACATGATGCTCATTATTTACTTGTTGCACTGTGTGCAAATGGTGTTTCCTACATTAAAACAGTGAGCACACTTCAAAATAACTTCATTGACTATAAAGCACTTTGGGACGTCCAAAGAATGTCAGGAATAAATAGCATTTCAGTATTTTCATTGTTCTAGAGGACCAGACACCAAGGCAATGTATTGGAATGACATGTTGAGGAACCTGCCAGAGAGAAGGCCATTTTGGATTTAGCATTGTAAAATGAGGTGAAATAAGTGAATGTTCTCATTGTAAAGGATTCTCTAGAGAAGAGTGATCATAGCATGGTAGAATTTCAAATTCAGTTTGAGGGCAAGAAACTGGAATCCCATGTAGTGTTCTGGAGTTAAACAAAGATAATAAGAGGCATGAGGACAGATTTGAGGATAGAAGACGAAAAAGTAGGACAGTTGATGAACAGGGGCAAATGTTTCAGGAGATAATCAATTCCTCCCAACTAAAATATATTCCAGAGAGGAGGAAAGATTTAAAATTGTAGAAAAAAGAACCCATAGATGAGCAAAGGAGTTAGATAAAGATAACAAAGACAAAAATTAAGGCATACCATATTGCAAAGACAAGTGGTTGGGCTGAAAGATTTGGAAACTTTTAAAGATAAACAAAGGGTTACCAAAAAGTCTTAGAAAGAGCAAGAAAACAAAACTAGTGGGAAATATAAAAACGGATAGCAAAAGCTTCTATAAGTATGTTAGTCCTGGAGGGGTGAAATTGGTGAGTTAATAATGGGAACCCAGAAGTGGCAAAGATGATAAATCAATAATTTTGCCTTAATTTTTACAGTGGAGAACACCAGTATCATCCCAGTAGTAACAGGTAATGCTGAGGGTATAGAAAAGAAGAATTTGAAACAATCATCATTACTAGGGAAAACGTACTGAGCAAACTATTGGGATCAAAGGCAGACAAATCCCTAGGGCCTGATGGTCTATATCCAAGGGTCTTATCGGAAATGGCAGCAGAGATAGCTGATCTATTGGTTATAATATTCTAAAATTCCTTAGATGTGGGAAAAGTTCCACTGGATTGAGAGGGGCAGAAAGTATTAACTTACAACCAGTTAGTTTAACATTTGTCTCTGAGAAATTGTTAGAATCTATTACTAAGGAATTAACAACAGGATATTTGGAAAGTCAGAATGGATTTATGAAGGGTAAAGTGTGTTTTACGAACTTGCTAGAATTTTTTGAATATTTAACAAGCAAAATAGATAATGGGGATCTTGTAGGGATAGTACATCTGGACATTCCAAAGGATTTTGATAATTTACTGCACAAAAAGCCAATACTTAAAATAAGATCACATGGGGTTAGGTGTAATTTATTAGCTTGGATAGAGGATTGTCAAAAAAAATAGAAAGCAGAGAAGTGGGAGAATTGGGTCTTTGTCTAGTTGTCGAGATGTAACTAGAGTTTTACCACAGGATTTCTTCCTCACATGCCAACTATTTATAATCTATCTTCATGACTTAGATGCAGGGCTAGAAGGTACTATAGCTAAGGTTGCTGATGACTCTATAATAGGCTGGAAAGTAAGCTGCAGTAAAAAAAAATGAAATTTGCATATGGATATGGATAGGTAAATCCATTCAATTTCAGATTTCAAATAAGCTAGAAATAAACTGGTATCACTTAAAAAGACAATGAGAATTTGTAAATGGCTTTTGTGCTCCTGAGATGCTGCTTGGCCTGCTGTGTTCGTCCAGCCTCACATTTTATTAGCTTATGAGAATTTGTAAATACCCACTTGATTTGTTCATATAACTTTTGGGAAGGAAGCTTAGTCTGGATTTATCTATGACTCCAGTTCTATATCAACATGGTTTACATTTATTACATGAAAGACAAAAAAAATCTGCACATGGTAGACAATCAGGAGTCTGGAAGAACACAGCAGGCCAGGCAGCAACTGAAGGAGCAGTCAATGTTTTGGGAATAACCCTTCTTTATCTTCCTGTTCCTTTCCTCCAGATGCTACCTGGCTTGCTGTGTTCTTCCAGCCTCCTGTTTGTCTATATTTATTACCCTCTGAAGTAGCCTATCGAGTTATTTGTTGTATCAAACCACTGTTTAAGTTGGAGATTCCTTGTTACCTTCTCAAGGCAAAAGTGTCTTCGATGAGGAAAAATGACTTGCAACTAGCAACGAAATTGATTGCTGATGTTCAGAGGCTGCTTCATTTGAATGTCAAATTTGTTTCACCAGATAGGTTAACTTGTCACTCGGTGTTAACCAAAAATCACAACAAGTGGCAAACTGCACACTGAGTTGATGAACTGTAATCAGCCTGCAAATGTGTGTCTCCTAATCAATCTGCTGATGGTTGTCCCATCAGTGTGACCCTTGAAGGCCAATAATTGATGTTAGACCTGAGCGAGTGTTTTGTGGAAGAAATGGCCTTCTTGTGATGCAGTAAATGTGTCCATACCCCTGGATCAGGAGACCAGGGTTCAAGTGCCACCTGCTCTAGAAGTGTGCAATAACATCTCTGAACAGGTTGATTTGGGGGGAAAAGGCCTGCCAGCCCTTCAAGACCGTTTTACTAATAAATGGATTTGTAGCTCAACTGTATCTGTTTCTCAACTCTAGCTATCATCCTTGGCTCCAAAACCTCTATACCCAACGCAAATCTATCAGTTCTGAACTCTTGAGTTCTTCAGAAGAGTCATATTGGGACTTAAAATATTAACGCTGTTTATCTTTCCAGTGGTGTCAAACCTGTTGAATACCTCCAGCATTCTCTATGCTTGTTACAAAGCTGACAATCTCAGTTTTGATATTATCAATTGATTCTCAGCTTTAACCATTTATTTTCTTAAAGAAGACAGTTCCAGCTATTCACTGCCATCTGAATGAAGAAATGCTTCTTCAAATCAGTTCTGAAGAGCTAAGTTCTCATTTTAAAGTTATTGTCAATCCTTCTGGGGTCTCTTACCAGAGAAACCAATTGTCGCTACTTACCCTGTCAAATCCTTCCATCAACTTCAACACTGTATTCGCACCTTGGTTAGATCACACCTGCAGTATTACCTATGACACCACATAATGAAGAAGACAGATGATGATGAAGACCTGTCTATACTGCATGCAAAATAAAACTTTTCACTGTATCTAGGTACAATCAAATCAAGATATAGACATGCTGTAGAGGTTGCATAGAAAATTTACGGGAATGATACCAGAAATGTGTGGGCTTACAGTCAGCAAAGGATTGGCAGGACAGGTCTCCCGGTCTCAAAAATAGGAGTCAAGATGTGGACTGGGGTGGACAGGGTCAGAAGTCACACAACACCAGGTTATAGTCCAACAGGCTTATTTGAAGTCACAAGCTTTGGAAGCGCTGCTCCTTTGCAAATGAAGTGAGGAAGGAGCAGTGCCCCTTGAAACTTGTGACTTCGAATAATCCTGTTGGACTAACCGGTGTGGTGTGACTTCTGGTCTCATAAACAGGGGGCTTTGGGGCTGCTGAAGGTCTTTAAAGTGATGGATGGAAGGATTGGATCTAGCTGTTTCCACTTGTGTGCTGAAGGTTATCAATATTAGATAGCCCACAATAAATGAAACTTGTTCAGCCAGGGAGCTGTGAGAATGTGAGGACATCGCCAACAAAGGGAGAGGTTGAAGCGAACATTTTAAATTTCAGGTGAAACGACTCAGGCATAGGCCGGAGAAGGGAACAGGTGAAGGATTTAGATGCGGAAAGATGAGAGCAGGCTGGAGTGAAACCGCAACACCAGCACGGACTCTTTGGGCCGAATGGCCTGCGATGCAGTCCTGTGCTTTAGACCCTGGGTGAATCTCAATTATATCACTTCTTTGTTTTCTATTCTCAAGGGAAGAAAGGAATTAGGCAAAACAAAAATCATCTGCCAGCAAGGACAGACCGTTCTCCCGGAGAGGGTGGGGATGGAAGTGGGCTAACCATTGCCCATTTCCTGGGAGTCTCCCAGAGAGGAGCAACAGCTGCAGAGGTCGCTGCTAACAGAGAGAGCTCTCTACCCCTCTCTCTGTCTCAGTCTGCGTGTGGAATGGTATCGCCACCGACGAGGCACCGACTGAATCCCTGTCCAACAGCAAGGCGGGGAGACTAGATCCCGGTCCGTGTTCCACCGTGTGCACACACACACACACACACAGAGAGAGCCCGCCTGTTCCTCAGCACCAGCCCCTTCCCCAGTCTTACAGAGGGCAGCGTGCCGCAGGTAAGCAACCCTTTTCATGGGAACAGAGAAGGGGGTGGGTGGGTAACACATTAATTAATAGCCAAGTTCTTTTCATCGGAAATTGAGGATTTCAGCAACAATGAAGTTTGAATTCGATGTAGATTTAGCCGAGCGTGACATTCAGCAGCAGTGAGGCTCTGATTGTTCATTTGCCGCCTGTGTTTCTGGATAAATGTTTCTGAATGTCACACTGGGTGCTGATGTGGAGTGACTGGGTGGACGCTTGTATGGGGAGGGTGGGGGGTGGTCGTTTGCTTATGCGAGGGTCGGATTGTGAAGGATTTGGGAATTTCGACATGGTGCTTAGCCATGATTATTTCAACAGCTTTCCCTCTGTACGAGAATGTCACGTTTCATCTTCCATTTAGTTCAGAGACTCCCTTCCCCCCCCCGGCCCGAAAAGGGTGTTGTCTGGAACACGCGGTGTAAACAAGGGCGCTCGAACATATTTGCATTGAAATGAAGCCGGAATGTGTGGTGGTTCGGATCACGTTTAGCCCCTGTTTGTGTGTAATTCTGTCTTTCCCCCCCCACTCACCCCTCTTTGTACGTGCCCGGGCTCTGGGTGTGAGGGGAAAAACCAGGCTCTGTCCTTGAAAGCTGGGCAAACCTGGTCCCCCTCACATTGCCCCATCTGGCCTGGAGCAGATTTTCATTGTATTGAGCTTCCGTTTCTTTGGAGATTTATTTTCCACCTCTCTCCCCCTCCCTAATGACAACCTGTTCTTTTTTTCCAGCAGTCTGCACCCCTCAACCCCTTCCCTCTCCTCCTTCGAGGACTGCTCTGGCATGTTAATGCGGAATGAATAGTGAAAGGACGACAGGGTTTTTTCTTATCGCTGTTTTGGGAAATATTACATCTCAGGAGGGGAACAATATCACGTTGCAATTGTCCTCTCAGAATCACGTGTGTGTTTCGAAGTATTTCTTGCTATTTCTCAAGTGTTGAGGGGTCTGTGTTTTGGGGAAAGCTGACCATAGTTCTGCTGGGGAGGGGGGGGGGGTTACCTGGCGACAGTAAGGACCTCAGTAGGAAAGCTTTTTTACAATGCATTAATTCCAGGCTGGGATTAGTGCCCGTTCTCACTGTTTAATGCATCTAGCTGAGAGTTCGCCGTGCTGAGAATGAGAGGATTTCCACAGGACACATTGTAAAAATGAGTGAATACATTTCATCAGCGCGGCTTTGTAGTTTTTGTCCCGAAAGGCTGGAGCAATTTTCCTGGGTGCTTTTGAGCAGGTGGAATGCAACAAGCGAATGTATGCCGGAAATTTTAGTTCCAACCCACTCACACTTAGCCCTCAGTCCACCCCATCCCCCAACATCTCTCCCCTCCACTCCCCGTACTCCACACCATCCACTCCCCTCCCTGGTCAGCCAAGTTATTGCCATCAGAGATAATGGGAACTGCCGATGCTGGAGAATCCAAGATAACAAAGTGTGGAGCTGGATGGACACAGTAGGCCAAGCAACATCTCAGGAGCACAAAAGCTGACGTTTCAGGCTAGACCCTTCATCAGACAGGGGGATGGGGAGAGGGTTCTGAAATAAATAGAGAGAGAGGGGGAGGCTGACCGAAGATGGGTACAGGAGAAGATAGGTGGAGAGAGTATAGGCCGGGAGGTGGGGAGGGGACTGGTCAGTCCGTGGAGGATGGACAGGTCAAGGAGGCAGGATGAGGTTAGTTGGTAGGAAATGGAGGAGGGGATAGGTGAGAGGAAGAACAGGTTAGAGAGGTGGGGACGAGCTGGGCTGGTTGTGTGATGCAGTGGGGGGAAGGGAAGAACTGGGCTGGTTTTGAGATACAGTGGGGAAGGGGAGATTTTGAAGCTTGTGAAGTCCACATTGATACCATTGGGCTGCAGGGTTCCCAAGCGGAATATGAGTTGCTGTTCCTGCAACCTTTGGGTGGCATCATTGTGGCACTGCAGGAGGCCCAGGATGGACATGTCGTCTAAGGAATGGGAGGGGAAGTTAAAATGGTTCGCGACTGGGAGGTGCAGTTGTTTATTGCGAACCGAGCGGAGGTGTTCTGCAAAGCAGTCCCCAAGCCTCTGCGTGGTTTCCCCATGGGCTCGGTTCACAATAAACAACTGCACCTCCCAGTTGCAAGCCATTTTAACTCCCCCTCCCATTCCTCAGATGACATGTCCATCATGGTCCTCCTGACCTATCCCCTGCCCACCTCCAGAACCCCAGCTTTATGTTGATTCTTAACTTGCCTCTGGGCAGTTAGGTCAGGTAATAAATACTGGGCCAGTCAACAGCACCCACATCCCAGGGTCATTGTCAGTAACCTGCTAGTGAGTCTCTCCACCTATCTTCTCCGGTGTCCATCTTCAGTCCGCCTCCCCCTCTCTCCCTATTTATTTCAGAACCCTCTCCCCGTCCCCCTCTCTGATGAAGGGTCTAGGCCCGAAACGTCAGCTTTTGTGCTCCTGAGATGCTGCCTGGCCTGCTGTGTTCATCCAGCTCCACACTTTGTTAGCCAATTACTGCCTCTGGGTTCTGAACATTCCGCTTGATTGACGCCTGAGCCATAACTGCACAGTTGCAAGCTCTCTCCCCATAAGCAATAACAAAAAATCTCCACAGCCACCCATTAAAACCTATCCTCATCAAACAGTAAAGCTAACTCTGCTAATTTTAACTGAGAATAAAGCTACCTTGACATTGTCTTCATCAAACAGCCCCATGACAGAGACAGCAGGATCCAGTGTAAACCTTACTCTACTCTTTTGAAGTGAATGTGAAACTAACTCTATGCTGTTCCTACCACACGCTCTCAGCATGGAGTTGGATATAAGGACCTTTCATTCTGCCCAACATTTTTATTTCATTTACAGGATGTGGCTGTTGATGGCCAGGTCACCATTTATTGTCTATCCCTGATTACCAAGAGGTCAATTTGAGTGTCAGATATATGCTCAGGAGATGTCCAGGTGCAGACTGAGACATATAGTCTAGACCAGATGCCAGAAAATATTGAAATACTCTGAGGGTGGTTGACAGCTAGAATGGGTTTGCAGATGTGGAAGAGATAATGGGAACTGCAGGTGCTGGAGAATCCAAGATAATAAAGTGTGAAGCTGGATGAACACAGCAGGCCAAGCAGCATCTCAAGAGCACAAAGGCTGACGCTCCGGGCCTAGCCCCTTCATCAGAGACCCGCTCTGATGAAGGGTCTAGGCCAGAAACGTCAGCTTTTGTGCTCCTGAGATGCTGCTTGGCCTGCTGTGTTCATCCAGCTTCACACTTTATTATTACAGATGTGGAAGTTGATGTTAGGACACTATAAGACTGAGCTTCATGCTATAATAATGGGTAAGTTCATCCTGAAGTTATGGAAATCTGTTTTCTCTGTCAACCAATTCTTGTGACTAATCTGAGTGTTTTTGACAGTTAGAGAGATAGGTGTTCTTGCAGAATCATGAGTTAATTCACATAAACCAAGAAGGACTGCCCTAAGACACTGGAGAGCTGCCTTAGCTTTCACTGAGTTCTCTTTCCTAACCATTTCAGAGTAAAGCAATCATATTTAGACCAAACTGTGTTAGGACCTCAGATTTCATTCCCTAAAGGACATTGTTAAACCAGGTAAATTTTCACAATCATTCAATAGTTTCGTGGTCAACATTACTGAGACTAATGTTTTGTTCCAATGAACGGAATTTAAATACCGCCCTATGGTATCTGAAACTCCTTCCAATTGATCCTTAGACCCAAGCTACTGGATTGCAAGATTTATCCAAACAACTTACCAACTGTGCAAACCCACTCAGTCAGGGTGCCCAAAAAGTTTGATCACCCTCTAAATCCATGTAAATTGATTCGTCTAGAGGACAGAACCCAAAATTACTTGTTTTTTGCTGAGAAAGGCGTGTTTTGTCTAAGTTGCCTGAATTTGAAATTGGATTCTAGTGTTAAATGGAAAGTGATCCCACCCTTCCATTCACATTTTATATAAAGATATCATGCCTGCTACATAATCTATTTTTACCAGGACTGAGTTCTGGACTTGCAAGGTTTCTGTTACCAGTGCAGTTCAGTCCTGTATACTGACACATTTCTGAATACCATTGGGTGTTGCAAAATCCCCTCTCCTTTGCTAATGTTCTTGAAGGAAGGAAATCTGCCGTGTCTAGCTCCAGAACCCCAGCTTTGTGTTGATTCTTAACCCGCCTCTGGGCAGTTAGGTCAGGTAATAAATACTGGGCCAGTCAACAGCACCCACATCCCAGGGTCATTGTCAGTAACCTGCTAGTGAGTCTAACCACAGGCACCTTCCCCCATCTTTCTGCTTGCCAATCCATGTGAAGAATTGCAGCCCAAACTGGCAGGACAAGGAGATTTTCCCAAAACTATGTCTGGACATACTATTCCTCCCCTGTACTCCAAAACCTGACTGAGATTGAGAACTCAAAATTACAGGAGAGTGGAATGCATCCTGCTTGGTTTAGCTCAGATGGCTGGTTTGCCATGCACAGCTAACGGTAACAATGCGGTTTAAATTCCAGCACTGGCTGAGATTACCCTGAAGGAGTACAACCCAATGGCCTCAATGTGGCTGTACTAGCTTCAAAATCTCCCCACCCCTGACCTCATCCCAAGACCAGCACCCCCCTCTCATCCCCACCTCCTTAAGCTGTCTGTCCTCTCTCCCACCTATCCACTCCTACCACCTCACTGACCAACCCTCATCCCAACTCCCTACCCACACACACCTTTATTAGCTTCATCCCCGCCTCCTCGACCTGTCTGTCTTCTCTCCCACCTATCTGCTCCACTATCCACCTTCTATCACTGCACCCCCATTTATTTCAGAACCCTGTTCCCCTCCCTCATTTCTGAAGAAGGGTCCAGACCCGAAATGTCAGCTTTCCTGCTCCCCCGATGCTGCCTGGCCAGCTGTGTTCATCCAGTGCCACACATTGTTAACCCTGTAGGGGTATCTGCTCACCTGCGATGTGGTGACCATCAGGTTAAACCACTGCCAGTTGTAAGTTTCTTATAAGAGAGTAACCCTAAGGTCGAGTAAGGCAGTGGCAACTTTACCTTTAGCTTGCAGGCACTAATCTATGATACTTTAACCTTCAAAGCACTAGCAAACTATATAGAGTGCATTTAATTGATGAGTTAGAGTTAATTCGTAATCTTTGTTATTTTTAAAACACCAAATTGTCTCAAAGGGGCCATGTTGTTAAACTTCTTAAAATTTGTTTTTCAAATGATTGGGTAACATGAGACGATGCTGTGACTTTAATTGCTCCAATATTGTTGACAATGGAATTCCCTCCCTGAACCTGGAACTCGACTGTTAAAAATTCCTTCAAACCTATCAATATGACCAAATCTTTGGCCGCACCATCTACCCTAATATCTGCCCTTGAGTTTAGTTTTGCTTATTAATGCTCCAATGATGCAACTATGGATGTTGTATTTTGTTGAAGGTGCTTTAGAAATACAAGTAACTTTTTGATGTTCGTTCATGGGATGTGGGTGTCATTGATTGGGCCCAGCATTTATTACCTGACCTAATTGCTCAGAGGGGAATTAAGAATCAACCACATTGCTGAGGTTCTGGAGCTAGACCAGGTAAGGATGGCAGATTTCCTTCCTTAAAGAACATTAGCGAAGGAGAGGGGATTTTGCAACAACGGAAGATATAATGAGGGGATGCAGTGGTGTAGTGGCAATGTCACTAGATTAGTAATTCGAACACACAGACTAATGCTGTGCTGACACCCTCCCACAAATGGCAAATGATGAAATGTAAGCTTATTTAATAAAGTCTGGAATTAAAAACTAGTCAAATGGTGACCATTGATTTTTTAAAAAAACATCTGGTTGACTAAATTCCTTTTAGAGAAGGAAAATCTACCATCCTCTCCTGATGCACATGTGACTCCAAATGTGATTGACTATTAGCTGCCCTCTGAAACTGCTCTGGCAAGTGCACAATTCAGGACTATTAGGAATGGGCAATAAATGCTGGCCTGGCCAGTGATGCCCTAATGCTAAAAGAAAGGAAAAAATGATAAAATACATATTCTCTCAGTTCCTTCGTTTGTAAAGATAATATGCAATGAAGCATTACAAATTGGCAATAAATTGGAGCTACTGCAACAATGCTTGGCAGGAGTGAGCAAAGGAAATTTGACAATGTTTTATAAGGTCATTATAGAGCTGAAAGAGTGAGGTAATGTGGCCATCTTATAAATCATGGATGTAACTGCACTTAAAAAAATGTACATAGTTCTCTTTGCCACTGTACCAAAATGGATAATGCAGTTACTGAAAGGTTACTAACAACAGCAACCAGAATAATTGAGGGGATGGAGGGATCCATTGGTTCGAAGGAGTAATTAACATCCAGTCGGGCATCCTTGACAGTGACCTAGTTTAGCTGTCGTTCCCTCTCCCTAACAACAATAGCATGCATTTATATAAGCTATTCAACACAGTAATATTTTCTAAGGTGCCTTACTAGAGCATTATTGAACAAAGTTTGACACTAAGCTTGACAGGAAGATATTTGAGCTGGTGACTAAAATCGGGGGATCGAAGTAGTTGATTTTGTCTGTCCATGATTCAGGGTCGCAGGACTTGAAATGTTAATTCCATAAATCTCTTTACAGATGCTGCCTGGATTGCCAAATATTTCCAGCAGTTTTAGATTTCATTTCAGATTCCAACATCCACAATATTTTGCTTCAGGTTAAACCACCACCAGTTGTGAGTCTGTAATAAGACAGCAACGCTATGGTCTGGTAAGACAAAGGCTATTTTAGCTTGAAGACAATGCACTATGCTTTTTTAACCTTTAACGCCCTAGCAAACGACAAGGAGCTCCATAAAGGAGCAGAGAGGGGTGCAGAAAATCATAGGTTGATGAAAATCATGGATTTGCCAAGTCTGTAAAATTAGAGGTGTTTGCGGACCTTGGAGGGCTACAGAGAGAGAGTAACTAACACAGATGGGGAAGAGAAATGAAACCATGAAGGGATTTGAAAATGGGGATGAGAGTTTCTGGGGTTGACCATTGCTACACAGGAAGCCAATGCAGGTCAGCAAATGAAATGTTGACTGGGACTTGATACATTGAAGTTTGAGGAGGTGAGAGGCAGCCTGCTCTCTGTTCCAGATGAGATTCCAAGACATTTAGTCCCTGTTACTCTAAACACAGAAAATACAAGAGCAGTTGGTTTCATTTCAGAATGTGCTCCATTTCACTGTGTTGAAAACAGGTTCCGATTCCATTTGAGGGCTTGATAACTTATCCACAAAAACATTTGGGCAAGTCTGGCTGCAAAGAAATGTAGCGCTAACTGGCAATCAGAACATTTGAACACCTAATGGTAGCTTGTTTCTGGGAGCTAACGAAAGGATTCCAACACCTTATCTTTTTTCCTTTTGCATTCCTGCTCCTTAGACCAGAGTCTGCAGTGAGACAGGCAGCAAGGTTACTGTAATGACACTGAACGTTTCTCTCACAGACACTGGAATGAAATGATTCACTAATTCAAACACTAAGTCTTTTTTATTGTTTTAATTCTATACTTGTGAAGGGAAATAAAATTCGATAGATGCATGGTTCAGTGATGTTGCAAATTGTCTAGACAGTCAGCATTTCCTATTAAATGATGCCAATGGTACTAATGTCATACATTTCTGTAACCACCTCCAGCTCTACAACCCTCTGAGGTTTCTGTGCTGCTTCAGTTCTGCTCCCTTGTCCAATTGTAAATCACTTCACTGTTGATGGCAATGGCTTCAGCTGCCAAACCCCTCATGCTCTTGAATGCCCTTCTCTCTGCCTCTCTACCTCTCTTATCCATTAAGACAATCCTCAAACCTTTCTCCTATCAAGATTTTAATATCAAGCTATCCTCCTGTGGGTTTGTTTCAAATTTTCTTTGTAAATGCTCCTTTGAAGCAGCTTGGAATGTTTTGCGCTGATAGGATGCAAAGTGTATGTCATTTTATTAACATTTTCTTCTCAATAATCTTCCTCATTAAAAGGCACTGCCTCTTCAGCTAATAAAATGTGAGGCTGGATGAACACAGCAGGCCAAGCAGCATCTCAGGAGCACAAAAGCTGACGTTTCGGGCCTAGACCCTTCATCAGAGAGAGGGTCTAGGCCCGAAACGTCAGCTTTTGTGCTCCTGAGATGCTGCTTGGCCTGCTGTGTTCATCCAGCCTCACATTTTATTATCTTGGAATTCTCCAGCATCTGCAGTTCCCATTATCACTGCCTCTTCAGCTGTCAGCTTGGCTCAGTAAGTGCCATTGAGTCAGAAAGTCTTGGGTTTGAGTCCCACTTGAATGCAAAATCAACAAATTTGTGAAATGTGTTCCAATACATTTCATTTTCCTAATAATCATATTAGCACAGGGGATGTAATGTCAATGGACTAGCACCCAGAATCCCAGGCTGATGCTCCAGGAACGTGTTTACAAAGTTCGCCAGAGCAACTGATGGAATTTTAAAATTCTGCTTGTAATTCTGGAATGAAAAATAGTCTCAGTAACTGTAAGGATTGTAACGAGGTCAACCAGGTGGACCTTATATAATATGAGTTCCCTGACTGGGGCTCTTAACTCGGTCCAATAAGGGAGCCCTGCTCACTCTAGGAACTGGCTGTGAGCCGGTTGGGTCAATCTCCTGTACGAAGCATGTGTAAATGAAGGATGTCTTGGTGATAGGATACCAGCCTTTGTGGAGTTGTTTCAGTAACGGTGACCGTAAAAGTACTATTGATTGTTGCAAAATCCCTTCTAGCGTCCTTTAGGGAAAGAGTCTGCTATCCTCACCCTGTCTGGCCCACATGTGATTCCAGATCCACAGCAATGTGGCTGATTCATGACAGTCCTCTTAAATAGCCGAGTAAGCCACTCAGTTCAAGGACAATAAGGGATGGGCAATAAATGCTGGCTTTGCTGGCAATGCCCATATCCAGTGAAAAGTAAATACATAAAACAAGCAGATTTTGTTGAAATGAGCAAAATGTGGACTGTCAAATTTTTACTGTTGTCATCTGATTTTAGTACCCAAGACCCTCATGGACATAAATGGTTTGTAAAAGGTAGAAGCAAAGACTTAAAATGGCTGCACTGATCGCCTGACCACTGATTGAGGCAAATGCAGGAACCTATTGTGGAATAAATGAAATCAAATTTGAATTGAAATTTTACCATTTCTTTCTGTACTGATTTCCAGGGCAAAGAAAATTGTACCGTCTGCTTGAATTTACACAAGAGAAGCTGTTCATTTTGGAAACAAAAGAGGCTCCTGCAACAATGCCATTTAGAAAGACAATGAAGAAAGATTTGGGATTACATAAATGAACTGCATTTCAGGAGCAGTTTGGCAGAGTAGCATACAAAGAGAGAAAAAATGGCTTGGTAACAGCATGAAGTAAAAATTTCTATCTCTATTCCCGTTTCCTCCCCATTAACTCAAAAATCTGAAATGCTAACAAAGCTAATCAGAGAAACATCCACTCACTGAAATCTCAATGATTTCACTAATTTCACGACTGCTGAGGATATGAGACATGAACCGAGCAGGCATGTACTTAAGTTCAAATGTAATAACTCAAGAGCTCTTGAGAACCTTTTAAGCTGAATATTCTCTATCTTCCTACTGAATTAGATCCACTTCCCTGGTTTTAAAATTTTTACTGGTGTTTGAAGTATTTTCACGTTTTTCTTGGTCGGTAAGTTATAAAATTCCTTTTTGTTTCAATCAAAAAAATCTTGTAACTGGCTCCATAACTTTGATTGCTGATTATGTTTTAATTAAGCTGTTATATAACTCTGGGTTGAAAAGAATTAAAAAAATCTATGTGGCCAATGAATTTTGTTAAAATGATAGGAACAAACTCACCTCTCCTCATTTGGTAACAACTATATGTTTGTTCAGAGATTTTGGACATAGTATCTTGTCAATGGCCAGGTGAGCATGATGCCCTAGGAGGTGAGGGAATCCCCACAATGCTCAACTTATTCTGCTGGCCTCTTTGTATACATTGCTCCTTCTTTCTTCCACACCAGATTGGTCAGTCCAGGAAAGGGACTGAGCCAAGGTGAAGTTTGGGTTGGATCCTTCCTTAAAGGTAGCCTGTTTATTGATTGTGTCTGAAGTCATTGCCGGTTTTAATCCACACTCTACGACAGATAGAATGGAGAAGGCATTGAGCCTAGTGTAAATGTGTAGCAGCCAGCACTAGGTCTGAAGCATTACTTTTATTTCATTCATTTGCCAGTTTTATTTGCTTCAGAATCTGTAGCACAGGAAGCATTTGTACAGGGACTGTCTGAAATAAGATA
Source organism: Stegostoma tigrinum (assembly GCF_030684315.1). Classification (NCBI taxonomy): domain Eukaryota; kingdom Metazoa; phylum Chordata; class Chondrichthyes; order Orectolobiformes; family Stegostomatidae; genus Stegostoma; species Stegostoma tigrinum. Next base: position 5,876,821 of record NC_081385.1, on the reverse strand, counting down.
ATACTATTGATCAGCCAGGTGTCAAGTGTGTCTGGGACAGTTGAATATACTACAACCAACTGAATGATATTACAGAATAAATCAATAACTTGCTTAAGGACCAGAGCTACGAATTCTACCAAACTGACAGTGAGTGCCTGATGTGGACAGTACATCCTACCCTCGAATTAGTGCCCTTTTCCTTCATATAGACAGAAGCAAGAAATGTTAGCAATTCTTTGGATTTATCTTTCTATCTTAAACCCAGCAGAGACTCTAGCTTCAGTCAGTGTAATGGTCCTGCCTTCAGCTTTGTACATTAGTTTCTTGGCACTTGTGGTGTTCTTGTTATCAGCATTCCTGCAGCATCGGTGCACGACTTCGGCACAAAACAATCGGATAATGAAATCTCAACAAGTCAGGAGTATGATGGAATACTCACCTGGATGTGTACAGCTCCACCAACACTCAAGAATCTTGACACCGTCCAGGACAAAGCAGCCCACTTGATTGACAACCAGCACTTTCAACATTCACACCCTTCTCCACTGGCACACAGTGGCAGCAGTGTGTACCGTCTGCAAGGTGCATTGCAGCAAAGTTAAGGATCCTTGACAGCATCTTCCAAATCCATGACTTCTAACTCCTAGGAGGACAAGGGTGATGGGGAAATGGGAGCATCGCCAGCAATTTTCCCTCTGAATCCCACATTGTCATCACTTGGATACATACCATCATGCAACGTCTTCACTGTTGCTGGGTCAAAATTCTCACCAGCTCCCTATCAGCCTATAGAATTCTCTCCCTTACAGCACAGTGCGTGCCATGCAGTTCAAGAAGGCAGCTCCACACCTTGAGGAGCAAGGGGCAATTGGGGATGGGTAATAAATGGTATCCAGCTACTGACATTCACATCCCATGACTGAATAAGTAAGAGAATCAACAGTTGAATGTTGAAGATATGAAAGAAATGTAGAAAGCTCTTTGAAAACAAATGTCAAGTTTGTCTTCACAAACTTCACCCAGACTGGGGCATTTAGTTTGAGGCTTCAAACTTCAGGAAGGATGTATTATCTTTGGATAGTCATTAAAATGATACTGAGAATAAAACTGTTAAATTATATGAACAAATTGCATAGAATATTCTTCCATTCACTTGACTTTAGACGCTTGAAGTGGTGATCTAATTGAGGGTTTTATAATGATATTAAGGCATTAAACGGAGTAGATCCAGAGAAACTATTTCCTCTGGAGTGTTCCTGACTAAAAATTAGAGTCAGGCCATTCAGAGATGAAGCAGTTCTTCATGTGAAGGTTAAAAAATGTAGCTCACTTCAAAAAGATTATAGATTCTGGGAGTGCATTGCAAAGTTCAAGAATGTGCATAACAGATTTATTTGGTTGTTCAGCTAAAGTCATAAAGTCATACAGCATGGAAGCAGACCCTTTGGACCAACCAGTTCATGCTGACCATGTTTCCAAACTGGTCCATATCCCTCCAAACCTTTCCTGTTCATGTACTCATCCATAAGTTTTTAAAACATAATTGCATCTGCATCCACCACTTTCTCCAGCAGTTCATTCCTTACACAAATCATTCTCTGTGTACAAAAAAACTTGCCCCTCATTTCTTTCTTAAATCTTTCTCCTCTCAACTTAAAAATATGCCCTGTAGTTTTGAACTTCCCCGCCTTAGGGGAAAGATCTTTGCTATTCACCTTTTCCATGCCCTTCATGGTTTTATAAATCTCAGTAAGATCACCCCTCAACCTCCTACACTCCAGTGAAAAAAATCCCAGCCTATTTTTATTATTCAAACATTCCATTCCGAGAAACATCCTAGTAAACCTTTTCTAAACCCTCTCCAGTTTAATAATATCCTTCCCATAACAGGGTGACCAGAACTGTGCACAGTTCTCCAGAAGAGGCCTCTCCGATGTCCAGCACAACCTCAATGTGACGTCCCAACTCCTATACTCAAAGGTCTGAGCAGTGACGGCAGTGTTAAATGCTTTATTAACCATCCTGTCTGCCTGTGAGGCAAATTTCAAAGAGTTATGTATGTGAACCCTGAGGCCTCCCTGTTGTCCCAACAGACTGTCAGATTTACATTGGCTGTGACAGGCATGTGAATGTGCGTAAACACAAACACAAACATTTCAAATCCCTTTTCTCTTTTAAGACACTTTTTAAGTTGAATGTCTTGGACCGTGCTTTTGGTCAGTGTGATTTCAAGGAAGGGGGCAGCACGGTGGCTCAGTGGTTAGCACTGCAGCCTCACAGCACCAGGGACCCGGGCTGAATTCCAGCCTCAGGCGACTGTCTGTGTGGAGTTTGCACATTCTCCCTGTGTCTGCGTGGCTTTCCTCCGGGTGCTCCGGTTTCCTCCCACAGTCCAAAGATGTGCAGGCTAGGTGGATCGGCCATGCTAAATTGCCCCATAGTGTTCAGGGGTGTGTGGGTTATACGGGAATGGGTCTAGGTGGGATGCTGCAAGGGGTGGTGTGGACTTGTTGGGCTGAAAGGCCTGTTTCCATACTGTAGGTAATCTAATCTAATCTAAAAAGAGAGAGAACAGGGTGGGTTTGGGGTACAGTTCAATTTGAGATCATTCAGTGGTAGAACGACTCGAAGGGCCTAATGACCTTGTACATGACTGAAAATTGAAGAGAAAGTCTGAGGAGTGACCTGGTATTGCTGAGTGGTTAGCTTTTGCCAAACCCTGCCTGGGTCTAGAGGCCAAGAAATTCCAAGCAGCTACTTCTCCTCCAGCTGTAACTTTGCAAGTGTGTCATTGATAGGGGCAGGGAAGCTAGTTTCTGAAGCACATTAGTTGATGTCATTCCTAGCAGAGTGGGACCGATCAGAGATTGGAACTCTTCCCTAATTGAAAGATCGCATTAGTTTGCTCCCATCACCCTTTCAACAGTGCATTCCAGATTACAACAAATACTCGCACAAAATGTTTCTTCCCTCTCTCTGCCTCTGGTTACTGTACCAAATATCTTAAATCTGTGTTCTTGATTATTAACACTCTTTACACTGGAAAGAGTTCTCTTTTGCATTTGATAAGTATTATACCACAGCAGTAGGCGCTTTGGCCTATCAAGCCAGTGCTAGCTCCCTGTAGAGCAATTCTATTCTCCCGTATCCCTTTAGTCTAATGTGCTTACTTACCTCAAGTGCCAGTCTAATTTCCTTTTCTCTGTATGCGTGTGTGTGTGTGTGTAAGATTTTGGGATTTTCCTTAACCCTGTTTGCTAAAGATATTTCATGACCCCTTTTAGTCCTCTTAAATCATCGTTTCAGATTGGTCCTACTTCCCTGATATTCTTCCGAAGCTTCATCTGTTTTCAGTCGCCTAGACCTTTCCATATGCTTCCTTTTCCCTCTTTACAAGTCTCTTGATTTCACCTGTCATCCATGGTTCCCTAATCTTGCCCTTTCTATCCCTCATTTTCACAGGCACAGATCTATCTTGCAGTCTAATCAACCTCTCTTTTAAAGCTTCCCACATATCAAATGTGGATTTGCCCTCAAACAGCTGCTCCCAATCCACATTCCCCAGCTCCTGCTGAATTTTGCTATAGTTGGCCTTCCCCCAGTTCAGCACTCTTCCTTTGGGACCACTCTCCTCTTTGTCCATCAATATTCTAAAACTGAGGGAATTGTGATAACTATTCCTAAAGTAACCCCCTACTGAAACTTAAACCATCTGGCCGGGCTCATTCCCCAACACCAGGTCCAGTATGGTCCCTTCCTGAGGTAGACTGTTTACCTACTGCTCTCGAAACCGTCCTGGAAGCTCCTTACAAATTCTGCTCCATCTAAACCCCTAACACTAACTGACTCCCAGTCAGTGTTGGGAAAATTAAAATCTCCTGTCACCACCATCTTGTGTGTGTGTGTGTGTGTGTGTGTGTGTAAGTAAGAAAGACACTGTGTGTGTGTAAAAAAAAGGTACTCTGTGTGTGTGTGTGTGTGTGTGTGTGTGTGTGTGTGTGTGTGTGTGTGTGTGTAAGAGAGACACTCTCTGTGGGTTTGCCCTTTCTTTTATATTTTGTCCTTTCACTGCCAATAGCTGGGGTCCTATACCATCCTCATGAGTCTGCAATGGAGAGGACACGGAAGTCACCTGTTTGTGTAGTTCAACTTAGATCTCTGCCTTAGTATCAAGTCAGACACCTTGCCACACAATGTACCTCCAGCTGTTACATTCAGAAAGATCCTGTTTATATCTGTGATGGTTTAGAGCACAGTCATAGTTACTTTGCCAGTCACTGTATAAGATACTGGATCCAGTCTTATTTGGAGCATCTGTAGATATCGGGATGTACGTGAGAATGTGGGATTGAGGTCACAATCATATCAGCCAGGAATTTATTGAATTGAGGCGTCAAATTGCCTTTTCTGCTCATTATACAGACCTGACCGCACGTTGTCTAAAGACTCAATTTCCTTCGGCTCTCCTGGGATGTCAATGACATCAACCATCTGTCTACAGAAGCAGATGGGCACGCAACAAATCAAAGCTGTTGAGAAAGGGACAGCTTCATGTCATGCCCTGTGTTGATGTGCAAGGGGCAGTTTCTGGCATGATTGCCAGTTGTGGTGTGGTGATTTTCCGCATTGGCCCCTTTTACCATCTCACTGTAGCCGCTGATTATTGTGCTATTATTTAAACAGTGAAATATTAGACCATAGGACCATAAGACATAGGAGTGGAAGTAAGGCCATTCGGCTCATCAAGTCCACTCCACCATTTAAATCATGGCTGATGGGCATTTCAACTCCACTTCCCTGCACTCTCCCCGTAGCCCTTGATTCCTTCTGAGATCGAGAATTTGTTGATCTCTGCCTTGAAGGCATCCAACGTCCCGGCCTCCACTGCACTCCATGGCAATGAATTCCACAAGCCCACCACTCTCTGGCTGACAAAATGTCGTATCATTTCAGTTTTAAATTTACCCCCTCTAATTTTAAGGCTGTGCTGAGCCCACGGGTCCTAGTCTCCCCGCCTAACGGAAACAACTTCCTAGCGTCCACCCCTTCTAAACCATACATTATCTTGTAAGTTTCTATTAAATCTCCCCTCAACCTTCTAAACTCTAATGAGTACAATCCCAGGATCCTTAGCTGTTTATCATATGTTAAACCTACCATTCCAGGGATCATCCGTGTGAATCTCTGCTGGACACGCTCCAGGGCTAGTATGTCCTTCCTGAGGTGTGGGGCCCAAAATTGGACACAGTATTCTAAATGGGGCCTAACTCGAGCCTTATAAAGCCTCAGAAGCACATCGCTGCTTTTATATTCCAAACCACTTGAGATAAAATATTGCAGTCTACTGCTGTGCATTGGGATCTGGCTGACCTTGTGGATGAATTCCAAAAAGTTGGTTTGCAGATGCAGCAGGTAAATAAGAAGACAAATGGATTATTGACCCTCATTGCTAGCGGGATGGAGTTTAAAAACAGGGAGGTTATGCTGCACATGCTTAGGATACTGGTAAGACTACTCCTGGAGTACTGTGTACAGTTTTGATCTCCTTGCTTGAAAAAGGATGTATTTGCACCAGAGGGGGTACAGAGGAAATTCACTAGGATGCTCCCGGAATTGAGAGAGTTGGCTTATGAGGAGAGATTGAGTAGAATGCGACTATTCTCACTGGAATTTAGAAGATGGCGGGGGGAATATTATAGAAGCATATAAAATTATGAAGGGATTAGCTAAGACAGAAGCTGGGATGTTGTTTCCAGTGAAACTAGAACTAGGGGGCATAGCCTCAAAATAAGGGGGAGCAGATTTAGGACATTGATTTAGGAGTTGAGGAGGAACTTCTTCACCCAAAGGGTTGTGAATTCCCGTGGAATTCCCTGCCCAGTGAAGCATTTGAGGCTACCTAGTTGAATGTCTTTAAAGCAAAGAAAGATAGATTTTAAAGCAGTAAAGGAACTAAGCATTATGGTGAAAGGGTGGGTAAGTGGATGTGAGCCCGAGAAAAGATCAGCCATGATCTTATTGAATGGTAGGGGCTGGGGGCCTACTCCTGCTCCTATTTCTTGTGTTCTTATGGTGATGTATATCAGCTCACAGATTATTCCCCTCCATCATCGGGTGGTATGTCCCAGCTGTCTCTCTCTGATGGCCAGGGTCTTGATGTGATACTTGTAACCATCCTTGAAGGAAAGATTTGGATCTGTACTAGATCCAGCCACCTCGCGGTATAGAAACGCCTTTGCATGCAATTGTTTTCCATCCTGCAAACCTGCCTGAGCCAGTGGAGATTACTCAACAGGATGAAGCTGAGATTCTTGGAACGTTTGCTTTCCAGAGGTTTGCTGCATTTGGGATGTTTGGTGATACCAAGAATGTTATGCAAATAGTGAGGGTGGAATTTGTGCTTCTTGGTTTCTGTAAGTCAGCCATGTTTCATAACCGTACAACAAGACACTGAGAACTCAGGACTCATTTCAACTTGAATACTGCAGATGCTGGAGAAGCTCAGCAGGTCTGGCAGCATCTGTAGAGCGAGAAACAGAGTCAATGGTTTGAACCTTCACAGTTCCGAAGAAGAGTCATACTGGACTGAAATCATGAATTGTTTCTATCTCCACATACCGAGTTTCTCCAGCAGTCTCCATGTCTGACTTGTTTCACATGATCAGTTTCAATCTAATGCCTGATTAGGAGCATTCAAACCTGACAACAGTTTGCAACAAGAGCCACATTGGATGTGAGAACAGATGAGCAAAATCTTGATCTTGGAAGTAGGTTTTAACATGTGTCTTAAATAGGAAAGCTATAGAGAGGTTTAAGGAAGGAATTCCAGAGATTGTGGCCTAGGCAACTGAAGGCACAGCTGCCAATAGTACATTGAAGAAAATGGCAAACTCCTCTGTTTTAACTGGCTAGAGGCAACAAGATGTCAGTGCAGGGAGATGACCCCTTTCAAGAATCTAGTATCAGACTTTAGCCTCTTAACATCATCGATTGTTAACAGTCAATTGAAAATTAAGAACTGCTGTTGCTGTTTGGTTTCTGGAAGCTTAATCCCGTGTCTACCTATCTCCAATCTTGCTGCCCCACCTCCACCACCATAGTTCCAGCCCTCTCAAAGTGATTTGGATGGGATCACTTTCTGAGTTCCAATCTTGCAGCCTCGTCTTCCCCAATTGCAGTAGTTTTTATGCTAATTAAGGGATGCATTTTTAAAGAAGGACTTTACTTTGTTAATGTTGCTTTGATTTTTCCCCCAAAACGTTGCTTGTAGTAGTGTCTATAAGATCAAGTTCCAATACTTGAAGAGGTTGGGTACTCCTGGAGGGATGGCAGCTCTGTTAACATGTCACAGACAAAGGCTGTTTATAATGAAGGCACCGAGCTGAAGCAGCTTTATCATTGAATTAAGACTGGGCAGAAAGCCAAGTCATTTTTCTTACATTGAAAAAAAAATTGATGATGTCTTTAGAATATGTCGAGGAGACTGTTCCATCATACAAGAATCACGACATTATAATGAAGCACTTTAAACCCAACTAAGATGAAAATGTGAGGGTCGTACATCTAATCAGCCATTTCATATACACAAATGGATCTCCCTTGTTATCTCCTGATGTGTCCTTGATGCTGCTCCTCTGCAGTTAGAAATGTCCTCTTGCAAATGGAAAAAAAAATGCACATAGAACATTCTAGAAAGCCAAATTTTGCTAAATAGTAAGAGAAAGCACATTATGGGAAATTTTGCCAATGTGAGTGTGTTCAATTGACTGATTCCAATCGTCTCCTCTGAAATAACTCCACAGAGGCTGGTATCCTATCACCTAGTCACCCTTTATTTACATGTGGAGAGTCCTTGACTCAGCTCCATCAGAGTGAATAGAACCTCTGACGATCCTGTTTGCATCTGTCAGCCAGGGCTCCCTGATTGGACCAAATTAACAGCCCCAGTCAGGGAACTCATATTCTGTGAGAAACACCTGGCTGACCATGTTATAGTCACTACATCCCTCCCCCTCTAAGTCCGAGGACATAGGCTGGTTCTTTATCTTGCTGTGCCTTCTGGAGTGTTTTAACACTAGCTCTGGTGCCTCTAACTGTGTTCGCTATGAATGGTGTGTAACACACAGTTTGCATCCAGAGTGTCGCGGGAGAAATTATTCTCTTCTTCAATCCATGCCTATCTCATATTCTGAGGTCTCTTCCACGCTTGACAGAGAGGGAGACCCCACAGGTTCCACCAGCCTTTCCGACTGTTCCGAGGAGCAGGGAATGTTTTGATCTCACACTATTTGCAAGTCTGCAGCTTTCACATAGTTCACCTGCCCAAAATTTATATATCACTGATCCTCACATCAACCACAGCTCCTACCCATGCAGGGTCATTTCCATGGTTCCTACACCAAACTTCATCCCCTGTGCCAAACTATCTCTGGCTTGGTGGAGTCTGGTGTTCCTGGTGCCATTTCACCTTCTGGGAAGATCATACATAACCTGGTGCGCAGTCTTCTCTCCATTAACAGCTCTGCTGGAGCTATCCCTGTAATTGCATGAGGGGTGGTCCTATGATCCAACAGGAACCAGGATAGTTTGGTCTGGAGTGAGGCTGTAGGCTGTTTCTTCAACCCTGCTTTCAGAGTTTGGACTGCTCTTTCTGCTGACCTTTGGGTGATGGTTGATATGGAGCTGTCCTTATACGTCAAATACCATTCAACTTTAGGAAATACACAAATTCCTGGCTGGTAAACGATGGCCTATTATGGGTGATGAAGACTTCCAGGAATCTGTGCACAGCAAAAGGTGTGCACAGGTTTTTCTTGTCGTCCCCATGTTTGACAAATGAACTCTCTGCACGTCCAACCACTTTGAGTGGGTGCCCACAATGACTAAAAGCATGAAGTCCATGAAAGGACCTGCATAATTGATGTCTGATTGAGTTCAGGGTTTATCCAGCCATTCCTGTGAATATGGGGGAGCTGCTGGTGGTAATTATTGTCCTTGTTGGTACTCTGGTCACTGACCCACCAATGTAGCTATATCTGTGTCCAATCCTGGCCACCAGACATAACTTCTCAACAACATCTTCATTTTGGAGACTCCTGGATGACCCTGGTGGTGTATCTGGCAGTGACCTTAGCTCGGGACAATCACTTTTGCTCCCAATAATAATATACAGTCTCTCTGGGTCCAAAAAGGTTTCAGTTCGGATTGTGATGGCCTTTGGTTTCTCCCTGATCACCATCAGCTATTTCAGTTCAGCCAGGACTAGATTTTTTGTGTCCAAAGTCTGATACTGTCAGCTGTGACTGGAAGTGTGTCCAGAAAATTTGAAACCATTACGGGTTCTTCCAGTGGCAGTGCACCCGGGGATGTGTCTGCCAGGGGGAGGCAGCTCAATGGATCTGCATTTACTGTGTTCCAAATTGATGTGGGAGCCAGGGCACCTTTGATCATCCTTATTTTATCTTCCAACAGGTGAAACCTGGTCTTGTTGATTCTGTAGCCCAAGTAGATCACTTGGGGGGCCTGGAAGAGACATTTTTTCCCATCTAAGGCTTATGCACATCTGGGAGAAATGTCTAAGGATCATGTCCAACTTCTGTAAGTGCTCCTTGTTAGGCTTCCCTGTTTTAGCACGTCACCTAGATAAATAACCTAGGGTGGACTTTGCAAAATGTTCTCATCGTCCACTGAAAATTTGCACAGGCTGATGATACCCCAAAATGTAGTCTCATACACTGGTACAGATCCTCATGGACATTACTTGCAGCGTAATGCTGGGAATTCTCATAGAAATGTAATTCCAAGTATGCATGACTCATGTCAAGGTTTGTGAAGGAGAGCACCTGCTGCCAGCTTTGTGTATGAATCCTCTATGCGAGAGATTGCATATTTATCCAGCTGCGCAAAGCAGTTTACCATTTGTTTAAAGCCCCCTACAAAGGCAAACCAACCCATCGGGCTTCAGAATTGGTATGACCGGAGCTGCCCATACCACCAACTGGACTGGTTTGACGATTCTGTCACTTTCCAGCCTTGTGATTTCTGCCTCTACTTTTACCCATAAGGCAAATGGCATTGGGCAGGCCTTGCAGAATCATGGAATTGCATGATTCACATCCTTCATAAAGTGTGCCCCCCCTCCCCAAAATTGTGCATATATTTGCAGATCAGAATGGTGAATGTTTTGGAGGCGAACCCAAAGAAGGCAATGTTCCTATATATCTGCTGCCCTTGTCTTTCTAAATGGATGTGGTTGTAGGTTTGAAAGGTGTTGACTGAGGATCACCCTCCTTACCTAATTACCTTTGAGTATTTTATGACGTGATCTCAAACAATGTTATTGCCGGACAAGTCAGATCCCAGACTGATATTATGTTTTGTTTTAATTACTCTATCAAGGTGTTTCTTTTTGCTGAAACAAAAAAGTGCCATGCTGATGAATTGATTTTAACAATAAAACAAAAGTATATTATACAAACGAAATAACGGTAAAATAGAATAAAACAAACTGTTTAGATAACATATAAAACCATTTTTCAGATTTTGAAACACACAGCAAACTACAATCCCAACAATATCACATGGCAAATAAAAACCAAAAGGAACTGCAGATGCTGTAAATCAGGAACACAAACAGGCGTTGCTGGAAAAGCTCAGCAGATCTGGCAGCATCTGTGAAGAAAAAAAATCATTTAACATTTCACATCCAATTGCTTCATATGCTGAAGGAGGAGCGCTCCAAAAGCTTGTGATTTCAAATAAAGTCTGTTGCACTATAACCTGGTGTCATGTGACTTCTGACTTTGTCCACATAGAATTTGAGTTGGCTATGACTTAAATTCCTGGTCATAAGAATCTGATGCCCACTTCTTTTATCAATTATATAGCTGAGCTTAAACTTTTCTTGGTTTTACTGAGGGTTTTAACTGAACACTTCTAGACAGGAACACTTAAACTAAATTCCTTATACTGAGGTAATCTCGTTCTTAACCATTTAAACTACCTCCTTTTCTCAGGAGCACTGTTCTACATAGTACTAGAGATCGGGCTGGTTGGCTCTGAAAGGACATAGCTGCAAGACTGGGTCTGCAGCAGGTGATGAGGGAACCAACAAGAGGGAAAAACATACTTGACCACATCCTCACCAACCTGCCAGCTGCAGATGCATCTGACCATGACCATATCAACAAGAGTGGCCACTGCACAGTCATTGTGGAGATGAAGCCCCACCTTCACATTGAGAATGACTTCCATTGTGTTGTGTGGCACTATCACTGTGCTGAATGAGACAGACTTCACACAGATCTAGCAACTCAAGACTGGGCATCCATGAGGCACTGTGGGCCATCAACAGCAACAGAATGTACTCTAGCACAATCTGTAACCCCATGGCCTGGCATATGCCCCACAAAACCATTACCATCAAGCCAGGGGATCAACTCTGGTTCAGTGGAGAATGCAAGAGGGCATGCCAGGAGCTTCACTAGGCATACCTGAAGATGAGGTGCCAACCTGGTGAAGCCACCAAACAAGACTACTTGCACTCCAAACAGTGAAAGCAGCAAGTAATAGACAGAATTAAGTGATCCCACAACCAATGGATCAGATCTACGCTCTGTTTCCTGCCACATCGGGTTGTGACCGTAAGTGGACAATTAAACAACTCACTGGAGGAGGTGTTATCATCGATCAGAAACTCAGCTGGACTCACCACATAAACACAGTGGCTGCAAGAGCAGGCCAGAAGCTGGGAATCCTGTGGCAAGTAACTCACCTCCTGACTCCTCAAAGCCTGCCCACCATCTACAAGACACAAGTCAGGAGTGTGATGGAATACTCCCCTTTTGCCTGGATGAGTGTAGCTCCAATAACACTCAAGAAGCTTGACACTATCCAGGACAAAGCAGCCCGCTTGACTGACACCACATCCACAAGCACTCACTCCCTCCACCACCAGCACTCAGTAGCAGCAGTGTGTTTTATCTACAAGATGCATTGCAGAAATTCACCAAAGATCCTCAGTCAATACCTTTCAAATCCATGACCATCTAGAAGGACAAGGGCAGCAGGTTTATGGGAACACTATCTTCTTTGGGTTCACCTCCAAGCCACTCACCACCCTCACTTGCAAATATGTCACTATTCCTGCAGTGCCACTAGGTCAAAATGTTGGAATTCCCTCCCTAACGGCATTATGAGTAAACTTACTGCAGGAGGATTGCAGTGGTTCGAGAAGGCAGCTCACCACCACGTTCTCAAGGGCAATAAGGGACGGGCAAGAAATGCTGGCCAGCTAGCGATACACACATCCCACAAATAGAATAGGAAAATAAAGCAGAGATAACATGGTGTGAAGCTGGATGAACACAGCAGGCCAAGCAGCATCAGAGGAGCAGGAAAGCTGTGATGCTGCTTCGCCTGCTGTGTTCATTCTGATTCGACACCTTGTTATCTCAGATTCTTCCAGCATCTACAGTTCCTTCCATCTCTTAACTAATTGGTATGTAGTTTCCTGATTTCTGATATTCTCCTTTCACAATGACACGTATTATTTTCCAAACTGCTGGGACTTTTAAGGCATCAAATGCTGGAAAATTAAAGCCAATGTGCCCACTATTTCAGCAGCTACTTTTTAAAAAGTCTTCAGATTAAGTCCATCAGGAGCTGGAGGCTTGTCAGTTTTTGCTTTTACTCAGGCATTCAGCACCCTTCAATCAGTGTTTGTAATTGTTTTAGGTTCCTCCTCTTTCAGAAGATATTAACCCTTTACGTTACATTTCCCCTCAAGTCTTTGGCCCTACCTATTACATGATGGTATATCTCATAATTGCATTTCTTAATCATAATACAATTCACTGTTTAAAATACCTGTTTCATATTATTCTCCAGGTTTTACTTGCAGAAGTTGCTGAATATTAATCTTTAATCTGCGAAGGATTAGCAACTTGATTGGGAAATTGTACAGGATGAGGCATATCAAACCAGCCTGCCCACTATCACCAAATGTGCACCCAGGGCTGTGGACAGAGGGAGAGGGGAGGCCTAGTGTTATTAGTGCTGGATTGTTAATCCAGAGACTCAGGTAAATGTCTGATGAAGGGTCTAGGCCCGAAACGTCAGTTTTTGTGCTCCTGATGTGCTGCTTGGCCTGCTGTGTTCATCCAGCCTCACACTTTGTTATAGCAGATGGTGGAATTTGAATTCAGAAAAATCTGGAATTTAGAGTCGGATGATGACCATTGTTGGAAAAACCCATCTTGCTCACTGATGCCCTTTAGGGAAGGAAACTATCAACTTTACTTGGCCTGGTCTACATGTAACTCCAGACCCACAGAAGTGTTTCTTTGCCATAGAACAGTGCTCATAGATATTTCTATTTATGCAGTTAGTGATGAATGATAAATGCTGACCTAGCCAGGGACTTCCACATTCTGTGAATAAATCCTGTGTTAATTCGAGCCACTTATGCATGAATGAAGGGCAGCATGAGGCCATTCAGCCCCTTGCATTGCCTTTGCTGTTCAGTAAGGTCATGTCTGATCTGATTGTTGCCTCCCCACTCCATGTTTGCAACCACTTCCCCAGAACCATTGACTCACTTCTCCATCTAGTATTCACCCACCTCAGAGACTCGGCCTCCATTGTGCTGTGGGATTGAGAGGTGCAAAGACCCACACCTTCAGACTTGTGCTTTTGTGAAATGCTGGCAGGTAGCAGATAAGCCGAGTCATCCAAAAGCTACCAGGACACCCCAGGCTTGGACTCAAGGAAAGGTTACCTGTTGCAGAAATTGTTTAATTTTAAAATGCCAATATTTTATTTATTTTCCAGACACCATGGAAGCATGCATGTTTGTTCTGTGCTGTGGCCTCGTTCATCTGGCTGGTAAGTGACAACTTCCAGTAACTGCAAGGTCTTTGCCCTAATTGATCATGGTTGTGAAGACTGCGCACATGTCCCACCAGTTCGAGTTTCCATTCGTACAAAGAATTCCCAAGTGGGTGGTCTCTGAGCACGTGAACATTAACTCAGCTCCCTTCACCTGCACGACATCTCAATAATTACTGCTCAGGTTCCATTCCATTAAATCAACACTAATTAACTTGACAACCACATTTCAAATGTGGGCTCCCAAACACTGAGGAATGTATCAGTTTGTTAAAGTGAGGAAACAGGGACATATATCCCTGTGGGAGGAAGAAAATTATGTCTGTATTAGAGGGGGGGGGAGATATCAGAGTGTTGGAGGGAGGGAGATATCAGAGCGTTGGAGGGAGGGAGATATCAGAGCGTTGGAGGGAGGGAGATATGTTCCTGTGGGAGAGAGGGAGATATCAGATTGTTACGGTGAGGGGGAGCGGTGTGGGATATATCACTGTTGCAGTCTGGGGTGGATTTAAGAATATCTTCAGTTAGGGGAATAAATGTGATTCTACATTGTCCAAGACAGTAAAAACAACCAAATATGAATTCTGACCTTGTAATACTGGATCTGACTAGTTTAATTGTGACACACTGTAACACCTGAATCCAGCCCTCTGCCTCTCTGTTTCTCTGTACATCTATGTATACATCTATCTCCTTCTCTATGTTTCTGTCTCCAAATCTCTTCCTTTGGCTACTCCGTGTCTCTACAGTCACACTCATCAGTTCTGGGCTTATGGCATTGGAAATATACTCAGCTCAACAAATGGTTTTACAAGGGGTTTTGAGTATGGTGCATAGAAGTGCCTGTCTCTCTGTCTTTGTCTCTCTGTGATTCCTTTATCGCTCCAAGTCTCTCTCCCTCTCTCTGGTTCAAAACCATTTCAGTTTAACTACAGTGATTTGTGTCACCCGCCCAGGGAAGTAGCCACTCAACTCTAATGAGCTGACCCTGTGTAAGTATGTTTATCGTTCTTTACATGATAACACAGGTATGGCGTCCTGTTTCTCTGCTTGTCTGTCTGTCTGTTGAATAATCACAGTAAATTAATTCATGCAATACAATAATGGCCTTCTTCTGAAAAGCACTCAGTTCTAATTTTATCTCAATCTGAGTATTCATCTGCCATATAGAATAAGCCTCATAGATTATCTCTGTTTTTAATTGAATTTCTGCAAAGATTCCTTCTAAAACTAAATTCTGTTGAATTAAATTCACAGTCTGTGTACAATTCTATTGTTGATAACTGACAATTAATTCATTGTCTTTTCCAGTTGCTGGAAATTCTACTAATATGGGTAAGCATTCGATTAGCTTTCACTGATTCTCTCTCGCACCGTACACCTCCTACACCCTCCACACGCTGCACATGGCTGGGCATGGAGATGAGACAAATGTTCTTGTCTAACTGGTGACCTGTGTCAATTAATAAGATGATATCCTGTTCACCACCTCATGGTGAAATAATACTTTAGTATTCTTGTGACTCTGTTCTAGTGAGTCCAAAACAAAAAGCTTTGACAATATGCATTTTATTCAGCAGTACTCAAACCAGATCCAGTTAATGAATGGAAGATAATGAAATGTGAGGCTGGATGAACACAGCAGGCCCAGCAGCATCTCAGGAGCACAAAAGCTGACGTTTCGGGCCTAGACCCTTCATCAGAGAGGGGGATGGGGTGAGGGTTCTGGAATAAATAGGGAGAGAGGGGGAGGCGGACCGAAGATGGAGAGAAAAGAAGATAGGTGGAGAGGAGAGTATAGGTGGGGAGGTAGGGAGGGGATAGGTCAGTCCAGGGAAGACGGACAGGTCAAGGAGGTGGGATGAGGTTGGTAGGTAGGAGATGGAGGTGCGGCTTGGGGTGGGAGGAAGGGATGGGTGAGAGGAAGAACAGCTTAGGGAGGCAGAGACAGGTTGGACTGGTTTTGGGATGCAGTGGGTGGAGGGGAAGATCTGGGCTGGTTGTGTGGTGCAGTGGGGGGAGGGGACGAACTGGGCTGGTTTTGGGATGCGGTGGGGTAAGGGGAGATTTTGAAGCTGGTGAAGCCCACATTGATACCATTGGGCTGCAGGGTTCCCAAGCGGAATATGAGTTGCTGTTCCTGCAACCTTCGGGTGGCATCATTGTGGCACTGCAGGAGGCCCATGATGGACATGTCATCTAAAGAATGGGAGGGGGAGTGGAAATGGTTTGCGACTGGGAGGTGCAGTTGTTTATTGCGAACCGAGCGGAGGTGTTCTGCAAAGCGGTCCCCAAGCCTCCGCTTGGTTTCCCCAATGTAGAGGAAGCCACACCGGGTACAGTGGATGCAGTATACCACATTGGCAGATGTGCAGGTGAACCTCTGCTTAATGTGGAAAGTCATCTTGGGGCCTGGGATAGGGGTGAGGGAAGAGGTGTGGGGGCAAGTGTAGCATTTCCTGCGGTTGCAGGGGAAGGTGCCGGTGTGGTGGGGTTGGAGGGCAGTGTGGAGCGAACAAGGGAGTCACGGAGAGATTGGTCTCTCCGGAAAGCAGACAGCGGTGGGGATGGAAAAATGTCTTGGGTGGTGGGGTTGGATTGTAGATGGCGGAAGTGTCGGAGGATGATGCGTTGTATCTGGAGGTTGGTGGGGTGGTGTGTGAGAACGAGGGGGATCCTCTTTGGGCGGTTGTGGCGGGGGCAGGGTGTGAGGGATGTGTTGCGGGAAATGCGTGAGACGCGGTCAAGGGCATTCTCGACGGTACTCAAGGCGGTTAATGTCTCGACGGCAGTTAGAGATGAAGAGGCGGAGGGAAGGTAGGAGGCCTGGGGGTGGCGTCCAGGAGGAGGACTTGTGTTGGAAGCGGGTGAAGGGGTCAGTGGAGGGAGGGTTGCGTTCCCGGTTGAAGAAGTAGGCGTGGAGGCAAAGGCGGCGGAAAAACTGTTCTATGTCCAATCGTGACTGGTATTCGTTGATGTGTGGTTGTAGGGGGACAAAGGTGAGCCCCTTACTAAGGACTGACCGTTCGTCCTCAGTCAGTGGGAGGTCTGGGGGTATGGTGAAGATGCGGCAGGGTACAGTGTGGCTGTCTTCTCTGGGGTTGCTGGCTGTGGAGGTTATGGGCGGAGTGATGAGGGCGTCGGCCATGGGCAGGGTTCCGTCGGCGTTGGCTGTGGGCGGTGTTCTGTCGGTGTCGGCCATGGGCGGGGTTCCGTTGCCGGTTGGAGGATCGGGGTGGGCGGCAGCAGCTGCGGTGAGGGTGGTGTGTGAGGTGTTGTAACTGGAAGTGGAGGCAGTGACTGCAGCAGTGGTGCAGTCTCAACCGCCGCAACCTCTCCACCCCTCTCACCCACTCCAACCTCTCCCCTGCAGAACGGGCAGCCCTCCGCTCCCTCCGCTCCAACCCCAACCTCACCATCAAACCCGCAGACAAGGGTGGCGCAGTGGTAGTATGGCGCACTGACCTCTACATCGCCGAGGCCAGACGCCAACTCTCCGACACCACCTCCTACCGCCCCCTCGATCATGACCCCACACCCGAGCACCAAACCATCATCTCCAACACCATTCATGACCTCATCACCTCAGGGGACCTCCCACCCACAGCCTCCAACTTCATTGTTCCCCAACCCCGCACGGCCCGTTTCTATCTCCTTCCCAAAATCCACAAACCTGCCTGCCCTGGTCGACCCATCGTCTCAGCCTGCTCCTGCCCCACCGAACTCATCTCCACCTATCTGGACTCCATTTTCTCCCCTTTGGTCCAGGAACTCCCCACCTACGTCCGTGACACCACCCACGCCCTCCACCTCCTCCAGGACTTCCAATTCCCTGGCGCCCAACACCTCATCTTCACCATGGACGTCCAGTCCCTATACACCTGCATTCCGCATGCAGATGGCCTCAAGGCCCTCCGCTTCTTCCTGTCCCGCAGGCCTTACCAGTCCCCCTCCACCGACACCCTTATCCGCCTAGCCGAACTCGTCCTCACCCTCAACAACTTCTCTTTCGATTCCTCCCACTTCCTACAGACTAAGGGGGTGGCCATGGGCACCCGCATGGGCCCCAGCTATGCCTGCCTCTTTGTAGGTTACGTGGAACAGTCCCTCTTCCGCACCTACACAGGCCCCAAACCCCACCTCTTCCTCCGGTACATTGATGACTGTATCGGCGCCGCCTCTTGCTCCCCAGAGGAGCTCGAACAGTTCATCCACTTCACCAACACCTTCCACCCCAACTTTCAGTTCACCTGGGCCATCTCCAGCACATCCCTCACCTTCCTGGATCTCTCAGTCTCCATCTCAGGCAACCAGCTTGTAACTGATGTCCATTTCAAGCCCACTGACTCCCACAGCTACCTAGAATACACCTCCTCCCACCCACCCTCCTGCAAAAATTCCATCCCCTATTCCCAATTCCTCCGCCTCCGCTGCATCTGCTCCCACGATGAGGCATTCCACTCCCGCACATCCCAGATGTCGAAGTTCTTCCAGGACCGCAATTTTCCCCCAACGGTGGTCGAGAACGCCCTTAACCGCGTCTCACGCACTTTCTGCAACACATCCCTCACACCCCGCCACAACCGCCCTAAGAGGATCCCCCTCGTTCTCACACACCACCCCACCAACCTCCGGTTTAACGCATCATCCTCTGACACTTCCGCCATCTACAATCCGACCCCACCACCCAAGACATTTTTCCATCCCCACCGCTGTCTGCTTTCTGGAGAGACCGCTTTTCAGAACACCTCCGCTCGGTTCGCAATAAACAACTTAATAAACAACTCCCATTATCACTATCCCAGTTAAGGAATGGGGTGCTTTCCAAATGCTGAAAGCTACAAATCCAAAGAAACATGAGCTGGCTTTGGAGGAGCGGCGAGTGTAAAGGAGGAACATAGATCATTAAATTTTCAGATGCAGGTATAACAAGTAATCAAGAATCAAGAACAGTGACTGATCTGAGAAAGGGTCACCAGATCTGAAACGTTAATTCTGTTTGTCCTTCACAGATGCTGCCAAACCTGCTGAGCTTTTCCAGCAACTTTGTTTTTGTTATTGTTATTGGGGAAGAATATATTGGGCATGGTGGGATTGTTTATTCTGGCACTTTGAAACACATGAACTGACATGTTGTATTCTTTTACTCTACATTCTACACCTGAAGAGAAAGATGAGTTTTATTACGGTGAGTGAATTGATGCTTATTCCTCAGACTAGTTAGCCAGAGTGTTCCTGCTTTTCTTCATTTAGCTGAGTGTTCAACCTCTAAGCTTGGAAGATTTCCATAACTCCCCACTTAACCAACATTAAAATAACAGACCTTCAGGTATCTGCTTTGTCCCTTCCTTCTTAAATACCAGAACACCATTAGCAATTTTCCAACCCAGCAGTTCCTGAATATAGAACATGTTGGTTGTTTGGGATGACTGCATATGTAACTTCTGTGTCTGCCTCTGGAATGGATAGCACCAGCCTTGAGCTCAATCTAACAATGGATTAATCAAGAGTGGGAATTCTGTCTGTAACTCCCAGATTGATCCTTGTTGTAGCGATTTCCAGGGATTAAATGCCTTCTTACCCTTGAGGTTTAGTATCATGTAGGAAAGTGAAGTCATCCTGATAATGTTGGGAGATGTCTTATTGTTTTGGTGCCTCCTCAATGTGCTCACACAGTTGAGTTGCTGTGATCTGGAATATACTGAGATTCATTAGTTAAAGGGAAGTAGACAAAGGGATGTGTTTTGGACAGGGTTGTAGATCTAATTGAATATCTGAACAAATTAATACGATTGCAAAGGCACAATATAAACGGAATGATCTCCTTTTTCAATGCATCATTCTACATAAACTGTTCAAAATATTATCTCATCCCTCCTCTCCCTCCGCAACTCCCCCCAACATTTTCTTCCTCCTCCCACACCTGCAGTGCCTATTGCCTGCAAAGCCCTCTTCCTTACACACGCTCCCCCCCAAACCCCCTCCTCTCCCTCACCACCTTTCCCCAACTCCACATGCCCTCTCCCTTCCCCTGGACACCCCTCCCACCTCACAGCCTCTCTCCTGCACCCTCTCTCCACATGCCCCCTCTCCCCTCACCCTGTCTCTCCCACACCCCTGCAGCCCCTCTCCCCCACACCGCCTCCCCCACCCCTCATCTAATGGGCTTTCACCTGGCCTGTTGCACAGTTGAGCCAACTGTTGTTGTGTTTGCAGATTACGAGACACTGCGGATTGGAGGCCTCGTGTTTGCTGTCATACTGTTTACTCTTGGGATCCTGCTGATCTTGAGTGAGTAGGATCTGATATTGCTTACGCTAATCCTGTTGTAATTCTGTGTGATGCATAATTCCTTACCTTTTCCTACAATGTCTCAATTCTGTCCTTCCTTTCAGGCCGGAAATGTCGTTGCAGCTTCAATCAGAAGGCCAGGTAATGGCATAGAGTGAATGGAGAGGTTTGGAGTTGAGTACAGGGGCATAGAACTGAGCATGGCATCAGAGGGCAGGCCTAGCATGGAATCAAAATGCAGCCATAAGTACAAAACATCCCACCACACTTTCACTGTGTCTGATCGTTTGCTTATGTACATGGTTAACTATTTCCTCTGGTCTGGGAGCCCAGAACAAAGGAACATTAAGGGTAAAGTCACCACAATCTACTGGACTGCTCTCTCATTAGAGAGAAAGAGAAAGAGAGAGGACTGGTGGTGGTTTAACCTGAGGGTCACCACCTCTTAGCCAAGGGAATCACTTCCAAAGGCAGGACCTTCATGGTAACCTCAGCCAGTGTGGGAATTGAACCCTTGCTGTTGGTATCACACTGCAATGTAAACAAAATTAGCTGACTGACCCACCCAAAAGTGAGCCCTACCTTAAATTTAAAGCTGGATTATTCAGGGGCGGGGGGATATTAAGTAGTATTTTTTTCCCACAGGAAGTGTAGCAGAAATGTGGAGCGTCCGCCAATGTGGATGGTGTACGCGGAGGACTGAGATCTCTCTGAGGGTGGGGGCAGTGAGGGACATTAAACTGCAGAAAATAAAAGCACACAAACTGCCCCAATTATGTCTGATTGTGGATTAAATCAAGTATGTTCATCCAAAACATTTGATTTATTTCTGCTTTGTATGAAAGTCCTGTATGTAACATAAGTTCATGCTGACCGTCCATTCCCAACATTGGCTAGAGTTGGAGGAAGATTTACTCTGTATGTAACCCTGTGCTGTACCTGTCCTGAGAGTGTTTGATGGGGAAACTTGATTCTCTATCTAACCATGTGCTGTCCCAATAGTGGGAGTGCTGAATTTGACAACTTCGTAAATGTAACAAATAAATAGATTTCCTAAAACAAGATGAATGAGTATGTTGAGCGTTCTAACAGCTTTTTTGCATTCTTTTCTTTTCCTTCAGATCTCCCAATGATGAGGAGGCCCAGGCAGAAACACTGATCACCAACAAAGGTAAGACAGACATACCTAGAGGAGACTGCATGGTGCAGTAACTTGATTCATCAAAACATTTAGGTTTTATCCCACTCCAGGACTCAACGGCCACAGAAGTTGTGTTTATGAGCGACCAATCAGGTTGGGTGCTAGTCACACCACTTGAAGTGTCCTCTGCAGAAATAAAGCTCTAAGCATGAGTGTGCCAGAGATTCAGTCACCACCCACAGGGAAGGCTTTAATATTTGAGGAAGAGATTGATTGGTGTCCCAATGAGGCTCTCATTTCTTGAGCATGTCCGGCATTTTTAGTAAGATGGCTTTGCTCTGGTTGGAGCTTTGTTATAATGCTGTCCTTCTTACTGGTGAATCCTTGAAGTGGCCTGTAGTCACAAAAACAGAAATTGCTGAAAAAGCTCAGCAGGTCTGGCAGCTTCTGTGGAGACAAATCAGAGTTAACGTTTCGGGTCGAGTAACCCTTCCTGAGAACAGTTCTGAGGAAGGATCACTCAACCCGAAACGTTAACTCTGATTTCTCTCCACAGAAGCTGCCAGACCTGCTGAGCTTTTCCAGCAATTTCTGTCCCTACTTTATTTAGTTTTCTGAACAGTGCTGTGTATTGTAGAATTGTAGAGTCCCTACAGTACAGATAGAGGCCAATGAATTTTGATTGTATAGTGGCAGTTGCCAGAGTACAACAACAGATTGCATTTGTGTAGCACCTTTGATGTAGCAAAACGTTCCACAAGAACGATTCTCTAACAGAAATTGACATGAAGCGACATAAGGGGCTGTTGGAACAGCTAACCTAAAGCTCAGTGCTTAGATTTAAAGAGCACGATGGAGAATGACAGGAACGGAGACATTTAGGGAGAGAATTCCAAAGCTTAGAAATGAAGCAGCAGAGGGACGTGGCTGCCAATAGCAAAGTGATTGAAATCAAGGATGCTCAAGTGATCAGATATAGAGGATTATTGTGCCTGCACTGGATCTTCCAATGAGCATCATTACCTCGTGCCAATCTCCTGCCTTTTCCTCATAGCCTTGCATAGTATTTTTATACAAATACTCATCCAATACCCTCTTAAATGCCTCCATCATACAGGCAGTGCATTCTATTTTGAAAAGCAGGAGAACTCTAGAAGTTATAGTTTCCCTGCTCCTGATAGCCGATTAGATGGAGCTCCAAATGGAAACTCAGTGATACTCCAGCCTTATTCCTGCTACACCTCAAACGTACAACTTTCCATATTCTCCCCACTTTTAGAAGTTAACAAAGCTGGCTGTTTTTTTTTTAAGAGATAATGGGAGCTGCAGATGCTGGAGATTCCAAGATAATAAAATGTGAGGCTGGATGAACACAGCAGGCCAAGCAGCATCTCAGGAGCACAAAAGCTGACGTTTCGGGCCTAGACCCTTCATCAGAGAGGGGGATGGGGGGAGGGAACTGGAATAAATAGGGAGAGAGGGGGAGGCGGACCGAAGATGGAGAGTAAAGAAGATAGGTGGAGAGGGTGTAGGTGGGGAGGTAGGGAGGGGGTAGGTCAGTCCAGGGAAGACGGACAGGTCAAGGAGGTGGGATGAGGTTAGTAGGTAGCTGGGGGTGCGGCTTGGGGTGGGAGGAAGGGATGGGTGAGAGGAAGAACCGGTTAGGGAGGCACAGACAGGTTGGACTGGTTTTGGGATGCAGTGGCTGGGGGGGAAGAGCTGGGCTGGTTGTGTGGTGCAGTGGGGGGAGGGGATGCACTGGGCTGGTTTGGGGATGCAGTAGGGGAAGGGGAGATTTTGAAACTGGTGAAGTCCACATTGATACCATATGGCTGCAGGGTTCCCAGGCGGAATATGAGTTGCTGTTCCTGCAACCTTCGGGTGGCATCATTGTGGCAGTGCAGGAGGCCCATGATGGACATGTCATCAAGAGAATGGGAGGGGGAGTGGAAATGGTTTGCGACTGGGAGGTGCAGTTGTTTGTTGCGAACTGAGCGGAGGTGTTCTGCAAAGCGGTCCCCAAGCCTCCGCTTGGTTTCCCCAATGTAGAGGAAGCCACACCGGGTACAGTGGATGCAGTATACCACATTGGCAGATGTGCAGGTGAACCTCTGCTTAAGGTGGAATGTCATCTTGGGGCCTGGGATGGGGGTGAGGGAGGAGGTGTGGGGACAAGTGTAGCATTTCCTGCGGTTGCAGGGGAAGGTGCCGGGTGTGGTGGGGTTGGAGGGCAGTGTGGAGCGAACAAGGGAGTCACGGAGAGAGTGGTCTCTCCGGAAAGCAGACAGGGGAGGGGATGGAAAAATGTCTTGGGTGGTGGGGTCGGATTGTAAATGGCGGAAGTGTCGGAGGATAATGCGTTGTATCCGGAGGTTGGTAGGGTGGTGTGTGAGAACGAGGGGGATACTCTTGGGGCGGTTGTGGCGGGGGCGGGGTGTGAGGGATGTGTCGCGGGAAATGCGGGAGACGCGGTCAAGGGCGTTCTCAATCACCGTGGGGGGAAAGTTGCGGTCCTGAAAGAACTTGGACATCTGGGATGTGCGGGAGTGGAATGTCTTATCGTGGGAGCAGATGCGGCGGAGGCGGAGGAATTGGGAATAGGGGATGGAATTTTTGCAGGAGGGTGGGTGGGAGGAGGTGTATTCTAGGTAGATGTGGGAGTCGGTGGGCTTGAAATGGACATCAGTTACAAGCTGGTTGCCTGAGATGGAGACTGAGAGGTCCAGGAAGGTGAGGGATGTGCTGGAGATGGCCCAGGTGAACTGAAGGTTGGGGTGGAAGGTGTTGGTGAAGTGGATGAACTGTTCGAGCTCCTCTGGGGAGCAAGAGGCGGCGCCGATACAGTCATCAATGTACCGGAGGAAGAGGTGGGGTTTGGGGCCTGTGTAGGTGCGGAAGAGGGACTGTTCCACGTAACCTACAAAGAGGCAGGCATAGCTGGGGCCCATGCGGGTGCCCATGGCCACCCCCTTAGTCTGTAGGAAGTGGGAGGAGTCAAAAGAGAAGTTGTTGAGTGTGAGGACGAGTTCAGCTAGGCGGATGAGAGTGTCGGTGGAGGGGGCCTGGTCGGGCCTGCGGGACAGGAAGAAGCGGAGGGCCTTGAGGCCATCTCCATGCGGAATGCAGGTGTACAGGGACTGGACGTCCATGGTGAATATGAGGTGTTGGGGGCCAGGGAATTGGAAGTCCTGGAGGAGGTGGAGGGCGTGGGTGGTGTCACGGACATAGGTGGGGAGTTCCTGGACCAAAGGGGAGAAAATGGAGTCCAGATAGGTGGAGATGAGTTCGGTGGGGCAGGAGCAGGCTGAGACGATGGGTCGACCAGGGCAGGCAGGTTTGTGGATTTTGGGAAGGAGATAGAAACGGGCCGTGCGGGGTTGGAGAACAATGAGGTTGGAGGCTGTGGGTGGGAGGTCCCCTGAGGTGATGAGGTCATGAATGGTGTTGGAGATGATGGTTTGGTGCTCGGGTGTGGGGTCATGATCGAGGAGGCGGTAGGAGGTGGTGTCGGAGAGTTGGCGTCTGGCCTCATTCATAGAATGTTGTTGCTATTGGCTGGGCCAACACTTATTATCCTTGACTGGAATGGTTTGCTCATCTATTTTAGGAGACAGTTGGGAGTCAGCCATATTAGTGTGGGGCTGGAGGAAGTTACAAAGATCTCATTTGAGACTGGCAGCCAAAGTATTGTCCAAATATCTGCCTTCAAATATGCTTTGAATATTCACTGGAATTGAAGAATGCATATTGAGTTGGGGAGGAATAGGGTGGATTGGAAAGTCAGTGAAAGGCAGCTGAAGATTTTATTTACTCCTCTTTCACTGCATTTTCATCATGCCACATTGAACCTTACTGTTTCTTTCTCTTTGTTCGCAGCAACGGAAGCAGCAGCCAAAGTGGAGAACTGATCAGTACCAAACATGTAAGATCTACACTCTGCTGAAGCATTGCTTTTGGGCACCACCTTCCCCAGGTTTCTGTGCCACAGTTCACAGCAAAATGGCTGAGCCAGCATGATCCTAATTCCCTGGACAATCTGTAAATCAGACGGTGGTCGTGGTGGGGGGGTGGTTGTGTGGGGTGGAGGTAATGGGAGGTGCAGAAGATGCAAGCCAAGGTGGAGACCAGGTGGGACGGGGAGAGAGAAGCAATCCAGAGGACGCTGGTGGAATTCCATCTTTCAAACGAGATGTTAAACATGATGCCACCTCCAACCTCTCACACTAGTTAGCTTTGCTGCTTCACAGTACCAAGCACCTGGTTTTAATTCCAGCCCTGGGTAACTATCTGTGTGGACAGTTTGTACATGCTCCCCATTTCCTCCAGGTGCTCCAGTTTCCTCCCACACTCTAAAGATGTACAGGTTAGGTGTATTGGCTATGCTCAATTACTCCATAGTGTCCAGGGATGGATAGGATAGGTGGATTTTGGGGATATGGTACAGGGTGTGGGTGTGAGTGAGATACTATTTGAAGGGTCTGTGCGGACTCATTGGACCAAATGACCTCAATCTGAGCTGTAGGGATTCTACAATTCTACAACACGTAACATAGTTCAGAAAACGAAACACAGTTGGAACAGAAATTGTAGGAAAAGCAGAACAGAAAAAGTGGGAAAAGCTCAGCAAGTCTGGCAGCATCTGTGGAGAGAAATCAGAGTTAACGTTTCGGGTTGAGTGATCCTTCCCTCAGAACTGTTCTCTGGAAGGGTTACTCGACCCGAAATATTAACTCTGATTTGTCTCCACAGATGCTGGCAGACCAGCTGAGCTTTTCCAGCAATTTCTAATTTTGTCACTATAGAGCTGTTAGTTTGACCTGTTGTAGTGGGGAAGTTGCTGGAGTCAATCATAGAAGAGGAGATAACAACACTCGGAAAAACGAAGCTCAATTTACCAGTGTCAGTATGGTTTCATGAAAGATATGTAGTGCTTGACAAACTTGCTGGAGTTCTTTGATGAAGTAACCAGCAAGGTGGATGATAGGAACTGATGGATGTGGTATATCTAGAATTCCAGAAGCATTCGACAAGGTGCTGCGTATAGGACAGATCCAGAAGGTTAGATCCCAGGGGGTTAAAGTTCAGGTACAGACTTGGGGAGAGGATTGAGCTGTGCTGAGCTTTTCCAGCAATTTTTGCATTTGCTTTTGATTTACAGCATCTGCAATTCTTTCATTTTTTTTTAAATAAAGCAGGAACTGTGTTTGTCATCTTCAGTATCCTCTGCCTTAGTACAGTGTATAAATTCATATTCATGTGTTCAGCCATATTAGCAGAAAAGAAACATTTTCACCAAGAGAGTGGTGAGACTCTAATTCTCCATCATTCTCTAACAGAGATAAGGAAGTCATGAGGAAGAAAGGCAGAGTCTACATACCGGATAGCATTGGACATAATGACAGGAAGGTCATGTGCAGCATTAAGACCAGCCAATGATCTCTTTCTATGCTGCAAATTCATGGAAAAAAATACAGGAACAAATCCATCTCTCTCTCGCAGTATCAATTTCTCAGTCTGTTCCTGGGCAGTACAGTATCCCTGTGTCAACTCCTATTCAAAATCCCGATTACAGACAAATCTTTGGAAACATAATGAAACTGCTGCCCAGCAAGAGATAACACTTTTAGATGAGTAATGTGAAAAAAAATTCACAAAACCAACTCCTAATATAATCACCCTCTTTTGTCGCTGATAGCAACTGATTTTCAAACAGACAATCTCCAAGTTTTGTGCGGATAAACAAATTATTTATTTGATGTGATGCTATCAGGTCTGTAAGTTGCCTGGGTCTGCTTTGTGCAGGAAGGTGTAGATGGGATAGAAAAATCAGCAACTTCCATCATATCTTTGGGAGCCACAACATCTACCATTGAAGAGGACAAAGACAGCCTGGGAACACCACAGCAGCATGCTTCCCTCAAACCACACACCACACTGATTGAGAAATGTATCAGCCATTCCCTCATGGTCATTGGGTCAAAATCCTGGAACATCTTCCTTAATGAAATTGTGGGCATCCCTTCTCTAAAGGGACTGCTGTTGTTCAAGAAGGCAGCTCAGTGCCATTTTCTCCAGGGCAATTAGGGATGGGTGTTTAATACTGATCCAGTCAGCAATGCCTACATCCTGTGACTGAACTTTGGAAAAAAACTGATGAAATGGTAAAGTGGGGACCAGATGGCTAGCTTCACATCCTATTTCTTACATTCTTTTAGTACGTATCAAATGCTTACAAATGTGAAATGATCTAATTACTTGTTTATTTTGTTATCTTAAGTTCCACGTATCTTTGCTTTACTTTTGATAGAAAGACATCAACATGAGACTTGAGGCCATTGATATCTTTGACAGGTTTTGGAAGACCCCTCCAACATCGCTCCCGACTCGCTGCACAAAGAATTGAAGCTCCATTCAGTTTGTCTCATGGTTATTGAATTAAAATATATAAATATCGATAGCAGTGAATGATGAATCTTGTGATGTGCCATTAGCTTGTCACACTCCACCTTGTGTTGGTCGTTGCAAAGATGTATTGTCGGATAGTAAGTGGTGTTTGTGTTAGTTTGTCGTTTTCTAGTCTTGTTAGATGGTAGGTCTGTACCAGTGAGTGAGTGAGTGAGTGAGTGAGTGTGTATGTGTGTGTGTGTGTGCGCGCGCACAGGTGAGTGGCTGAGGATATAGTGGAACTCCAGTACTCTCAGTCCTTCACATTCTGCATCGTTACAGTGATGTTTGTGCGTCAATAGAGTATTATTTATTATTCACTTATAACACTATGGATCGGTTGCTGTGTCTGCTCACAAACAAATCACCTCCTCTCAATCAAAGAACTGATATGAGAAAGCAGTATTGTAAAATAAATAATCAATAAATGAGACTGTTAGTGATACCCAGCACAATAAAGGAAACAATTGCTAAACTGGGATGAATTGGCAGCTGTTTGTTTTGTTTGGATCTGATTTAGAACATAATACATGTGAAAATCTACATAGTGACAATCTCAGGCAACTAGATTGGGGAAGAAACATTCAGCAATGCCCACATCCTCTGAATCAAGTGTTGTCTAGAGCCACTCATGGATCAGTAACTATTCCAGTGTTTACATATGATCCAATGAACATGTAGGAATATAAGAATACGTGATGGGTTGCATTGCCAGGCTGATCAGTTTTTGAAACAAAGAGGGACCCAATTTATATGAAAAAAAATCAAACAATTAGTGAATGTTGCAATGTCTTCAACATCCTTATTCCTACACAAGAAAATTAAGTCAGAAATCACACAACTCCAGGTTATAGTCCAACAGGTTGATATGAAATCACAAGCTTTCTGAGCACTGCTCCTTCATTAGCTGAAGTGACAAAGGAGCCGCACTACAAAAGCTTGTGATTTCAAATAAACCTGTTGGACTATAACCTGGTGTCATGTGATTTCTGACTTTGTCCACCCTAATCCTTCAGAAACACCCCCACATCAGAAAATTCAAAAGCACTCACACTACTATTTCCCCATTAATAGAGATAACAAAGTGTGGAAATGAATGAACACAGCAGGCCAAGCAGCATCTTAGGAGCACAAAAGCTGACATTCAAAAGCCTTTTCTGATGAAGGTTCTAGGCCGAAAACATCAGCTTTTGTGCTCCTAAGATGCTGCTTGGCCTGCTGTGTTCCTCCAGCTCCACACTTTGTTGTCTCAGATTCTCCAGCATCTGCAGTTTCCATTATCTCTGATCACTATTTCCCCATTGATAGTTTTCTACATTTTCTCATGTTTTTCATTCTCTTGACACAACTTTAACTATCTAGAATCTTTCTTGTTGTTTTCGTACCCAATTACATTTATTAACTCAGTTACCCTTCTGTGTTATCTCTCCCTGCACTCCTTTCAATGCAAGACCAGTAATGATTTGTAGATGGTTTTACATGAGGCAAAGTCTCACGTGGCTTTCTAGGACTTGTATTATTGAATTAATAAGTTTGGATTCTTGGAATTCCTGTCAAAACTTTGGAACCAGCGTTTGAATTTTCCTTGTGGAGTTTCTGTCTGTTTTGATAATGTTGACAGAAGCCTCCTTTAGTTTCCTCTAAATTTCAACTGGAGAGCAGGACAATGTCCAAGGCAATTCCCATTGGGAGTTCTGATTGCCTCTGTGGGAGGGGAATTAGGTTAGAGAGGCGAGACAATAGCAAACAGCCTATATGTTCTTCGGGACTATCAAGGGTTTGCTAAGTTTTTGTTTTCTTAGGCTTTTCAAGAAACCAAACTAAATCTCCAGAACATCCTTGATCTTATCAGGGGAAGTCCCCACAAAAGAAAGGAAAAAACACGCAGTTTGATTTCATGGAACACCAGCGTTAATGTATGGGCTAAATCTGCAAACTTGAATTTTACACTGAGCAGAGTCAGCCCAGCTAGGATGTGGGTTGGGATGCACTCCATTTATTAAAGGTCACCTGTAGCTCTGTGGATTGTGCTGCCCTGATGTGGATTTAACTGATTGGCTGATATTTATTGCTTGAAGCAACATCACAGAGGCAGATTATCTGATCCTGACCACCAGGCTGGGATCTTGCTGTGTACAAATTTGATGACTTCATGTAAGGCCCTATGCACATACAAATCTTTTTCTTCATACCTTGCCCACATCAAACACAAACCAGGGTTTTGTGGCTCTTAGTGAAAACACTGGGTACTTTGTAACATTCCAACAGCTTCATTAATGTCCTGGATCCCGATGTTCAAGGTAAGCTGGAAAATTTGTATTTTATAAACTTGTAAAATTATTCCAAACCAGAGGCACAGGAAATGAAGATGAGACTTAATCTGAAGGAGCAGATATGAATCAGTTGAAGGGGTTAACATACTGCCATGGGACGGTATGTAAATGTAAAAATTAAAACTGGATACAAATGAGTGTTACATGCCAGAAATAAGAATGGTGTCAAAACAGTAAAGGGTGAAGTCTAAGGAGATAGGGGGCTTATAATTGTGTGACCTGTGCAGTCACTGGAGAGCAAAGTCAGTATATTTTTTTTTAAAAGCCGCTAAATCTTGAAGCTTTACCAGGGACATTTCATTTGAAGTTCTTCCCAATTTATGTCCTGGTCAAAACTTGTCCCAAATGGTAGGTAATCTATAATCAAAAGCTCAATCATTCTCAGAAACCACCTGCTACAGGCTCATTAATAACTCACTGAATTGAAAATACAGAGCAAGTTGATCAGTGAGATGACCCCTTTGTTTCACTGAGGGAGATCGTATGTGAAACATTAACCTGTCTCTTGGCATTTGGTATATTGATGTATTAGCTTATAACACAGCCTGTACTGCTGCCCCTGACAAAGGCTGCCATCAGCTTTAAAGAATAGGAAACTACAGGGTCTGCTTGATCCAATGTGGAAGAGGAAAATGCTTTTCTGGTCTAACTAGAAGAAACTCTGTACGTAACAAGACACAGCTCTTTGCTGGTTAGTTACAGATCGCATTGAATGGGAGTGCAGGCTTGAAGGGCTGAATAGCCTACTCCTGCTCCTATTTTGTACTCTTATTTGTTTCTTTATGACCGAGTGACTTTTGAGCCTCTTCAGAGGGCAGTATGCAGCAAGTCACATGAAAGCTTGGCCCGGTGAAGTTATCAGTTTTCTCAAAATAACTAACTTATAAGTATTTCTGTAACCACAGTAATTTCTTTTAAGTCAGTTTTTGAAGCCTGGCTGTAGAGTGGTTGAATTTTAGGCACAAGTAAATTTTATTTCCGATAATTTGAAACCCAGCACGGTAAATAATTTTGCCTTAAAGATTGGATAGAGCTTTGGAATCTTTTATTTTAAACTTGGTGGAGGCACCCTTAGATGTGTTAAAGTGTTGAGTTTTATTTTTAACTTTAGGTAGTATTTTAGTCCTGTGAAGACCTTGGTATTGGATAAAGCAGTGTTCCTGAGAAGAGAATGACAAATTAGATTACCTGTCAATCCCAAACCAGAATTGTTGGAATAAAATCTCAGCAATGGTTACAGCAGCTGGGTGCTGTGATTCTCAAAAGTCTTTAGAAGATTTTTAATGACACTTACATATGATCGCTTTCTAAGACCAGTTTCCTTCAACCAGATATTTTGAAAATCAAATTGTTGACGCAGGATTTGAAATCAGCCTGTTTGGAATTAGCTGTCCACTAACATAATCACTGATTCATTGTCAGTTCAGTAACATTACTGCAATCCCAGCTAGTGGTATTATTGGTCAACTGAGATCCCACACATGAACTGACTTGAAAGATCATAATTTTATTTGCTTTGGTTTTCACAGTCGTCTCTCTCTCTCTCTCTAAATGATAAACATGCAGTGTTGCATATTTTGTTTTAACAACAAAAGAAAGTGTATCCAAAAATGAACAGAATAATTACAAAATAAAACAATCTATACCATCTACTAGTAAAACAAATTACAGATATTAAACATATGGTAAAAGTATAAACCCAAAACAATTCTTTATGAATCAAAATGAAACTAAATTGCTTTTTTGTACAGAATACTAAACACCCCTGTAACAGTATCCAAAACACCACTGACACCATTAGCCCTGTGTCTAATACCTCAGCAGGTTGAAATCACTAGGGACTTAATTTTAAAACTGGAGCTGTGATAGCTTCTTCCTGAAGCACTCCGTTTAAATAGCCACTGCTGGGATTTTATTCCAACAATTCTGGTCTGAGATTTACACTAACTCCAGGGTAATCAAATTCACTAAATTTGTCATTCTCTTCTCAGGAACTCTGCTCTATGCAGTACCAAGGTCTTCACAGGACTAAAACACTACGCAAAGTTAAAAATGAAATGCAAATCTTTCACTCAGCTAAGGGTACCTCCTGCAAGCTTTAAAAAAAATTCTGAAACTCTATTTAAGGCTAAATTATTTACCCTGCTGGGCTGCAAACTATCTGAAAAAAAACAAAAGTCCAGATGTATGCAAAATTCAATCAGACTTCAGAAACTGATTTTAAAATAAACTACCACCGTTACAGAGATATTTGCAAGTTAATTTTTAAATTGAGACGCACACCAGTTACTAGCTAAGCTGATATATGTACACGTGCAGTAATACCATGAAATATTACATGTATAAATCCCACATTTCCTATCTGAGCGTCACTACTGCATTCCCATAATTAGCAGGTATGTGAGAGTTCTCAAATTTGGCTTACGTCCACAGATCTGAGAAAACTGGGTTTGGGAATGAAGGCGAGAACAACATAAATAGTAATGTCAGGCTGCAAGGTGGATTTAAGTCAGACTGTGGGAGTTCATTATGAGGTCAGCTGAGTACTGGAACAGTTTTATTGTGGAGGTGTTCTCACTTTGGCGGATAATTGAGGAGTAGTTGAAAGACATCTCCAGATAGCACATGAAAGGAAGGAGCTTGTGCTGAAGCAGAATGAGCAAACAAGCAGTAGAGATTTGAGCAGAGTTGTTGAAAGAGGAAACCTAACTGGGCACTTCAAGGTGCCACACTGTATTGATGTGACTTGTACAACAATCATCAAATAAACTTCTATTAACATAGGCTTGTATCATATGATAGTATAGGAATGGTAACACAGGGTTAATCTATTGGAACAATACGAACCTCGGAGGAAAAGGAAGAGAGGAGGGTTCACAGTAAAGGAGGGAGGATAGATATGGAGATAATAAAATGTGAGGCTGGATGAACACAACAGGCCAAGCAGCATCTCAGGAGCACAAAAGCTGACGTTTCGGGCCTAGACCCTTCATCAGAGAGCTCTCTGATCATCAGAGAGCTCTCTGATGAAGGGTCTAGGCCCGAAACGTCAGCTTTTGTGCTCCTGAGATGCTGCTTGGCCTGCTGTGTTCATCCAGCCTCACATTTTATTATCTTGGAATCTCCAGCATCTGCAGTTCCCATTATCTCAGGATAGATATGGATCTGTGCGGTGAGGTAACATCACCTCCAAATCGATGCAGAGTGAGTTATGTCTTTGCATATCGTAAACGTTTGACTGTCAGCTTTACATTCGTAAAGAGTGGTGACTGACTGAACTCAGCAAGATATTTTTTAATCAACATGCCCAGAGATGTTATACACTCCTATGGAACAGGTGGACCTCCAGGCGCAGAGATATGGACATGCCACAAAAGGCCTATAATAGATGGGCTTTGTTGTTGTCTGAGCTCCAGGGAAACTGTAGGAGTTTCTCAGGGTTGATGTTTCCAATCAGCCTATTCGGTAAAGCTCTGGAGCGGGTAGTACTGGGTCTAGGCCTCCTGGGTCAGGAAAATAATACAATTCAAGTGTACTCGAGGTAATTGTTTACATTCCACTCCTGTCTGAAGGCCTCTTGTGATTCAGCAGTAGTGCCCCTACCTCTGAACCAGGAGGCCTGGGTTCGATCATTTCCACCTGCCGGGAATTAATTGATTGGAAAGTATCCACTCCTGACTGCACTCACCCATTCAAAATGCACATGATGAGCAAAGAAAAGCAGACTGTTCATGCATTTCTATAGCCCCTTTCTCAGCCACAAGATGTCCAAAAGTGCCTTACAGCCAATTTTGACCTGTTGCTATTATTGTAGAGAATCTCTGCAGCCAATTTACTCACAGCAAACTCCCACAAACAGCAATGAGATAACTGACCAATTAATCTGTGTGTTGGGTAGCAGATAAACATCAGGTCGCAGACATGGGTAGTTCAGGGTCTTTTTTGCAAGCAGAATGTAGATGTCCTACAAAGTGGTCACCCAGTCTATGCTTCATTTCCCCTATGTAGAGGAGACTGCATTGTGAGCAGCGAGAGCAGTAGTGAAGTGCAGGTGAAGAGTTGCTTCACCAGGAAGGAATGTTTGGGCCCTCAGATAGCAGGAAGGCATATGTTCAGGAGAGGCCAACTTTGACAAGGGAGCCTCCAAAATGCTCACCTTTTTCCTCAACTGAGAATTCCCCAGCTCTGTTGTCGACAGGGCCCTCAACTGGGTCCCTCCCATCTCCTGCACTTCCACCCTCACCCCCTGTCTTTCGTCCCCCAATAGCGATAGGGTTCCCCTTATCCTTACCTACCTTACCCCCAGCATCCACATCCAAAAGATCATCAGATGCTATTTCCACCACCTCCGGTGAGATGCCACCGCCAGAAACATATCCCCCTCCCCTCCCTTGTCCACCTTACACAGGGACCGCTCCCTCTGGGACACTCTGGTCCACTCTTCCTTTACCCCCAACACAGCCCTCAGCCCCACGGCACCTTCCCCTGTAACCGGCACAATTACCTCCTCCCTCCCCAGTATACAAAGGGCCCAAGCATACCCTCCAGGTGATGCAACACTTCACCTGCACTTCATAGAATCTAGTCGGCTGCATTCGCTTCTACATTTGGGAAATGAAGCGTAGACTGGGTGACCATTTTGCAAAACATCTACATTCTGCTCACAGAAATGACCCTGAGCTACCCGTTGCCTGCCACTTTAACACACCACCCTGTTCCCTGGCCAACATCTCTGTCTCTGGCTTGCTGCAGTGTTCCAGTGAAGCTCAACACAAACTAGAAGAACAACCTCTCATTTTCCACTTGGCACCCTGCAGCCCTCCAGACTTAATATCGAGCTCAATAATCAATAATAAACCATCCCATGTCTTCGCCCCCTATCCCATACACCAGGCCTTGTTATCACATAGCCTGCCATTACACACTACCTATTGTTAGTCACTAACAGTCCCCATTAACGGTTATTCATCCTCTCAGCCAGTCCATTATCAACTCCTTCGTTTATCCAACTGCTCTTCTCTCTCTTCAGGCTCTAACCTTCATCCTGTTGTTTACTCCCTACCCAATCCCCCTCCCTATATTCTGCAATAAACCAATGTTTTCCCAGCTACCATCATTTCTGAGGATGGGTCACCAGACCTGAAACGTTGACACTGATTTTTTCTTCACAGATGCTGCCAGACCTGCCAAGCTTTTCTAGCAATGTCTACTTTTCTTCCTGATTAGTCAAAGAGGTAGGTTACAAGGAGTGTCATAATAGATCAAAGAACTGATCAGCAGAGAGGAGCTTAT
Source organism: Stegostoma tigrinum (assembly GCF_030684315.1). Lineage (NCBI taxonomy): Eukaryota > Metazoa > Chordata > Chondrichthyes > Orectolobiformes > Stegostomatidae > Stegostoma > Stegostoma tigrinum. Next base: position 5,841,451 of record NC_081385.1, on the reverse strand, counting down.
TGTGGGGTTTGACTAGAATCTTATCTCAGCCACTTCAGCAGACAGTTTTAATGGTACAGCCCAATTAAACCAATTTATGAATTATCTAAACTGGGGCTCTGAAACTTTCTGTTCCTGCTGCTCCCCTACCCCCTGTCTTATAAAAGATTTCATAGGCTTCCTGTAATATATGGACCCTTGCGCCGCACAAAAGTTCACTTTATAATTTTTTATTACTTACATCTTGAATCCCCCTTTTTAGGTAAAGATTCTGTATGACTGATTAGAGACACCTTCTAACTCATACTTTCTTTGCCTTAACTAGTCTTTTCTTCAACAAAAATGCTGGCACACTGTAAATGTGACATCAGAAATACTTCTAATTCCCAACTCTACAGCAAATGAGAATTCAGTTGTAACCTTCCCACTCTTATGAACACATATTCAATTTTTTAAAATAACTCAGTTTAATAACAGTCAGTTCCCCAGTTACCATCAGAAGCCTTGTCTCCAGTCTTATTTTCCCACTCAAATGTCACCTGCACCCATTGATCCCAAAGACACGATTAACAAATTTCCAAATGCCGGGCTTTTGTGTAATGGACCTGACATGCCTTACCAACAACAAAAAACAAATGCATTTCAAACAAGGATAGGATTCATGAAGCTTTATTGATAACGTGACTTATCATTCATACTTTGAATTATCTCAGAGGTTTCATTTTGAGGGGATTGAGGAATTTATGTTTAAGATATAAAGGAGATTGACAAAATTAAATGACTTATGTATGAAGTTGTAGGCTGCAGGATGTGGTTATTAGCAAGTTCTGAATTACTCAGTTGGCCCTGAAAATTCTTTCAGCTTTTAAGTTTTTATTGTTCGGTTACAGCACTGATCTAAAATGTCACAAAGACTATGAGCTGTCGTTTGGATTGTAGGGGCCCAATGAAAGTATGAAAATATATCCCAAGTAAGAAAAGATCAAGAAACCAAAGATCAAGGACAGGATACCATAAAGTCATACAGCACAGAATCAAACCCTTTGGCCCAACCAGTCCACGCCAACCATAATCCCACACTAAACTAGTCCCACCAACCTGTGCTTGGCCCATATCCCTTCTTGTTCATGTACTTATCCAAATGTCTTTTAAATGTTGTAACTGTACCCACATCCATCACTTCCTCTTGATGTTCGTTCCACAGACGAACCACTTTCTGTGTAAAAAAAGTTGCTCCTCATGTCTTTTCTGAATCTTTCTCCTCTCACCTTAAAAAAATGCACCCTAGCCTTGAAATCCCCCGCCATAGGGAAATGGCACCTTATCTATACCCCTCAAGATTTTATACACCTCTATAAAGGTCACCCCTCAACATCCTATACTCTAGTGAAATAAGTCTCTGCCTATCCAGCATCTCCCAATAACTCAAACCCTCCATTCTTGGAAACATCTCGGCATTTTCTTCCCAAATCCTCTCCAACTTAAAAACATCTTTCCTATAACAGGATGACCAGAACTGGACACAATACACCCAAAGAGGTCTCACCAATGACCTGTACAACCTCAACACGATGACCCAAATCCTACACCCAAAGGTCTGAACAATGGAGGCAAGCGTGCAAAATTCCTTCTTAAATACCAGGCAAATGGAAATGGAGGAAACTCAGAAACAATAGACCTCAAGAGAAATCAGAAGCACAGAGAACCTTGACAAACAGCCTGGTGCACGGAATCATGGCACTGGGGAAACATAAGATAAAGGCTGGTCCTATGGGGAGAGATTAAACAGGTTAGGGACTCACATGAGTTTAGAAAGATGGGTGGAGATCTAATTGAGAGATAGAACATGGAAAGGAGGATTGATAAAGTAGATGTAGAAAGGATATTTCCTAATGTGGAGCAATCTAGAATGAGGAGTCATAGTTTTAGGCTAATGAGTAGCAGACTTAGAACAGAGAGTGAATTATTTCTCTCAAAAGGTCATGAATCTGTGAAAATCACTACCCAGAGTATTGTGGATGCTGGGAGACTGAGCAAATTCGAGGAGGAGATGGGTTTTTAATTAGTAATGGATTGAAGGGTTATGGGCAGCAGATAAGAGAGTGGAGTTGAGGCTGTGATGAGATCAGCCAGGATCACATGAAATGACAGAGCAGGCTTAAGGGGCTGAATGGTCTCCTCCTGCTCCTAGTTCTTACGTAAAGTTTTAAGTCTGAATGATTACTCTCTCTTTCTGGCACCAATTGTTAAAAGTGGGAGGCAACAGCCTAGTGGTATTATCACTGGGCTGTTAATCCAGAGACCCAGCTAACGTTCTGGGACCAAAGTTCGAATCCTGCCGTGGCAGGTGGTAGAATTTGAATTCAATAAAATTCTGTAATTAACACATAAAATACTTAGGGAAAAGTCTATGTGGTTCACTTTAGGAAAGAAAATTGGGTCTTCATGTGACTCCAAACCCACAGCAATGTGGTCAACTCTTAACTGCCCTCTGGGCAAGAAATGTTGGCCAGGGACACTCACAACCCATGAATCAAAATAAATCCTGATGAGAAGAACCTCTTTCCTTAAACAGGATGTAATTTGACAGCAATTAGGTACAAGCTAGGTAGACGTTGTGACAGACATTACTAGGGAACGTATGGACAGAGGTCATTGAGACTTGCTGGTTTATGCTGATGTTTTGCTCCACACTAACCCCTTTTGATCTTTGGTGTAGAGCTGGACGAACACAGCAGACCAGGTAGCATCAGAGGAGCAGGAAAGCTGACGTTTTGGGTTTGGAACTTCTTCAGAAGAAGGGTCCACACCCATTTCTGAAGAAGGGTCCAGACCCGAAACATCAGCTTTCCTGCTCCTCTGATGCTGCCTGACCTGCTGTGTTCATCTAGCTCTACACCTTGGTATCTCAGATTCTCCATCATTGGCAGTTCTTATTATCTTTTTATATCTTTCTTCAATTCACCCAATCAGCATATCCTTCTGTTCCTTCCTCCCTTGTCTTTATGATAAATGCATCAATAGTTTACACTGCAGTCTCTCTATCCAGCACTGAGTCTAAATATTCCCTGTGTGAGAAATGGAGATGAATTGACCTGCAACCCAGGACCAAAAACTCACTTTACCTCAGCCATTCCCCATGTTTCTTGCCCTTTTCCCCTCCAGCAGCAAGTAAATTCTCAGACTTGGAATGCATGAGCCAAACTCTCTTTGCCAGACCTTGAGGTCAACAAATAGAGACCATGTGCGGTCAGTATTGGGTAAGGTGGTCAGTCCTGCCAGCACTGGGGATGGGTCAGTGTCCTGAACTAATGTGATGAGGATCAAATATAACCACCTCCCTCGAACTGGAAAATGGAGTGAGGACAGAGGGCAGCTTGTGTGTGGAATGAACTTCCTGAGGAAGTGGCAGATGTGGGCACAGTTACAACTTTTGAAAGACACTTAGACAAGTACAATAATTGGAAAGGTTCAGAGGGATATGGGTCAGAAGCAGGCAGGTGGGGCCAGTTTCATTTAGGATTATGCTCAGCATGGACTGGTTGGACCGAAGTTTCTGTGCTGTATGAATCTATGACTCCCATCACTATGACTGGTTTGAAATCTGTGATGAAGCCTTCAGAGGTCAAACAGCCTGAGATGACAATGCTCACAGCATCTGCTCAGAATGCCAGAGACTGACCGACTGACACCAGTTGATAAACAGCATATGGTCTCTGCCCTTTGAAGAGAAAGGAATCAGAAACAAAGAAAATGGGGAGTGCAAGGAGCCAACAGGTATCCTCTCACTGAAGCAACCTGCCTCTGTCTCTCTCTCTCTTTCTCCTCCTCTCCCTAACCCACCCTTCTCTCTCTGCCTGGGAGTCAATCATTTGACTGCAACATTCTCTAAATCACTAGCGAGACTGTGACTTGGGCAGATTTTTCGTGTGACTGGAGTCATCAACAGGAACAGTTCTCCACCAGCTGCCGTGTGACTGGGACAAAGATTACCCAACTCATTAATGTTTAATTTATTCTCGTCTGACATAGATTCACACGCGCCCAGGGTTATAACCAGAACATCTTCGCCACACTTGCTCGCTGACTCTCTGTCGCTTGTACATCACCAGCGCCATGTCACACAGTGAGTAAATAAATTTATCAGTCAGCAATGCAGACATACTCTCTCCATTGAAGGGAAGATATCATTTAACAAAATTGGTATTTACTTGGCAAGTCTGGGTCGGAGGCTAGTTGGGTGTGATCACCGCAGGTGTGGGAAACAGAGAGTAATTACTTCATAGTTTGCAGATCCAAGCCATTCAGTCTGCCATGAGATAGAAATACTGTGAATAAAAGATACAGGTCATTGGGTTTGATCTTGTGCTGTAGGTATAAGGTAATTCCATAAGTCCGATGATCAAAACCTGTAACAGACCATTGTCAGTTATTCTCCTGAAAAGGACAGAGAACTTTTGAGACCGTCCCACCCACCAAATTGGGAAAGGTTTCTGACCTGCTCTGTTTGCCTGTCCTAGGCGTGTGGCTCTCGCTATGCAGCCCAGCTGGGTGGACCAAGGTGGGCCTTTCCTGGTCCGATATCTTCAGTACATCCAGGGGTGACACTTCATCAGAGCAGCATTCCGACAGAGTCTCCGAGCCAAACGTGAACAATACCCAGACATCCACCTTGCCCTCTCCTTTGGTATCTCCGTCACTTTCTGATCATCTCTCACACACACTCTCTCATTCTCCACCTGCCCGTCTTTCACTCACCATTTGTCTCTCGTTGTCACTCTCTACGTCCAATCGAATCCTGCCTCTTGACCATTCCTACTTCAAAAACACCTCTGCCTGTCAAACGTTTTTGGAATATCCTAATGTCATTATAGGTGCTACATAAAAGCAGAAACTCAGCAGGTATGGCCCCTCGGTGGTGAGGAAAACAGAATTTCCAAATCAAAGAAGAGTTGGTTGTATTGAACTCAAAATGTTAACTCTGTTTCTGTCTTCACTGAGGCTGCCCAACCTGCTGAAGTTATGCAGCAATTTCTGTTTTTATTTCAGATTTAGAGCATTCTGTGTTCTGCTTTCATACCCAGAAATGCATATCTTTCTTTGTCCCTTACATCCTTTAAGATCTCGTCAAAATCCATCTTCTTTGACCAAACCTATAATTGTGTGTTTTAATAAGTCTGTGAGACTCAAAACACTGTTTGATATAATTCCTGTGAATTGTCTTGGCAGGGCAGAAGTAGTTTTAAAGAAAAGAATACTGTTGAGATTTTTGGAATACGCTTCCTTAAAAGCTAATGGATAAAGTGTTTTTAAACATTTTGAAACCAGCAGATTCCTGATTACTAAGGGGGATGACATATTGTCAGGGACATGTAGGAATAGAAAATTGAGTTATTGAGGCATTGTGTTATTGAGACATTTTGTTATATCAAGGTGCAATGTTGATAGATTTTCTGCTCAACACACGGACAATTTTGTTCATTGCTTAACGGAGACAGAAAGCCTGAGTCAGTTTGGACACATCCTTTTATGGTCAATTGCTCCATCAAAGAGTTATCTTTCTGTGCTCATAGATCCCTCAGCTAATCAAAGCTGTAAATCGGTTCCTTAACACCCAGTCAGAGCCCAGAGTCAAAGTGCTCTTCTTCAGAAATGGGGAAGGGGAAGAGGATTCTGAAATAAATAGGGAGAGAGGGGGAGGCAAAACATTAGCTTTCTTGCTCCTCTGATGCTGCTTGGCCTGCTGTGTTCATCCAGCCCTTGTTATCTCAGGCTCAATTAGACAATGCATTGATTCTGCAATAGTAGACTTGCCAAATTTAAGGGCATTTAAATGGTCATTGAATAAACATATGGATGATAATGGAATAGTGTAGGTTAGATGGGCTTCAGTTTGGTTTCGCAGGTCGGCGCAACATCGAGGGCCGAAGGGCCTGTACTGCGCTGTAAGTGAGTGAGCATTGTGTTCAAGCAGTTCAGTAAAATATTACTCTATGAGCCAGGCATGAGACCTGTGTGATGGTTTTTCATCTTTATTACGGAAGACCATAACACACAAGACCACAGGCATAGGCCATTCAGTCCATCAGATCTATTGCAACTCTTAATGAAATGATTGCTGATCTGATAATTCTCGATTCCACTTTCCTGCCTTTTCCCCATAATCCTCGATTCCTCGCCAATTAAAAATCTATCTCCTCCCGGACAGGAATGTCACTGGCCCGTACATGGTTGCTCTTGAATGAGTGGCTTGATAGACCATTTCACAGGGCAGTTAAGAGTCAAATGAAATTGGTGTGGGAGTGGAGTCACATGAAGGCCCAAAGGATATCAGTGAGCCAGATCAGCTTTAACAATAAACAACAATCATTGTCGTGGTCACTGTCACCGAAACCAGCTGTTGATCATGGATTTTTGTGACTTGAATTTTCACCTGCTGTCCTGGTGAAATCTTAACCCATGCTTTTCAGACAAGCAGCCTAGCCTTCTGGATTACAAATCCAGTGACATTTTCACTGTTCTCCCCCAACTCTCCTCAACACGAGTAGTAAGCTCCCAATTTCCAATTCCAATGTTTTGCTGAGTTAACCTATCACACAGGGAGGTGGAAAAAGGATAAAGGAAGTTGGCAACAAAAGGAAGTTCTTATCAGGTCCTTATCAGAAGGTATTGGTGTCACTCGTTTCTCAGGATTGGGATCCACTGTGATCCTATTTTACGAGCACTTTGAAAACTCCCCACTGAGGGTGCAGTCAATTGGGTAGCCCCTTTGGCATAAAGGGGCGTATTCCAGAATCAACCCATTGTCTAAATGAGTCTGAGATAACAAGGTGTAGAGCTGGATGAGCACAGCAGGCCTAGACCTGAAATGTCAGCTTTCCTGCCCCACTGATGCTGCTTGTCCTGCTGTGTTCATCCAGCTCTACACTTTGCTATCTCAGATTCTCCAGCATCTGCAGTTCCTACTATTTCTGTCTAATTGAGTCTCTTCCGTTTTCCCTGTTACAGCTGACTTATCCGATGCTCGCTTCTCATATGGTGAGTTCTCGATTGAATTGATTCCTGTATCAAATGAGGGTGGGGATCGAACTGGAGGAGGGGGATTGCCAACTATACTTGGAGCACCCATCAGTTTCAACCTTGCAACACAGCACAAGTATCATTCTGTTTGGATCCTTCCATAAGGCTTTTTTTGAAATTCATTCATGAGATGTGGCAAGGTCAGCATTTATTTCCTGTCCCTAACTGATCAGAGAGCAGTTAAAAAGTTAGTTATCACTGTGGGTCTGGAATCACAAGTAGGCCAGATCCAGGTAAGGATGGTGGATTTCCTTCCCTAAAGAACTCCAATGGGCTTTACTGACAAGCAATAATTGATTCATAAGACTCCTAATTGCAGATTTTTACTGAATTCAAATGCCATCCTCTCCCAGTGTGGCAGGATTTGAACGCAGGGGTCAGCAAAGACATGATGTGGGACTCAGGATGAGTAGTCTAGAGATAATCCTACCAGGCCATCAGTTCCGAAGGAAAAAAATTTAATACGACACAAGTTGGCTCTGTGACTTTGCTCTTGCATGTAATTCATGGCTGCGTCCTGGAGATTACTCTTCAATTGGAGCAGATTGCGGGCCAATCCTGCAGAATTGGCAACCCTCTGATTTTCAAAATGGCTGTTCTGTGCTCTCTTAAAATAACACAACACAGGAAACTCCAGTCACACAATCTGACTAAACGATCCAGAGGGAAATAAATAAAAACCTCGTCACAGTTGGGAATAAACAGTGATCCGCACTGGAGCTCCACTTTAAAGAGGACAACATGACTCACAGCATTATGTGTCATTCACATGTTTAATGCTTTTTTTTCCTTCTCGATGGTACGATAATTCTCCTTTGTGTAATTATTCTGAAAGTTGTCACCTCTGGCAGTATTTTTCAGTTTGCCCCTACATTTAGGGTTCTACTTTAAATAACCAGCAGGCCCAGGGAGAAGTGAGGAAACCAGGCCACAACAAGTGAGCTGAGGGCTGAGCAGAACGGTTACCAAGGCAACCAAAAGCCTCGCCTGTATGGAAAAGGCCTTGACAAAGGCCAAAATATGGAATCAGAGGCAACATGCAGTGCATCGAGCTGCTGTATACTTCCCTCAGCATTTCACAGGAGCTGGCGCTGCCTGCAGCGAAATCCCTTCCTTTGACCAGAGGATGAACAGAACGGGCTTCACCCTGTGGGAGGGTCAGGCCTCTTGGGCCGTGGGGCAAATCCATCTGTAGGTCCTCAATCCACCCAGCCCACTGTTGCCTGGCAACAGGAGCCCATTCCAAATGGCTGGCACCGAGGGATAAAATGGGGTCACGCCACACATCATCAAAATCACTTCAGACAGGCTCCCTCTCCCTGTGACCTCCTTTTAGGCTCAGAGCATGACTTTTGTTTTTGCTTCTTTTCTGGGTCAATTTGAACAGTTGTGCGTGTTATTGAAAAAGGACTCATGACCTTGACAACAAAGATGGCTACCTTCCCTCACACCCCCACCCCACTGTTACCAAGCAACCGTGAGTCACTGCCTTCAGAGGAAAAACTGAAGGTGATTAAAATTTTAGACAAGCCAGCGCTAATATCTAAAAATGAATTGTGTGAGTGTGCCATAGGCACGGAGCTAACCGAGAGACCAAAAAAAATTCTTGTTCCTGTTAAACAAAATGTGATTTAGAACCCAGTTTATTCAGGCAAATAAATCTGGTTTGTCACTTAGTATTAGCAAGCTGATTTCAAAGGAATAGCTGCTTCTCATGAGCAAGCTCCTGTCATTGTTAATTTTATAACCTTATAGCAGCCAGAGAGACCCTTCGGGCCCACTATGCTGTGCCACTTCATTGAAAGGCTGAGTTTGACTCTCTTGTTTTCTCAGCATAGACCCGAAAAATTTTATTCTCTTAATTCCCCTCATGAAAGTTACAATGGAGTCCACTTGCACTCCCCTTTTCAGGCTGCATATTCCAGATTTTAGCAATCGTACATGCCCCCAGTATGAGGGAGCAGGGTCAAGGCTACTCGCTGCTGTCAGGCAAGGTCCTGAAGGGGTTAAATCTTCATGTTACATTCCATTGATATCACATACTGATCTCTGTGGGAGGAGATAATGAGTTCTCCTCGACATTCTGGAGTGAAGACCAGAAGGAATAAGAAAAAGGAATAGACCATTCGGTCCCTCCAGCATGCTTCACCATTCAATAGGATCTGGCATTCATCATGTCCTGCATTTTCCCCATTATCCTTGATTCCCTGAGTAATCAAGGATCTGTCTGTCTCAACCTTAAATATGCACAACTCTTCTGCCCCCACTGCTCTCTGTGACATAGAGCTCAAAAAAGACTCAACCTTAATTGAAAACATTCCTCCTCATTTGTCTTAAATTGGTGCCACTTTATTCTGAGACCGTGTCCTCTGGTCTTCGATTCTCCAATGAGAGCAAATCTTTCCCCTGTTTAAGTCCCTTAGAATCCCAACCTGTTTAGTCTTTGCTCATAGGACAATCCCTCCAACCCAGGGATCATCTTAGTGAACCTTCTCTGAACTGTGTCCAGTGAAACGATCTCATTCCTTAAATACGAGGGAAAAAATTGCTTACGGTACTCCGGAAGCTGTCTCAGCAGCACCTTGTACAGTTGCAGTGAGACTTCCCTACCCTTCAACTCCAACTCCCTTGAAATAAGGGCCAATATTCCACTAACCTTCCTGATTACCTGCTGCCCCTGAAAACTAGCTTTCCGTGTTTTGTGCACGAGTACCTCAAATTCCTTTGTACTGCGGCTTTCTGCAGTTTTTCCCCATTTAAGGAGACCATGCAACTTCATCAACTTCCTACGGTTGTAGTGATTATTCCGGATGAAATGTAGTGGTACCTATTACTATCATGCAATAAACTTTGTTATTTAAGAGCAGCATCCTCTGTTAATGCTCTACAGTGGAGTGTCCTTGACCATTAATCACTCATTTGAGCTGAGACAGAGCAGCAACAAAGGAGGACTGGTGGCAGTGAATTATTTCCAACTCACTGGTAGAGGTGGTAAATACCATGAGGTGCCAGAGGTGGTCATGCCTGGGGAAATACCTCATTAGCTTTCACGATCATTATACCTACGTGTTGCTGCTCTCCTGTTCATTGGCATGATCATTAAAACAGACCTGGACAAGATTCGCTTTTGTCTTCCCGGCTATCAGTTTCTACGTCCTGCAATTTTTTGCAAACGATGCTCCTTCATACACCGTATTGGGGCTGTATATAAATGCTCAAGGACAGCAGGTACGGCAACACTACTGAGTTCCTCTCCAAGCTACTCACTATCCTGACTTGGAAATATGTTGCCATTCTTACACTGTCGCTGGGTCAAATTCTGGAATGCCCTCCCTAAGTGCATTGTGGATCCACCCACAGCAGGTGGCCTTCAAGAAGGCAGCTCACCACCACCTTCTCAAGGGCAACTAGGGACAAGCAATGAATACTGGCCCCCTCCAGTGACACTCACATTCCATGATTGAATAAAACTAAAATCCAACATGACATGTTATAGACTTCATGATTAACATGCAACAAATAATGTCTATGTACATAAATGTTTATAATTGCCCTTTCCAGAAATACTGCTCCCAACAGGGGTGGCACAGTAGCTCAGTGATTAACACTGCTGCCTCCCAGCAACCAGGTTCAATTTCACCCTAGGGTGACTGCCTGCCTGGAATTTGTACATTCTCCACATGTCTGCGTGGATTTCCTCCCAAATATGCGTAGACAAGGTGGATTGGAAATATAGGGTCATAGGGCCAAGGGTGGGAGCGTGGGTTGCGGTGAAATGCTCTTTGGACAGTTGGTGTGTACCTGATGGACTGAATGGCCTGCTCCCACACAGCAGGGATTCTATGATTTGAGCTTCTGGGAATTGTGCTATGAGCAGTTTATCTTCTGTACCATTCCCCGTGTCGCGCTATTCACAAACTCCCCTGTTGATAGTTATTATACCAGCGACAAAAGGCCAGCCCGTTACGGTCAATATTGCTCCTTGTTTCTTTCTTGTTGCTTTTATTGGGAGTGGGAGATTTGAAACGCGCTCTCTGTGGCCTTCTGCTCATCGTAAACAATCCTTTCAGAAGGCACAAGGCAGTTTAGGTGTTGAATCTTAACCCTCAACAGAATTACATTAACACTAAAAGCTCTCACATTCCCAAGGAACAGGAATGTGAGGACACGTCAAACATTGGTGCACAATTTAAATATAAAGGGGGCGCTTTGCAACTAAGGTGTTCTTTTGCACTGAAGAGTTGTGAATCTTTAGAATTGTCTACCCCAAGGGGCTGTGGAGGTTCTGTCCTTCAGGATGTTTGAAGTGAAGATGGTAAATTTCTGATTACAAATGGTGTTCAAGGCCATGGGGATAATGTGAGTAAAAGGCATTAACTGTTTGATCAGTCGTGGCTGTAATGAGTAGCAGACCAGGCTCAACGGCCTAGTTCTGGTCCTATGCTGGATCTCCAGTACTTCAGTTCGGGGTGATCCAGAATCCTTATAGAATCCCCATAAGAACAAGGGGAGGCCATTCAGTCCCTCAGGTGTGTTCTACCATTCAATGAGATTATGATTTACCCATGACCACATCTACACACCCTCTTCATTCCATGTCCTCGAGTGCCTTTGATAGATTTGTGACTATGTCAGCTCTTTAATGAACAATTAGTTCAGGGATCAATTGTCATTTGTGAGAGATTCAGACCTTGACCACCCTGTGTGTGTGGTTTAGTGTTCTATCACTTTACAGTTGAAAGATTGGGTTTTAATGTTTTCGCTGTGCCCCTAGTCCGAAATTCTCCAACCAGTTCATTGATTTTCCCCACTCCATCCTGTCTGGTCCCCAGATTATGACTCATAAAGACTGGGGACAGGGTCTTTGAGTGGGCTTAGGGAATCTTTTAGGTAGATCCCACTTCATGCACCAACCTTTAATGACATCCAAACGAAACTCCACAATTTATAAATACCTCAACCTCCTATGATTCAAGGCAGGGCAGACATTCTGCACAAGCACCTTGCATACCAACATTTCTAGAATCTCTCACTTCATTCAGTCAGCTCCCTCAGAAATATCCAGAAAACAAAATCAGACACTATTTAAAGAAGTGCCTCTCAGGTCTAGTGTAACTCCAGGATAGCACACACGCACACATCTAAACATTCACATATACACAGGCTGACATGGGCATAAACACTGAACAAAAAACAAAAAAACTGCAGATGCTGGAAACCAGGACCAACAAAAAAAAATTAGACCATAAGGCCATAAGACATAGGAGTGGAAGTAAGGCCATTCGGCCCATCAAGTCCACTCTGCCATTTAAATCATGGCTGATGGGCATTTCAACTCCACTTCCCTGCACTCTCTCCATAGCCCTTGACTCCTTGTGAGATCAACAACTTGTCAATCTCTGCCTTGAAGACCCTTACCGTCCCGGCCTCCACTGCACTCTGTGGCAATGAATTCCACAGGCCCACCACTCTTTGGCTGAAGAAATGTCTCCTCGTTTCCATTCTAAATTGACCCCCTCTAATTCTAAGGCTGTGCCCACAGGTCCTAGTCTCCCCGCCTAACGGAAACAACTTCCCAGCGTCCACCCTTTCTAAGCCATACATTATCTTTAAAAATTACTGGAGAAACTCAGCAGGTCTGGCAGCATCTGAGGACAGAAAGCAAAGTCAACATTATGGGTCCAGCAATCCTTTCTTCAGAACTCTGAGGTACTCATGCCCGTCTGAAACTCTCCTCCCTTTTCCCTAACCCTGTCTCTTACTGAGTTTTTTTTTATCCTTCTGCTCTTTGATGCTGAACTATTCTGTATTATGCAAAAGTTTTAGTTTTATTCCACTGTGCGCTCACTTAATGTTTTTGGACACAACATAATGTTGAACTGTTCTGTCGCCTTCACCTCCAAGCACAATTTTTTGCCCAAGCATCCTCCCCCCGTCCAATAGACCCCCTTCATCAACCTCTAAGACTCTCTCCCCACCTGGACCCCCCCCTTTGGCCTCTCACCCGTACTCAAACTGTTCATTTCAAACTGCCTTAATTTCTCTGATCCCACCTCACTAGTCCAAAGATGAACTGACTACAGCCTGTGCTCTCAGATCCAATCCTGGCTTTGTGATCAAGCCTGCCAACAAAGGTGCTGCTGGAGACGGCAAGAACTGCCGATGCTGGAGTCAGAGGCGATAGAGTGTGGAGCTGGAGGAACACAGCAGGACAGGCAGCATCAGAGGAGCAGGGGAGTCAACTTTTCAGGCCTAGATGCTTTATTAGCGCTGGGTGGAGGACTGAACTCTACATCACAGAGTTTGAACACCAGCTCTCGGACACCCTCCCACATTGTGTCTTGGTCCGGGGACAATCTGGAGGAGGTCACGGGACCTGAAACATTAACTTTGTTTCTCCCTCCATAGGCACTGCCAGCCCTGCTGTATTTCTTCATCCATTCCCGTGCTTCTTTCTGAGCCGAGCTTACACTGACAATATGATACTCATTCAGTCCTTAAGTTATCTTTGAATATTTCCTAATAAGTTCATGAAGCCATTCTGAAGCACTGAGATTCCTTTTGAAATTAACTGTTTCTCAACTTTTACACAGATTATGAAACTGTTCGGAAAGGGGGTTTGATCTTTGCTGTTGCTGCATTCTTCGTGGGAATAGCCATTATCCTGAGTGAGTTTCCAATCTCAGGTTTACGGATTAGTAACAGAAGTGGCTGCTTTATATTCCTTTTGACATACTGTCGAGGTCCCATTGGCATCATCATTTTGTAACTTCACACTCGGAACACTCCACACGCTGAATGTCACCCACATGTCACATGCACAAGCAACACATGCGGACACTCCACATGTGCACGGAACATGGGATACAGCACTTCTATGCCCAGATACATCCCGTAACATTCACCTCGACCCTATTAGCTTCACACTGTGCCGTCCAGTTGAATAAATTATACACTAAATTTCAGAGAGTTATCGAGAGCTCCTTCGGAAAGAAGCATTGACTGGAATAGTGAGTCAGGCTGTATTCAGGGGTTGAGAGCGCTCAGGGCTGGGATGCATTGTTAAATGAATAAATGTCCCAGCTTATTGAATGATAATAAAACAGCCCCACATGATGTCTCCTTTGTCACTGCAGGCAGAAAATTCCGATGTAGAGGCAAACCACTCAAAAGGTATAATTTAAAGATTATTTTGATCAATTCTCACGAAGTTGAATAAACAGGTGTCTGTGTGACTGGGTGCTGACAATCTCTTCTTGGTGGTTTCTTTTAGATCCCAGGACGAGGATGAGCTTTAGCAGACCTTTAGGTAGGTCACTCCTTTCACTGTTTGTGAATCACACGCTCAGTCAGGAAGAAAACAGAAGAAATGGGAACTGCAGACGCTGGAGAATCCAAGATAACAAAGTGTGAAGCTGGATGAACACAGCAGGCCAAGCAGCATCTCAGGGGCACAAACACTGGCGTTTCGGGCCTGGACCCTTCATCAGAAAATTTCAGCTTTTGTGCTCCTGAGATGCTGCTTGGCCTGCTGTGTTCATCCAGCTCCACACTTTGTTATCCAGGAAGAAAGCAGTGCGCGTGCGCACACACCACTTCCTCAGAAACGTTACAACGAGCATCATATATGAATGAAACTGAACAGACTGCAGTCACATCACTCATACTGTCTCCTTCCACTTGCCCCAAACTGCCAAACCCCAGCTTTGAGACCCTTATTCTGCAGAGGTCACCTGTCACTCCCACTGGTCTCCCACATTCCACCCTCTTGAAACTTGAGCTCATCCAAAACTTCGCTGCTCGAGTTTTAACTTTGTGTGGAATGAACTTCCAGAGGAAGTGGTGGATCCAGCTATGGTGACAACATTTAAAAGACATTTAGGTAAATACACAAATAGTAAATGTTTGGAGAGATATGGGCCAACACGTGGGATTGGCTCAATTTGGGATTATGGTCGGCGTGGACTGGTTGGGGCGAGGGGTCTGTTCCTATACTGTATGGCTCTATGAATCTGATCCCTGTGCTCATTATCATCTGCTGTTTGTTTTTGGTCAAGCAAAGGGTGGCACGGTGGCTCAGTGGTGAGCACTGCTGCCCCTCAGTCCCAGGGACCCAGGCTCGATTCCACCCTCGGGTGGCTGTCTGTGCGGAGTTTGCACATTCTCCCCCTGTCTGCGTGGGTTTCCTCCCACAGTCCAAAGATCTGCAGGTCAGGTGGATTAGCCATGGGAAATGTGGGGTTACAGGGAAGACGGAACAGTGTGGAATTGATGGGCCAAGTGGCCTGCTTCCATACTGTAGGAATTCTATGATCTAAAAGTTCTACATTCTCCCACAAGAAATATCCTCTCCTTGTAGACCTGTCAGGATTTTGTATGTTTCAAAAGCGATGTCCTGATTTTTAAATTCTCATCTTCACAAACCTCTCACTCCTGTAATTCTGGGCCTCGCTGATTTTCATCACTTCACTGTTAACAGTTACATGGACCCCAAGCTCTGAACATCCCTCTCTCTCCTACTTTAAGATGCTCTTTCTATTGAGCTATTTGTGTGTTTCATCAACTGACCCAATACCTCACTGTGGCACTCGTTGTCAAACTTGGTTTTGTGATGAACCCGTGCAGTACCGGGGGACAATGTGTTCTGTTGAGTGTGCTATATAAATGGCTGTTGTTGTAAGTAGAGCTGTCCTGCTCAACAATCCAGCTTCAACCATCTTTGGACATTCCAACATCAAAGGAACAGTCTCATGTAGGAGGAATGTGGGATATTGGACCAGCCCTTAGCCTCAAGCAACTATGTGTGGCTCCTCTCATAACCATTTCCAAGGATTCATGCCCTCTCTGTGAGTGAGTGGAGTGAGTGAGTGAGGGGGAGAGAGAGAGAGACTGGGCCCACACTCGGCTCCCCGCTCTGGACGGCTCTGGTGGTGCAGTGGTAGCGTCCCTACCTCTGTGCCAGAAGGCCCGGGTTCAAGAGGTGTACAAGTCGATTACCATCAGGAAATCTCAATTCCCCTCCTTAATCCTTTTTTCAGATCAGGCCAGTCTCTCTAATCCATTGGAAAGATCCCCAGTTTCTACAGCAGACTACAGAGGGCTGGAGAAACTCAACGGATCTGGGAGCCACCATGGAGAAAGAGTAGGGTTAACACTCTGAGTGTGGCATTGCTGCCTCAGAACACTGTTTGTACAAAGTCTGCAGCATTCTCCTCTAATCCCAGGAATCTACATAACACTTTTCACTCAAAGCAAAGTCACCATAGTCCCAGAGGATTAGAGACAGACGGACACAGAGAAAGAGAGAGAGAGAGAGATAGATAGACAGAGAGAGAGAGACAGACACAGACACAGAGAGAGAGAGAGAGGGAGACAGACAGACAGAGACAGAGACAGACACAGGGAGAGAGAGAGACAGACACAGAGAGAGAGAGGGAGACAGATAGAGAGAGAGAGACAGACACAGGGAGACAGAGACAGGCACACGGAGACAGAGACAGAGAGAGAGACACACACAGACACACACACACACACAGGGAGAGGGAGACGGACACAGACACAGGGAGACAGAGACAGGCACACGGAGAGAGAGACAGAGAGACAGACACAGACACACAGAGGGAGACAGAGACAGGCACACGGAGACAGAGACAGAGAGACAGACAGGCACACAGGGAGACAGACACAGAGAGAGAGAGAGAGACATACAGATAGGCAGAGAGACACAGACACACAGAGAGACAGAGACAGACACAGGGAGACAGAGACAGGCACAGACACACAGAGGGAGACAGACACAGACACACAGAGGGAGACAGACACAGAGAGAGAGAGAGACATACGTACAGACAGACAGAGAGAGAGAGAGAGAGACAGAGATATGACTGGGGGTGGTTTAACCAGAGGGTCACCAGGTTGAGAAGGAGAGTTCTCCCGTGACTATCTTGGCCAGGTGGGAGAATTGAACCCACATTGCTGGTGTCATAAACCAGCCGTCCAGCCACTGAGCTAACCACTACCTTTCTCATGAGGCAATGACTAGATCTGTAACCAGGAGGAGCCAATCGGTGTGTTGATAACTTCAAGCATTTCCGCTTTCCAATCAGAGCCTGTAGTGCTCTCCTCAGCCTTTGAAAGCACTTCTTGGTGAACCTGTATCTCTCCGCTCACCACCTTCCGAATACTCACTGACTGTGCTAACTGCAATCTGGTGGCTTCCCAATAAATCAGAGCAAAACCCATCAGCATCATGCCTTCACCACCAATCCTCGGCCAACAAAATCAATCCGCCCCATGGTTAATCACACAGCATTGGACATATTTATCTAGTATTCTTAATGTAGGAACACATCTAAAGGTGCCGGAACATTACAATCTTAGTCAGCACCTTACGCAGTGCTCTGAAAGCGCCCTTCAAAAACTGTTCAATCTGGTGAACATGGAGAAATGATTCCCAGCTATAAGTGACACCAGGTCCCAGGATTCGTTATTATTTGATATTCCCTGATAAATGCAACCAGAAATTCAGGAGAAACCCCTTTACAAAGAGAGCAGGGAAAACGTGGAACCCTTAAACTCTGGAAGTAGTTGAATTTTAATGGGAAGCTGGATAAACATAAAAGGGAAAAGAATAGAATAATTTGTTGATGGGCTGAGGAAGCAGAAAGCGTGAGGAAGTTCATGTAGATCATCTAGGTTGGTGTGAATCTGCAGGGCCGAATGGCCTGTTTCTTGCTGTAAATGTTTGCTAATATTCTATGTTTTACCCAATTATTTTTCTATCAGGTTCGTGCTGTGAGGCTGGAGATTTGATTATCACCACAATCAAACTCAGAACAAAACA
Organism: Stegostoma tigrinum; assembly: GCF_030684315.1. Classification (NCBI taxonomy): domain Eukaryota; kingdom Metazoa; phylum Chordata; class Chondrichthyes; order Orectolobiformes; family Stegostomatidae; genus Stegostoma; species Stegostoma tigrinum. Next base: position 5,823,549 of record NC_081385.1, on the reverse strand, counting down.
GCCACCGGAAATATCATCGCAGCAGTAGTCTGGGATCGCTGCTTCATTATCATTGTCCTGAGCATCTGAGGGGGCTGGAAATCTTTAATTCTATCCAAACTCTCAGTTCACAGATACCAGGTACCAACAGAAACTGCCAGGCACCTCCCTGAGCCATGAAATTAGAAAACCACTGAATTAACATGTAGGAGATGAATAAATGTAACCTGACCCTTAATGTGTACTGTTTTTACCTTCTGCACAAGGGTCTAGGCCCAAAACGTCAGCTCTCCTGCTCCTCTGATGCTGCCTGGCCTGCTGTGTTCATCCAGCTCTATAACTTGTTATCTCAGATTCTCCAGCATCTGCAGTTCCTACTGTCTCATTCTACCCTCCCTGCTTGGTCAATAAACTGTCAGTCACCATCTTGGAGTGAACCTCTGCTGCCATCCTGTGGCGGCACCTAGTAGTACAGTTGTAAGGAATAGTTTGAATTAAAACTCTGGGATCAAGAACAAGTCAGCAGTCTGCAGCATTGAGTGGATTTCACTTCAAGGGCTGAAGTGCAGAAGGCGAGGAGGCAGATTGGGAGCAATCAGATTTCTGATTTTTGGACAAAGGAGGAAATACCTCAGAGGTGAGACACTTGCGAGGCTCCCACACAATGGCCACAGTCAAACACAGAGAAACTCAGCAAGTCTGGCAGTATCTGTGGAGAAAGAAACAGAGTTAACATTCAGTTTAGTAAAACTCTTCTTCAGAACTTCAGGATAATAAAATGTGAGGCTGGATGAACACAGCAGGCCAAGCAGCATCTCAGGAGCACAAAAGCTGACGTTTCGGGCCTAGACCCTTCATCAGAGAGGGGGATGGGGGGAGGGAACTGGAATAAATAGGGAGAGAGGGGGAGGCGGACCGAAGATGGAGAGCAAAGAAGATAGGTGGAGAGGGTGTAGGTGGGGAGGTAGGGAGGGGATAGGTCAGTCCAGGGAAGACGGACAGGTCAAGGAGGTGGGATGAGGTTAGTAGGTAGCTGGGGGTGCGGCTGGGGGTGGGAGGAAGGGATGGGTGAGAGGAAGAACCGGTTAGGGAGGCAGAGACAGGTTGGACTGGTTTTGGGATGCAGTGGGTGGGGGGGAAGAGCTGGGCTGGTTGTGTGGTGCAGTGGGGGGAGGGGATGAACTGGGCTGGTTTAGGGATGCAGTGGGGGAAGGGGAGATTTTGAAACTGGTGAAGTCCACATTGATACCATATGGCTGCAGGGTTCCCAGGCGGAATATGAGTTGCTGTTCCTGCAACCTTCGGGTGGCATCATTGTGGCAGTGCAGGAGGCCCATGATGGACATGTCATCAAGAGAATGGGAGGGGGAGTGGAAATGGTTTGCGACTGGGAGGTGCAGTTGTTTGTTGCGGACTGAGCGGAGGTGTTCTGCAAAGCGGTCCCCAAGCCTCCGCTTGGTTTCCCCAATGTAGAGAAAGCCGCACCGGGTACAGTGGATGCAGTATACCACATTGGCAGATGTGCAGGTGAACCTCTGCTTAATGTGGAATGTCATCTTGGGGCCTGGGATGGGGGTGAGGGAGGAGGTGTGGGGACAAGTGTAGCATTTCCTGCGGTTGCAGGGGAAGGTGCCGGGTGTGGTGGGGTTGGAGGGCAGTGTGGAGCGAACAAGGGAGTCACGGAGAGAGTGGTCTCTCCGGAAAGCAGACAGGGGTGGGGATGGAAAAATGTCTTGGGTGGTGGGGTCGGATTGTAAATGGCGGAAGTGTCGGAGGATAATGCGTTGTATCCGGAGGTTGGTAGGGTGGTGTGTGAGAACGAGGGGGATCCTCTTGGGGCGGTTGTGGCGGGGGCGGGGTGTGAGGGATGTGTCGCGGGAAATGCGGGAGACGCGGTCAAGGGCGTTCTCAATCACCGTGGGGGGGAAGTTGCGGTCCTTAAAGAACTTGGACATCTGGGATGTGCGGGAGTGGAATGTCTTATCGTGGGAGCAGATGCGGCGGAGGCGGAGGAATTGGGAATAGGGGATGGAGTTTTTGCAGGAGGGTGGGTGGGAGGAGGTGTATTCTAGGTAGCTGTGGGAGTCGGTGGGCTTGAAATGGACATCAGTTACAAGCTGGTTGCCTGAGATGGAGACTGAGAGGTCCAGGAAGGTGAGGGATGTGCTGGAGATGGCCCAGGTGAACTGAAGGTTGGGGTGGAAGGTGTTGGTGAAGTGGATGAACTGTTCGAGCTCCTCTGGGGAGCAAGAGGCGGCGCCGATACAGTCAGAACTTCAGACCTGCCATAACAGTCAACGTCCTTAGTCTGGGCGTTGAAATGAAACAAATCCATTGGGGAGCGGGTGATTAGCTTCACACAGTGCACCTTAGCAGTTGTTTTTGCACCGTAAGTTCTGTGTTTGAAATGATTACTGGGTGACATCGTGCATGGTTGTTTCTTTTTATTTACTGATGGGACATAGGCTGCACCGGCCAGGCCCCATCTTTATTGTCCATCCCTCATTGCTATTCTAGAACTGCTGCCGTCCCATGTGCTGTAGGTAGACCCAAAATGCCCTCAGGGAGGGAATTCCAGGATTCTGATCCACCGACAGTGAAGGAACGGAAATACATTTCCAAGTCAGGATGGTGGGCGGCTCGGAGGGCAGCTTGCAGTTGGTGCTGTTCCCATATGCCTGGTGCCCTTGTTGTTCCAGATGGTAGAGGCTTGGAATGTGCTGTTGAAAGATCTTCTGCAGTGCGTCCTGTAGATAGTGCACTGCTGCGACTGAGCACCAGTGGTGGAGGGCGTGCATGTTGAAAGGTGCTGCTGCTAATTACATCGAGTACCTTGTTCTGGTGGTTTTGATTTTACTGCCTGTTGCCAAGATGTTGTCATCACTGATCATCATGATGGCACACGCTCGCCCACTATATCCGCCGGTCGTTAGCTCACATCTCCAAGGTGTGAACATCAATGTTTACAACCTTCAGCTCGCACTTGCAAAAATCCTGAAAACACATTGTTGGACATTGAAGCCTTGTGGCTCCTACTGCTTCATTACTTGGAAAATCCTCTACCATGTGATAAAAAGTGGAAGATGCTTGAGTGGAGCATAAACATCAGCATGGACTAGCTGGGCCCAATTGCCTAGTTCTGTGCCATTTATCCCAGGTACCTCTCCAGCACACGTCCACCTCTCCACATGTTCCTCACTTGAGATGTAATTTAATGGCTCATGAAGCTTAATTCTAACACCCTCATAATAGCAATGATGTTACACACAATTCATATGATACACTGATCACTAAACAAACCTGCGGACCTACAGAAACATGATAACATTACTTTAATTACAGTTTTGCTGAACTCTGAATTGCAAAGTAGATAAATCATGGTCATTTTATACAGACTGTGGCTGAGGACCAAACGTGATATATGTGGACAGATCTCGTCTGCATATTACAAAGACAAAAAAAATGGAATTACTGGAAAATGTACACGAAAGAATTACTGAGCAACTATACCAGATGTGAGATGTTACAACTGTCAGGAGAGAGAGAGAAAGTACATTGGGAGTGGGCGATGATGGTTACAATGTGTCTGCAGATACCCAAAGGCTCTGGAAGGTGATGGAATTTGAATGCAATTTCACAAATCTGGAAGATTAACTGAGCCTCAGTAATGGTGACCATGATCAATTTTTGGAAAATTCCATCTAGTTCACAAATGTCCTTTATAGAGGGAAATCTGCTGTCATTCTCCGGACTGACCTACGTGACTCCAGACCCACAGCAATGTGGGTATCTCTTTACTGTCCCCTGGAATGGTCCAGCAAGCATAGAAACAGAATATCAGAGGAGTAGGCTATTCAGCCCGTCAGACCTGCTTTGCTATCAATACGATGGTGGCTGATCATCCAACTCAACCCCCTGTTCCCACTTGCCCCCCGCCCCCAATTATACTTTGATCCCTTTATCCCTAAGAACTATATCTATTTCCTTCTTGAAAACGTTCAATGTTTTGGCTTCAACCACTTTCAATGGCAGAGAATCCCATAGGGTCATTACTCTCTGGGTAAAGAAATTTGTCCTGATCTCAGTCCTAAATGGCCTTCCCCTCTGACCCCTTGTTCTGGACTCCCCAGTCATCATGAACATCCTCCTTCAGTTTACCCTGCATGCTTAAATCCCCTCGCTATGAAGGCCTACAAACTATTTACTATCTTCATTGCATTCCGCACTAGCATGTATACCGGCTTCAGCGACTGGTGTACAGGTCACTCAGTTCAAGAGCAATTCAGGATGCCAGCAACACCCAGATCCTGTGAAAGTATTTTAAAAAAAATATTGGGGCTGTTTTTGTGCTTTCTGTAGAACTAGAATGACTTGAGATGATAGAGATCTGAAAGGGAAGAGAAAATATTTAAACTGCAGAACATTGGAGGAAATCTGAGGCAACATTGGGAAATGTTGCAACTGTTGGCAAGTATGTGACTGGCCTGTATTGATGCATTCAGTTACACCAGAGAAATACCACTTTCACTGTACCAGTGTTATATTTAGAAAACAGAGATACAATATTGCACATTTGAACAATATGAATGCTATAATCAGCAGCTTTTCAAGCAGTTTGGATAATCCTTCAGCATTTTCGCTCTGAGACCCGCTCTTTGTAAAATTGCATGCACTTTGTCAGTAACAAGTCAAATTTCCATCATAAAACAGCATCAATAAATCTAGCAACTCCTGTACCAGACTCAGATAGAAGTGCAAAGCCGATTATGGAAATTAAAATGTCAAGTGTTACACCTTCCCTCTCCTACACTCACCAAAGACCATCTCTGCAAAATCTCCTCTCACCCCTTCAACCCTCCTTACCTGTATGGCCCATTAACAGACACAGGAAAGAAAGGGCTGATTTACCCATGCGGTCTCCCTATTGTGCTTTCCCAGACCGTGCATGTGTCTCTCTTGAATCGACTGGCTCAGCCCATTATTTTGGGCATTTATTGTTTATATTTTAGTAACAGAATTCAGGTTAGATGGTACGCTTTATGCGCTGAATTTGACAGGTGGGATGTGACGGATAACCAGGGTGAATCATCAATGCCCAAACCGTAGCTTAGACATTTTCTCCCTAACATCTTCCCCCACAATGTGGCAATTCCAATAATTCACCGAGAGGAAACATTCTCGGCCATGAAAGGCACGTGAACCACAAGGGCTGTGTGCAGCTGAGGCTCGGGGAAATCCCAGGGAGCTGTGACAGGGCTGAAAAGAAACTGGTGGACAATTCACTACAACAAAGAGTAGAAGTCCTACTTCTTTGGGGGGAGGGGGGTGGGGCAAGGTGTTGGGAACGAAGCTGCAGAGAACGCTGGAGGATCTGTTTGTTGTGTTGTGTGCGGTGTATGACAATTGTTTGACACTCTGGGAGGCAATGGTATAATTGCTAGACTATTAATCCAGGAAACTCAGCTAATGTTCTGGGGGTGATAATGGGAGCTGCAGATGCTGGAGAATCCAAGATATTAAAATGTGAGGCTGGATGAACACAGCAGGCCCAGCAGCATCTCAGGAGCACAAAAGCTGACGTTTTGGGCCTAGACCCTTCATCTCTCTGATGAAGGGTCTAGGCCCGAAATGTCAGCTTTTGTGCTCCTGAGATGCTGATGGGCCTGCTGTGTTCATCCAGCCTCACATTTTATTATCTAATGTTCTGGGGGCCTGGGTTCAAATTCCAGACGGTAGGATTGCAATTCAATAAAGAATCTGGAATTAAGGATATAATGATGGCAGTGAAGTCATTGTTGGGGAAAAGCACATCACTAATGCCTGTTGAGAAGGAATTCTGTCATCCTTACCTCCTCTGGCCTATATATGACTCCAGGCCTACAACATGGACAATAACTGCTGACCCAGCCCGAGACACAGACGTTCCATGAGTAAAGAAGAAAAAAATTGTCTGTTATCCATGTTTGCCCCATGCTGAGTTTAGGATATCAGAACACGTGTTCCAGCTATCTTTACATAGCCAACTTTGTTATTTCAATAAATGTTTGCAGGCATGAGTTTTATTTGTGATAAACTTGCTATTGTCATCAATGGAAGACATCTGGCTGAACAGATTCTACTATTAAAGCAGATACAACCCCAGACTGACACAATCAGCCAGCTCATGGTTATGGTCATGATTTACATTGACTATGACTAGAGGAGGAACGGGACTGAATGGGCTTCAGTGCAGAGTCGCTCCAAAGACACTTGTTAAAACCTAGCTCTTTGAAGAAACTTTTGATCATCGTCCCTAATACCTTTGAGGCAAATTTTGTTTTGAGTGATTCTTTGAGGTAACTTGGGACTTTCATTTTATTGTACATGAGATACAAGCATCATTGGCAAGGACAAAATTTGTTGCCCATTTCTAATGGCTCCTAGAGAAGGTGGGGGTGAGCTGCCTTCTCGAACCACGGTAGCCACCGTGCTGTGTGTTGACCCAATAACTGTGAAGGAATGGCGATATATTTCCAAGTCAGGATGGTGAGTGGCTTGGAGGGGAACTTGAAGGTGGTGGTGTTCGCATGTTCCTACTGCTCTTGTCCTTCTAGATGTAAATGGTCCTGGGTTTGGAAGGTACTGTCTAAGAATCTTTGGTGAATTTCTGCACTGAATCTTGTAAACAGTACACACTGCTGCTACTGAGCGTCAGTGGTGGAGGGAGTGGATGTTTGTGGATGTGGTGCCAATCGAGTGGGCTGCTTTGTCCTGGATGGTGTCAAGCTTCTTGAGTGTTATTGGGGCTGCACCCATCCAGGCAAGTGGGGAGTATTCCAACACACTCCTGATGTGGGCCTTGATGTGGACAGGCTTTTCGTGGATCGGGAGGTGAAAAACTTGCCAGAGAAATCCTGGTCTCTAACCTGCTCTTGTCATCACTGTGTTTACACGACCAGTCCAGTTGAAGAATGTTTATTCTGGATTCAGTGAATATTGTTGAAATTGAAAAGGAGATAGTTAGATTTTCATAGAAACATCGAATCTCCACAGTGCAGATGGAGGCCACTTGAATCATAGAATCTTTATAGCATGGCAACAGGCTCTCCGGCCCAACAAGTCCACATTGATCCTTGTAGCACCCAACCCAGACCCATCCCCCTACAATCCGCCTAATCTCCACATCCCTGAACACTGCGGACAATTTAGCCAATCCACTTAGCCTGCACATCTTCGGATTGTGGGAGGAAACACGCACAGGCATAGGGAGAATGTGAAAACTGCACACAGACAGTCGCTCGAGGGTGGAATCGAACCTGGGTCCCTGGTGCTGTGAGGCTGCAGTGTTAACCGCTGACCCACCGTACCACCCCAGACTTAGCCCATCAAGTCTGCACTGACCTTCCAAAGGACATTCTCCACAGACCCACCTTCCCCCGCTCTTTGTAACTGCATCAACCACCGAGCCTATACATCCCTGAACACTATTGACAATTCAGCATGGTCAATCCACCTAGCCAGTTTAGCGTATGGGAGGCAACCCACGCAGACCCAGGGAGAATGTGAAAACTCCACACAGACTGTCACCCAAGCGTGGAATCGAACCCAGGCCCCTGACACTGTGAGACAGCAGTGCTAACCTCTGAGCCACAGGGCTGCCCGATTCTTGTCTCATCGGAGATGGTCATTGTCTGGCACTTGTGTGGCACGAATATTACTACGTCAGCACAACTTGTTAAAAGATAATGATTAAAAAAGCAACAAACAAAAATGGCTTTTCAGCTTGTGTTAGTTTTGAAATTTAAATGTTAAAGTATCTCTCATCAGGATTGAGTCATGCACTGGAAATGGCCTCGTTCTGAGTGATACGATTCAAAATGGTTCCCCAAAACAGACAGAAAAATAGTTTAACTCAAATTGTTTCTCATTGCTTTAGTGAATGACTGGATTGGATTAACTGTGTGGTAGGGGGCCACACCTGTTTTAAACATCCATTAACTTGCAGCTTCAGTCACACAGGGCCTCAGCAGCAGCCCCAGGGGGTGAATGGTGATGACTGGGCCATTGAGGGCTCTTTTCAGGTAAAGCAGATCATGGTCCTCACAGTTTGGAAGCCCCAACGTTTATGGGACAGATTGGTCCCTCGAGAACTCAGCAAGGGAAGGACGTGCTTAAAGCCAGATTTCATCACTGCTCACACTGGAGACTTTGTAGATATATCCATACGTCGGGAAATGAACAAATCCTGTAGCAAAATAACAAGGAAATCTATCAGGTGACTAAAATGGAAACCACATGCTCTTTGCGCAGTGCTGTCCATTCTCCCAGGACAGAAATATTCAGCTTCTGACAGAAGTCTCATTTAGGCATGAACAAACTCTTGAGCACCCCGCAAACATTAGCGCATCGCAGAGACGCCCCACAAAATTAGTGCAGCGCAGAGACGCCCTGCAAACATTAGCGCAGCGCAGAGACGCCATTGCAACTAATAGCATATCCCAGAGAAACCCTCCCAGAATATTAGCATACCCCAGAGACCCACCTCTGTGAATATTAGTACATCCTAGACCCCTCTGTGAATATTAGTACATCCCGGAAATACCCCAGTAAATATTAACACATTAGAGACTATCCCCCTGTAAAAACAAACAAATGAAACAGAAACAGGAGGAGGCCATTCAGCCCATCAAACCTGCTCCATCATTCAACAGAGTCACGGCTTATCTGATGTTTTGAATTCCACATTCACATCTACTCCCAGAAACGTTTTATTCCCTCGCTGAATAAGAATTTATCTACTTCTGCCTTACAAATATTCAATTCCCCTTCCTCCACTGCTTCCTGAGGCGCTGTTCCAAACTCACACAAGCCAAACAGTTTTCCTCATCTCTATTCTGAAAGGGTGGCCTCCAATTTTAAAAGTGTCCCCTGGTTCTGGACTTTCCCAGAAACAGGAACCCTCCTTTCCATTTCTACCTTGTGAAGATCATTCAGGACGCTATAAAATTCAATCCTGTCAGTCCTCACTGTTCCAAACACCACAGGATATAATCCCAGCCTGCCCTCACAAAGCGAACCATTCATTTCAGGTGTCACTCTGATAAACCTCTCCTGAGCTACCTCCTACACATTTATATCGCTCCTTAAATAAACAGCTAAGACTGTACACAGTATTCAAGATGTGGTCTCTCTCTATGACCTGTACAACTGAAGAATAACATCATCACTTTAAGAAAAACCCAAAAAAAACTGAAGATGCTGTAAATAAGAAACAGAAACAGAAATTGCTGGATAAACTCAGCAGGTCCAGCAGCATCTGTGGAGAGAAATCAGAGTTATCGTTTTGAGTTGAGTGACCCTTCCTCGGAACCCATTCTGTTTTGGATCATAGATAACGAAGTGTGTAGCTGAATGAACACAGCAGGCCAAGCAGCATCTCAGGAGCACAAAAGCTGACATTTCAGGCCTAGATGAAGGGTCTATGCCCAAAACGTCAGCTTTTATGCTCCTGAGATGCTGCCTGGCCTGCTGTGTTCATCCAGCTCCACACTTTGTTATCTTGGATTCTCCAACATCTGCAGTTCCCATTATCTCTGTTTTGGATCATGATTACTTTAAAGGTTCAATTCCTGTTTTAATAAAGGATAGCATTTCATTATCCTCTTGATTGTGTGCTGTACCTTCATGCGAATGTTTTGTGACTTATGCACCAAAACATTTAAATCCTTCTGCACCTCATAATGGACAACAATGGCCAGATTAAAATAACATTCTGCTTTTTCATTCCTCCAGAAAAAGTAAACAACTTCATTTTTTCCCCCCACCTTAGGCTCCATCTGTCAGATTTTCACACACTCACTCAGCCTATCTATATAAGCCTGTAAATTCCTTATGTCTTTGTCACAACATACTTTCCCACCTATCTCACTGAATTTAGCTACCACACTTTCACTACCCTCATCTAAGCCACTGGTGTAAAGTGTAAGAAGTTAAGACCAAAGCGCACATCCTGTGGGATTCCACTTGTCACATCCTGTCAATTAAAGAAAGTCCTATTTATACCCACTCTCTTTTCTGCCAGTCAGACAACCTTCTATTCATGCCTGCACGTGTTTTTTTTTAATTTCCTGCAATAATCTTTCATGTGGCATTTTATTAAATGCCTTCCGGAAATCCAAATAAAGAATATGTGCTGGCTACTCCTCATCGACAATATCTGATGCACTTTTAAACAACTCTAATAAATTGATCTCCCCTCCCACTACCACATCCCAAAACCAGCCCTGCTCGTCCCCGCCTCCCTAACCTGTCCTTCCTCCCACCTATACCCTCCTCCTACCTTAAGCCCCACCCCCATCTCCTACCTACTAGCCTCATCTGGCCCCTTGACCTGTCCATCCTCCAGGGACTGACCTATCCCCTCCCTAACTCCCCACCTACACTCACCTTTACTGGCTCCATCCGCACCTCTTTGACCTGTCTGTCTCCTCTCAACCTATCTGCTCCTTTATCCATCTTCTATCCGCCTCCCCCTCTCTCCCTATTTATTTCAGAACCCCCTTCCCCTCCCCCATTTCTGAAGAAGGGTCTAGGCCCGAAATGTCAGCCTTGCTGCTCCTCTGATGCTGCTTGGCCTGCTGTGTTCATCCAGCTCTACACCTTGTTATCAGATTCTCCAGCATCGGCAGTTCCCACTATCTCCAATTAAACAGGATGCCTGTTTCACAAATCCATGCTGACTCTTCTTGATTACATTGAGATTTTCTGACCGTCTTGCTGTCACCTCCATAATAATCAATTGTAACACCTTTCCCAAGACAGACGTCAAGCTAACTGGCCTTTATTCCCATTCTGCATCTGCTTCCTTTCTTGAATTGACAGGTCACATTTGCTACTTTCCAGTCTGACTGAACTTTTCCCGAATCCAGGGAATTTTGAAAAAAATTAACATATTGACTTGTCTTTCCAGCCACCACTTTTAAGACCTGAGGGTGGAGTCCACCTGGGTCTGCAGACTGGTCAGACCACAGTTCCCTGATCAGCTCCTTTCCCACCCACCTCCTGAGCGGCAGCTGTTACTGGACTGCTGTCTGTGTCCTCTATCGTGTGAACACAAGCAAACTATTTGTTTACTTCATCAGCCATTTCCTTATTATTTACGATTAACTCCCCATTCTCAGTCTGGGCAGACAACCAACACCCTGTTTTCTCTCCATGATGCTGACACAAATGCCGAGTTTCTCCAGCAATTTCTGTTTTTGCTTCAGATTTCCAGCGTTTGCAGTTCTTTGTTTTATTTTAGTGTTTAACTAACTCCGCTAACTCCTTTCGCTTTGTAAAGATCCCCCCAACCTGGTTTTACATTTACAGGGGAGGTATCTCAGAGTGTGTTCACGTTAATGAGGGGAGGGCTTCAGGGAGATTGGTAATACAGCAAATTTTGTTTTAACCTTTACCCTGAGAACTGGCACTCTCGATAAACCAGCAAAACTAACATACCTCAAATAATAGAAGATTTATTGTAATATCCTGATCTCAGTCAGTTGGAGATGCAAGTGAGAAGGCTCTCTGCTGATAAATTTTATTTAAGGCGAAGTTGCATTACTATTTAATTGATTTAAGCTGTAAATAAGGTGCCACAAGCCATGTGTGTATCCCCTGCACTACGTTTCCATTACTTAGTGTGTTCTTCTACATTGATCTCTTGATTATCCAGAATATTTGATCAACTGGCACTTTCCTGGTCCCATAGCTGCCAGTTAATAAAAAGTTTGCAGTCATAGAATGGGGTCTGCAGGGATATATTTTTTATGGACACTGTACGTCAATGGCAGCATCGCCCAGTTCCCCCAAAGGAAGATTCATGTCACCATAATAGCTGCATTGTGCTGCGTGCAGAGCTCAGTCATGAACGACAGTGTAGGGAAGAGAGCAGACTGGCTCAATTCACATGAAAGTACTGGTTACAGGGGGGAACACAGTTCAGCATTGAACATGAGGCTGTATAAACTCTTTACCTCTAGAGTCCGCAACTGTAACATTCTCCTGATCCGAGAGATCTTCACAAGCTGCTCGGCTTTCCGACAGATGTCTTGATGCTGGGCCTGGCTCTGGGTTACAGCAAAAGGAATTGGCGGGGTTAGTAACTTAGACCATAAGACATAGAAGTGGAAGTAAGGCCATTTGGCCAATCAAGTCCGCTCCGCCATTTAAATCATGGCTGATGGGCATTTCAACTCCACTTCCCTGCACTCTCCCCGCAGCCCTTGATTCCTTGTGAGATCAAGAATTTCCCCAGAATAACCAAACTTAAAAGAAAAAGAACTTCGGCAAGAAAACAACGCGAGAATGTGAAAATCGTTTGGTGCCAACGAGTACTGTAGTCCATTCACCCCATCACCATAACGTTCACTGATCGCAATCAAGGTCAACTCCATTGAAAAATTCTCATTGGCATTTTCAAATCCCTCCCTGTCTCGCTTGAAATTCAAGGATATCTACCTTCATGTAATTCTGGCCTCCTGAGGATCCACGATTTCAATTGGTCTGCCAGCAGTGGATGCACCCGAGCGTCAAACTCTACAATCCTCTTTGGAAGCCTTTTCATTCTCCTTCCTCTTGAACTGGGACACTCAGTTTAAAAATAAGGGAGTGGCCATTTAGGACAGAAATGAGGAATCTTTTCTCCCCCTCAGAGGGTTGAGTGTCTCTGGAATTCCCTTCAAAAAGCAGAGGGTGCAGAATCTTTAAATGGTTTTAAGGCAGAGGGAGACAGATTCTGGATGGCCAAGGGGATGAAAGATAATTGGGAGAATTTGATCCTCCAAGATGCATCACCTCGTATTTGTCTGGGAACCTTCTTGCCCACTTCAGGATTACCTGCACCTGCCAATAGTTTGAAAGTAAACTAGCTCCCTGCTGTTGGAAGTGTAAACAGAGATAATGGGAACTGCAGGTGCTGGAGAATCCAAGATAACAAAGTGTGGAGCTGGATGAACACAGCAGGCCAAGCAGCATCTCAGGAGCACAAAAGCTGACGTTTCGGGCCTAGACCCTTCATCAGAAAAGGGGGATGGGGAGAGGGTTCTGAAATAAATAGGGAGACAGGGGGAGGAGGACAGAGATGGATAGAGGAGAAGATAGGTGGAGAGGAGTTACAGTGGGAGAGAGACCCCCTGAGGTTGGTCCGGAGGGAGGAGGGTAACTTCTTCAGGTTAGGCATCCTGGAAGAGGCTTCGCAGTAACTCCTCTCCACCTATCTTCTCCTCTAGCCATCTTCGGTCCGCCTCCCCCCCCCCCCCCTATTTATTTCAGAATCCTCTCCCCATCCCCCTTTTCTGATGAAAGGTCTAGGCCCGAAACGTCAGCTTTTGTGCTCCTGAGATGCTGCTTGGCCTGCTGTGTTCATCCAGCCCCACACTGTGTTATCTTGGAAGTGAGCATTGTGTTTACCTTTTTCAATGCATCTGCCACATTTGCCATTTGTGAAAATTGGCATTGATGAGTTTTGCAGGGAATCTCTCCCCACAAACAATGGCCCCTGTTTGAAATGAGGAACATGGAGCCGACGGTAAAATCAGATCAGCCATTATAGCTGAGCAGGCTCGAGGGACCTACTCTTGTTCCTTATTCATTTGATTTATTTGTTCATTCTGTAAGAAATTCCTTGAAGCATGAACTCATAGAATCTCCACAGTATGGAAGAAGGCTGTTTGGCCCACTGAGTCCATGGCGACCCTCTAAACAGCATCCCTCCCAGACGCATCAACCCACCCTCTCCTGGTAACCTTGCATTCCCCATGTCTCATCCACCTAGCCTGCACATCCCTGGATACTAGGGCCAATTTAGCATGGCCAGTCCACCCTAATCTGCACATTTTTGGATTGTGAGGGGAAACAGGAACACCCAGAGGAACCCATGCAGACACAGGGAGAATATGCAAACTCCATGCAGACGGTCGCCCAAGGATAAAATCAAACCCAGGTCCCTGGTGCTATGAGGCAGCACTGCTAGCCAGGGAGCTACATGCAACTTTTTAAACTGAACACCCTCTGTCTGATGCTGAACAACCAGCTCTCTCATTTCAAACAGGGGCCATTGTTTGTGGGGAGAGATTCCCTGCAAAACTCATCAATGCCAATTTTCACAAATGGCAAATGTGGCAGATGCATTGAAAAAGGTAAACACAATGCTCACTTCCAAGATAACACAGTGTGGGGCTGGATGAACACAGCAGGCCAAGCAGCATATCAGGAGCACAAAAGCTGACGTTTCGGACCTAGACCTTTCATCAGAAAAGGGGGATGGGGAGAGGATTCTGAAATAAATAGGGAGAGAGGGGGAGGCGGACTGAAGATGGCTAGAGGAGAAGATAGGTGGAGAGGAGTTACTGCGAAGCCTCTTCCAGGATGCCTAACCTGAAGAAGTTACCCTCCTCCCTCCGGACCAACCTCAGGGGGTCTCTCTCCCACTGTAACTCCTCTCCACCTATCTTCTCCTCTATCCATCTCTGTCCTCCTCCCCCTGTCTCCCTATTTATTTCAGAACCCTCTCCCCATCCCCCTTTTCTGATGAAGGGTCTAGACCCGAAACGTCAGCTTTTGTGCTCCTGAGATGCTGCTTGGCCTGCTGTGTTCATCCAGCCCCACACTTTGTTATCTTGGATTCTCCAGCGTCTGCAGTTCCCATTATCTCTGTGCACACTTCCAACAGCAGGGAGCTAGTTTACTTTCAAACTATTGGCAGGTGCAGGTAATCCTGAAGTGGGCAAGAAGGTTCCCAGACAAATACGACGTGATGCATTTTGGAGGATCAAATTTAGGTGTGAATTATACTGTAAATAGCAGAACCCTTAGGAATATTAAAACACAGAGACAGACCTGAGCGTGCAGGTCCACAGTTCCCAAAAAGTAGCAGCGCAGGTGGTCAGGAAGACATATGGCATGTTTGCCTTCATCGGCTCGGGTAGGGAGCACAAGAGTTGGTGTACCACGTTGCAGCTGTATAAAACCCTGGTTGGACCGCATTTGGAGTACTGTGTGTAGTTTTGGTCACCACAATATCAGAAGGACATGTAAGTTTTAGACAAAGTGCACAGAAGGTTCACCCAGACGTTAACTGGTCTCAAGACCATTGGCTATGAGAAAAGCTTAAACAGACAAGGACTGCTTTCACTGGAAAGACAGCGGCTGAGAGGAGTCCTGATAGAGGTCTACAAAATTATAATGAGGTATAGATAGAGTGGATAGGCTTTTTTTCCAGGATTGAAGTTTCAACTACAAGGAGGCACAGGTTCAAGCTGAGCGGGTGAACATTTAAGGGAGGTATGCAAGCGAAGCGTTTTATGCAAAGAGAATGGTGGGGGCCTGGAACGCACTGCCAGAACAGATGGTGGAAGCAGGCACATTGGCAACATTTAACAGGCATCCAAACGGTTACGCAAATAGGGAGGAAACAGAGGGACGATAATTGAATAAAGGCAGAAGACTTGTTTTCCTTATAGTTCAGTCCCGACGTGATGATTGGCACAGGCTTGGTGGGCAAAGGGCCTGTTCTTGTGCTGTACTTTTGTTACTTTGTGTTTTAAGTTCTTCTGCATTTGCAAAGGGTGGACTTCACTGTACCTCATTCCTTCAAAACACTAAAAGAAAAATCAACTAGCAATTCCGAGATTAAGATAAAGATCGCAACCTACCGGCAGGAGGTTGGTTCAGGTTATTCAAGTCTGGATTCAGCTGCAGGTTTGACTGAAGGGAAATGGTTTCTCTTGGGATCTGTGCATCTTCACATTTAACATTTGTGGATTCACTGTGTTGAGAAAAAAGACGCAGCTATTTTATGGAAGAAGAGAATTTGTCTCAGTATTGTTATTCGAATTGCTTGACAACAAGGGAAAGTATCTGGAGGAGGAAGACTGAGATAAAACATTTTGATCAGCACAAAGATCAGTTCAGCAGTGGACTAGCATCTCAGTCTTTCACTCTATCCTTAACACCCATGCTTTGTTGTTCTGTCTGTCTGTGTGCAGAGGGGGAGTGTGTAAGGGACTCAGTGTTTTAACAAGTAGTTATTTGTCAGTGGTTTATAATCGTTTTTCTGTAGCCATCATCTACATATTTGTAATAAATAGTAACTTCTTGCTCAGTACAGAAACTTGCTCTGCGCTTTCCATCAACCTGGGTCTAAATGACAGATAAACTGGGGAAGCTTGCAAACTTTTATCAAACCTCTAACTTTTGTGAAGAGAACAGCAGGGCTTCAATTCCAGTGTGCTCCCTTGTTGAGTTGTGACAATTATGAGAGGTTCAAACCTGCGCAGGCACAAAGATATGAAGCACGAACTGAAAGCTAATATTCGAGAGGATTATTTACCTGTGAACAGCTGAGTCAGCGACAGACTTGAGATCTGGAACAGAATGGGGTGGGGGAGACAGAAAGGAATCAATTATTGTCCTGTGTACTGAAATTCCAGGTTCAAATCATTTCTATGCATCACTATAACTCAGCTGGTAACACTCAAAATTCCAAGTTGGAGGATGTTGAGCTAAAAATCCAGGCGGCTACCTAATGCAGTACTGAGGGTGTGCTGCACTGTCAGAGATGCTGTCTTTCTGAAAATGTTCTAAACCAAAGCTTCACATGCTCTCAGTTGAACAGAAAACATTATTTCAAAGAAGAAACCAGGCTTTCTGCCCAGCATTTTTGCAAGTACTCTCTCTGGGCCACCAGGGCAAACATTTACGCCATCCACCACGGAAACAGTGGTCCGTGCTGTCGGATACGTCGCAGTGATTTTCAAGTGACAAGGACACGGGCAGCCGATACACAAACCTACACTTCCCCTCCAAGCCATAAGCCATCCAGACTTGGAAGGATGTAAACACATTGGATGCAGTTCAGGGAGGGTTTTATTACACTGACGTCAAGGTGAGTGGGTTGTCTTGTGAGGTAGCTTTGGACAGACTGGGCTTGTTTCCAATGGAGCTCAGAAGAGTGAAGGGTGACTTCATGAAAGTGTATGAGATTTTGAATGGGTTTGACAAGGTGGATGTGAAAGAGTGCTCCCTCCTGTGGGTCAGTCCAGAACTAAGGCACACTTTTTAAAGCTAAGGGCTGTCCTTCTTCGGACAGAGATGGCGAGAAATCTTTTGCCCCCGAGGGTTCTGTGGCTTTGGTAACCTCTAACTCCTCAGGCAGCCAGGGTGGGGGAGGGGAAGGTCATTTAATATTTTTAAACACAGATGAATAGATTCTTGTTTGCTGGGATAATTACGGATAAGGGAATCAACGGGAGATGGGAATGTGAAATTTGAAACACAAACAGATCAACTATGATCTCAATGAAGGTGGAAAAGGCTGAACGGTCCCCTTACCCCCTGTTTTGCATGCTCATGTCTCAGTATCATGCTGTTCCTTCTGTCCTTGGGTGAAAGTCCCAGGGACTCCCTCCCGAACATCACGGTGAGTGCCCTGAAACCCTGACCATCCCAACTTTCATCAACCCCCAAGACTGTCCCCACACCATCATGGACTACAATGGTTTCAGTGGTTCTCACTTAGAGATGCCAAGGAATGGTGACCGAACCAGCAATACATGCAAGGAAACATAAACTGGCAGCCTAACACACACCAAAGGCTTTCAGAAGGATTCCGTGAACATTTAAATGACTCTCCTATCTTAGAGAGCAGTCAGCATTTGTCATGAACTAATAAAAAAAACAACAAGATCATCACTAGATCACTATTTTTATGACTATACTTTGTGCAAATTGGTTACAAAAGGTTTGACATTACAACAGCAATTTGCTCACACTTGAGGAAGGATGTGAAGATTTTGGAACGGGATCAACAGAGATTTTCCAGTATGGTTTCAGGGACAAGGGATTGTCATTACACTGAAAGACAAAAGAAGCTGGGGCCATTCTCCCCGAACTGGGAAGGATAAGAGGAGCTTTGATAACAGGATCGACATGGAAAAGCGTTTAGATAACGGACTAAAATAAAGTTTCTGACGGCTATTAAGTAACCAACAAGGGGAAGAAATTTAAGGTGATTGGTTAAAAGATTTTTTAAACGACATGTGTAGTCGGGATTTGGAAAATGCTGCCTGATGGGAAATGGATAAATGCTCAAAGACCAAAATTGAAGGGAGCTGGAAAAGAGCATGGGGGTGAGGGCAGCTGAGTAGAAACTGTTGGTATTGATGGGCCAAATGGCCTCTATCCATAGTGTCCTGTTCTATGACTCTGTGAGCACACAGACACACTATCAGATTCTGGTCTCCAGGCAAATCTTGTATGTGTACGACAGGAACCTTACCACAGCAAAGCAATAGAACATTCGACAGGGTGCCTTCAGAAGGTCTTTGCTTTT